>NW_028251137.1:0-600000 GCF_964263255.1 Lissotriton vulgaris | reverse complement strand
CCATTAGGTGTTCCCCGGATGGAGTCCGAGTCATCCTGTACGACAACCCAGACATACCCAAATCCTGCCCTGCACGGCACATGTGCTCCATAACTGATGCTGACCTGTCCTTGCTTGATACCCTTCCTCCGTACCTATGGGCCAAAAATGACTCTGATGTGGGACGAATGATGATTGACCCCATTCATATAACTGTGAGACAGGACACTATGCTTCCGAAACTCCCGCAGTATCGGATATCGCCCGAGGGTGAGAAGGCACTGGTAGCGATCATTCATTCTCTGGTAGATGCAGGAGTGGTCGAAGAAGTGGTTAGCAATGTCTGCAACAGCCCTATCCTACCCATTGTCAAGAAGCAAGGCGAGGGAGATGATAAAGCGTACCGCTTCATCATCGACCTGCGAGAGATCAACAAAGTGGTTGTACCCCAATACCCCGTAGTCTCAGATATCACCACCATTCTGACCCTCATCCCGTCCACTGCCACCACCTTCACTGTTATCGACCTCAAGAATGCATTTTTCTCTATCCCCATCCATCCAGACAGCCGTTATCTCTTCGGCTTCACCCTGAAATCCCGCTCGTACCAATTTTGTAGAGGTCCCCAGGGGTACACTGAAAGTCCCAGTATTTACAGCCAAGCCCTCAAAAGACAGCTGGATGCCGTCCAGCTACCAGATGGAGTGGTGTTGATCCAATATGTCGATGATATCCTTTTGGCGGCCGACACCACCCCACTTGCAATCACAGCCACTGTTCAACTCCTACACTTTCTTGCAGAAAATGGCCACAAATTTTCCAAAAAGAAATTGCAGTTCTGCCAGCCACAAGTGACATACCTAGGCCATCTCCTGTCCAAAGAAGGGAGGAAACTCACACCCGACCGAATCCAAACCATCCTAGACACCCCCGTCCCAAAAACACAAAAGCAAGTCCGCTCTTTGGTTGGCCTAACCTCTTTTTGCAGACAATGGTTACCCAATTTCAGCCTCATTGTAAAACCCCTACTTGCCCTGTTGGCCAAAGATGCCCCCTTCCCGCTCCCTTGGACCCCTGAGTGTCAAGCATCCTTTAAGGAATTACGAGATGCCCTCTGTTCAGCGCCCGTCCTGGGAACCCCGGATTACTCCAAACCCTTCTCCCTTTTCACCCACGAAAGGGAGGGGTGTGCATTGTCTGTCCTGACTCAGTCTATAGGTCCAAAGCAGCGCCCTTGTGCCTACTTCTTCACCACTCTTGATCCTGTAGCCAGAGCTTTGCCTGCCTGCCTTCGAGCAGTAGCTGCCGCTGCTGTCTCTATCCGTCAGAGCGAGGGAATCGTACTTTCCAACTCCCTCACTGTGTTAGTACCCCATGCAGTCGACACCCTTCTGAACCAAACCAAGACTCAACATTTGACTAGCGCACGACTGACAGGGTACGAATTGACGCTACTTGCACCCCACATCACACTAAAGAGATGCACGACTTTGAACCCTGCCACATTGTTGCCCCTGCCTGAAAATGACCCCGACGTTCCTCCCATACACGACTGTGTGACCCTCACGGACGAACAAACTAGGAGTAGAGTTGACCTCCGAGACACTGCTTTCACCAACCCCGATGGAGAGCTATGGGTAGACGGCTCATGCATCAAACTCCCAGATGGCACCACTTCAGCTGCCTATGCAGTAACGACAGCCCGAACAGTAGTTGAGACAGCCCGCATCACGCAACGATCTGCCCAGGCAGCAGAGCTGATAGCCCTCACACGAGCATGCATCATAGCCACGGGGACCACCGCGAACGTATATACAGACAGCCAGTATGCCTTCGGGGTGGTTCACCATTTTGGGCTCCTGTGGAGGGAAAGGGGATTCCTGACGTCCCACGGCACCCCCATCCTTCACGGAGATCTGGTTTCTGCCCTGATTGAAGCGGTTCTTCTCCCCAAACGACTAGCAGTGATCAAATGCCAGGCACACAAGAAGGTGACAGACTTAGTCGGACAAGGGAATGCACTGGCCGACATCACTGCACGAACCACAGCTGAGAATAGGACGGTGACACGCATGTATGTGACCAGGTCACAAGCAGAGAAATGGACTGACGCAAGAGAAATGATCAGAGACATCCAGTCGGCCAGCACCCCTCACGAACTGACTAAGTGGGCAGGGGTGGGTTTGAAGGATGATGAGGGCTGCTGGCAAACAAAAGATGCAAACAAATGGTTGCTACCTGACTCATACCTGATCCCCATACTGACGATGGCTCATTCCCCCGCACACATAGGATCTGCACCCATGATCGAGCTCATTTCCAAAGTCTGGCACAACGACAAAATCCCCGACTCAGCCAGACGCCTAGTCCAGCAGTGCCTTATCTGTCTGCAACACAACCCCGGGAAAGGAACTGTGGTACCCCGGGGAGGGTTTGGGACCCCCAATCACCCCTTTGAGGTCCTCCAGATGGATTACATCCAGCTGGAGAGATGTCAGGGCTTGAAGTATGTACTAGTCATTGTATGTGCCTTCAGCAAATGGGTAGAGGCCTATCCAACCCGTGACAACACTGCCATGACTACTGCCAAAGTACTACTGAAAGAATTCTTTCCTCGCTATGGCCTTTGTCGAATTTTATGGAGCGACAATGGCCCCCACTCCATAGCTGAGGTTATCCAACTAATCCTAAAGGGATTGGGGGTGAAACAGAGATTTCACGCAGTCTTCCACCCCCAATCCGCCGGCCTGGTGGAACGCCATAATGCCACACTGAAGTTGAAATTGTCAAAAATAGTGGCCACCACCGGACTTAAATGGCCAGATGCTCTCCCACTGGCCTTGCTATCGATGCGCTCCACTCCCACCAAACACCATTTGACCCCCTACGAGGTTGTATTCGGGCGACCGATGAACCTCTGGACTGCTCCCAAACCAACCTCCATTCATGACGTCCCGGACGTCCTACTGTCTGATTATTTGTGCAAGTTAACTAAAGCGTTGTCTGTCATTCATCAGCAGGTGCAGCAGGCCATCCCCGATGCTTCCAGGGGCCCAGGCCACGACATCCAACCGGGGGACTTCGTTCTAATCCGAAACTTCCAACGGACCAAGAGCCTGAAACCCCGGTGGACGGGCCCCTGGCAAGTACTGATCACCACACGGATGGCGCTTCGAGTGGAGGGGAAGAGGCACTGGCTGCACGCACACCACTGCCGGAAGGTCCCCGCGACCCTGGCCACGACAGAAAACGTCAACACCCAAGAAGAGCTCCTGAACAAAGATCGACCAACATTGAACTGTTATCCCGATACTGAGGCACTTGAACTTGCAAAATTCTCTGATCCCACTGTGCCAACCAGAGAAGGGTATTTCCTGCGTCGAAAGGAGGGAGCTTCGGCTAAGTAGGCCACGGACTAAGTTGAATCTCAGAACGGTGACCTAAACACAACCAAGGGTTACCGGGAGAGAAGCTAAACGAAGTCTGTGGTTCTGCCCGCTACCGAGCACCTTGAAGATGATGGAAGCGCCAGATAAGAAGATGATGGAAGCGCCAGATAAGAAGATGATGGAAGCAACAGGAAATACCCACCATAGGAACCCAAAGACTGACAATTTGCACAAATCGAAGACAATCGCCCTCTTTATTGTCTTCCTCTTTTGCCTCCTCCTCATGACCTCCTTCTGGATCCTGGAAGAAAGCACACCGGCTCATCAAGCATTGCTGCCCACTGCACGACCAACCCCCATGAAAGAGCACCACCTGATCTCCCTGTCACCTCAGCTCCGAGAGAGACGCAGGGAGTTCTGGAACAATTCCTTCGTGCAACTGTTGCACCAACACAACCTTGCTGCAAATGCCACGAACTGCTGGATCTGCGGGTTGCTCCCGCATGCCACTGGACACTCCATTCCCTTCATCCCTTCTCCTTTCTCAGTTCACGGCTCCTGCCTCGCCTGGTTGATCCTCATGCAAGAGAGCCACAAGGATAACGCCACTTCCAGTGTCGCACTTCTACTCTGGGTTCTGGCTGAACAAAACCGGAAAGACCTCTGCTCCCCTGTGTCCTGCGCTCACAGGCGCCACCTTCCTTAAAGACATTCCAGCCAAAGAACGCGTCGAAGTACAGGTGCTCCACAATCCAGCTAAATCCACCTTCTCTCATCTGCGAAAACAAACTACCGCCACTCTGACTGTGGCTCTGTCTGTTATCAATGTCACAGGTCTTGTGTGTCTCGAAGGCCAGGGAACACAGCTGGTGGGTCGCAGTTCCTGCCGAATCATCAGAACATTGGACTCAGTTGATCCCCCTTCCTTTGTTGCTTCTCCAAACATGTACTTTGTGTGTGGCACCAAAGCTTACACCTGGCTCCCGAAAGGTTGGAAGGGTATCTGCTACATTGCCTTCGTTCTCCCCCCCACATATGTAGCCCCTGCTAACCATCACCGGCAGAGGCGTGCAGATGACATTGGACAAGCCGACTCCACTGGAGCACAGTTCCTGGATGCAGCAAAGGGACTCGTTCACCTGTGGGGCCCAATGGCAAACAGCCACGCTATCCGACACCTGACCCAGGCAATAGAAACAACGATCAACATCACGGCTGGCATCCTCGCTAACAACACGGCTGAGCTTCAGGCGGTCCGCCTTGTGGCCCTTCAAAACCGCCTTGTTCTTGATGTGGTTCTAGCCGATCGAGGGGGAGCGTGCCGCATCATCGGATCTAGCTGCTGCACCTACGTGCCAGATAACTCGCCTTCAGTCTACAAAGCAATTGAACACCTCCACAGACTTTCCTCAGAGGTTCACCAAGAACAAGAAGGATGGTCGTTTGGGAGCTGGTTTTGGGACACTTTGAAGGACTGGGGTTGGAGGTTGTTTTCCTTCGTACTGATACCTGTTGTAATATTATGTGGGTGTTGTTTAGGTATCCAATGTCTGCCATCTTTGTGCAGCTTCGTTTCTAACTGTATGTGCCCAAAGACTTTGGACTTCCGAAATGAGCACATGAGTCCCCTCTATGAAGTAGAAATACGTGGCCTTATGGGGATAAATCCGAACTGACAAGTTGGCGAGACATGTTAAAAGGGAGGACTGTGGAATTTTAGTTTACGAGCTGAACATCATCTGCGCCAGCTTGTCACCCACGTAAAACGTGCACGACAGCCATTTTAGGTATCATGGTCTCCCTGTCCACGATCGATCGCCAGCGCGCTCCTCTGACCCTGCAAGCATCCTCCGCGCACCCTGGCTCCCCCCTCCCTCCCTCACATGAGCATAACCCTTCTCCTCCTGCATGACCCTGTCCTTGGGAGTCACGCTCGCGCCTGACCAACACCCCCTCTCCTTCCATGAATACCCCTCTGTTGATAAACCATCCCTCCGCGCTTGATTGTCCACGCGACATGAATACCACTCCTTTGATGACCCCTTCCCCCGAGTCCGACTCTCCTACAGGTCCGAGGCCATCGCCTAAGCCGGGAGATACCATTTACTGCCCCTTATTGTATGGAGTCGCTCCTCTTCAAAGGACCCACTATTGATCATGGCCTCCCCACCCCATGGGATACGATCAGGCGCACACATCCTAAGAATCGGCGGAACACTCAGCCGCGTGATAGCCCCCTCCTGTTATCAGCAGGGTGAGGACCTCTATTGTGGATGTATGTGGGGGTGGGTTTGACACGAGGATTATGGGGATGTCATTTCATAAGTTTAAAGAGTCCTTTATGCAATAAAGAATGCTCACATGTCATAAACCAGGGTATAAGAGGCCAGGTCTCAGAGAGGCTGTTAGAGCACCTCGAGACGATACCTTGTTGTCTGATCTGATGTGTTCTGCTCCGTCGGAATAAAACTTCTGTTTCCTGCCTTCTGGTCTCCGGCGCCTGCCTCATTGCTTGGTAATTTGAATGGTACAAAGGCGGTTAGCGCCGGGCAAATCTTGAAGAAGGTCATAGCCCTACCCTTTTTCTACACCAGTAGAGAACTTAGACTCAGAGTTCTTGAACACAAATCGGCTATACGTACAAATAAAGTCAATGCACCCTTGACAGAGCATTTTAAGCCGGAAAACCACACTTGTGATGACCTACATTGGTTTATTCTAGAAAAGGTCAGGATCACCAGAAGAGGGGGTGACACTGAAAAATTAAGAAAACCAGGGAACAATGGTATTTCTGTTTTCTTAATACCATCCTGAAAGGCCTGAATACCAGGGAGGACTGGACAAAATGTATCTAGACACCCCCAGGCCATGTAATCTTTCTGAAACCCTGCCCCGTCCTTTTTATTCAGAATCTATAAACACACTGTTTAGAATGCCACTTATACTCTACTACCAGGCAGATATCGCACAACCTCTTTTCCGTGTAGACCTCATCACACACCTATTAGACTATCACTTATCCTACCGCCCTTACAAACTAGTATAAAATTTATCTCCAGCTATGCGAGAGACATCATGTGAACGTTATAGACTCTCCTGCAGCGGACCACGAGCTGTCCTACAGTCCCTTCGAGTTAACAATGACTACATTTCCATCGTTAAGGCATACGACACACGATTTAAAAAAATATATCTTTTTCTCCGTTTATTATGGATCACATTGAACCCTTCTATTCAATCTCGCTAAAAACGACCTTCGGGTTATATCTCATTCAATTTAAGCCCCCCGCATCCTTTATTTCTTGCATTTGGTATCAGTCTTAAACAGTTGTATATTAATCCGCTACGAAAGTATACAATTAAACCAACACTACACTTCCTGAAAATCACAAAATATGTTCCCTAGGAAGTCCGCACAACCAGCTCTTCTGAAATAGGACCGATCTCCATGACACACTTCCCTGACCAATCAGAAGACATCCCTCAGCCAACAGGGGAGCCATAATACAAGCCCCACTATGCAAATTTCGAGGTTTCGGGTAGTATCACCCCGATTGGCCAAAATTCAGACCAATCATATGCCGCAATGAGCATATAAAGACAGCCAATAGGGGAGCCATAATACAAGCCCCACTATGCAAATTTTGAGGTTTCGGGTAGTATCAACCCGATTGGCCAAAATTCAGACCAATCATATGCCGCAATGAGCATATAAAGACAGCGCTCTCTTTTCCTCGGTCATTTCCCGTGGAACCAGAGAAGCGGACTGTGCTCCAGAAGACTAAAGGTAAGCACCGCCATTCGGATAGGCTTTAAAACAATAGCGGCCACTAAACCAACCAGACTCTTTCCCTAACCACTAAAACGCCTTGTTCTTTATTGATTCCTAGGAACAAGTTTCCATACCACGATGAGAGGAGACTAAATGCCTTTGGGTCTATATTTTTAAGATTGATCATAACCAGAGAAGTGAGCAGTCCTATGCGGCAAATTAGGTAATCCCATATAACTAGGGATAGTTTACAATATTAATAGATCGATTATTTTGACTCCAACTAACTGAAATTAGACTTTCACATATTCTCTTACTTCCTCCTATATTTTTAGAGTAACAGTATTCAATTCCGCAAGGACATGACTTAGGCTCCTCTGGATTTTAATATTTTAAAGAAGACGAATAGCACGCATTGGGCACAATTGTTCTAATAGACCTTATACCCACGAACCCATATGAACAGGTATGCTGAACTTCCATTAATTAGACAACCTTTTAAGAAAGCACGCTGTAATTAGAAATAGAACAGTGTAAAATTCCCATTTTTCTTATCTGTACTCCATTATTTCCCAAATTACAGAAGCAGCATATGAGTTACATGTCCCCTCCTCATAACTCTAATATTGAGAGCATAAACATGGAATAATCTAGAAATCCAACTTAAGCTCCGTAATCGGACTTCAAGGTAAATATTTTTTGTCATCTCCATATAAATGTGACAGAATAAGATTTGAACGCCAAAAAAATTCATCAATCTGGCATACGTTCGTCCATCGCAAATTTCATAAATTCCTTCTTCATTATCTTACTAGTATGCTCCCAGATATAGAATCTAACAACTATTTGGGCTCAAAACAACAGCCCCTCCTCAAATTTATATGGCGGTGGACAGATATCATTCTTAAATCCGACTACTTTCCGTTCTTGAGGGATTAGGAATACAATCGCTCTTTAATATAGAAAGAGGTTTATAGTAAGAAGCAAATTGCCAAGTATATGGCCATATAATGTGGAGGTATCATTAATAACAAATGTTTCGATATACATGTATTAGAATTGTTGATTTAAAAAACTTATAATGGATTGTACTAGAATTGTTGATCTAGAAGATTTATAATGAATGTACAGCGAACGACTAATAATGGTGTGCACAAGTGCGGATAAAAGAACACACTTGGACAAACCAACTTACCAATATAAAAGTAGTTATACGTATGAAGAGCCACGTATCAATTGCATGGATGCATTAAACTCAATTGCAAGGTCATTTGAATAAACCAACCGATTAGTACAAAATTAGGTGTACGTATGAAAAGTCACGTATCAGTTGCCATTGGCTAAGCAATATGCTGTGTTGTGTATGCATGAATTCATTAAACCTAATTGTATGTTCATTTCCCTAGGGTAATTATACTGATCCCAATACCTCGACAGAAAATTTAAGGTGTCTTGATAAAGGTGGACAAAACTTGGGAAAACCACCGAAACGCATCGACGCTTCACTCAGTATAATTTAGGATCTCCATATCTTTTGCTGATATACCATATTACAAGTGCACATAGCTTAGATGTGACCAATAGAGTCCGAATATACAAAAAGTATTGTACTAATTTTATGTCTTACTGTCTTTTCTGTCTCTGTGACTCAATCTTGCTGGCAAAATTGAAAGTCAAAAAAGTAAAAAATCTCTTTTAATGTTTTATTTGTGTTAAGTGGGTTCCACTGGGACCACTTTTCTTTTAACATTTGTAACTTTAATAAACTGTAAGAATTCTTTATATTTACTTGTATTTTGTTATGATTTTTAACTGACATACCGGTTCTTCCGGTTAACATTTCTCAAGGGAAAATTTTGCTTTACTGGTTTGCCAACCCCACTACCCTTGACTACAGTTAAGGGGTACCTCTCGTATTCACATCCGAAGGAAAAAAAGACACAGGCTGATAAGCCTATCTTGTGTGTAGCTGTATATATTTATTTATATAGGAATGTAGTGTTTTAAGAAGCGTCATTTACGCAATAAGATTTTTATGAGATTTTTTTATGTATTGGCTATTTTAACAACTCCAGTACATATAGAAGTTTTTACATGTGGGAGGTATAGGTATTCGTCATTAATTGTTTCTTTTAATTTATGGTCGCTTTATTAGTAAATAATGCATGAATGCAATGATTTAGTTATTGATGTTTTCCAGTATAAAGGCACGATGCTGTTAGGCATTGCTGCAGGGTATATGTAACTGAAAGTGATATTGTTTATGCCAGCATATTTTTACATTAATTGGGACATTAAAATGCCAGCATGTTTTTAGAGCGATTTTCGTCTTTTCCTGCCTTGAATGGTGATGCTGTGTGGAAAAAAACCAATGGCTTCCACCCTATACTAGAAAAGGCAGGGCATCCACCAGTGTCACCCGGGGGCTGGGGCACGGTTTTCCGATGGTGCAGCCAGCTGATACCTGCTACTGGAAGACTAGTGGATCCACACCTATAAATGGAACAGGAGATAGCCCGATTGGTCGGAGCAGGAAATTTTGGTTTTTATACTAAAACCCTTTACACTTAAACGTGTGCACGGGACTCTTGTTAATTTGTATGTGTGGGCTCACATCCACACTTTTAATTTATGGTTGCTTTATTAGTAAATAATGCATTAATGCAATGATTTATTTATTGATGTTCGCAGGGGTTGTTTTAATTTGGATTTGTTCTCCCCTGACCTGTATGCACCGTGTACTTATTAGCTACAGTTAGAACTCATATACGTACAAGCGTGGGTGCCATCCCTTCCTGTGAATAATCTAAACCCATCACCGATACAGTATAATAGCAAACATTACTGAGTTTTTATTACTTATGAACGAACATATGTGTGGTTGGGAAGAAATTGACAACAATACTGGCTGAGCTATTCAAAACCCCAGTCATGTCCCATGAAGGAAGTGTACTCCTAATCAGGTTGAAAGATGACACTTTATGGCATAAAGATGCAATGCTTTTTTAGCACCGAGTGCCTACATTTTTTATTAGATTCACTATGTCATTCTTAATCAATCTGGTCAGGGTTTCCAGTTGCAAGCATGGCAGCTGACACCTTTTGAATGGTTAATGAAGCCAATGCTCTAAAATGTCCTGGAGGTGAATTGGCTGTCTTGAAGGTTGACACCTTTTCCAGAGGACTATAGTGGCTGCCTCTCATGATTAGTTTCTCTGTGAATTTCTGCACCACATGACATCTAAAATGTGGGAAGGCTGCATCCGTCACTACACATTCTCCTGCACTGATATAGCAGTTACCACTCTGGATGCATCTAAGCACCAATGATTTATAAATGTGTCCTCTTCAATTTTGTAAACAGTTGATAAACATCCACAGCCTAAACAAAGTCCTAGACTTGAAGAGCAATGTGTAATGGTTGCAGTGTGAAGATTGACCATCACCAATCTACCTCATCTTCTGTTGACCATAAATTGTATTCTCTTTCACTGAAATCTGGCAAAGAGATACATTTCAGCTATCTAATGCCCTCTGAATCCAATAAACCATGGCAGTTATTAAACTAACTCAATAATTTACTGGCCAGAGCTACACAAAACATTTGTTACCTCTTCTCTGTGTTTTTTTTATTTCAGTGGTAGCTGGTAACAAACACACATGCACACACACCAACCCATCCACATGCACACACACAAACTCACACTACTCACACCCAAACATACAAAAGCATGTGCACACACATACAATATTCAAAAGCACATACACACCCATTCACAGCACACACACGATAATACACATACTTTCATACATACACACCAAATGTAAAAAAAGAGAAAATCTTACCAGGCAGTTGTGGTAATCTCGGGTGCCAAGAGGGAAGCCTCCGAAATTGCCGTAGATTTGGGGCTGTTGTTCTCTCCTTTGCTTATGAGAGGAGGCAATAGGCCCTTACTTGTAACATAGTGAGATAGGGTCAGTGAGAGTTGCTGACACCACCCACTCTGTGATGAGGTGTCACACTGATGGAGATTCAGCCAAGGACACTTCAGTGCTTTAAACTGAAGCACTCAGGTCTGAATCTTAACAGTGAAACTCCCCCTTATGCTTTGCCAGGCTGAGGTCATGCCTACAGGACTGTGAAACTCTTTGCATGTGAACGTTCAGCTCAGGCAGCCAGCAAGTGCACATTTAGTGCATGCACAGTGCCTAGCTGCCTGATCTGAACATGAAGAGTGTCACTCAGGCTGACCTTTGTGTCGAACTCATCTGTTTAACCCTTTGACTCTTCACTTCTAGTTTTATAATCTACTCACTCTTGTTCTCTTACATGGCTATGCTCTATAAAATATTTTTCTTAATGAAAGTTATGTTATGTGTATTTATGCAGTTTCAGTCAAGGGGTGCTACAAGGGACTTATTTAGAAAAAGATTTAGATTCATTTACGAGTTGTACATATGTAACACACTCTCGTGTATCCACAGGATAACCGACTTATATCAACTGAATCAAATATATTGGTGGAAGGCAAAAGGAACACATAGAGCAAGAATAGTATTTAGTGTTCAAAAAAAGTTTTTTTACTGCAACAAAAGTAGGGAGACAAATACAAGTGAAGTAAAGCAAAAACGGTCATGAACAGAGGTCAGTCAAATTTTCACTACAGTTCATAACTAGGAACATCAACTCCAAATATTCAAAAACACAACCAAAATTAATTAATAAAAAAAGGTTGTGAATTGGTGACAAAGCAACGTAACAGGAGATGATGGAGTGTCGACGTTTCGGTCTAAGTAGCAGTCGTCGGATAGACCATCATCAGGACGGTGTTTTTCTATGCAGGAAAAACTCCCTATACAAAATAATAAATGCAATATTATAAACAAATGTCTTTAAAATTAAAAATACATTCATAAATATACATGCTCTATGTGTCGAATAAAACTTATATATCCATTTATTCTCAGAGATCACTCCTTCCTAGTGACCACTGAGAATTGGTTTCTAAAATATACCTGAGACAGTCTAACTCAAAAAGTATATCTGCGTATCTTTCACATGATACTGCTAAAACTAATACGTTAAAACAATTTTGAAAACGTGTGTAGTTATTCATTTATAAAAAAGAAGAACTAATGTTCATTAAAAAAGTTGCCAAAGATTTCATTTGAATTAAGAAAAAATATATACAAACATTTCTAAACAAAAAATTGTTGTCACCACTCAAAGATTGAAACATTCTTCATTGGTTCCTATGACACATTACACAGAGCTTTAATCAATATGATTGGATTGTCACCTCAAATTGCCAAATAAATACACTGGCTAAGGGTGAATTTGAGCAAACAGTGAGTAAGGACATGTTTAGACTGAAAGTCAATACATTGGTGCATTTATCAGAGCAATAATCAAAATAGTTTGGTTTGTCACCTTGAATCTTCAATGGATCTCTTATAAACACGGACACAGCAGTGGCGTATGGCAAAAATGTCTCATACAAATACCGAAACAGCAATGGCGTGTGGCAAAGATGTCCAACACGGAGCTTCAACTAAAAAATATAAATATAATGTGGAGTCCTATAAAAGAGCCAGTCAACAACCAAAAACTCAGTTTGTTTGATTGGATGAACAAAACACCGTACCTTGAATTTAAGGAGCATGGGCTGTGGCTGTTTGCCAAATTTCACGCGCAGATTAACATCAAGGATTTCTGTGGGAAATTAATGTTTAGTTGTTTTAATGGTCTGTGCAATATTTATATTGCGAGTCTGAAAAGCGTAACTGTGAGTCTATAGCGCTAACTTGTAGTTCAAATGTGGCTCAAAGTCACTGCTAGAACTGATCTCTATTTAAACTGTAGGCATCACATAGCAGAGAAGGGGTATAAGTTACCGCTGGTCACAACCCGATCAGTTTCAAATATTACCGATACTAATGGATTGCAAATGTGAGACAGAACAATGTCAGCATTTATCACAAATGGCATATGATTCGTTTTCGGTTTAACTGAATAAAGAATACAACTATGGAGGATGAGTGTTGACCTGTTTTAAAAAAATATATAAGGACCGAATTTTTCAAAACGAGGGACGAAATTTACTCGCGTTGGTTATATTCCCCCTCACCATGAAACAGGCTACTTACTTTAAAGCAGTATTCAAAAGCGGCATACGGGCGTGTCGTCACCAGTTATTTGGAAACACGAAGTAGACTCGAAACGGGAGGTTATATGTCCGTGTACCGGAAGTATTACGAAAATGAACCGGAAGTGAATCCTTATTTAATCGCTTTGTTTATTTTACATTATATTAAAAAATTGGTTCTATACAGTGTATGCCATGATTATTCGAGGTAGGTAAATGGCATATGTCTGGGTCTATCTGTGCCGGTTATTGCAACAACTCGAGGATTCTTAAGTATTAATAACGTGAAGAGACTAAAGTAGTCGCCATCTTGGATTGGGAAACAAATACTTCTAAAACGGATCGCTACTGCCGATGGAACAAATCAACTACACGTTAAAAAATATTTTTAACGGGAAAAAGAATATTTAATCAAACAAGGAAAAATAATAAACACCAAATTGTGTGACAGAGTGCTTATGTGTCAGGATTCATTGTGACAGAACAAACAGTGTTGGTCATATTGCAGACCTTCATCATTGATACAAAAGTGGCAGAACCAGCTCAATATACATGATTATATAGCAGCTACACCAATATTGTAGTTATTCAAACATATATATATCCAGCTTGATTTCTTATTGTTGACATACTTCAAATAGCACCAATAGTTGACCAAAGACTTCTGGAAAGGGGCGACCATTCGGTCCCCCCGAACGTATGGCTGAGTACCACGAGCCCCCCGGGAAGCCATTTTTGGGCGGGAGGCGAGCCTCGGCTGGTATGCCCGAAGCGGCGTAGCCGGGGCGCGCTTTTTTCCCGCCCTAGAGTGGGCTGGCCTAGACACTGACGCGGCCGGCCACGCCCTAGGGGCAGGCAGGGGCGGGTTTACGCCCACCCTGAAGACGGATAAAAGGAGCAACAAGCCAAGAACGCATCCTCTTGTTCCTGTGCTCTGAAGCTGCACCCCCTCGCTGCACGTGAGCTCGAGACGGAACGAAGAGCCAATTTTGAGTGTGGTAATCTTTCTTGTTTGTCTTACAGATACTCTGTTGGAGAATGCCTAAGAAAGTCGGAAAGCGAATGACTACCGACCAGATGCTGCGTGTTCTTATGAAGGAGGTGACCGACCTAAAGAAGCGAATGGCGGAGAAAGATGGAGAAGAGGGGCCGAAACGTCCGTTGGCTGGAGCAGCTCCGGGAGGAAAAGGCAAGAGGCCCAGAAGGGGAGCAGCTGGAGGGGACATCCCGGTACCCTGTACCCCACTCCAAGAGCCAACTCCGGTGCCGGTGGAGGGGAATCCGATTCCCGTGGTGGTCACCCCTGTGTCCGGGGAGGATATGCCGCCCGAGCTGGCAGCACAAGTAGCAGCGTGGTTGGGTAAAAATAACAAGGGCGCCACGGCTGATGACGCACGGGTTTTGATGAGGCAACTGCGTGAAACAAGGGAGGCGGCGAAGGCAGCATCGCCAGTTATCACGCCGGCCGCGGCAGGAGGAAAGCCACCTGGGATAGGCTCAGCCGCTGATACAGCTTCCGGTTCAGGTAAGCGGCCATTGCCGATTGCGAGGGATGAGTCTGCCCCGTCACGAAGGGAAAAGTTGGGTCAACATGTCCCTCTAGCTATTAAGGAGAAGATATGGGCAGATGAGTATGTAAACATCTTCTCGTTGCTTACCGATCATTATGAGATGGAATATGTTAAGAGCCAAAAGGAGCTCATGCATCCGGGTGTTTGGCGCGCAAAGATGGCCGCCTTCAAGGTAAATGAAAACATTGGCAATTGGGGCAAGGCGTGGGGGATTTTTACATCCATCCTGGGCGAACGTAGGCCCGAATTGCTGTCTGAATTGCCGATTTATCAGTCACGGATCATGGGGTATTCTGTGTCACATGGGGGCAATCAGTGGTTCTGTTACGATAATATTTTCAGAAAAGCGAAGGAACATGATAAAAACTTAACTTGGGATTGTTACGATTCTGTGTCATGGTCGAAAATGGCGGATACTGGTATGTTGAATTTGCCATTGGTAGGGAGTAGTGTGGGGGAGTCCTCCCGCCAATATTCTGGGACCCCCTTTCGATCAGGCGCGAGTAACGAATACCACTCCAGGCCAAACGGCACCACAGGTAAAAAGGGGAGTTGTTGGAATTTTAACAGGGGTAAATGTACGAGGCCCCAGGGGTCATGCAAATTTAGGCACAAATGTAGTGGGTGTGGGCAAGCGTCCCATCCTGAGTCCATGTGCAGAGCCAAAACGGGTGATAACGGGGGTAGAGGAGGCGCCAAACAGGTCTGAAATAGTCCGAGGGGCGCCTTTACCTACTCCGATTGATACCATGGCAATGATTCCTTGGCTCAGCGAATACCCGGATCACGCTTCCGCTGGGGTGTTGCGGAACGGGTTTTCATATGGTTTCCGCATCCCAGTGGGGGAGTTTCAGGGTTTAGCGAAATGTAAAAACCAAATATCAGTCTTGCAGCACACGACCGTGGTACAAGAGAAGATTGGGAAAGAGGTGGCTCGAGGTCGAGTCGCCGGTCCGTTTAACGTTCCACCGGTTGCTAACTTTGTTTGTTCCCCTTTAGGGGTGGTCCCCAAGAAGGACCCGGGTGAGTTTCGGCTGATACATAATTTGTCGGCCCCACGTGGTCTTTCCGTAAACGATGCGATAGACCCGGCAGTGTGTTCAGTACGGTATGCATCTTTCGATGAGGCCGTAGCCATATTGAATCGCCTAGGGCCCGGTGCGCTGATGGCGAAATCTGATATCGAGTCAGCGTTCCGGTTGCTCCCGGTACATCCAGACGATCAGCGTCTTCTTGGTTTCATGTTTCAGGGACACTATTACATGGATAGATGTATGCCAATGGGGTGCTCTATATCTTGTTCCTATTTTGAGCAGTTCAGTTGTTTCCTGCAATGGGTCTTCACAAGGAAGACGGGGTTTCATCAGGTTATGCATTATCTCGATGACTTTTTGTTTCTAGGGGCAGCCGGGGATCCGGAATGTGGTCAGGCCTTGAATGAATTTTGTGTCTTAATGAATCATTTTGGTGTGCCACTGGCACCCGGTAAGACGGTGGGTCCTTCGACTTGCCTCGAGTTTCTGGGGATCGAGCTCGACTCGGATGAGGGTTGTTTTCGTTTACCAAGAGAAAAAGTGCTAAGGTTCAGGGCATCCCTGGAGACGTGTATCAGTCAGTCTAAGGTTAAGTTGCAGCAATTACAACAATTGGTGGGACAGCTGAATTTTGCCCTGAGAGTAATACCGATGGCCCGCCCCTTTTCCCGCTCGATCGCTCAGGCCATGGTCAGCCTGAAGGAGGGTCACCATCGCACGAGGCTCTCGGCCGAGGTTCGCCAGGACATGCGCATTTGGTTGGCATTTCTGGCGGATTTCAATGGTCGAGTTGTCTGGAACAAACCGGCGGTGTCCTCTGAGGAGCTGGGCCTGTGGACAGATTCGGCAGGGAGCATTGGTTTTGGCGCCATATTTGGCACACAATGGTCAGCTCAAAAATGGCCGTCATGGTGGCATGAGGGTGGGCTGACGAGTAACATTGCTTTTCTTGAACTGTTCCCCATTCTGGTGGCCCTGAAAACTTGGCCTGAGGGGTTTAGAGATCACTCTGTGGTATTCTGGTCTGATAACATGACCGTGGTTGAGTGTATCAATAGCCAGGCGGCACGATGCAAATGGATCCTGAGGCTGCTCAAAGAAATTGTCTTGTTGTGTATGCAATTGAATGTCCTATTTAAGGCGAGACATGTGCCGGGGGTGATGAACCAAGCGGCTGATGCTCTTTCTCGTTTCCGTATGCAGGCCTTCTGGGGTTTTCTGCCCACAGCGGACCCGGTGGCGGCACCCTTTCCCGAAGCTCTCTGGTCTCTCGGTGCCCCGAACTACGAAACCTCGTGGGAGAGAGTTTAGCACCCAGGACAAGGAAGGCATATGAAGGGGCGTTCCGTTCCTATTTGGCCTTTTTGGGGACTGCTAGAGGGGAACTTTGGGGCCAGGAGGAGTGGGTGGTAAATTTTTTGCTGTCTTTACATCAGGCAGGCAAATCTGTGGCTACGGCCCAGAGGCATCGGGCAGCCATTTCCTTTGTGGCGAGGGCCTATGGGATCCAGGACCCGACAGCGTCTTTCGTTGTACAAAAAGCGCTACGTGGGTGGCAACGCCTTGAGGGTCGCAGAGTAGATGAAAGGCGCCCGATAGGTCTGGATAGGCTGGCCCTGTTATTATCTGTACTCCCTTCAACGTGTTCATCCCAGTATGAAACAGTGTTATTCCGAGCCGCTTTTGCGCTGGCATTCCATGGGGCTATGCGGGTAAGCGAACTAGTAGCGAGGAACAAGCGGGATGTGACGGGGGGACTGTGCCGAGAGCACGTTCAGGTCAGAGGGGAGACAATGTCCATCTCATTTGTCAGGTCCAAGACCGACCAGGGTGCGATGGGGGACTGCATAATCATACAAAGGATTCCCGGGTCCTCCATGTGCCCAGTAAGTTGCGTAGAGGAATATTTAGCGCAAAGGGTGGCATCATGGGGGGGGACCTTGTTGAGACACGCTGACACCACCCCATTGACGAGGTTTCAGTTTCAGCGGGTGCTTGCGATGTCAATTTCCGCTGCAGGCTTGAACCCCGGCGAGTTTGGGACCCATTCCTTTCGGATAGGGGCTGCTACAGAGGCTACAGCCAGGGGTCTGAATGTCGAACAAGTTAAACGTGTGGGGCGTTGGTCCTCGAACTGTTATAAAAGGTATGTGCGGTTGCACATGTTGTGAAGCTGTAATGATGTACTCACGCTTCTTGTTTTTGTTTGGTTTTCAGTTGCGCAAGCCTACGAGGCGGGGCGGACTGTGCAGTCGACCCAACACCGGGTCAGCGGTCAGACATCACCGGCTGTGAAAAAGGAGGTGTGGGTTGTGGGCCACTCATACGTGAGGCGGGCCGCGGACGTATTCAAAGCAGGTGACATGATTCACGTGGCTGGGGAATACGGGTACAGTGTGTCCTTCTACGGAAAGGGCGGGCTCTGTATTGACCAGTTTCAATCATTTTTTGAGGGTTTGTTAGGGCGGACGAGGTCACCGCCGGCTATAGTCATAGTACATCTTGGGGGCAACGATTTGGTGTCCACTGGTAGACGACTACTTCTTGAGGCAATGCTTTCCACTGTAAGTTGGTTAGCGAGAAGAGTTCCAGGGTGCACAATCACATGGTCCCATTTGATCCCGCGAAAAGTGTGGCGGGGGGCTCTTTCAGTTTCTGCTCTGAATCATTCAGTAAGGAAGATTAATAATAAAGTGAGTCGATTGTTCCGTTCAAGTACACTGCATTCTATTTCGCATGGTTGTATTAAAGGGGACAGTATGTATTTGGGTGATGGTGTTCATTTGTCCCGGGTGGGGAACGAGTTACTCATAGGAGACCTGATAGCTTGGCTGGGGACTTTAAGACATGACCTTTAGGTAGGAGTGTGTGGGGGGTCCGGATAGCCGGTCAACTATCCGGCTTGTGGCGGTAAGGTCATGATCGGTGAGCACTAATTGGTAGATCCCTATGAGTGGGCGTCACCCATTACGGATGGGAGCTCTCGAGGGAGGTGGCCATTGGCCCCTCAACGGGTAGGCGGTCCCTTCTAAGGATGGGACGCCGAAAGGTAAGGAAAGGCGGTCAAGGCCCCTTCCTGGGTAGGAGGGGCTACAGCCCCCTCCTGGGGAATTTCCCAGGGCCAGGATATCTGCGACGGCAGATGTGGTAAGTTGTGTGGGGTTTGGGAGGGGGTCTACGCTACCTTCTAGATACCTCACACGAGTCCTCGGACGACCTTTAAGTGGCGTCGAGTTTATTGGGGCCCCCGTCAAGTCAAGGGAAATTGGTAGTTGCACTTGAGGTACACCTCTGTGCGGTCGCCCCTCACAAGTGAGGGGGATATTTCTGGTTAGGGATCTTGACACCGGTTACGACCTTGCCGTTGGCCCTTAAACGTTAGGATGTACAATTTCAAAATGTCAAGTTAATGTTTTGTAGGATGTTAGTTCGGCTAGGAGAACCTTTGTATTAGAGAATATGTTAAGGTTAGCCAAACATCGCAATGTGGTAATGAAATTGTACATAATATGAAACTGTTATTTTAATGTTTTAATTTTGTTTCATATTTTAATAAATACGGCCGGGAGGGTCACTCCCTCCCGTCTTCCAAACGTTCAGAACTGTTTCCGGTTTCCCATCCTTGGGGAGTGTGTTGAGAGGGGGTGGCGGGTATCTCGGCCATATGGAAAGGGGCGACCATTCGGTCCCCCCGAACGTATGGCTGAGTACCACGAGCCCCCCGGGAAGCCATTTTTGGGCGGGAGGCGAGCCTCGGCTGGTATGCCCGAAGCGGCGTAGCCGGGGCGCGCTTTTTTCCCGCCCTAGAGTGGGCTGGCCTAGACACTGACGCGGCCGGCCACGCCCTAGGGGCAGGCAGGGGCGGGTTTACGCCCACCCTGAAGACGGATAAAAGGAGCAACAAGCCAAGAACGCATCCTCTTGTTCCTGTGCTCTGAAGCTGCACCCCCTCACTGCACGTGAGCTCGAGACGGAACGAAGAGCCAATTTTGACCCACCCACCGGCCCCTGAGGACAGCCAGTTGTTTTGAATAAAGCTTTGATGTGGTAATTCTATTTTTTGCAGGTTGTGGTGATTGTCGTGTTATTTTGAGTATGCAATAAAGAATGGTCAGCTACAGTATGTTTTTCAAATAAAGTAATTCTGCACTAGTATTGATCAGTAATCACACGTGAAATGGTTATGGTTGTTTTGTAATTGAGTGATTTTAGTTAAATTGTCGTATTTATTTTTGGTCGGGCGGTAAGGTCATGATCGGTGAGCACTAATTGGTAGATCCCTATGAGTGGGCGTCACCCATTACGGATGGGAGCGCTCGAGGGAGGTGGCCATTGGCCCCTCAACGGGTAGGCGGTCCCTTCTAAGGATGGGACGCCGAAAGGTAAGGAAAGGCGGTCAAGGCCCCTTCCTGGGTAGGAGGGGCTACAGCCCCCTCCTGGGGAATTTCCCGGGGCCAGGATATCTGCGACGGCAGATGTGGTAAGTTGTGTGGGGTTTGGGAGGGGGTCTACGCTACCTTCTAGATACCTCACACGAGTCCTCGGACGACCTTTAAGTGGCGTCGAGTTTATTGGGGCCCCTGTCAAGTCAAGGGAAATTGGTAGTTGCACTTGAGGTACACCTCTGTGCGGTCGCCCCTCACAAGTGAGGGGGATATTTCTGGTTAGGGATCTTGACACCGGTTACGACCTTGCCGTTGGCCCTTAAACGTTAGGATGTACAATTTCAAAATGTCAAGTTAATGTTTTGTAGGATGTTAGTTCGGCTAGGAGAACCTTTGTATTAGAGAATATGTTAAGGTTAGCCAAACATCGCAATGTGGTAATGAAATTGTACATAATATGAAACTGTTATTTTAATGTTTTAATTTTGTTTCATATTTTAATAAATACGGCCGGGAGGGTCACTCCCTCCCGTCTTCCAAAAGTTCAGAACTGTTTCCGGTTTCCCATCCTTGGGGAGTGTGTTGAGAGGGGGTGGCGGGTATCTCGGCCATACTATACCTAGAGGCATGCCAAGGTATGCCATTCTGTACATGAATTTAGACCATATCTAACTGAGTCTGCCAAGCAGATCCAGCGTTGTTCTTTAAGAGTTAATAAATGGTCAACATTAGGTTGCCTGATTGTGGGTTTTATCACTTCTACCACATACCAGAGAAGTTCATATTCACTGTGATTTTTTGAAGAATAATGGTCAACTAATGGGGCATTTTCCGTCTGACAGCGAATTCTTGACTGATGTTGTAGAATTCTTTTTTTGATTGGCTGTGTGGTTTTACCAAAATATTTGAGTCCACAAGGGCACTCTATGCAATAAACAACATTGGTTGTATTGCAATTTGAGAAGTTCTTTAAGATAAAATTCTTGTTGTTCAAATTGAATTGTTTAAAATTGGCGGTGGTGGAACAAGCAGCACAGTGATTGCATTTGTAATGTCCCTTTAATGGACTTAGTTGTCTCATGTTGTCTACTAGTTCACTTTCATTGTTCTTATAAGCATGTACTAGCCTATCTCTAAGATTACGGCCTCTTTTAAAGGCAAACGTTGGTTTGTCTACCAATTCTGGTAGATCTGAGAGAAGAGACCAGTTTTTTGAAATCACCTTTTTAATTGAGTTGCTGGATGTACCGAAAGTTGTAACACATACCAATTTGGGTTCAGTGTCTCTTTCTTTGACCTGTAAGAGTAGGTCTCGGTCATTATACCAAGCTCGTTTTAAAGACTGTTTGAGTAGTCTATTTGGATACCCTCGCGAGAGCAGCTTCAATTTGAGTATTTGTGCTTCTTTAAAGTAGTCAGCACGTCTAGTACAATTTCTACGCAAACATAGAAATTGACCAAATGGTAGGCCATCTCGAAGGGCTTGAGGATGGCAACTGTTATATTTTAAAAGGGTGTTTTTGGCAGTTGGTTTGGTATACAAGGTAGTATACAAGGTATTGTCTTCATTGGTTTTGATAGATATATCTAGAAAGTCCATACTAAGGTTATCAGAAACCATAGTGAATTGTAAATTAGAATTTTGAGAATTGATCCAATCATGAAAACTGGTAAGTTCAGTGGAACTACCATGCCAAATAAAGAAGATGTCATCTATGTAACGCAGCCAACATCTTAGATGGGCTGCGAAAGGGTTGTTAGAGCTATAGATGACATTTTCCTCGAAGTTGGACACATAGATATTGGCAATATCCGGAGCAAAGACTGCGCCCATAGCGACTCCTTTCAGCTGTTGGTAAAAGGATTTTTCATAAATAAAAAAGTTTTCACAAAGGGGAATTCTCAAACAATCAATAATATATTGCGATGGAACCTGGTGGGGTCTTGGTCTACTCTCAAGCAAAGAAAGTAAAATGCTTAATATCTCCTCTTGTGGAATGTTAGTGTATAAACTTTCAATGTCCATGGACACTAAAAGTTCTACATTGCTATCAAAGGGAGTATTCTCAACCTTATTAATGACTGCCAACGTGTCCCTAATATAGTTGTCATTCTCAGTTGCAAAGGGACGGATAAAAAAATCTGCATATTGTGCCAGGGGCTTGAGGATGGAATTGCACCCTGACACAATAGGACGTCCAGGTGGATTGGTTTGGTTCTTATGGATTTTAGGCAATATATATATTGCAGGGACGGTTGGGGCTTTATTGATGAAAAATGATGCCTCTTTGTTGCTTAACCAACCTCCATCGATACCTGCCCTTGCTAGGTCATGGATACGTTTCTCCAATTTTGTGGTTGGATTACATGGTAATCTTTGGTAATTGGATGCTACTGAAAGTTGTTGTTTTAATTCAAGATTATAGGCTTTCTCATCCCAGAGTACTATTCCACCGCCTTTGTCAGCCGGTTTGAAAATAGTATCTGGGAGAGATTGTAGATGAAAAAGTGCCTTTTGTTGTGCTTTGGTTAAGTTAAATGGAACCCATTTGGGTTGTTTCAATAGATGTTCAATTTGAGTCATAACAACATTTTCAAAGGTGATAATTTCCTTAGCAACCATATTATTGGTAGGAAAGAAAGTAGATGATGGACGTAGACCAGTTACATCAACCGGCACGGTTGAGGTTTTGTCAGCAAAGAAATTTTTAAGACGAATCGCTCTAAAGAACTTGTAGAGTTCCAACTTGGTGGTGAACAGTTCATTTTTAAAAGTTGGAACAAAGGACAAACCATGTGAAAGGACTGATATTTCATCGGCTGACAGAAGATGTGTGGAAAGATTAAAGATGGATACACTTACATTTTTTTCTTTTTCTTTTACCACTCGTAATACTGGTTCCTCGTTCGTCTGAACCCTGGGGTGTAGTTGTTGCGCCCCCATCCTCTGCGGGATTGTCTCTGTTGGCCTCGTATTGGTTGCCCTTGTCCTCTCTGGCCCTGTCCTAAAAAAGGCTGTCCAGAGGTTGATGGTTGTTACTGGGCGCCTCTCTGTTGATAAGTTGATACTGATTCGTTTTCTGAATCTGTGTCGGTACCTGAAAAAGTGACCCTCTTTTGTTGGCCACGAGAGAGACCCTGTTGTTGCCCCTGGGGTTGGTAAAAGTCTTTATTAAGATAGGGGTAGGTCCTCTCTTTGTTATATCTCTTGATGTCTAACTGTAATTTGGATGTCTTCTTTTGCGAGTTAAAGGTTTCAAAATCTTTGATGGTGAGATTTATTTTATCTAGAAGAGCCTTGGCATTCACAATAGTGGAATCAGAGTTGATTTTCAATTCCAATGCTTCAATGTCTTTAACTAGACTTTTGATGTGCTTAAGGGCTGTTTCGATGCTCAGCACCATCCAGGTGCGTGAGCATTTGTTGGAAGCAAAGCTAAAGTGTAGCTTAAAGTCTTCGTCTTCTGTGAAGATAATTGGTATGTTTCTAATCTGCAAGCCAGTGGGGATGATGTTGGCGCTTAGACAGTCAGTAAGAAATTTGGCATGTAGTTCGGTTCGTACCAATTTCTTACGTAGTCGCTCTAGTTGGTTCAGATCAGATTCACAGGGTAGGGGAACAGCAGGCCCTTTCGTTCCCAAAAGTGATGGGCCTTATGAGATTTTTAAAATGTATTCATCTGTATAGGACAAAGTTTCGGCTTCAGACATGTAGATAGCCGAAATAGACTTAAGGAATGGAAAAGAAATCCAAAAAGTTCACCACTTAAAAAAGTGACCCACAGCAGATAACAATCTGCACAAATACACTGTTAAAGGCAGGGGAAACCCAATAAACCCTTGTAGGCTTGGGCACAAAGTAGTTTCAGTCAAGGGGTGCTACAAGGGACTTATTTAGAAAAAGATTTAGATTCATTTACGAGTTGTACATATGTAACACACTCTCGTGTATCCGCAGGATAACCGACTTATATCAACTGAATCAAATATATTGGTGGAAGGCAAAAGGAACACATAGAGCAAGAATAGTATTTAGTGTTCAAAAAAAGTTTTTTTACTGCAACAAAAGTAGGGAGACAAATACAAGTGAAGTAAAGCAAAAACGGTCATGAACAGAGGTCAGTCAAATTTTCACTACAGTTCATAACTAGGAACATCAACTCCAAATATTCAAAAACACAACCAAAATTAATTAATAAAAAAAGGTTGTGAATTGGTGACAAAGCAACGTAACAGGAGATGATGGAGTGTGGAGTGTAAATGGATATATAAGTTTTATTCGACACATAGAGCATGTATATTTATGAATGTATTTTTAATTTTAAAGACATTTGTTTATAATATTGCATTTATTATTTTGTATAGGGAGTTTTTCCTGCATAGAAAAACACCGTCCTGATGATGGTCTATCCGACGACTGCTACTTAGACCGAAACGTCGACACTCCATCATCTCCTGTTACGTTGCTTTGTCACCAATTCACAACCTTTTTTTATTAATTAATTTTGGTTGTGTTTTTGAATATTTGGAGTTGATGTTCCTAGTTATGAACTGTAGTGAAAATTTGACTGACCTCTGTTCATGACCGTTTTTGCTTTACTTCACTTGTATTGGTCTCCCTACTTTTGTTGCAGTAAAAAAACTTTTTTTGAACACTAAATACTATTCTTGCTCTATGTGTTCCTTTTGCCTTCCACCAATATATTTGATTCAGTTGATATAAGTCGGTTATCCTGTGGATACACGAGAGTGTGTTACATATGTACAACTCGTAAATGAATCTAAATCTTTTTCTAAATAAGTCCCTTGTAGCACCCCTTGACTCAAACTACTTTGTGCCCAAGCCTACAAGGGTTTATTGGGTTTCCCCTGCCTTTAACAGTGTATTTGTGCAGATTGTTATCTGCTGTGGGTCACTTTTTTAAGTGGTGAACTTTTTGGATTTCTTTTCCATTCCTTAAGTCTATTTCGGCTATCTACATGTCTGAAGCCGAAACTTTGTCCTATACAGATGAATACATTTTAAAAATCTCATCAGGCCCATCACTTTTGGGAACGAAAGGGCCTGCTGTTCCCCTACCCTGTGAATCTGATCTGAACCAACTAGAGCGACTACGTAAGAAATTGGTACGAACCGAACTACATGCCAAATTTCTTACTGACTGTCTAAGCGCCAACATCATCCCCACTGGCTTGCAGATTAGAAACATACCAATTATCTTCACAGAAGACGAAGACTTTAAGCTACACTTTAGCTTTGCTTCCAACAAATGCTCACGCACCTGGATGGTGCTGAGCATCGAAACAGCCCTTAAGCACATCAAAAGTCTAGTTAAAGACATTGAAGCATTGGAATTGAAAATCAACTCTGATTCCACTATTGTGAATGCCAAGGCTCTTCTAGATAAAATAAACCTCACCATCAAAGATTTTGAAACCTTTAACTCGCAAAAGAAGACATCCAAATTACAGTTAGACATCAAGAAATATAACAAAGAGAGGACCTACCCCTATCTTAATAAAGACTTTTACCAACCCCAGGGGCAACAACAGGGTCTCTCTCGTGGCCAACAAAAGAGGGTCACTTTTTCAGGTACCGACACAGATTCAGAAACCGAATCAGTATCAACTTATCAACAGAGAGGCGTCCAGGAACAACCATCAACCTCTAGACAGCCTTTTTTAGGACAGGGCCAGAGAGGACAAGGGCAACCAATACGAGGCCAACAGAGACAATCCCGCAGAGGATGGGGGCGCAACAACTACACCCCAGGGTTCAGACGAACGAGGAACCAGTATTACGAGTGGTAAAAGAAAAAGAAAAAAATGTAAGTGTATCCATCTTTAATCTTTCCACACATCTTCTGTCGCCGCCCATGAAATATCAGTCCTTTCACATGGTTTGTCCTTTGTTCCAACTTTTAAAAATGAACTGTTCACCACCAAGTTGGAACTCTACAAGTTCTTTAGAGCGATTCGTCTTAAAAATTTCTTTGCTGACAAAACCTCAACCGTGCCGGTTGATGTAACTGGTCTACGTCCATCATCTACTTTCTTTCCTACCAATAATATGGTTGCTAAGGAAATTATCACCTTTGAAAATGTTGTTATGACTCAAATTGAACATCTATTGAAACAACCCAAATGGGTTCCATTTAACTTAACCAAAGCACAACAAAAGGCACTTTTTCATCTACAATCTCTCCCAGATACTATTTTCAAACCGGCTGACAAAGGCGGTGGAATAGTACTCTGGGATGAGAAAGCCTATAATCTTGAATTAAAACAACAACTTTCAGTAGCATCCAATTACCAAAGATTACCATGTAATCCAACCACAAAATTGGAGAAACGTATCCATGACCTAGCAAGGGCAGGTATCTATGGAGGTTGGTTAAGCGACAAAGAGGCATCATTTTTCATCAATAAAGCCCCAACCGTCCCTGCAATATATATATTGCCTAAAATCCATAAGAACCAAACCAATCCACCTGGACGTCCTATTGTGTCAGGGTGCAATTCCATCCTCAAGCCCCTGGCACAATATGCAGATTTTTTTATCCGTCCCTTTGCAACTGAGAATGACAACTATATTAGGGACACGTTGGCAGTCATTAATAAGGTTGAGAATACTCCCTTTGATAGCAATGTAGAACTTTTAGTGTCCATGGACATTGAAAGTTTATACACTAACATTCCACAAGAGGAGATATTAAGCATTTTACTTTCTTTGCTTGAGAGTAGACCAAGACCCCACCAGGTTCCATCACAATATATTATTGATTGTTTGAGAATTCCCCTTTGTGAAAACTTTTTTATTTATGAAAAATCCTTTTACCAACAGCTGAAAGGAGTCGCTATGGGCCCAGTCTTTGCTCCGGATATTGCCAATATCTATGTGTCCAACTTCGAGGAAAATGTCATCTATAGCTCTAACAACCCTTTCGCAGCCCATCTAAGATGTTGGCTGCGTTACATAGATGACATCTTCTTTATTTGGCATGGTAGTTCCACTGAACTTACCAGTTTTCATGATTGGATCAATTCTCAAAATTCTAATTTACAATTCACTATGGTTTCTGATTGTATGGACTTTCTAGATATATCTATCAAGACCAATGAAGACAATACCTTGTATACTACCTTGTATACCAAACCAACTGCCAAAAACACCCTTTTAAAATATAACAGTTGCCATCCTCAAGCCCTTCGAGATGGCCTACCATTTGGTCAATTTCTACGTTTGCGTAGAAATTGTACTAGACGTGCTGACTACTTTAAAGAAGCACAAATACTCAAATTGAAGCTGCTCTCGCGAGGGTATCCAAATAGACTACTCAAACAGTCTTTAAAACGAGCTTGGTATAATGACCGAGACCTACTCTTACAGGTCAAAGAAAGAGACACTGAACCCAAATTGGTATGTGTTACAACTTTCGGTACATCCAGCAACTCAATTAAAAAGGTGATTTCAAAAAACTGGTCTCTTCTCTCAGATCTACCAGAATTGGTAGACAAACCAACGTTTGCCTTTAAAAGAGGCCGTAATCTTAGAGATAGGCTAGTACATGCTTATAAGAACAATGAAAGTGAACTAGTAGACAACAATAGACAACTAAGTCCATTAAAGGGACATTACAAATGCAATCACTGTGCTGCTTGTTCCACCACCGCCAATTTTAAACAATTCAATTTGAACAACAAGAATTTTATCTTAAAGAACTTCTCAAATTGCAATACAACCAATGTTGTTTATTGCATAGAGTGCCCTTGTGGACTCAAATATTTTGGTAAAACCACACAGCCAATCAAAAAAAGAATTCTACAACATCAGTCAAGAATTCGCTGTCAGACGGAAAATGCCCCATTAGTTGACCATTATTCTTTAAAAAATCACAGTGAATATGAACTTCTCTGGTATGTGGTAGAAGTGATAAAACCCACAATCAGGCAACCTAATGTTGACCATTTATTAACTCTTAAAGAACAACGCTGGATCTGCTTGGCAGACTCAGTTAGATATGGTCTAAATTCATGTACAGAATGGCATACCTTGGCATGCCTCTAGGTATAGGAAGTCTTTGGTCAACTATTGGTGCTATTTGAAGTATGTCAACAATAAGAAATCAAGCTGGATATATATATGTTTGAATAACTACAATATTGGTGTAGCTGCTATATAATCATGTATATTGAGCTGGTTCTGCCACTTTTGTATCAATGATGAAGGTCTGCAATATGACTAACACTGTTTGTTCTGTCACAATGAATCCTGACACATAAGCACTCTGTCACACAATTTGGTGTTTATTATTTTTCCTTGTTTGATTAAATATTCTTTTTCCCGTTAAAAATATTTTTTAACGTGTAGTTGATTTGTTCCATCGGCAGTAGCGATCCGTTTTAGAAGTATTTGTTTCCCAATCCAAGATGGCGACTACTTTAGTCTCTTCACGTTATTAATACTTAAGAATCCTCGAGTTGTTGCAATAACCGGCACAGATAGACCCAGACATATGCCATTTACCTACCTCGAATAATCATGGCATACACTGTATAGAACCAATTTTTTAATATAATGTAAAATAAACAAAGCGATTAAATAAGGATTCACTTCCGGTTCATTTTCGTAATACTTCCGGTACACGGACATATAACCTCCCGTTTCGAGTCTACTTCGTGTTTCCAAATAACTGGTGACGACACGCCCGTATGCCGCTTTTGAATACTGCTTTAAAGTAAGTAGCCTGTTTCATGGTGAGGGGGAATATAACCAACGCGAGTAAATTTCGTCCCTCGTTTTGAAAAATTCGGTCCTTATATATTTTTTTAAAACAGGTCAACACTCATCCTCCATAGTTGTATTCTTTATTCAGTTAAACCGAAAACGAATCATATGCCATTTGTGATAAATGCTGACATTGTTCTGTCTCACATTTGCAATCCATTAGTATCGGTAATATTTGAAACTGATCGGGTTGTGACCAGCGGTAACTTATACCCCTTCTCTGCTATGTGATGCCTACAGTTTAAATAGAGATCAGTTCTAGCAGTGACTTTGAGCCACATTTGAACTACAAGTTAGCGCTATAGACTCACAGTTACGCTTTTCAGACTCGCAATATAAATATTGCACAGACCATTAAAACAACTAAACATTAATTTCCCACAGAAGTCCTTGATGTTAATCTGCGCGTGAAATTTGGTAAACAGCCACAGCCCATGCTCCTTAAATTCAAGGTACGGTGTTTTGTTCATCCAATCAAACAAACTGAGTTTTTGGTTGTTGACTGGCTCTTTTATAGGACTCCACATTATATTTATATTTTTTAGTTGAAGCTCCGTGTCGGACATCTTTGCCACACGCCATTGCTGTTTCCGTATTTGTATGAGACATTTTTGCCATACGCCACTGCTGTGTCCGTGTTTATAAGAGATCCATTGAAGATTCAAGGTGACAAACCAAACTATTTTGATTATTGCTCTGATAAATGCACCAATGTATTGACTTTCAGTCTAAACATGTCCTTACTCACTGTTTGCTCAAATTCACCCTTAGCCAGTGTATTTATTTGGCAATTTGAGGTGACAATCCAATCATATTGATTAAAGCTCTGTGTAATGTGTCATAGGAACCAATGAAGAATGTTTCAATCTTTGAGTGGTGACAACAATTTTTTGTTTAGAAATGTTTGTATATATTTTTTCTTAATTCAAATGAAATCTTTGGCAACTTTTTTAATGAACATTAGTTCTTCTTTTTTATAAATGAATAACTACACACGTTTTCAAAATTGTTTTAACGTATTAGTTTTAGCAGTATCATGTGAAAGATACGCAGATATACTTTTTGAGTTAGACTGTCTCAGGTATATTTTAGAAACCAATTCTCAGTGGTCACTAGGAAGGAGTGATCTCTGAGAATAAATGGATATATAAGTTTTATTCGACACATAGAGCATGTATATTTATGAATGTATTTTTAATTTTAAAGACATTTGTTTATAATATTGCATTTATTATTTTGTATAGGGAGTTTTTCCTGCATAGAAAAACACCGTCCTGATGATGGTCTATCCGACGACTGCTACTTAGACCGAAACGTCGACACTCCATCATCTCCTGTTACGTTGCTTTGTCACCAATTCACAACCTTTTTTTATTAATTAATTTTGGTTGTGTTTTTGAATATTTGGAGTTGATGTTCCTAGTTATGAACTGTAGTGAAAATTTGACTGACCTCTGTTCATGACCGTTTTTGCTTTACTTCACTTGTATTTGTCTCCCTACTTTTGTTGCAGTAAAAAAACTTTTTTTGAACACTAAATACTATTCTTGCTCTATGTGTTCCTTTTGCCTTCCACCAATATATTTGATTCAGTTGATATAAGTCGGTTATCCTGTGGATACACGAGAGTGTGTTACATATGTACAACTCGTAAATGAATCTAAATCTTTTTCTAAATAAGTCCCTTGTAGCACCCCTTGACTGAAACTACTTTGTGCCCAAGCCTACAAGGGTTTATTGGGTTTCCCCTGCCTTTAACAATGTGTATTTATGCAGCGCACTAACACCCGCAAGGGTATCCTGAGGCTGAGCAGGTGAGTGTGCCTAGCCCTGCATATCCCTGCATATGGTTTTTTGTTTAATTGAAAAGCCAGATCCTCAGCTTTTTGCAAAATTCTAGAAGTGAGGAGAAGGCTCTAATGTTGAGTGGGAGCCCATTCCACGACTTAAGAGTAATGTAAGAAAATGTACTACACCCTGATCTTGGTCTGCAAAGCTGTCTGGGTGGGTGGTGGAAGGAGATTTGATTGTTCAGGTAGGTGGGGTCTAAGTTGTGTAGTGCCTTGTATGTGTGTGTGTGATGTTTAAGATGAGCAAATGTGTGTATCGGGAGCCAGTGGAGCTCTCTGAGGTGTGGTGTGATGAGAGTTCTGTGACAGAGGTTGAGGAATATTCTGGCTGGCTTGTGTTTTCGAGGGAGTTGATTGGTGATCATGGTGCAGAGGATTGCCAGCTTGTTGGTGTCTAGGGTGTGAGTGACAGTTTGGTAGTCTTGCTTCAGAGCCATTTGAAGATCTTACTCAGCATCTTCAGGATGTGGAAGCAGGATCCAGTGATGGCACTGACTTGTGAGGTCATGTCCCGTTTTCTGTTGATTATTCTGAGGTCCCGGGATGGTCGCTGGGTGTTGGTGTGGCTCTGAATTCAGCCTGGCACAAGTCAGAGTGCCATGATGAGGTGTTCTTGCCACTACTTCTGAATTGTTTGTGCTGAGTTTGGTACAATTGTCCTTCATCCAAATAGTGACTTTGGTCATGGAGACGGTGTTGGGAATCTTGTCCAAGATGGAGAGTATGAGTTGTGTGTCATTGGCCTAGGAGAGGGTGTTGATGTCGTATGTGCGGATGATGTTGGACAGAGGAATAATGTATGCATTGAAGAGGGCGAGACTGAATGATGAACATTGAGGCACCCTGCAGATAACTTTACTGGCTTCCAAGGAGTAAGGTGTCAGGCTGACAGAGTGTGTTCTATCTGTTAAGAAGGAGAAAGTCCAGCAGAGAGTTGTTCCTTCGATGCCAATCTAGTGCAAGCACCTGAAGATGATGGGGGTTGGAGATCACATCAAATGCTACAGAGAAGTCCAGGAGAATGACAGCTGCCATATCTCTTCTGTCAAGGGTCATGCAGATGTCGCTGTGGAGTCAATGACTGTTTCTGTACTGTGGTTGGGCCTGAATCCAGACTGAGTGGCAGTGAGGAGCTTGTGGTTGCTAAGGCGGTCGGTGAGACATCGGTCAATTAGTTTCACTAAGACCTTTGCTGTTCATGGTAGGAGAGAGATGGGTCTGTATTTGAGGTGGATTATTTCTTGAACAGGACCTTGATGGTGACATATTTCTAGGTGTCAAGGAATGTGGCTCAGTTGATTGAGGCATTGACCATAGGTGTTCGTACTTTGCTTATGGTAAGAGTCTTTTGGTGAAGGCATGGTGAGGGCATGTGTCAGATGGGGCCTTAGAGTATATGGGCTTCATTGTAGCATGGATTTCGACAGTGGTGATGGCAAGAAAGAGGTTAAGCTTCGTTCTTTGCCTTTGATGGGAAGTTTAATTGTGATGGTGTCCGATTGAGGGTCGAAATATATGAAGGTAATAAAAATGCAGAAAAATTCTGAAAGCTTGTTGCAAAGGTGTTGTGAAGCGGTGAAGTTGCTGGAGTCAGCAGAAGGTGCAGTGAAATCTTTGATGATGGCGAAGGTTTCCTTGCTGCTGTTAGTGCCGGCATCAATGCAATCTTCAAGAGCTGTGTGCTTAATGTTCCGTATCTGCTGGTGGGCTGATTTGAACATCTCTTTATCTGTGGTGTCTTGTCTTGTTATTCATTTGTGCAACAGCTGTTTAGAGTGGTGTTTCATCAGCCTGAGATCCTCTGTGAACCAACTAGCCTATGGTTGGACTCTTGCTTTTGCAAGGCACTTGAGAGGAGCCAGGATGTCAGTGTGTGCAGTGATGTAGCTGATGAGGTTCTTGATGGTTTTTAGCAAGTTGTCTGTTTTGGGGCTGGTGCATGGAGAAGGTGGAAGCCCAATCCTCTTCTGTGATTCTTTTCCAGCTGTGGTGAGTGGTTCCAGTGGTGGTAGGTCTGTTGTGGTGTGGGATGGGTATGCTGAAACTGATGAGGGTGTTGTTTGTCCAGGCCACAGTGCTAACTTGCTGACTGATTTTGCTGACTGAGGTGAAAATTGGGCTCAATAGGTGTCCGGCTTTGTGGGTGGGTTCAGTAGTTTGCTGGGTGAGACCATGGTTTCCAAGATTTTCTAGAAGGGCCATAGAGTTTGGGTCAGTGTGGTCTTCTAGGTGAAAGTTAAGGTCTTCTACAAGGATGAAGGTGCTAGCGTTGATGGTGAGGGGTGCGACAAAGTCCATGATGTCACTGCTAAAATTGGTGCGGAATCCTGGTAGTCTGTATACGAGGTGCCACCCAGGGAGAAATTGGCTGTGATGCATATCTTCATCCGAGGTGTTCCATGTACTTAGGTGGTGTATGTGTAGGTGATGCAGCCAATGATATCTATGAATCATCTCTGTCTTAGGCTGACGGTTTTGCCTGGTGATCTTGTAGCCGGCGGGCATGGCTGTAGCGATGTCTGGCGCAGAGGTTGGGCCTAGAAATGTTTTTGTGAGGAAGAGCAATTCTGGAACCTGGTCATTTACTAGTCACTGACCCATCAGCATTGATGCATCCGTTTCCTTGTACCTGCATCAAGTGTCCTTGCGACACCATGGCGCACTGTATTTACAAGGCAGGGCTCCATGGCACAAGGATTAACAGATGCAGCAGGATTTCTGACACATCTGTTTTCCACAAAAATTACACATTGCTGGAGTGGGTCATAAAACTGAACCAACTCCAGCAATGTGTCTCAACACATAGGTGAGTCCCATTGTAAAAGCTCTATGTCATTCCTCATTCCTGGTCTGAGCAGGATTTTTATGCAGTTAAGTCGTAGAGTGATGCAGTGAAAATATGTACATTTCACTGCACCAGTTCTACGTGGCTTTTGTGCATGGGAACATCTGCACTGCATACATTGTACCTGGCACAGGTATATTGTGACACAGGGCTCTACAAACTGATGCATTGGACCCAATGCATCTGCATCAGTTTGTAGATATGACGCAGTGTGGCACACTGATTGCGCGGCCTCTGCTAAAAAAAAAAGTGATGCAGTGGCAGCTCAAGGGGCTTGTAAATGTCTCTGCAATATATTTGGTGAGCGAGCAGGTGTTGAGCAGCATGCTTGCAAGTATGGCATGTTGTGTGGGTGGTGGTTAATCTTTGCAACCATGAGCGGGGGGCTGGTTTGTGTGAGCGAGTGGGTGCTTGGTGCTATTGATGCAGAAGTGTTGTGTGTGGGAGAGTGCATGAAAACTTGCAGGAGGCACATGTAAATGTGCCATCTGTGTTGTATGGTGTGGCAGCGGTGAGTGGCGACTGGGATAGAGAGCATGGAGGAGCGCAGCAGGCTAGTGGTAAGTAGGTAGAGAACCAGGGTTCCTGGTGCTGGGTTTGGTCCAGGCCCTGATGAGTGCTGGCGGGCTTGCCTTTAAAACGTCAGCTGCACAACCACTGCGTGCACCTACTGCATGTCTGCACTGCGGCCGCCAATAAGTAGGTCCTGGGAGGGGGAGGCTCACAGGGTGTTGTTGGCAGGAGACCAGGGATGCCACTTTCTGTGCCCATTGGACGATAGAAAATCCAGTGCTGTCGCTTCTTGTGCAAATGGATGTTGGGAAATGAAGTCCTCTTCCTTGGCTTCTTTAAATGGTTTTGGCAGGAAACCAGAGTTGTCACTTCCTGTGCAAATGAATGAGGGGAAGTCCAGTGATGACCCTTTCTGTGCACATGGATGATGGGAAATCTAGTGATGTAACTTCTAAAGCAGATGGAAGATGTTAAATGAAGCCTTTTCTTTAGCTTCTTCTTTAAAATATAGTTCTGGCAGTAAATTCGTGTGCAGATGGATGTTGGGAAATCCAGTGATGTCACTTCCTCTGCATCTGGGTGATAGGATATCTGTTACCCATGAATGAAACTCTTCTTAAGTGATTTCAAATCAGCACATGATTTTTCACTGCTGAAAACCCTGAGCCTGGGTAATATTTTTCCTCTTCTGATTGGCCAATCTCATTCATTCTTATTGTATCTAAAATAGTGAAAACCATAGTTTTTCCACAATTATCTGTTACTAAAACAGAATTTGCTGCTTAAATTCTTTCTGACACTAATTATCATGCTTTTTTTTTAATACATTTTTTTATTGAGCAGAGCATAGTTAAAGTACAATACATATATGGACAATTTGAACATTGGAAATGAATACAAAATATTTAAAAGCTTCCTCCATTAAAAGCTGATTAAAAGGGAGCATTTTGAATACTTAAAAGCCATAAGCAGTCAATGTTAATAAAACTATATATATACATTTTCAAATACAAGCAATGTGCAACATCCGCAAAGTTCGGTCATAAAGTGCAAATGCAATACAGTACAATCCAACTTGAAATAAAGTGCTAGTGCTTCAGAATTACTTTAAGTGCAAATACCACAGAAAAAAAGTGCGCTTGTGACTTATTGATGAAACCTACCAACACTTCAAGACTGCTTAAGCATAATATAGGCCTATTAACAGTATTCAATCTAATTACTAACTTAACCCCCCCTTATTTCCTCTAGATTCTCAAAATACTTCCAGTTCCTATCAAATCTCCTAACTGCTTCCCCTCTACTAGCATAAGCTTTTTCAAAATTCCATGACCTCCTCATTTTGTTAAGCCATTTCAAATGGGAAGGAAGTTCCTTTGATTTCCAATTTTGGAGTATTAGGGAGCGGGCAACAGCACAAGAAATAAATAAAAACATTTCCTCAGCATCTTTGAGTAACCCTCTGTCATTGCCTATACCAAAGAGGGCCAATTCGGATGAGGGCATAAGTGTTTTCCCTATAGCTGCCTCAATATCTGAGAAAATGGCCTCCCAAAAAGATTTCAGGTGAGGACAAGTGAAAAAAATATGAAGCCAACCACCCTGGCCGTCAGCTTGGTATCTGAAGCACTTGTTCCTAACCTCTGGGAACCTTTTCTCAAGTTCCTCCGGAGTCCAATATGCTAGCCAGCGGGACAAGAAAGCCATCCTCTTAAAATTAGCGGCCCGTAGTGATTTTATAGCCCAACAAACTTACGGTTTCCCAATCTTTGCGTGTTAAGTTACATTGTGCTAGGCTACTTATTTTATCTAGATGGCAATCTATCATAACTAATTGCCCATCACAATGGAGCCTATTGTACCAATTCCCTATGCCGCTGATTTTAGCTTCATATAGGAGTGTTAACATCTCACTCGTCGAGTCAAATAGTCCACCTATATCTCTTCTTAGAAAGTGGACAATTTGTGAGTATTCAAAAAACGTTGGTCGCCAGGGAGGAGTTACTCTAGCCAGCACTTCTTGCCACGTAATAATTCTATTCTGAACAATGAAGTGCCTTAACTCCTGAAATCCCTATTCTCCCAATTTATTATATGGCTGTTTCTAATTTGGAGGCCCAGACAAAAACATTCTCGTAGGCTTAAAAACTGGGTGGCTGAGGAGCTAGGATTTTTCTTAAAAAAGGACTGCAATCCAGATAAATATTCTTTCAAAGTCTTATATATTGTCCTTTTTGGGAACTTTGCAATCTTTAAAAATACCTGGTTTGAGAATCAGACTCTTGCATCATTTTTACTAAGAAGAAGCTGTCTCAATTGTTTTTTGAACCTATCAGACCTGCCACTATATCAAGAAAGGCTGCCTCATAATATGTCTTTAAATGTTGCAGAGCCAATCCCCCCTGTTCAACTGGGAGTTGGATTACGGACAACTTAACCCTAGGGGCTTTCTCCCCCCAAACAAAACTTCTGAACATAGTTTCCATGTCTTTAAACAAGATAGAATTCAGTTTGATTGGAACATTACAAAACAGGAATATTAACAAGGGTAAAACCGACATCTTAATCAGAGATACTCTGCCAATCAAGGTGAGTGGGAGTAGAAGCCATTGTGCAAGAAGACTCTTAAGTTTATTTTTCGTTCTTACATAGTTGAGAAAATAAAGCTGGTGATAGTCGCAGGTCACAAAAATGCCTAAGTATCTAACAGGGTCCCGGCTTTGAGCCTGGGCACGCAGGCAAGATGGAAAAAGGCTAAGGTTAGTGTTTAAAGCGAGAACCTCGTCTTCTTAGCATTTATTTTGTAACCTTCTATTTGTTAGTATGCTTTAAATTCCTTTAATATGATTTCTATATTCTCATTATTCGGTTTCAAATAAAAAATGATGTCATCCGCAAACAGCTTAAGTTTCGCCATCCCGGGGATAGGGGGAAAAATGGCAGGATTGTTTCTGATTTTAATCACAAGGGGTTCGATAAAACAAGTAAAAAGTAAAGGAGATAAAGGGCACCACTGCCTAGTCCCTCGATTGACTTTGATTGAGCCAGCCTTATTCGAGTTTATTATGACCTGCGCTGATGCACCTTGATAGATGTTCCGTAGCATCTTGATTACTTGTTCTGGAAACCCGAATTGGGCAAGGGAATAAAACAGGGTTGCCCAATTTACCAGGTCGAACGCTTTTTCAGAGTCGACCATTAAAATACAAGTAGGGGTTGAATTGACATTAAAATAATCCAGTGCCTGAATTAAAAATTCAGTATTAGAAGCCAATGAGCGGCCTGCTATAAATCCTGACTGATCGCTATGAATGACTTCTTGGGCAGCAAAAATAAAGCGACGGGCCCAGATTTACATTAGGATGTTATAGTCTGAATTCAGAAGGCTAACAGGCCTATAAGAATTAATATCTTCTGGATTTTTGTCTTTTTTAACGAAAGATATTATTGTTGCTTCCTTAATGGACGAGGGTACCAATCCTCCTAACTTAATATAATCAAATAATTCTTCAGGGGTTTTAATAGGTCCTTTAAATTTTTTTTATAAAATTAGATTGGAAACCCGTCTTGCCCACAAGCCTTAGCCCCTGCTGTTGCTTTAATAGCATCTGCTATTTCCCCTGTACCAATTTCAAGCCCTAGTTGTGTAACCCGATTGGCCGTGATTTTTGGAATTTCTATGTTCGCGAAATAATCCTGTATCTGATCTTCACCCACAAGATATTCTGTAGTGTATATACGGCTAAAATACTCCAAAAAAAGCCCTTTGAATCTGATTGTTGTCTACTATCTCTTGGCTATTTATAGAATCTCTTATTTTAACTATTGAGGCAGATTCCTGTCTTTTTCTCACAGAATTAGCCAGGAGCTTCCCGACCAATTGGCTGTCCTCATAGACCCTTTGTTGGAAGGTTCTGGAGCTGTTGATCTCTTCCAATACAAAGAAATCTCTTAACTCCGCCTTTGCTTGCTCCAAATGATTCGGGCGAAGGCGAAACTGTAGGGCATATTCTTTATCTACAGCCTTTTGGAGCATAGATATTTTTTGTCTCCTCTCTTTAGTCAGGACTGATGTATAAGATATTATCTGGCCGCCTGCTGCTGCCTTGAATCACTCCCAAACCGAAAATGGTTCTGCCGTGTCATTATTGATTTTAAAGTATTCCGTGATCCATTTTCCAAAACTAACCACCCAATCCTGATTTTGGAGCAGGGTACGGTCCAGCTGCCACCTGGATTGGTCCCTGCCCCCAACTCCTAGATTAACTTCCAGCTCTACCTTCCCATGATCAGAAAAGGGATTACACCCAATAGAAGAGCCTTGAGTCTGAATGGATCTTGATATCAGAAAAAAATCGATTCTTGCTGACGTCCGGAAGCGGTGTTAATAACAGGTGAAGTATTCCCCTTCTGGGTTCATAGAGCGCCATGGGTCTATGAGTTGGTATTCTGATATAAAAGCGCCCAAAACTTTTTTAGTATTGGGTTTTAATAGTTTCTTATTTTTATTAGAGGTATATTTTTTTAAATCTTGTATATAGTTGAAATCTCCTCCCAAGATAATATGCCCAGGAGCCCCCTTGAGAAGATCATTGATTTCTAAAATACTAGACACCTCATCAGATATCTTCCCCTGTATTCTAGTAACAACCCATAACCATCTCCCCTTAGGATCCCTTCGAAACTTTAAGACTTCCCAAGGTAGTCTTCTGGAAAAGTAAATAGCAACCCCTCTCTGGGCTACCCCAGCTGACGCAAAGAGCGCTTAGGAAAAATATTTGGGGATAAATAAATTAGGGGGGTTGGATGTTAGATGGGTCTCTTGGAGAAATAGCACATGGGGATTCTGATAAACTGCCCACTTTATAAGAGCACCATATTTCTGTTTGTTTAAAAGACCATTGGCATTAACTGATAAGATACTACATTTACTCATTTCCATATGAAAATTCTCACAGTTTCAATTCCTACATCCAAAATTCGGTACTGACCCTGCCTAAGACGTCTCCTCTTTTTTACTGCATTCACCACAACCCTCCCTCTCCTACCCCTAGTGAGCCCCCACCCCTCTGAAATGTGGAACCGTCCATTCCCCCCACGCAAACCACATTTGACCCTTTCCTACTAACCTGGGTGTCTTCTTGTCACACCCTGTGTAACCCTGTAGACCCCTAGCCCCCCCGACAGACAAGTGAAATTGATTCTATTCTAATAACATTCTGATAGCAAAACAGGGCAAGCAGATCACATAACACATAACACATACTTGAATGGAGCCTTGTTGCGCCCAAAAGGGCCCGCTGTTTTCTATAGTGTCCCATGTTTCAAGCAGTAAAAAAAAAACTTTGCCCACAGCAAAATAGGAAAACTTCCTATTTCCACATTCTCCTCAAGCTCAAACACTATTCAACATACTGCTACGTAATACTCAAACATTTGCCTCTGAAGTGATCTCCTTGAGGAGAGATTGTGCTTCCTCAAGGTCGGAGAACATGTAGAACTTTCCTTCACAAGGACTTTTAGCTTGGATTGTTGAGCAATTGAAGCTTGAGCTCCATTCATTTTGAAGAGGTGGAGAATTCTAACAAATTCTTTCCTATGACGCCCTGCTGTGGCAGTCATATCAGAAAAAATTCTACATTTGCTTGTCTCAGAAACTGAAAATTGTCTCTGTTCGAATGCCTTAGATAGTATTTTTTCCTTAATCCTGTAATCCGCAAAGTTAATCAGGATAGTTCTAAGAAAGGTTGAGTTTGTGAATCTCTGCGCCGGAACCCGATGAGCTCTCATACTGGTTAAGTCCCCCTCAAACTCTGGTAATACTTTTTGATGGATGAAAGAGTAAACCCACTGAAGCGTGTTTGAGCCTTCCAGCCCTTCAGGAACCCCCACTATCCTTAAATTGGATCTTCTGGAGTGATTCTCAAGTTCCTCAAGCTTGTTTTCGAGTTTACTCTCTAGAAGGCAATTTTTATTTGCTGCCTCTTTAGCTTCTGTTCTTGCTTGATTAATGTGATCTTCAAGAGCCGATATTCTTTCCTCCGCCTCATTTAATCTGGTAGGGAGTCCTGACATTGACTCTTCAAATGTTTCCAGCCTAGAGTGCAAGGCGGCTATCTCAACTTGCTGGTTTAGCTTTATCTCGCGAATATCATTTAGGATTAGGTTTAACATCTCACAAATGTCGATTTGGTAGCTCATTTCCTTTTCGGAGCTGTCGCCTTTCCCCTTTTGAAGTAACGGGGTTGCAGATGTTGAGATTGCAGATGTTGAACCCCTTAAGGCCCCTTCTTGAAGCGGGATAACAGGTGGACGAGAGGGAGATTGCAGAATTGCCACTGATGATGGAATCTGCTCATACAGTGTCTCTATCCTTGGTTCTTCGCTGGTTATGTTCAAACTCGCCTCCGCTCCAGAAACTGTACTACTTGATTCAGGCCCAGCTACCACCTCAGGGCAAATTGTCACAGGTAGTTGAGGAGCTTCTGATATCGTTTGTATTATATTCTCAGGCAATTTCAGGGAAGAGTCTATTTGATCCTGCACTACAGCTGCTACTGGGGATGAAGCTAAAATTACGGAGTTTTTTTCGAGCGGGACCGCTGGTGTTTGAGGAATGCGAGTGATTTTTTGTTCAAATAAGGGAAAGTCTCTCATCTCTTTCATTCCGCTCATATTTTTCTCGCTCGGCGATGGCTCAACCTCTGCTACATTTTCTAATAGAGCTGCGGTGTTTTCCGTTGCGTCTTCTATGTGACTTCCCCCTTAGTTGCTTCTCTTGCCCCTTCTTTTGGTGAAGAGGTTAAAGTGACGTGGAGTTCATCTTCCGAGCTCTCTAGCGTTAAATCCTTCCTCAGGGCGGGAGATACCGGGCCTCCTCCTCCCTTTTTGCCGTTCTTTTTTTCTTTGGCAGCTATCCGTGCAGCTTTTCTAGCTAGGGCAAGGCGAGTTTTGCTCATTAGACGGGCAGTTGTTTCCATCTTAGCAGTTTTGCTTGCTTCTTCGTTATCTTCACTGTCTTTCAGTTGCCTCCCCATTGTCCCAGCGGGGGGCTCGAGATTTTAAGTTTAAGGGCAATGAAAACAAGAAATCCAGTGATGTCACTTCCTTTGCATCTGGGTGATAGGATATCTGTTACCCATGAATGAAGCTCTTCTTAAGTGATTTCAAATCAGCACAAGATTTTTCACTGCGGAAACCCTGAGCCTGGGTAATTCTTTTCCTCTGCTGATTGGCAAATCTCATTCATTCTTATTGTATCTAAAATAGTGAAAACCATTGTTTTTCCACAATTAAACAGAATTTGCTGCTTAAATTCTTTCTGACACTAATTATCATTCTTGACCATAGTTCCTTTCATTCATTCCAACACTTCTTTATATTTCTGCTGTTTTAAATAGGGAACTAGAAATATTCGAGTATTTTTTTTATTCATCTAAGCTGTTGTCTTGGAACAGTCAATTCTCTTCTACTCTTCCTCATTCATCAGGAGTTTCTCTGGCTTGATCCAAACTCATTCCTATGATAATGATACACAGGTACAAATTCACAAAGATTTTGATGTGACTTTCTCTTGTAGTACTCCTAAATTCAAGGAGTAAGCCAAGAACACTCCTAACTTACACCAGACATTTATGAGTAAGCTTGGAGTACTGCAAGAGTAAGTAATTCCTACACACATTTTTGAGAATCGGGTCCATAGACTTTATTATCCTTTTGGTGTGAGCTCATATTTTTGTCTGTCTCTCCGTTGATGGATCTTGGATGTGTGATCATCCCTAGTAAGGGAACGATTTATATAAACTCCATAGCAATGGTGACAGCGTTCTCTCCCTGCCGTTATAATATTCCACCAGCCGGACTTAAATTTGGGCACACCATAGTTTGACAATGGTGGAGATTATTCTGTCTCTGCCATGGTTAAACGTCTCAGATGGCCTGATGGAGTAATAGCCTTTGGATGTTTATCTGTATGCCCGCCCACCTAATTTAAATGGGTGAACATATAGCCATTTTTTAATGCTTGTCACCGCTGGGACAAACCAGGCTGTAAGCGGCACTGAAAAGTGCTCAATGCCCCCCTCACCCTGGGAGTTTATCCCATTGCGAAGGGGGCATTGCTTTTTTTTATTTTCAAAAAGAAAATCCCGCTTTGGGTATTACTTTTTTATTACAAAATAAAATTGTAAGTGTGACTGCAGCTCCATCATGTTGACAAAGCCATCTATGAGACTTACATTGCATTGACAGGAACCTCTGTGACAGCAGTTCCTGTCAATGCCTGAAATGTCTGCAGGGTTTTTAAAAATGCCAATAAAGTACACTCTTAAAAAGCTTTCAGCTTATTTAATGAGTGAACTCATAGTCATGATCTGGACGACATTAGCCCATTGAAAATCCCAAAAGCACAATAACATCATCACCTATTACAGTGTTTTCCTAAATGTTCTAGAACCACAACGTTTGACAAACGTTTGCGATCCACCTACCTTTAATGGACACGAGGTGGGCAATTTTTTAATCTAACAAAGCATCATGTGGTAGCGCATTGTTATTAGTAGACAGCACATTTTCCATTGAAATTGTCAATACATTTGTACAGTCAGGTAGTTTTATAGAAGCAACTATTTTGTGCTCACCAATGATAATGTGTGTAAATTGGGTTTCGGTGACTATTTATTAATTGTGCATCACCAAGTAAATGTTCTTGATTTGTTTTGATCCACCTAAAATCTTTGTTTCCATCACACTTCAGAATTACAAAAAATGTGCTTCATTCTGCTTTCCTAAGTGCTGAATGTGTACAGTTCATTTACAGGTATGTTTTTTTTGTTGTTGTTGTTAGGAAAAATGACTCTCCAGCTTTCCTTTTACACTTCCTAAACCCCAGCATGGCTGTCACATAATTCACTTTATTTTTCTTTCTCTGACTACAAATAAGCAGCAGGAAACATAGCCTGGCATTTAACCTCTGCCTTTGAACCACATAAAATGTGCCATGATAAATACAGAAACTAAAGGCATCTTATTTCATTGCTTGGACTTTGGTGACCCACAAAAAAATCAGCTTGCGACTCACCAGTGGGTCAGGACCTATAGTTTGGGAAATACTGACAATTTCAACATAAAATATTCAGGCAATCTTCACACAATTAAAATAGGCCCAAGTAAACTGTGAAAAGGTTCATACGTAATTCAAGAATATTCCTACAGAAGGTCTAAGCACACTGTTGTGTCCATCTTAATTATAAGTGAAGTAAAAAATGAATCGTATTTAACAATACATGAGCTGAAACCTTCTAATTTTTTCTGTCATGAATTCATAACGATTTGAGGAGGAGGTTTTCCAAGATATAAATTACCCTTTCCATATTCAGAATATGATTAATTTAATTTAATTTAATTTAATTTAATTACACACATTTCTAAAGCGCGTAGCTACTCACATTGAGTGTTCTGGCGCCGTTCGGTATGCCCAAAGGAGTGAGATCCTAGGATAGAAGCCATTGTTCCTTGCCAATATCAAAATAAAAATGTCTTCAATTCCCTTTAAAATGTTGCTTCTTTGGGTATCCGTCTGAGGTAATCTGGGAGTTTATTCCACAGATTCGCTGCTACAACCGTGGAGGTAGCTCCTCCCATCCACTGTTTCAAAAAATGCGGAGAGACAATAAAATCAGTTGAGCTCGACTGCAGAAATCTTCCTGGGCAATAAGCCTTAATGCGATCCTGTACCTAGATCCCTTATTATAAAAGGCTTAATGCGTTAGGGCTTTATACCTAATTCGCTGACGAACTGGCTGCCAGTGAAGTTTAGCTCGATACGCTGAAACCGACGTGCATTTCGAAATTTACTTTCAATCGTAAAACTTTACACAGAAATGCAAATGAGAATGGATTTGCAATCGTTATAGGTTTGTATTGGTTCAAAAAGCAGTTTAAATTATTCAGTATTTACTTTTGGAATACTTTTTGAATACCTTCGGCCAGGGACTGCTTATGAGCAAGCCAAGCGGGTGTGACAGCAAAGCTCTTGGGGTTAAGGTTAGCACTGTAGGGGGCAAGGATTGTCCCATGATCTGCACCACCAGCGGCACAGGGGTGGCCGGATGCAGGGTGCCAAGAAGACGTCGGGGACCCTGTAGTTTCCAATGGAGACCTTTGGTTCGGCAAAGATGCTACAAGCTTGGGCAGGGAGACTTCCTGAAGGCACCCACCAGCTGGAGAGGTAAGTTGGGTTCTTGGGCAATGCCTGTACCCCATTGGTTGGACCACCCAAGGCCTTAGGGCGTCGGGTGCAGGGGTGTCCTTTGGCGTATGTTTTCTTTAGCAGCTCCAGTCGTGGTCAGGGGACCCTTCAGGTTGAGGCTGCAGGGGTCGGCTTAAGGGAATTAAGGCATATGCGCGATCTAGTTGCTGCTGCTGCTGGGCAGAAGGGTAGGAAGCAGGAATCGGAAGGAAAGGGACAAGGCGGAGAGGTAAGTCAGGTTTTGAGGGAGTGGGGTAGTTTTTAGGGGTTGTGGGGTAGTTTTCAGGGCTGGGAGGGAGTCAGGGTAGTTTACAGGGTTACGGGGGTCAGGAGTTTTAGGACTCAGGGCAGGGGATGGCAGTGGCGGTAAATTATTTCGGTTGGGGTAGTTTTGGGGGTGGATGGTCGGGTTGTTTTTAGGGTTGGGGTTAGGGATTTTAGGGCTCAGGGCAGAGGACAGGGAGGGGGCAGTTTTAAGGCTGACGGACAGTTAGGCTGGGGCGGGGTAGGTAGGCTTTAGGGGGTGGGGTCTTGTTTTAGGACTCAGTGAGGGGGCTGGGGTCGGAGTAGTTTTTAGGGGGCTGAGTTGTAGGGCTCAGGGTAGGGGACAGGATAGGGGAAGTTCAGGTCTAGGGTGCATTTGGACTGGGGTGGGGAGGAGGTAGGGCTTTTAGGTTTAGGGTATTTTTAGGGTTTAGTGTAGAGGGGCAGGAGTGTGATCTTTACCACATATGTCCATTTACCAAACATGTCTTTACCTCAAATTTGCGGGGTAAAGTCATGCGTGGTAAAGGCATGCATGGTAAAGACGCGGTTGAGTTTAGACCTCGTAGTTAAGGCATGTGTTGTTGAGGCATGCGTTTTTCCATTACACAACCCTCTGAAGCCTTTGTCTAGATCTGATCTGTGTTTTGGGATCAGGTCATCAGTATTTTTCCTTCATAAAAAAAGATTCTTCCGCTAAGACCACAATTGCAGAAGAAGACTGAGATCTACATTTTAAAACCATGCCCTGCCTACAACTGGCGTATCGTAAGGAGGACACCATATTTATTAATTTTACAAGATAGCATTTGGCAAAATTCATGGAAGCTTAGTGACACATGACTTAGCTTCTAATAAAACTAAAATGTGAGTGTATCTATCCTTACACTTCATAAAAATGCTACCATGAAGTGAGGAGCTTAACAGCAGGGTCAAGAATGATTTGTATTAAAACAAAAGAATGACTTGCGTATGTCTGGGTCTAAATTGAAGTTATATGGTGTGCAAAGTAACAATGGAATGGAATGCGCCCTAGTAATTACCAGTGGCTGAGATTAATTCAAGCTTTCCATCCATCACTTTTTTGTGTACTTCAGTGCAACTGATCATCCAGAAGGGATATATTTACAGTGAAGTACCACAAAGTGCTAAGATGTCCCATTGTACACATCAGTCCCTACTCACTTTCTTGTTATTGCTACAACCCATGTACTGCTGTACAACATGTATAGTTCTTACAGCCTTTGAAGAGTAGCATTTTGTTTGTGTCTATCTTCCACGGACAGCAATAATGCCAGGGGGCCTATGCCTCTTTCTCTTCCAGTTTGTCTACAATGTCTGATGTGTATTACCTGGTTTGCATGTGTGTCTCTACAGATGCAGGTTTAGGTTAGGTAGGGCTGATTCATGGTGCCTTGGTTCTTCCAATGAGGTAATGGTGTACATATACTTGCCTTCAGTCTGTCACTCAGGGCCTTATTTAGGCTTTGGGGGAGGGGTACTCCAACAAAATGAAACAGATATACCGTTTGCCATATTACATGTATCTTATCCCATAACGCACTTGTATTAGGTGGGGCGGTGGACTGTGTGTGGGGGGATTTCGAGGGATGATGCTGAAGGTAAATTAATTATTTATTTAATTTCCCCTTGGTGTCGTCCTTTGATATCCCCCCAAGCCGCCCCACCGCTGTTACTTGCATGGACCGTGGCTGGACATCCACCACATTTGTTATAGAGTATCTCACCTGATAAACTCTCAATAAGGCCCTAGTTGTTACCGGGAAAACATGTTTAATTTTTTATTCAGATATGGTGACAGAGCTCCCAGTTTACGATCTGTTAGGCTGGGATGAATAGTCAATGTAAATAGCAAGGCTGCTGCTTTGGTTTTTGTGGCCACATTTGTGGCACACTTATTTATAAAGCTAGAGTTAATAGACTGATACTCTGATTGACTTTAATCACCTTGTGTCACATGGGAAAGGCCAGCTGCCTGATGTTAATAAATCCTACAGGGATGGGCTCCCTTTGAAGAAATATCTGGCTCTTTAGTGGTAAATATCATCTGATGTGTTTTACTGTTTTATAAGACTATAATATCCTGCCTATTTATGTAAATATTATATGCTTTTTCCCTACTTATCTTAGTGTATATGTGCAGTGCTTGATTTTTTTTAGTTATAATTGCCGATGCCTGAAGCTCTACTCAGAAGCCCGCCGCCCGTGCAATTAAATGCAGCACACTGAGTACCAAGATTGGGTAGTCTTAAATCGACCTCACACCTCCTAAATTCATTACTTGACACTCCCTACTCCTTTATCTCTCACTTGTTGGTTCCCCTTTTCACCATTTTGGGGTTCCTCCCGTTTTGGGCATTTTTGCCTCTGTTGATTTCGGTAAATGACCCCCACCAACACTTACTGGGTCAAATTAAGCACTGTATATGTGTATCATTTTTGTCGTCCTCTAAATAAAAAAGTATTTTATAATAAAAGGTTTAGGGCATTGCCATTCTCCTTCATTTGGACTCAGGGGCAAATGTATGAGCCCTTTTGCATCACTCTTGCACCAGGCAACATCCATGGATTTTGAAACATTCCCAGATTTACCAAAGGTGTTGGACTTGGGAATGCGCCAAAAACCTATGCCTCCCCAGGTGGTGTGAAATGAAAATAAATATGTTTATTTCTCCTTATATTTTCCTTTCCATTCTGCAGCACACATAGAAAGAGGAAAAAGCCTCAGGGGATTGTTTTTGTGCCGGAAGGTCCCCCTTCCTGAACAAAAACAATCCTCCTTATAACACAGGCACCCTTTCACCCTGGTGCAAGGGTGCCTGTGTTTGTGCTAGGCAGTCAAAAGGGAAAGGCACAGGGGAAAAGGCAGGAATGTCCCATATTGACTTAAATACGGCTTATTCCTGCCCTTTCCTTGTCACGCAATGCAGCACAGGAAGGCGACTTGCTGCGCTGCGTGACTTCTCCATACATATGGTCTTCAGTTTGGAAAATACTGAGCTGCCAGATTACTTAGACTGCTACCATTAACACTGCCTGACATGACTAAAGAAAGGCATGTCAATTAATTTCCTGATGTAAAAATTACAATTTGCATTGATTGTTCATATAAAAGGTTGGTGGAAACTTTTGAGCAAAATTGCATAGTCACCTGTGCATTCTATGTCATCCCTAAATTGGCGCAGGTACATTATATTCATTTATCGCCTGTCTGTACAGTACTGCTTTAAGGATAAGTACTGAATGAGAAACAGCACTCAAAACTGTAATGACTGTACTAAATCACCTTATCTATCCAGTTAAGGATGAAACGTATCTAAAACGATACAATTTTATGAAACTATGGGGCATATTTGCAATAAACTGGTGGGCCGCGGAGTAGCTCTAGAATTGCTAACGGTGCACTCCGTCAGTTTAAAAACGCGGGGATGCACCGTATTGACAAGAATGTGGCTCACCCCTGCGTTTCCCCTAGATCTGGCACTAAATCTATCTGCCTAGCCCCAGCCATGCAGGGAATGATTGTTCATGTTCAGGAAGGTGTCCCTTACTACACATAAACAATCACTAATGGCGATTTTTAACTTCTATGTGTGCTGCTTTGTGCAGCACACTTGGAAGTTACAACTCGTCATTATCTAATGAATGTTTGTGTGCAGGAAGGGACACCTTCCTGCACATGAACAATCACTAATGGAGTTTTGCTCTTTCTTTGTGTGCCACAGAATGCAGCACACATACAAACAGCAAAAACTAAAAGAAATGAATAATCTAACCTTGTCTGGCCAGGTTAAGACCTGGTTTTCCCATGTCTTAGTTTTGGCGCTGCCCCATATTTACGTCACCCTTGTAAATAGGAGGCAGCGTCAAAAGCAATGGGTGTCGCGGCAGAATGCCCACCGCAACACCCATGCTATGAGCTGCATGAAAAGAGGCCTTATTTACAAGGTGGCGTTAAGCCAAGTTAAGTGATTTAATGCCGCCTTGTAAATAAGGGAAGGGCTTATCTCTACCAGAATGCCATAAAAAGTGACGTGCTGGTGGTGATAATACCTTGTTATTATGCCCCTATGACTTAGGGAAGAACTGGGCCCTTTCAAACAATGTATGAGCCAAACATATTCCATATATCTAAAAATACGATTCTCCCATTCATAACCTACTATCGCTTCCTGAATTGCTAAAATCCTATGGATGTTTAGGCATCCGGGACGTATTTCGTGAACAGGTTTAATGACTCCTCTAAGAGGTTCAGGCTACTGGTATCCTTTCACTCTGGTAATTTAGATCTGACATCCTGTTAGTTGCTCTATAGAGGGTAGTAAGTCTGGTAGGTCTGCCACCTGGCCCATACTTTTATTGCCCACAATTTCACCATATAAAGACCTATAGATGGGAAATATGTCACAGTTCCCTGTAAAATAAGTGTTTCCTTCACAAAATGACAGACCCCAAACTACAGTGCAGAATTTTAGCATTGTCAGGACCACTAGGTTTATGCAATAATGTCATCTAAAGCAGCAAGATTGTCTTCACTATGCGGCAACATGTGTGTCACCTTCTCCAGCAGTATTACTTTCATCCATTTCCGCTAGAAATAGCAGTTTTGTGAAATCTGCATATTATGCACAATATGTGGCAAACGTATGTGGCATATGTACATCCAAAATCACGTGATGAAAAGCATTCAGTCACAGAACTGCATGAAACCATTGGCCCTTACCAATGTTCATTGTTTTATTAACAATGTATTAGTGAATGGAAAATCTAAACATTTCAATTGTAATCAGTGCCCATTGTCAGCTGCAGTTGGTAAAAAAAAATGCCTTTTCAAGTTAAGTACCCAAAAATAAACATGTAATATGCAATATACATATTGGGTAATACGCACAATATATGGCCCATATATTACTATCTCAGGGTTCTGGTAACATTTGCACACCACTCTGCTTTCAGGGTCGTGGTTTAAGAATGATGTCACCAGAACACCCTTATGGCAAATAACCAATATTATACAGGTACTGATATCTATCTATCTATCTATCTATCTATCTACCTATCTATCTATCTATCTATCTATCTATCTATCTATCTATCTATCTATCTATCTATCTATCTATCTATCTATCTATCTATCTATCTATCTATCTATCTATCTATCTATCTATCTATCTATCTATCTACATGATTTTTTAACTAATATTAAATGCCTCTAACATTGTACCAACCGTCACAAACAAGCATCAGCTGGAATTAAATTTTAAATGTGAAGGTATTTTATTTGAGTTAAAATTCAAAACAAACAAACAAAATTAGTAAAAACAAAGAAGCACACTTGTGTAAATTACGTAAAAAGGAGCATTGCATCAAGCCAGATATCACCATTGCCCATTAGTTAAAGAATTTACCACTTTAAACCTCTCGGTGATTTTTAGAGACTTTCACACCACCCTTTGAAATCAATTTTCTAGATTAAAGAAAGAATTCATTGAATGATACATTTGGAAATCATTAATGCTCCCACGTAAACATTTCAACCAATTATCTGCTCAGTAAATACAAATCTTCAAACGTCATTAGAAATCTCCTCTCTTGACTAGAGTAAGTCACCTACCTTCAGTACTGAAAGAACTTTGCACTGCAATGACAATCCCAACGGAAATAAACGACAGGACTGGCCCGAGCGGCGACGCCATTCTGCTCGGTTGACACCAGCAAAGAGGGTCTCGTTGCCTTTGTCCTGGGTGGTAAAAATGAGGTTGGCAGCCCTCCGCCTTGGTGGTGCTCTGATATGTACAGTGGCGTACGTGAAGGACCCGACTGCGCGCGACACTACTTCCTGACAGGCAGGGCAGAGTGAGGTCTGCTGCTCGGTTCACCAATCCTCCCTCGCCCTGCAGAGTGCAGGTCACTGGTTGGAAATGAATGGCGTGTCAAAGGCCTCTGTTTTTTCCCTCCTTTTCATAGATGTCTGCTGAGTAATGCTGACTCCAGCCGTGCAGGGCTGGGGAACAGGGGAAGAGAGATAACAGCGTGGAACTACTTAGCCCAAACAAACGGGGCTGCTGTTTTTTCTTTGAGTTGTACTTTCCTATTTGTATTCTCACTCTTCATAAGTCAAAATAAGGTAAATACTGAGCAGTAACAAAAGGGCAAGAAAGCAGAGCTGTTACTAAAAAACTGTGTTTATGCCGAAATCATTATTTAACATGTAGGCACCTAAAAAGGAACTATACAACACAAGAAAGCAAATCAGAGAATATGTTGACAGTATTATAACCTCCACCAGGGATTTGAGAAACATTTCTTTGTCATTGAACAGTTCTGGACCTTTTTCTCCTACCCCCATGCTGCTGTAGGGGTGCTGTGCGGTCGAGGACGTGCTGTTGCCCGCAGCGCATATCTGTGCAGCATCAAAAAGAGCTCCAATGTCTACAGGCTAAAGAATTCCAGGTCCAGAGACATTTTACATTGAATTTCATCCAGCATTATTGTTTCCGGTGAAATTCTTCCACCAGCAGCAAGAGCCAACGTGAGTGTCCTGCGATGTCATAGTCCATAAATGTTGGTGTATTGCTTAGGGTACTTGTTGAGTTATGCATACTATGCGTTAATCAAGCTCACCTAGTCATCTACCTGAGGTTGTAGTGGTATCTGCAGGTACAAGCAGGCAAAAGCCACCCTCATACTTTTTTCCCCTCCGTTAATATTAACTGAGCCTGGGCGGTAAACTCCGCTCCTCTCGCGGAGTTTGCAGAATTTTTCACACACTGCGTTACGCGGAGCTCGCGGAGTTCCGCAAAACTTCACTCTGTGGAGCAGTTTTTTTCCTCGCCCGCGCTCGTTAACATCAAGTTCGAGCGAGGAAAATCCACCTCCCGGTGAGATTTTTCATTGTTCCCGATCGTCAATGTCAGGTTGGCGACCGCGAGCCTGGAAAATCAACCTCCCAGTGAGATTTCTCAACGTGGGCAGTCGGATTTCTCATTGCGAGTGGTCGCGTATGCTTGGTTTGAAAAACCATCAGTTCACGTTGAGAAAGCTGCTGCTGGAGTAAAAAATCTAATCGAGCAGAAAGGAAGCAGCACCTGCTTGCGCTGTGCACTGTGCCGTTGGTGATGATTGCACAATGCAGACAAACACCTGGCACTAAAAATCACTGCGAACAGCATTTATCTAATGCACTCCGCTGCTTGCGGAGCTCTGTGGAGCGTGGCAAAGGTTTTTTTGCACTTCGCAGAGTTCCACCGAGCGGAACTCCGCCCAGGCTTATCATTAACATGTTTTTTCAATAGAACTTCATACAACAGTTCGGCATCTCTGCACGACTTAAATAACATGTGTTACTATTACCCAATTTAGTGGTACTCAATTTACTGACCTCAGAAGCATTGAAGGTTGAAATGGAACTTTAATATTTCTATTTTATGGCTTGAAAGCCACAGCATATATCAGGAGCCAGTGATACAGTCATCTTGCTGGTTTAGGGATCATCAAAGCAGTATAGCTACCAGACCTGAGCACAGCACTCAGCACTGGTAAGGCATAGTGAAAAGATGAAGGAACTCCAATAATGGTAAGATTAATTTTCTTTAATGAAGAAGAGGAAGTCCAGGAACACGACCGGCCAGGGCAACAGCAAGATACAACTGCCGTTCTGACCATTCCACATGCCACCATTCTAGACTAGAACAGTAATGGTGGCATGTACGCTACTTGGAAGAATAACAATAGTTAAAGGCAAAGAGGCATTATAAATACATACAAGACCTAACACTCAGTGTACATGCTGAGGTTTCCCATATATAGGGGAGTCCTTTCAAGCCCCGTCACTCTGCAACAACACTTCTCTGTTAAACTATATCGTGCATGCCACAGGAATTCGCTGGAACTCTCCTGCACCTTGGATGTTACTGCCTTTGGTCTAATTTTGGTACCTACATCCATAGTCTTGCTTACTGCTAGTGCTCTAACACTGAACCCACTGCTTTTCTGTAGCATATTTTTAAGTGGTAGTTATGCTTCAAAGTATGCTCTATGCTCCATTTCCTGAAGTCCAAAGGTGTCCTGGGCTTCCGATTGGGACTCGAATTTTGTTAGTTAACAGTGAAAAACTAGTGCATTTTCTCTTAAAATTTCCGTGGTAACTGATGCCATTTGTCTTGCATGTGTTAACTATGGCGTGCAGGACTTACCTCCTCTGATGTATTTAGCCTCTTTTCCATGACATACAACCCAAGCGAGGAATCATAGGTAGCCAGCACAGCTTCTGGATGTTTAATTTTGATGTATCCTTCCTCAAGGACTTATGCACTTTTCTCGTGAGAACTTGGTATGCCTGCAGAACTTGGTATACCTACAGCACTTGATAGCCCGCAGAACTTGGTATTCCTACAGCACATAGTACGCCTGCAGAACTTGGTAGCCTGCAGAACTTGCTATGCCTACAGCACATAGTACGCCTGCAGAACTTGGTATGCCTACAGCACTTGTTACAACTGCCGAACTTGGTACGCCTACAGCACTTAGGGGCAGGTTTATGAGTTCTGGCGCATCTCTGCAAATCAGCAGGGATGTGCCAGAACTGATGCGTCACGCAATTCCCTCCTTGCGGCACCACAGATGAGCCGCATTTACAATGCGGCGCACCAGGGTGCAAGGAAGGGCAGATGCGTGACGCATCTTGTGGTGTACGGGCGGCGCGTTGCTGGAGTGGCGTCGCAAGTGCGACGCAACTCCTGCAATGTACAGAGGCCACACATACATAAGATGGTGCGTCACTCCTTACGCCTGCTTCAAGCAGGAGTAAGGATTTGACGCAGCAGCGTCGTAAAACTGACTAATTGAAATCTTGTAGATTTCACTGCGTCAGTTTTACGGGGCTTTCCTACAAGGGAACGCCCACCCTGTGACAGAACGCCCACATGAAACCTGACGCAGGTTCCATGTGGCGCAGTGCTTTACAACGTGACGCATCTGCCTAGATGCGTCACGTTGTAAATAGGTGGCAGGGATGCGCCACGTTTCCGCGCCATTGCGTCACGCAATGGCGGCATAAACGTGGCGCAAGGCCGACATAAATCTGCCCCTGGGTATGCCTGCAGAATTTGGTACGCCCACAGAACTTGGCACGCCCGCAGAACTTGGTACGCCTGCAGAGAGCTGATTGTTTGAGTTTCTGTCACAGGTGTTCCATTGCTGCCAGTGTGTAAAAGTCTTTAAAAACTCGAGTTGATGGAGGGAGAGGAATTAGCATCAGCCACGGGCCGTGGAGGGAGTTCCGATGGAGCAGAAAGGCGGGGCGGGGAGGGGCAGGGTGGGCGGTGCTAGAAAATATGGATAATTGCAGGTAAGTAGACATTTTAATAAATAAAACGAATTTTGTAGCGCGCCCTGCATCGCAAAATGCGATGCAGCGCGCGCTATGAAATTAGTTTTATTAATTAAATTGTTTACTTACCTGCAATTATCCATATTCCGGTTTTTGGCACCCCTGCCCCGCCTTTCTGCCGCACCGGAACTCCCTCCACGGGCCACGGCTGTTTAGCATTGGATGCTCACTGTGGTTAAAGGAGAAACCCTTTGATGTTTTATTTCTGATATTACTCTTCACTGATTTGTGCTTAATAAACAGGTTCAGACCTCAAAGTCAGGTGTGAGGGGATTCTACGTCGACAAGATGCTTTGTGTTGTTTCCTTTTGCTCTACTTTAGTGTAACTTCCTCGTATTCTTGGGTTGAGCACCAAGCTTTGTATTGTGTTATTCCCACCCATATCCTGTTGTGTGTCAGAATATAATGGAAAAATATCACTCTTTCAAAATATTGTAACCTAAATATTGAGGACCTCAATAACATGAAGGTAAGTAAATTATAGGTAAGTGTAGATAAGCATACGTCTACAAATATTTTACGTCACAACATTTTTGTACATATAGGCTACAGTACAATATTTTGTCAGTGATATTATGGAGACCTGCCAAATCACAGGCTGCTACTGAGTGTCACCCCATATCAGCTCTCTTCACACAGTCACCTGCTTAAGAGCTGATATCACACAGTGTCAGAGAATGCGAGCTGGAACCCCTTACACTGAGTGAATTTTCAGCTCTTCTTTGGAGGCTTTAGACAGCCAATGTCCATTAAGGGATGTAAAAACACCCCAGGGCATTGGTGGCCTTCTCAGCAAGCTTTTGTTCTTTGGAAACTGAAGGCCAGTGGGGGGAGGAGGCAGAAGTGCCTCAGAGGCAGTACTCAGCATGAGGGTCTTCCTCCTGTAAGACCCACCCCTTCCTCACACTGTGAGATTATTTTTAAAGTTGGCAGGTCTGGTTCTGGTAATATACCACTGTCCTATTTTATTTATTTATTTATGAATCTTATAGAGCGCACAGCTACCTCCATCGGAGGTGTCCCGGCGCTAAAAGACTGTCAGCAGAAAAATAAAGGTAGACCAAACTAAGATGAGGAGAATAGCCAAGTTTTCAAGCGGCAGCGAAACAGTGCTTCGGATGGAACGAATCTGAGGTCTAGAGGGAGGCTGTTCCAATGTTTCGCAGCAAGGACAGCAAAAGCTCTGCCACCCATTCGTGTGCGGCGGTAGCGTGGCACAACCATAAGACGTAGGTTGTTGGAGCGCAGGTCTCTCACTGAGTGAGATAAAATCAATCTCTTTCTCAGGTATTCTGGTCCGGTTCCGTTCAAGGCACGGAAAGCAAGAGTAAGTATTTTAAACTTGATACGACAGGCTATAGGAAGCCAGTGGAGCTTTTTGCGGAACATTGAGATCGAGTGTCGAAAAGGGATATTGCCAATCAGTCTTGCTGCCGCATTTTGAACCACTTGCAGGCGTTCAATTTGGTACAAAGGGGCTCCGGCATAAAGACTGTTGGCATAGTCCAAATGGGAGGTTATTAAAGCCTGAGTGACTGTTCTGCGCGCATCCATTGGTAGGAATGGAAAGATTTTTCTCATCATTTTTAGTTTTCCATAACAGGCAGCCGTAACTTTATTAATTTGAGGGCTGCAGGAGAGCGTGTCGTCAAACTGAAATCCCAAATTGCGGGCGGTATGCACCGGAATTGGTGGGGGGTTAAGAACCTCAGGCCACCAAAGTGAGGGAGGTATTGACATTTTTTGATTGAAAAACAAGACCTCCGTCTTGTCAGTATTAAGACGAAGATGGTTAGAAGCCATCGAAGAACAGATTTCTCCCAAAAAGTGGCGGAAGCTACAGAGACTGGAGTCAGAGTGATCTCTGAAGGAGAATATTAGCTGTGTATCATCAGCATAAGAAATCACTCTGACTCCGCATGCCTCCACCACCTTGGCCAACGGGGCAAGGTAGACATTAAAGAACAAAGGACTCAGTGCCGAGCCCTGCGGGACTCCACAGGTAAGAGGTTTGGACCCAGATTTAAAAGGTCTGAGGAGAACCCTCTGTGATCGACCCTGGAGAAAAGAAGTAATCCACGACAATGCAGAGCCGCCCAGTCCAATCTGCTCCAGTCGGTCTAAAAGTATTTGATGAGACACCGTATCGAAAGCGGCGGACAGGTCGAGGAGAACCAGCATGGCCTCCTCGCCCTTATCCACACACTCTCGAACAGTCTCAGATACTTCCAGTAATGCTGTTTCCGTGCTAAAACCCGCACGGAAACCAGACTGGGAGTCGTGGAGAAGAGAATTAGTCTGGAGATATTCTGCAAGTTGAAGTTGGACTGCCTTCTCCAAGACCTTTGCTGGTTTCGGGAGGAGGGAGATAGGCCGGTAATTGCAGAATTGTGTGGGGTCCGCATCTGATTTCTTCAGGATAGGCACAAGCAAGGCTTCTTTCCAAGCAGAGGGGAATTGGCCTAACTGTAAGGAGGCATTCCATAGGGAGGTAAGAGGCTTTAATAATAGGGTAGCTAAGTCACTCATGATCTTAGGGGGGACCGGGTCCAGGGGGGAGCCCGATTTGCACTGAATAAGAAGTTTGAGTGCAAGATCCGGAGTAAGGTCCTTGAATGCCACTAGGGCAGGAGCAGTGACGTGACTAATTGGAGTCGGGGAACGGGGATACTCAGACGCAACCGCAGCAGGGAAGGTGACGGCAATTTTCTCTATTTTTTCCTGAAAAAAATCAGATAATCCATTGCAAAGAGACTGGCTAGCAACATTGTTGGGTGTCATTGCAGGAGGTTTGACAAAATCTTTAACAATTTTGAACAAAGTTTTAGCCGAATTATCTGCATCTTTAATTTGCGAGGTAAAAAACTCTTTCATGGCAGATTTTTTGAGCTTGGTAAATTGCTTTAAGGCCGTTTTGTAGATAGCTTTCGCCTCAGTATCATATGTCAATCTCCAACTGCGTTCTAATTTTTTGCAGCAGCTTTTTTCTTCCCGTAGGGTGGCTGAGAACCAGGGAGCAGAGGGGCGAGATCTGGCAGAAGAAATCGGTAGGGATGGAGCAATACCGTCAATCACAGATAGTAGGGCAGCATTGAACTTAAAAACCTCAACATCTAAGTTGTCTATGTGAGGCTCCAGCGGGCAGTTAAATATCGGCTCTAGGGCCGTACACGTGATTTTGTGCCATTTTCTCCTGAAGTCTGATCCCAGTACCACAGGAGTTGGTGTCTGAGGAAGTGGGATATCGACCGAAAGAAGGTAGTGATCGGTCCAGGTGAGGGGAAGGGGGGGGTGGGTGATGATACCTGGGAGGTTAGAAAAAAAGAGATCCAATGTATGCCCTGCCTCATGTGTCGGACCTTGAATCAATTGCGTCAGGCTCAGGCTTTGAAGAGAGTCGAGGAACCGGGTGGCTAGGGCACAGGTCGGGTCATCAACATGTAAATTAAAATCACCTAATACTATAAGGTGCGGGTGCTTCAGAGACAGGTCAGTTATGATGTGGACCAACTGCATTAAGGAAGAAGGGGAAGCTTTTGGAGGGTTATAGACTAGCGTGCCAGTTAGGTAAGCTGACGCAGAGTCGGCAATTGAGAAATACAAGGCTTCAATCAGCCCAATATTAGATAGTTTTTTAATAGTGATATTGAGGTGAGTTTTGAACATAATGGCCAATCCTCCCCCAGTTTTTCCTTCACGGTTAATGCCCAGGAAGCGATAGTCCGGGGGGGTGGCTAAATAGATATCTGGTTTAGAGGTATCCTTAGTCCAAGACTCTGTAAGAAAAAGAATGTCCCAGTTGTGGGTGGTCAGAATCGACCAGATTTCGTTGGCGTGACGAGGGAGAGATCTACAGTTGATCAGCGCTGCTTTTAAAGGACGAACAATTGGGGCTGGAGGTACAGGCAAGGAGCGTTCGCACCAAGGGGGAGAGCGAAGTTGCACTGAGAGCATTGGAAGGAATGACCGTCTAAGTTTTCAGGGGGGCAGCGGTTGGCTATGTCACAAGAACCTGATCTTATTTGAAGGAGCAGTTCTCTAGACCAGCTAATACGGTTCTCGATAGTTGATTGGGCAGGGGGACTGGCCCTCGGCCCGTGCCAGGCGCGGACGGGCGCAGACGGGCTTGCCTTAGGCGCGCCTTCGGCGCGCCAACGGCGCGCCCGCTGCGCCCGCCCGCTGCGCGGACGATGGGAGTGGTTATTTTTATGCATGACAGGAGGGTGGGAATCGTCCAGAAGCTGGACCGCTACCCTTCCTGCCTTCCCCAAGATGGCGGCGGTGATTTCCGCGACTACCGGCGTCAGCGCTTCAATTCGGCTGCGCCGGTAGGATCAGGCAGACAATTTCAACCCCGTAGGTGAAGTAGATCTCACCTTCTGGGTCGTATTATAGCAGTTAGGGAATTTAAGAAAGCGCCTATTAAAATATTTACATATATTAAAACACGTCCAGAAGTAATGATACACACTCCGTTTTAATCAGTAAATGAGGGTAGAGAGTAGAGCGCCCCCGGCTTCTGCCTCAGGGGAAAGGTACTAACAAAATTTGCAGACAGAAACAAAGACCAACCTTAAATAAGGCGGGAGGGCGGGAATCGTCCAGAAGCTGGACCGCTACCCTTCCTGCCTTCCCCAAGATGGCGGCGGTGATTTCCGCGACTACCGGCGTCAGCGCTTCAATTCGGCTGCGCCGGTAGGATCAGGCAGACAATTTCAACCCCGTAGGTGAAGTAGATCTCACCTTCTGGGTCGTATTATAGCAGTTAGGGAATTTAAGAAAGCGCCTATTAAAATATTTACATATATTAAAACACGTCCAGAAGTAATGATACACACTCCGTTTTAATCAGTAAATGAGGGTAGAGAGTAGAGCGCCCCCGGCTTCCGCCTCAGGGGAAAGGTGCTAACAAAATTTGCAGACAGAAACAAAGACCAACCTTAAATAAGGCGGGAGGGCGGGAATCGTCCAGAAGCTGGACCGCTACCCTTCCTGCCTTCCCCAAGATGGCGGCGGTGATTTCCGCGACTACCGGCGTCAGCGCTTCAATTCGGCTGCGCCGGTAGGATCAGGCAGACAATTTCAACCCCGTAGGTGAAGTAGATCTCACCTTCTGGGTCGTATTATAGCAGTTAGGGAATTTAAGAAAGCGCCTATTAAAATATTTACATATATTAAAACGCGTCCAGAAGTAATGATACACACTCCGTTTTAATCAGTAAATGAGGGTAGAGAGTAGAGCGCCCCCGGCTTCCGCCTCAGGGGAAAGGTGCTAACAAAATTTGCAGACAGAAACAAAGACCAACCTTAAATAAGGCGGGAGGGCGGGAATCGTCCAGAAGCTGGACCGCTACCCTTCCTGCCTTCCCCAAGATGGCGGCGGTGATTTCCGCGACTACCGGCGTCAGCGCTTCAATTCGGCTGCGCCGGTAGGATCAGGCAGACAATTTCAACCCCGTAGGTGAAGTAGATCTCACCTTCTGGGTCGTATTATAGCAGTTAGGGAATTTAAGAAAGCGCCTATTAAAATATTTACATATATTAAAACACGTCCAGAAGTAATGATACACACTCCGTTTTAATCAGTAAATGAGGGTAGAGAGTAGAGCGCCCCCGGCTTCCGCCTCAGGGGAAAGGTGCTAACAAAATTTGATTTGAAAGATTTACTGTACAGCTTTGAGAGGGTCTAATGACTTGTTCACTATCTATCTTTCCATTATTTTTCATTTAATACAGAATCCTGCGCCTTGACTCAATTGCCCATGTGAATTCATATCCACTTGTGTCATATGGCATTAATATTTGAAGCATCTATTGAAATTCTCACACATGTTTACATCATAAAGATACTACCAGTGTTTCCTTAACAAGTCTGGTCCACAGTTATGTTGTGCAGCAAAACCTTGAAGCCATTATCCTCTTGTGTCTTTTAACTTTCACATTACCCTTTGAAGACTAGATTATATTTGATAAAGTTGAATTCACTAAATACTGTACAAAACTAATGCAATGAACATTAGTGTAAACATTTGGTGTGCCATAGCGCAGAATGTCTGACAGGAGTGGCCAGGAAAGTGTGCAGCTATTTGTTGTGTAAATGGTCACATTTGGTCCCTAGCCCACTTGGATTCTGCAGCTTACTCAAGAGCCACTAGATACTCCAGCCGTTGGTTATAGGCATTATGTAAAACTACACCCCAAACACCAATGTACACCAAATCAGACTCTTCCTGCAAGGAGAAGAGCAGGGGCCCACCATCAACAAAGACACCACCCCCCCCCCCCCCCCACTGTAGGGATTGTAGTGATGAGCCTATGTTATAGACAACCAATTGAGTGGTTGCCAATGTACGTTACTTGAACAGGAAGCAATGAATCCATACGTCCCTTGTGATCTGGACTATGCTGGTATCTTCAAACGTTACCAATCTGCATTAGACCCGGCTATTAGGTCTTCACTAAGGCCAAAGGGCCATGGCGCTTTTCCTGCAACGCATATGCACATACATAGTGCAAATTTGAAACTGCACAAATATGTGGTTCTACTATACAATATGTGTCCTGGGTCTCTGTGCATTTGCAATATTCCTATACAGTCTTTATGACTCTGTTGATTTCTTGCTTTTCTGAGTTTGGCTAACTGCCAACTCTTCATTTGAGAAATCCATATGTGCACCTAGAATTGGGTGACTTTTGGAAAAATAGTCCTATAAAACGTATGTGTGCATGTATTTCTTTATTTTTCTTTATAAGATCACAAAATTAGCCAGTGGGTCAGCATAGAGATTTACAAATAACAAGAGCAAAAACTTAACAGTATCAAAAGTAGCGAAAGCATACAGTGTAAGAAAAGAGACACTGTTTTTGGGAAAGGTAATCTGTAAAGGGGAGTCGTCGAGTCTTTTCTGAATGCTAAAAGATTTGGATTTCGTTTGATGTGGTTTGGGATAGCATCTCACTGTCTAGGGGAATGCTTGTTTTACGGTTTTGATTAATTGGCCTTTGAAATTTCATGTTTTAAATCACAGAATGGTTTTCATTAAAAAAGAAAACAAATTTAAAAAACTGGGAGTATTTTTATCGCCACACAAATGTGTTATAGTTTTGGCAAAGGCAGATGTTTAGGTTGTGCCTGAGACAGTGCATGTGCTGTTGCTTGAGACAATCTTTTGTTAGTTAAATATTTTTAAAATGGTTTTGCGCCTGCCCACTACTTGCAATTGGTTGACTTCATTGTCAACTTTGTTCTTGCTTTTCATTGGTGAGAGTGTGTTAGCGTGTGTTGGCTCTCAATTTGACTCAGTTTATTTCTTCCCTGGAGAATGTACCAAGTCCTGATTGATTTCTTTATTAGTGTTCTTCCGTGCTGCTTGCACTGGAATTGTGGTCTTTTTTTGTTTTACTTACAAGACAGGGGCATGCAATGGGTGTTGTGGTGAGCGTTCTGCAGCAACACCCATTGATGTTGACGCTGTATCCTATTGACAAGGGTGGCATACATTGGAGGAAGTGTCAAAATTAGGACCAGGGAAAACCTGGTCTTACCATGTCAAAATGAGGAGAAATACTTTATTTATCCTAGTTTCTGCTGTTTCTATGTGTGCGGCATTGTGCAGCCCACATAGAAACAGCAGATTGCCATGAATGATTGTTTTGTGCAGGAAGATGTCCTTTCATACACATAAACAATCATCTAAAAAATTACGATTTGCAACTTCTATGTGTGCAGCACAATGCAGCACATTTAGACGTTACAAATTCTGGATTGTTTCTTATGTGCAGGAAGAGACACCTTCCTGCACACAAACAATAATTCCCTCAATGCATGCACTCTTGCACTATGGTAAAAGACTGCATGAGTTGGCGCTAGGCAGCTGAATTTAGCGCCAGTGCACTTAGAAACGCAGGAGTGCACCATATTATTGTAAATACGGTGCTTCCCTGCGTTTTGAAAGTGACGGAGTGCAGCATTAGCAATTTAAAAGCTCAGCCACTCACCGCCACTTTTTTATACATATGACCCTAAATTCACCCATATCTCCCTTTACTTCTATCTCGAACCATAAAACCACTTGTACCTTCCTTTACCTCTATCCCCCCTAAACACTAAAATCAGCCTTAATTCTCTTTACCTCAACCCACCACAAAACTCTAAAACCACCCTTCGCCTTGCTTTACCACTACCCAGCCCTGAAACCTTAAATCATCCTTACATCTCATTACCTCTACCCATCCATACACCCTAAAATCATCCTTACTGTACTTTACCTCTACCCACACTTGAACCTTAAAATCACTCATCTCCTTTTACTAGTACTTCATGGTAGAGATACCAATAATTACTGCAATCTACGGGCCCAACACTAATGAACCGGACTTCTTTGCCAAGATATGGCATTTAAATACAAATATTGGTCTACGGACGATACTATGGGGCAGTGACTGTAATGACCCACTCGATGACTCACTTGACAGGTCCGGCAGCTCTCGTCATCCTCACCCCCAAGCGGCCAAAACACTACACACATTACTCTCAGACAACCATCTTACGAACATCTGGCGTCCCACACATGGCGCAACCAAAGAGGGCACTTGCCTCTCCGTACACCACAACAAATGGTCTAACATTTATTATTGGCTAAGCACTAAAGATGCACAGCAGTGGCCAATGTCTGTCACTCACCTCCCTCACACCCTCTCTGACCAGGCCCCTTTGCAACTGGTCCTACATTTGCCACTCAATCTTCCTAGCACCTTCGCTTGGTGGTTGCCACAAGGTGCTCTACAAGGCACAGTCTTCAGGGAGGAGATCCGTCCGGCCAACCTGGAGTATTTTTAACTGAATACGGGCCTGCTAGTTGCCCTCCTATCCTCTGGGAAGCCTTCAAAGTGGTTATACGGGGCATATGCATGGCCAAGCAAAATGGTATCCTCAGAGCTATCCGTGGGATGCTTGCTAGACTGGAAGTTGCTATTGGAGCTCTGGAATCAGACCTCTTTCACTCCAATGATCTGGTCACAATGGCTGGTATCTGTGACAAAAAGTCTGATTACCAGGAAGAAGCAATGCCTGAGACGTACTTCCTGAGCATGAAAAGAAAAGAAGGGCTTGGACAGCACACCCCTTGTCACTTTCTAGTCATACAGATATGAATCACATCCATTTGTTATAAGTAACCCCATTTAACTCAAGTATAGAGACCTTTACAACAACAATGGTCCAAAACATAAGGACGTATAATAATCTTGATAGTCTTTATTCCAAAAATCACTTCAATAAAAGCTCCCAGCACACGACTTGCCGACACGTGTTTCGTCTTATCAAGAAGACTTTTTCAAGAAATATTTTGTACACATAAATATACAACAACACAGGACAACAGGAATATTTACAATTTTACACATAGATTTGTTTTTTACACATACACTACTGATATATATATATATATATATATATATATATATATATATATATATATATAAATATATGAGGTATGTTGACGTCCCAGATTCAGCAAAGTAGCCAAAATAGACGAGGCGAGACCCAGAAATTGGTGCAAATTATTTATTCATAAGCCCAACACCAATCTGCCATGACGCGTTTCGGCTTAACGAAGCCTTGATCACATGATATATGTACACATATATAGTACACACAACAGCAGCTAACAATTTGACATCTTTGAAAAAAGAGGAACATCAACATTGATAACAAGATACCGTAAAAAAAAAAATCTTTTTATAGAGTAGTATAGAACACAGTGTGTTTGTACACAGAACAGCACAAAATAACATAGTCACTCTAAAACTGAAAGGGAGAAAAGTAGACTATGATGTGAATTGAGTGAAAGAAGCAAAGTAAAAGTGAACACCCGAATAGACCAAAGATTAAAAGCATCCACAGAGTAGTATGAGATTGAAAAGTGCATGTAACCCACCAATGGTAACGTGTGTGTCCTAGATATCCGGACGGTGTGGGGACCAAGCCTGGTCTCAAATACAGTAAGAAATTCACAGAATGCCACCCTGTAACTGCGGTCTTCCCAATGGTCTATAAAGACACAGAAAGAGAAAACTCTAATACCAAAGCAAACCATCTTCTGTAGTAAACATACTCCTATGGTTGAGAGGTACATACTAATATTAGTACCCTTACCTACAAACTATCAACTGTTTTAAGATTATACCAACAGTAACATCCTTCGCAGTCAGCCCAATAAACTACAAATGACATGGAATAGTAACTGATTCAATAATTGTCATATATCAAACCTGTAGGTATAATGGAATAACATCTTAACCTACACCTTACTTCCTCTTATGTTGGTAAGTAATCAACATCTACCATCTATATGCGGGGATTACATGAGGCCAAAATGATTGTGTTACCCAAGTTCTTTTATTTTTTCGTGAATATCCCAATCCCCCTCACAGTCATCTTTAAGCGCCTATTATGTAACTTGATCTCATTAATCTGGGCTGGCCGTCAGCCATGGATCACATATGAACTATGTAAATTGCAGGAATCACAGGGAGGGATGGAAGCTCTAGACATGTATCTCTATGCCCTGTGCGCTCAGGTCCAATTTTTACACTACAGGATTTACCCTGCACCATTTCAGCCTCACGTTGCAATCGAATTAGACAAATCTTCCCCTTGGCCTTTTGCCACGGCTCAACACCTCTCTTACAAGGCCCGGGCCCAAGATTGACATGATCCAGTGCGTTCGCTGGCCATGGCATGGTCTACGAAAGCACGCAGCTATCCCACTCTTATATGCCCCTTCAGCACGGTAGCTAATCACCCTTCATTATAGCCCCTATATGATAAAGGCGCGATTGGCTGTCCGAGTAGACTAGGCATTCACACATTTGCACACCTCTCTCAACAACCTCTTCCTTGCTCCCTGGCTGCCATCACCACATCTGCCCTGGCGGCGGTTGACACCTTATTAAATTTCCAGCTGCACACCACAGCTGGCTGTAAAGGGGCCCCCTGAAATGCTGGGGCCCTAGGGCTGATCCCAGTTTGCCCATGCCTTACAACTTCTCTGGTTGAGTCGCAGAGATATGAAGCAGAAAGAACCAGTGTTTATTAACCACCGCAAATACCCTGAGGAGAGGGCAGTAATGATTATACAATATCTGTTTTTAAGTTGATTTAGGTTCTTTTAAGTGCACAAATAAAATAATAGATAAATAGCTTTCTCGTCATCCATACTTTTGACATCAGACTAGAATCTGGCAAGTTGCCTATAATTCAATTGCCTAGCATTCCCAGCAGATTTATATCAATAAAATGACTGCATTCTGCAGCATAATCATGGGTGCCAGAAATGTGATTAGCACAGACATTTGTTCAGCTCTGTGGTGTCTGTCTCTAATCCCCACCAAGGAATACACTCGACAGCCAGGTATCGTGACAACTCTGCGTTTATTATCTCTGCTGCAGCCTCACATCATGCGTCCATTCCCTTTCCTTGCTCGTGGCTCTCTGCCCTCCGCCCCCACGACCGGATGTGGTGTCCGGTGTCCAGCTCCTGGTCACTTGACCCCTTGGGTCCTAGTGCCCTGCTTGTCGGGCCACGACATCTCCCCCTTTGTTACAAATAATGTTTTTCATGATGCGTGCGATTAGCCGCCATTGGTGAGTGCTGAATGCACTTGTTGGAGATAGGTGGTTGGAAGAACGATATAGAGAGAGAAAAGAGAGAGAGAGAGAGAGAGATATGGTCTCTTTACATCTCTTCAATTAGTCTCTGCGGCTTCTTGCACATTCTTCTTGGTCTTGTTTCACTTCCAATTCGCTGTTCGTCACCGCTTCGTTGTTCATCAGTTTCTTCAGTCTCGGCTGTCATTGCTTCTGTCGGTACTTCTTCCTTTTCCGTCTTCAATTCCCTGAAGTGTGAGCTATTTCTCGTTATTCGGTATTGACCTGCCGATGCTGTTATCATTGGCCCTTTTACATTAGTCACAGTCAGTGGTTCTTTGGAGAATGTGCTGTCAGACTTTCTTTGTTGCCTCTGCCGCACTACTACGGTGTCTCCTTCTTTTATTTTTGGATCAGAGGCATGTGTCTGGCGATCAGCATATGCTTTCATACTTTCCTTCGCCTCTCCATCTTTGACAGCTATGTCACCTCTGTCTGCACTCATTTTTGTTTCTACTTGTGGTAGCCGGGTCTTGCTTGATCTTCCTAGAACTAGTTCCGCCGGGTAACCGACCAGTTGAGCTGTGAGGGGTGTTCCTGTAATCCCTCAGCACTTGACATAGTGCCTGTCCTGTTGATATTTGTGTCAGTTTGGCTCTTTGGACTGCTTTCTTTATGGTCCCCATGAACCGCTCTGCCATCCCGTTTGCCTGAGGCCACAGAGGTGTTATCTTGCGGTGCCTGATCCCAAGGTATTCCATGAACCGTCGGAATTCTTCTCCCGAGAATGGTGGCCCATTGTCAGTTTTTATTGTTTCAGGCGAACCCCATGCTGCAAATATTTCATCCATTATCGGTAGAGTGGCATTGGCGGACCTGGAGGTCACTTGCCTTACTATTGGAAATTGTGAAAACTCGTCTATGATGAAAAGTAGATAGCTTCCTGTCTCCAGTGGTCCATAGAAGTCGGCCGCAAATTCTGCCCACACCGCCTTTGGTAGTTCAGACATGTGCAGCGGCTCTGGCCTTGGTGGCGGGCCCGTCACTTGGCAGATGTGGCACCGCATGACAATTTCTTCCACCATCCTGTCTAGTCCCGGGAACCACACCTTTTCTCTCAGCATTTTCTTCGTCGCCACCATTCCTCGATGTGACTCGTGTGCCAGTTCTATTGTTCGTTTCCTCAGCGTCCGGGGCATCACAATCCTTGTGCCTCTCATCAGGATTCCATTTTCAGTCTCAGATAGTTCTTCACTAATTTTTTTGAATGCTAGTAGTTCCTCTTTGACTACTCCATGATCCAGAGTGCTGTTGTTATTTATGTGCCTCCACCTTTGTTGTCTCGTTACCTTCTGAATTACCTGCATAGTTTGGTTTCGTTTCGTCTCTTGTTCCAGCTCTGATTTTGTTATGGAGGCGGGCGTGTTGTGTCTCGGATGTGGTGTCCGGTGTCCAGTTCCTGGTCACCTGACCCCTTGGGTCCTAGAGCCCTGCTTGCCGGGCCACGACAAGCTCCATCGAGATCTCTCAGGTATTACCTCGTAAGGTTAAGAGTTAGTGTGTGTGAGGAGATTCAACACTATCCAATTCTGGAAGCAAATTTTGCGAATGATTACTTTATATAATATAGAACATGTAGTATTGTAAGAGATACGTACAACATAGGGTTGCACGGAAAACATTCCTGAATGTTTACATTTCTGCCTGTTACTGCCTCTTCCCCAGCGGCATCTGGCCAAATAAATTAATTCTTGTGGTGTTAGTTGGGTCTACTGAGTCGGTGGACGGAATTTCTCGTTGCGATCCAAGAATAAAAGACAAAACAGTGACCTTTGATGTAAATGGGCAGAGAGACAGTGATACACATCTGGTGACTGAATTACAAAATGTGGAACCAGATAAGCTGGAATCCAGACAGGCTTCCCAGCTTGTCCAAATTGTGTGATCCTAGGCAAACATTAAGGGGCACATTTATTAAAGGTTTACGCAACACAGGGCCGCCAGCAAAGTTGCTGCGATGCGTTATGTGAATGGGAAAGAGTGCTCATCTATAAAGATATGGCACTCTTCAGCTCTCTCCCAGTGCTGGTGCACTTAAGGCTGCTTAGCCCATGCAGCTGCCCATGCACCCTGGTGCAAGAGTGCCTACGTTATAGGCAGGATTGTTTTTGTGCAGACCTTCCTGTGCAAAAATAATCCCTGGAGGCATATTCCTCTTTTTATGTGTGCTACACAATTCAGCATTGATGAAAAGAGGAAGTAAAGAAGAGAAATAAAAATATTTCTCCTTGTTATGCCTCTCTCTATTTGGCACACCATTTTGGCACAACCCCTATTTTAAAATTCTTCTTTAATCTGGATTTACATCAAAATGCATGGGTGAATCCAGGTAACGCCTACCCGACACAAAGTAATCCAAGGCAGTGTTATGGACTGCGTTGTGTTACTTTGGATTTAACTAAACCATGCTAAGCGACTTTGCGTGGCTCAGCAAACACCAAAAATTATTTTGCTTCGGGCTGCAACAAAAGCATGACACAACCCTGATGCAAAATCATAGTAAATCTGGGCTTTAATTTCACGGAGCCTCCTTTTTCTTTATAATCACATATGAGAGCATGTTTATATACTTGTGTTCAGGATGTGCGCTTTATAAGCACTTCTTACTTTATGTTTGATTTATTAAACTATAATGTTGCTCCATGTATTTTAAGAATCTAGGCCACATTTACTATTTACATGACTGTAGGCTTGCTTCTTAGTTCACTAATGGCATTGCTGTTAGGGAGTGAGATATTAATGTTTCTAGGTTCACATTTACAAACTATCACTTTTAATAAATGTATGTCTACGCAGTGATATAATTTGGTGTACTAAGGTGAAGTGCTTTCGCATGTTAAAGAAAAAACTTTTTGGGATGTTGAAGAGACTGTTTCAAATGTTTCTAATAAGCTTTTTGCACAATTACATGTGAAATATTTTCTTTGCGTGGCTTGTACTTGGACTCTTAGAGCCACACAATACCCTCGGCTTGGCTTGCCCTATTAATTTGCTAGAGCGCCCATCTCTATTTGCAACTTGATGAAAAGATTTGGAGAAAGGGAGGACTGGAAACGTAGAGCCCTACCTTCATGCCCTGATTTGACAACGCTACCATTAAGGATTCTAATAACAGATCAAAAAGAGTGTGTGTAATAAAATACTTTTAAAAAGTGATCCCCGGGCAGCGACTCCAGGCCATTGTGATGTACGTCACTGTAGCCATGAGCTCCCAGGGAGAACTACCAGGCCCAGGTGGTACAGGCACGGGACCTAGGTTCAGGGGGCTGTTTTAGGGTGTGACATCCTCTCATTGCATTCTTGGCTTGGTAGTTGGGTCTGAGGGCCCTGAGTGGGATTTGCTATGTCTGTGTTCATTTTTCTCACCTATCTAATTTCGCTAAGAACTTTTGACTGGTTAATTTTTTGGAGTGGAGACTTAATTGTATAGTGGCTGGTTTATCAAAAAGTAGTAAATCTGTGACCACAGACGTAGTCCTTGAAGGTTGAAAATGTACTAATTTTAGGGATTTCAAAAACATTGGCACTAGTAGGCTTGGTATGCCTAATAGTGCCAAGAATAACACTGGAATAACACTGGAAATCAAACACTCAAAAGGTGATGCTTGCAAATAGTCTGTCTACCCAGTGGCAATATCTCGGGCAATGTTTTTATCTATTGTTTTCACCAACTGTGCCACTCTAGACAGATTCCCACTGTGGAGAAATCGGGTAGTTGGTTGAGGGAGGTGAATCCCTGCTCAAGCAACACACACAATGCTTGGCAGGGTGAACCACAAAACGTCACTAAATCAACCTGTGCTTAACATTTTGGTGGATTGGCACAACATTAGTCAGGATTAAATTAGAGGCAATGTTTAAAATATTTATGGAATATGTAAATATTAATATTTTATTTTTGTATTAACTTTTATTGGCATACAAATAGTACATGCATTTCTCTTGACAGATACACCTTACAATACACCTTCTTAGACAGTTTCAGATAGTGAACCATTACATTATTAACACTGTGAAAGCAAAACAGCCCATCCGTAACATTGTGTAAATAGCCTTTCAACAATATTGGACAAAGAGGCATACCTGGCAACATAGGATACCTATATTAACAGCAGGAGAGAGAGGGATAATCACTCTTATTCCCCCTGACGAGTATACTCAGTAACCACTGAAGAGTGACTTAAGACTTCTAAAGAAAAGAACACTAAAGAAATGAACAGCACAAAGAAAAACCTCTTTGTTTAAAAGAACCCTCACTCACCAACCTAGTTGGTGACATGCTTCATCATTGGGTTCCCACCAGAGAGGTCGAGTGCCCCCTGGTGTGCTACGACGCTTGAATTACTGCGGAGCAGGTTTTCTTCGTGAGAGAGTGTAAGTGCAAAAGTGGTGCAAGTTTCAAAGATGTCTGGTTTATCCAAGAGTGATTTTAATGGTGGAAAACCAGAAATCGTTAAAAGCAGGTTGGTTAGGTTGACCAGACCCGTCCGGTTTAGTATAAAAAATGAAAGGTGGTCGACATGTTTCTGCTTTTAGGTGCAATCATGCTGAGCATTTATCAGGACCAGTGCTGTGGAAAAAGGTAGGGCTATGACCTTTTTCAAGATGTGCCCGGCGCTAACCGCCCTTGTACCATTCAAATTACCAAGCAATGAGGCAGGCGCCGGAGACCAGAAGGCAGGAAACAGAAGTTTTATTCCGACGGAGCAGAACACATCAGATCGGACAACAAGGTATCGTCTCGAGGTGCTCTAACAGCCTCTCGGAGGCCTGGCCTCTTATACACTGGTTTATGGCATGTGACCTTTCTTTATTACAATCAGAACATTGTGAACAACAAGGAAAGACACATCCCCGTAATCCTCGTGTCAATCCCACCCCCATATACCTTCACAATAGAGGTCCTCAACCTGCTGATAAGAGGAGGGGGTCATCACGCAGCTGAGTGTTTCGCCAAGTCTTAGGATGTGTGCGCCTGATCATATCCCAGGGGGTGGGGAGGCCCTGATCAACAGTGTGTCCTTTGAAGAGGGGCGATTCCATACAATGAGGGGCAGTAAATGGTATCTCCCGGCTTAGGCAATGGCCTCGGACCTGTTGTGGACAGTCGGACACGGGGTGAGGGGTCATCAAAGGAGTGGTATTCATGCCGCGTGGACAATCCAGTGTTGAGGGAAGGTTGATCAACAGAGGGGCATTCATGGGAGGAGAGGAGGTGCTGGTCAGGCGCTGGCGTGACTCCCAGGGACAGGGTCATGCGGAAGGGTCATGCTCATGAGAGGGAGGGAGGGGGAACCAGGGTGCGCGGAGGATGCTTGCTGGGTCAGAGGGACGCGCTGGCAACCGGTCGTGGACAGGGAGACCATGATACCTAAAATGGTTGTCGTGCACGTTGTACATAGGTGACAAGCTGGCGCAGATGATGTTCAGTTCGTAAACTAAAATTCCACAGTCCTCCCTTTTAACATGTCTCGCCAACTTGTCAGTTCGGATTTATCCCCATAAGGTCACGTATTTCCACTTCATAGAGGGGACTCATGTGCTCATTTCGGAAGTCCAAAGTCTTTGGGCACATACAGTTAGAAACGAAACTGCACAAGGGGGGTAGACATTGAACACCCAAGCAACACCCACATAATATCACAACAGGTATGTAAATGTAAATGTATGTAAATGTATGAAGCTTATATAGCGCATGACTTACCCTGGGGCATCTCCGCGCTTGCTTAGGGAACCCGTCCTGGTATTCCCCTGTGAGATAACCCTGGCAGGGTATCCACAAGGTGAAAGCCAGGCATCCCACCGCGAGGGGCCGATGTGGAGATTAAGCAAGCTATTGCCCAGAGTCGCAGAGTGTGAACCCGTGAGTCGAGAAGGCACCGGAGTGAGAATTAACGAGTCCGTGGAATTATTGAGCCCTAGACCCGCCGATGCGGGGAATTGAACCCTGGTCCAGGGCCGAACTCAAGCTCCAGGTCTGCCGCCTCTAACCCCTGAGCCACACTTCTCCACATGTCAGTATCAGTATGAAGGAAAACAACTTCCAACCCCAGTCCTTCAATGTGTCCCAAAACCAGCTCCCAAGCGACCATCCTTCCTGCTCTTGGTGAACCTCCGAGGAAAGTCTGTGGAGGTGCTCAATCGCCTTGTAGACTGAAGGCGAGTTGTCAGGCACGTAGGTGCAGCAGCTAGATCCGATGATGCGGCATGCTCCTCCTCGGTCGGCTAGGACCACGTCTAGGACAAGGCGGTTTTGAAGTGTCACAAGGCGGACCGCTTGAAGCTCAGCCGTGTTGTTAGCGAGGATGCCAGCCGTGATGTTGATCGTTGTTTCTACTGCCTGGGTCAGGTGTCGGATAGCGCGGCTGTTTGCCATTGGGCCCCATAGAGGAACAAGTCCCTTTGCTGCATCTAGGAACTGTGCTCCAGTGGAGTCGGCTTGTCCAATGTCATCTGCACGCCTCTGCCGGTGATGGTTGGCAGGGGCTACATATACGTGGGCGGAAGAACGAAGGCAATGTAACAGACACCCTTCCAACCTTTCGGGAGCCAGGTGTAAGCTTTGGTGCCACACACAAAGTACATGTTTGGAGAAGCAACAAAGGAAGGGGGGTCGGCTGAGTCCAATGTTCTGATGATTCGGCAGGAACTGCGACCCACCGGCTGTGTTCCCTGGCCTTCGAGACACACAAGACCTGTAGCATTGATAACAGACAGAGCCACAGTCAGAGTGGCGGTGGTTTGTTTTTGCAGATGAGAGAAGGTGGATCTAGCTGGATTGTGGAGCACCTGTACTTCGACTCGTTCTTTAGCTGGAATGTCTTTAAGGAAGGTGGCGCCTGTGAGCGCAGGACACAGAGGAGCAGAGGTCTTTCCGGTTTTGTTCAGCCAGAACCCAGAGTAGAAGTGCGACACCGTCTGGCTGGAGGTGGCGTTGTCCTTGTGGCTCTCTTGCATGAGAATCAACCAGGCGAGGCAGGAGCCGTGAACTGAGAAAGGAGAAGGGATGAAGGGGATGGAGTGTCCAGAGGCATGCGGGAGCAACCCGCAGATCCAGCAGTTCGTAGCGTTTGCGGCAAGGTTGTGTTGATGCAACAGTTGCACGAAAGAATTGTTCCAGAATTCCCTGCGCCTTTCTCGCAGCTGAGGCGACAGAGAGACTAGGTGATGCTCTTTCAGGGGTGTTGGTTGTGCAGTAGGTAGCAATGCCTCATGAGCCGGTGTGCTTTCCTCCAGAATCCAGAAGGAGGTCATGAGGAGGAGGCAGAAGAGGAAGACAATAAAGAGGGCGATTGTCTTTGATTTGTGCAAATTGTCAGTCTTTGGGTTTCTATAGTGGGTATTTCCTGTTGCTTCCATCACCTTCTTATCTGGCGCTTCCATCATCTTCTCATCTGGCGCTTCCATCACCTTCAAGGGGCTCGGTAGTGGGCAGAACCACAGACTTCGTTTAGCTTCTCTCCCGGTAACCCTTGATTGTGCTTAGGTCACCGTTCTGAGATTCAACTTAGTCCGTGGCCTACTTAGCCGAAACTCCCTCCTTTCGACGCAGGAAATACCCTTCTCTGGATGGCACAGTGGGATCAGAGAATTTTGCAAGTTCGAGTGCCTCAGTATCGGGATAACTGTTCAATGTCGGTCGGTCTTTGTTCAGGAGCTCTTCTTGGGTGTTGACGTTTTCTGTCGTGGCCAAGTTTGCAGAGACCTTCCGGCAGTGATGTGCGTGCAGCCAGTGCTTCTTCCCCTCCACTCGAAGCGCCGTTCGGGTGGTAATCAGCACTTGCCAGGGGCCCGTCCACCGAGGTTCCAGACTCTTGGTCCGCTGAAAATTTCGTATTAGGACGAAATCTCCCGGCTGGATGTCGTGGCCGGGGCCCCTGGAAGCATCGGGGATGGCCTGCTGCACCTGTTGATGAATGACAGACAACGTTTTAGTCAACTTGCACAAATAATCAGATAGTAGGACGTCTGGGACGTCATGAATGGAGGTCGGTTTGGGAGCAGTCCAGAGATTCATCGGTCGCCCAAACACAACTTCGTAGGGGGTCAAGTGGTGCTTGGTGGGAGTGGAGCGCATTGATAACAAGGCCAATGGGAGGGCATCCGGCCAGTTAAGTCCAGTGGTGGCCACTATTTTTGACAATTTTAACTTCAGTGTGGCATTATGGCGTTCCACCAGACCGGCGGATTGGGGGTGGAAGACCGCATGAAACCTTTGCTTCACCCCCAACCCTTTTAGGATTAGTTGGATAACCTCAGCTATGAAGTGGGGGCCATTGTCGCTCCATAAAATTCGACAAAGGCCATAGCGAGGGAAGAATTCTTTCAGTAGTACTTTGGCAGTAGTCATGGCAGTGTTGTCACGGGTTGGATAGGCCTCTACCCATTTGCTGAAGGCACATACGATGACTAGTACATACTTCAAGCTTTGGCATCTCTCTAGTTGGATGTAGTCCATCTGAAGGACCTCAAAGGGGTGATTGGGGGTCCCAAACCCTCCCCGGGGTACCACAGTTCCTTTCCCGGGGTTGTGTTGCAGACAGATAAGGCACTGCTGGACTAGGCGTCTGGCTGAGTCGGGGATTTTGTCGTTGTGCCAGACTTTGGAAATGAGCTCGATCATGGGTGCAGATCCTATGTGTGCAGGGGAATGTGCCATCGTCAGTATGGGGATCAGATATGAGTCGGGCAGCAACCACTTGTTTGCATCCTTCGTTCGCCAGCAGCCCTCTTCGTCCTTCAAACCCACCCTTGCCCACCTAGTCAGTTCGTGAGGGGTGCTGGCCGACTGAATATCTCTGATCATTACCCTAGTGTCACTCCATTTCTCTGCTTGTGACCTGGTCACATACATGCGTGTCACCGTCCTATTCTCAGCTGTGGTTCGTGCAGTGATGTCGGCCAGTGCATTCCCTTGTCCGACTAAGTCTGTCACCCTTTTGTGTGCCTGACATTTGATCACCGCCAATCGTTTGGGGAGGAGAGCTGCTTCAATCAGGGCGGAGACTAGATCTCCGTGGAGGATTGGGGTGCCGTGGGACGTCAGGAATCCCCTCTCCCTCCACAGGAGTCCAAAATGGTGGACCACCCCGAAGGCATACTGGCTGTCTGTGTATATGTTCGCGGTGGTCCCCGTGGCTATGATGCATGCTCGTGTGAGGGCTATCAGCTCTGCTGCCTGGGCAGATCGTTGTGTGATGCAGGCTGCCTCAACTACTGTTCGGGCTGTCGTGACTGCATAGGCAGCTGAAGTGGTGCCATCTGGGAGTTTGATGCATGAGCCGTCTACCCATAGCTCTCCATCGGGATCAGTGAAAGCAGTATCTCGGAGGTCAACTCTACTCCTAGTTTGTTCGTCCGTGAGGGTCACACAGTCGTGGATGGGGGGAACGTCGGGGTCATTTTCAGGCAGGGGCAACAATGTGGCAGGATTCAAAGTTGTGCATCTCTTTAGTGTGATGTGGGGTGCAAGTAGCGTCAGTTCGTACCCTGTCAGTCGTGCGCTAGTCAGGTGTTGAGTCTTGGTTTGGTTCAGGAGGGTGTCGACAGCATGGGGTACCAGCACGGTCAGAGAGTTTGAAAGTATGATTCCTTCGCTCTGGCGGATAGAGACGGCAGCGGCAGCTACCGCTCGAAGGCAGGCAGGCAAAGCTCTGGCTACAGGATCAAGAGTGGCGGAGAAGTAGGCACAAGGGCGCTGCTTAGGACCAATCGATTGTGTTAGGACAGACAATGCACACCCCTCCCTTTCGTGGGTGAAGAGGGAGAAGGGTTTGGAGTAATCCGGGGTTCTTAGGACAGGCGCTGAACAGAGAGCATCTCGCAATTCCTTAAAGGATGCTTGACACTCAGGGGTCCAAGGGAGCGGGAAGGAGGCATCTTTGGTTAATAGGGCAAGTAGGGGTTTTACAATGAGGCTGAAGTTAGGTAACCACTGTCTGCAGAAAGAGGTTAGGCCAACCAAAGAGCGGACTTGCTTTTGTGTTTTTGGGATGGGGGTGTCTAGGATGGTTTGGATTCGGTCGGGTGTAAGTTTCCTCCCTTCTTTGGACAGGAGATGGCCTAGGTAAGTCACTTGTGGCTGGCAGAATTGTAACTTCTTTTTGGAGACTTTATGGCCATTTTCTGCAAGAAAGTGTAGGAGTTGGACGGTGGCTGTCGTTGCAAGCGGGGTGGTGTCGGCCGCCAAAAGGATATCATCGACATATTGGATCAACACCACTCCATCTGGCAGCTGGAAGGCATCCAGCTGCCTTTTGAGGGCCTGGCTGTAAATGCTGGGACTTTCAGTGTACCCCTGGGGAGCTCTACAAAATCGGTACGAGCGGGATTTTAAAGTGAAGCCGAAGAGATAACGGCTGTCTGGATGGATGGGGATAGAGAAAAACGCATTCTTAAGGTCGATAACAGTGAAGGTGGTGGCAGTGGACGGGATGAGGGTCAGAATGGTGGTGATATCGGAGACTACAGGGTATTGGGGTACAACCACTTTGTTAATTTCTCGCAGGTCGATGATAAAGCGGTACGCTTTCTCATCTCCTTCACCTTGCTTCTTAACAATAGGTAGGATTGGGCTGTTGCAGACGTTGCTGACCACCTCTTCAACCACTCCTGCATCTACCAGAGACTGAATGATCGCTACAAGTGCCTTCTCGCCCTCTGGGGATATCCGATATTGTGGGAGTTTCGGGAGCATAGCGTCCTGTCTTACAGTTATATGAATAGGGTCAATCATCATTCGTCCCACATCAGAGTCATTTTTGGCCCACAGGTACGGTGGCAGGGTGTCAAGCAAGGACAGGTCAGCGTCAGTTATGGAGCACATGTGTCGTGAGGAGCAGGATCTGGGCATGTCTGGGTTGTCGTACAGGATGACTCGGATTCCATCTGGGGAACACCTAATAGTGGCTCGAAAATGTTTCAGTAAGTCAATGCCCATAATGGCGTCAGGGGAGTTGGAGGAGAGCAGAAATGTCGCGTCAGTGGTGTTGTTTTCTAGGTCAAAGGTAATAGGTACGGACAGGGGGTTAGTGGAGGGCGTTCCATCGAAACCTATCGACGTTATGTGTGAGCCAGACAAGGGTGTCCTTGGAATCAGTCGTTTTGATAACACACTACGTGTCGCCCCAGTGTCTACCAAGAATGGAGACTCTGTACCCAGGACCTTAGCGGTGACATAAGGACCTTGCTGGTCAACACAGAGCTCGACTGGATCCCTCCCTTGCCCCTGGCAGTCCTATGCAAAGTCGGGGTCATTTTCACCTTCGGACAGCTGATATTGGTTCTGTCGGGGACGGTCAAATGTGTTCAGTCTCCCTGATCTGTCATTGTTGGTGTCGTTGGTGTGCCCTCGTCCTTGTACTCTATTTCTCGGACCACCTGCCACATCCCTGGAGTCCCTATTTCTATTCATCTCTAGCAGAACTGGACACTGGGATTTCCAATGGCCGAAACCTTTGCAGAAGGCGCATTGGTCATTGCTAATGTCTCTACGTCCGATGTGGGGTGTGGGAGTGTGATCTTTAGGAGGTAGATCTCTGGGGGTGGCTGATTGGTAGTTCCCCCTTTGATGTTCCCGTCCTACCGTTATACCTTGTATCTGGGCTATCATCACCCTTTCTTTTAAATCTTTCTTCTTTTTCTCGGACGCCCTATCATTCTCATTCTTTTGGTGCTCGTAATACTGAGCCATCTGAAGGATAGCTGCGGGTTTGGAGGCCCCCCCAACTACTCTCACTCGTCTGCAGCTTTTGGGAGACCTCTTGTGTTAGGCCTTTTACGTAATTTTGTACAAACAGGTGCTGTCCGGTTGCGGTGGTCATGTCTTGGCCACTGTAGTCGGAGAACACTGTCTCGAACCGGGAGAAGTATTCTGACACATCTTCCTGGGGTTTCTGTCGACAGGCCGTGACTATCGACCAGTCTACCTTTCTTTCTGGGATCAGTGTCTTTAATTTCTGAACTATTTTGTCCGGGAGTTCTAGTATGTCTTTTACTGGTTTCCTTCCAGGTTCTCGTTGTCTATCTAATTTACCGAGTTGGTCCCAGGTATGTCCAAACAGATCTGTGTGGTCAGCCTTCCGGATTTGCTTCCACACGTCAGCCGGCAGGCATAACCCGAAGAACAAGTCAATGTCCGCTAAAGTCATTATCGTCGAACTCAAGGCTGTGCCTAATTCGGTATAGAATGCTGTCGGGTTCTTTCTTAAATCGGGCAAAGTTTGTTTAAAGGTTAGGATATCTTGTCGGTTCCATGGTTGGTAAACCCAATTATACACAACCCTCCCTTTTGCATCTGCATTATTAATATCATCGCTTGTTCCCTGGCCACGTGGCGGGATCCAGTAAGGGGCCGCCTCTCTGATGGGCATCATAGTATTGGCTACTTCTACTGAGGTCGTTTCAGGGACTGTAACCTTGGCTTCTGGTTTTTGTTCCGTGAGGTGGCGGAGGACCTCAAGCATCTGCGTGAAGAGCTCCGTCGCCTCACATTCAGTCCCATCTCCAACATCAATCTTCCTATACAGCGTTGTTAGTTTAGCGGGGCCCTTACTTTGGTACCTATCTTCATATGCGTTCAGGGTGTGGTAGCTGAATCGCAAAATGAAATGCCGCCTGTGGCTGTCGGCATGTGAATTATATATGTTCATTGTGTACTCTTCGCTCTCCCTTCGTTCTACTAAGGTCTTTGCTATTTTGTCGATCCCATCCCGCTCATCTTTGCTCAACCTATTTGGTCTGGCTGGTGGTTGTTTGCTAGCCTCAGGGTCGTCTGACGATGTTGTTAATGTGGCTGGTGCGGAGGCCGTGAGGGCCGGTGCACTAGCGCTGAGGTCGTTCTCGTTTGCATTTAGGGCCTGTGAGTGTTGTTGGCAGGGGGCATACGGAGGGGGCATGTAGATGATTGGCGGACCTAGTAGTAACTCATCGTTCGCCCGCTGTTTGGAGGGCAATTCAGGGTAGAGCGCAGAGGGGGTCCTAACAGGACATTGGCCTGTCGACCCTGATTCTTGGTTTCGCATAGTTTCCTTTCTTTCTTTTATTTCTTCTTCTAGTTGCTTTGCGGCTAGGTGGGCTGCCTTTCGTAATTCTTTCCCTATTTTTGCCTCTTCTCTTTTCTTTCGTTGTTCCGTTTCTTTGCGCCACATGCCGATACTATCGAGCATAGTGGGCGTAGTCTTATTTTTCTGTAGCGCTATTTCTAATGCTTTTATTTTATGATCGTCAAAGGAACCTATCAGTGGCCACTGACTTTCAGGGTTCTTCTTTGTATATTTATGCCATAACTTAGTATAAGCTATAGCGACTAGTCCATGCTTAGTGAACATGTCCTTATTAGGGGTGCCCTCCAGTGGAGCTGGATGATTCATCTCTAATAAGCGGTCCGGGCTGTACAGGCTACCAACCAGTGGGGAGAAGATAGGCATGACGGGTTACAACGGGGACAAAGGTCTGCACTACCTATCTTATCACGGCGGACAAAGACTAGACAGAATATTTCTATTCTACGTTGTTTGGAGGCCGTGAATACCTCAAAAGAACCAATACCGAACAATCAGTGTTCGGTCAATCAAACAATCAGTGGGGAGAATAAGTGGGTACGAAAAGTTTGCGTTACCCACCCTTTCTCTACCTGCAAAGAGAGACCTTGTTCTTCCCTGTTTGCAGACAAAGAATCTCCAGACAATAATCCACGAACGACAGTTCGGGACAACAGTGGGGGAGGAAGATAGGCACGACGGATTACAATGGGGACAAAAGTCTGTGTTACCTATCCTTCACTGCTTGCAAAGAGAGAGCCTGTTATTTTCTCCGTTTGCAGACGGTGAATCTCCAGAGGGTTTCAACAAAGCGTAATACTAGTATTATCCAAACCAAATAATTTTTTTTTTTCAGTTCGTCGTGTCTACACGACCTTACCCGGACCGCATGGACGGTTTCCTGTCTTCTGAATCCAGCGCCCGATCGTCCTCTCTTCTTCGTGATGTTCGTGGCACTCCTGATGGTTCCCAGTCAGGACCGTAGATCACTCGAGAGAGGTCTGTTCGGAACTAGTGAAGGTCGGATGATCGGCTGTCAGACGAGGGTCTATCGGACACGAGCTCTCCCGATCGTTGCAGTCGTTCACTCTGTCGTCGGGACCTCTCCCACTGGATCCACGTGTCACTGATGGGCCCCACGCTTTGGGACGCCAATTGTGGAAAAAGGTAGGGCTGTGACCTTTTTCAAGATGTGCCCGGCGCTAACCGCCCTTGTACCATTCAAATTACCAAGCAATGAGGCAGGCGCCGGAGACCAGAAGGCAGGAAACAGAAGTTTTATTCCGACGGAGCAGAACACATCAGATCGGACAACAAGGTATCGTCTTGAGGTGCTCTAACAGCCTCTCGGAGGCCTGGCCTCTTATACACTGGTTTATGGCATGTGACCTTTCTTTATTACAATCAGAACATTGTGAACAACAAGGAAAGACACATCTCCGTAATCCTCGTGTCAATCCCACCCCCATATACCTTCACAATAGAGGTCCTCAACCTGCTGATAAGAGGAGGGGGTCATCACGCAGCTGAGTGTTTCGCCAAGTCTTAGGATGTGTGCGCCTGATCATATCCCAGGGGGTGGGGAGGCCCTGATCAACAGTGTGTCCTTTGAAGAGGGGCGATACCATACAATGAGGGGCAGTAAATGGTATCTCCCGGCTTAGGCAATGGCCTCGGACCTGTTGTGGACAGTCGGACACGGGGTGAGGGGTCATCAAAGGAGTGGTATTCATGCCGCGTGGACAATCCAGTGTGGAGGGAAGGTTGATCAACAGAGGGGCATTCATGGGAGGAGAGGAGGTGCTGGTCAGGCGCTGGCGTGACTCCCAGGGACAGGGTCATGCGGAAGGGTCATGCTCATGAGAGGGAGGGAGGGGGAGCCAGGGTGCGCGGAGGATGCTTGCTGGGTCAGAGGGACGCGCTGGCAACCGGTCGTGGACAGGGAGACCATGATACCTAAAATGGTTGTCGTGCACGTTGTACATAGGTGACAAGCTGGCGCAGATGATGTTCAGTTCGTAAACTAAAATTCCACAGTGCTCCATGGCGGTATATGCTCTAAGGAGTATCTTGACCTGTGGAGACGTATGGAAGGTAAAACTCACGGTTTTACCTACGCAGCCTTCTGGGAATTCCAAAAGCCACAGGACTCTGAAAGAGAAAAGAAAGCACATAAAAACACACACAATTATTCAGTGAAGTCAGTGGTATCTGTTCCTGTAACACAAGTTATTCCGTTGGAAGTGTATAGCTCCAATCCTTGGTTCAGTTTATTCTGTTTCCTTGCTGAGTTTCTGAAAGAAACTTTAAGTGTATGTTACTGATGTTATTGCAAATCCGTTGTGTTGAGAGGCTTGTAGTGTATTGATGGCAATTGTTATTTCTAGTGCATTGCATCTTACGAAAATCAGAGGTCACGGTCATGTGTACATCTAACTAGCTGACTCAAAGAGTCTCCAGTTCATGCTGTGCCACACAGTTGCTGACCGTACAGCACCTTGCTTAGAGAGAATCTATTCCTTGAATGGGTCAAGCCCTGCAGGGATTGGAGGTCCAGCATCAGTTCCAGTATCGTCACCGCAGTTGGAACAAGGTGTGTGCATGACACAAGGCAGGGCTAACTTTTAAAATGACAGCAGGCGACACAGCAGTACACACCTAAGTTCATTAAATCTACAGAGCCTCTAAACATACATGTCCTACCATATACTAGGGTCTTACAGGTAGGTTGTCAGTACCAATTGGAATTATACCTAAGTACCATGTACCTTTTACACAGGGCTCAGGTCTGATTAGCAGAGCCCAGGCCACAATCAGAACCAGAAAACCAGCATCTAGCAGTCAAAATGGTGGCAAAAAGTGGAGGGGACACTGCAAAAAACCCTGGTTTTTCATATATATATTACCTATTGTCGGTTGCCACTAGGTAGTTATAGTTAGGTCTGCTTTTCCATAGTAAGAGCATTTTTTCGTTTGCTAATAACTTTGGCCCTGTATGACAAATCTTCACGAAACTCAGCTGCGGCCCATGCAGGTAAGAGCGGTAGGGCAGTGGGGCTCCGTCCATCAGAACCCCCCAGCTGGCCCCACCGTTTTTACCTGCACAGGCTGCGGCTGAGTTTCGTGAAGATTTGTCAAATGGGGTCAAAGTCATTAGCAAACCAAAAAATGCTCTTTCTATGAAAAAGCAGACCTAACTATAACTACCTAGTGGTAGCTGCACAGGCCACTGCTGCTGAAACTTTTTTTTTGAAAAGTCATCCACCTCACCTCCTGTCCGAAAAGTTTCAGATTGATCAGTCAAGTGGCGGCCAAGAAAAAAGGTGGGTCCCAAAACGCAAAATTCCCATGCATTTTTCAGAGGCTTCTCTAAGTCTGTTTACAGCAATAACTGCTGATTGGAATTACACCAAATTCAGCAGGAAGCTAGATCTTGGTCTACAGATTGTGCTTTTTATAATTTGATGCAATTAATGTCAGTAGTTTTTGAGAAATTAAGGATCTAAAATAATTGTATATTTTGGCAGTTGGGCTTGCCAGAGCCTCCAAGACTCTCATGGGAGTGCCAATTTAAAAATAGAGCATTCTGATTGGCCCAGGTAGCTTTATTTGCCTTGGGCTGTCTTGCTCCCGCTGGAGTCAGACTTTGATTGGCTGCCAGCAATATGAGAAAAATGTTGCTCACAGCCATTACAGGATTCGAGAACTTAGTTCCTTGTCCAAAAGTTGTAAATAAAAAGAGATATATGGTGACAGGTTAGGGATGCCCTGATGACCTAAATTCCATAGTGGAAACACAAAGGGACCCCCTCTGGGGCCAAAGCAGAAACAAATTGTCAAAATGCCACTATCCTGCAAGACTCTTGCAAGATCAGTAAAAAGCAAAAACAAAATGGCGGCGGGGGCTGTTTTTGATCATTATAAGCCCCAGGGAGCCTACCCCTGGAGCTTTCTTTATAAAGGAGGGGGGCTGTGTGGGCCCCCTCACCAAGCCTCCAAAGCCACCCCCCGCCCGGCCCAAAATAATTTTTATGTGGAGAGGGGATGCATGGCCCACCTCTCTTAGCCATTAGACGCCCTGGGGAGCCCAACCCCTGGGCAGATCTTATTATTTATGGTAAGGGGTGCCATGTGACCCTCCTCCTTAAACAATTAATTGCCTTGTCCCACCTCAGCCACTATGTCTCGGAATGCCCACCCCTGGGACATAGCGGTTTCCCTGGCGACGTCAGTGAGGGCAGTAAAACCTGTGTTTACTCTGGCTTGGCAGCAGCATTTTCAAATCTTGTGCCAAGAGGGAGCAAACACCAAGTGGATTCCGAGCTGGAAGGAGCTTCAAAAAGGTGCCCTCCCACTGGGAGTGGACTTTTGGTGTGTTTCCCTGCCGGCTGTGATGTAGGCAGAGAAAGAGAACTAAATATTGCTTCCCCCGCAGGGAGCAGCATTATTAGGTGAGTCCTGTGGACGAGAGCAATGCCGGCTCCCGCTGGATGCATGGATTCGACTAGGACTGCAGGGGCCATAGGGACTCCTCCTGTGGCCCCCAACAGCAGTGTGGTGGGTACCGTGAGTGGGCAACAGGGCACCCAACTTTTATTATGCTGAGCTCTGGGTGATGGGGTCACCAGGGCCAGAATCAGCCACGTGCCCCCAAAATCGGCCCGGAGGGGGGCTGTGTGCCTCTCTCTCCCTTTAATATGGTACAGGACCCAGAAGGATGGGGTCCCTGGGGCTGAAATCGGCATGGAGGCGGGGGCTGTGTTCCCCGATCCCCGTAAAGATTGCACCGGCTCTGGGGGATGGGGTCCCGGGGCTAAAATCAGCCCAAGCAGAGGGGTTGTGTGCCCGTCACCCCAAATATAACGGATGTAGATGCAGAGATAGCATGTAAGATCGGCATATCGCAAGAGCAATTGCTAATGGAGTTAAGTTTTCCGGCTACGGAATTGAAAAGGTAAATGCATAGTGATTTGAATTTTTGAGAGGGAAGTTGTGGAGGAGGGTTGGTAAGGGATGCGGAAGAAAGTGTTTGGGATCATAAGGCATATAGGAAGGTTTCATAGTGTCACAATGGTGAGTTCGCTAGGAGTTGTTTACACACGCACCAAAAGTATTTTTTTACACGCATAGAATAGTTTGTGATAATGCAGCGGGTGGTGGTAGAAGACTGGGGTAGTTACTTTTGTTTGAGGACTTTCACAATGGTAATGATGAGATTTTGATAGGGAGGTAAGGGGTCAGTGAGTGATTAGATGAGATTACCATGTTGGTAATAATGCAGCCATTTCAGTCGTGTTTTTATTTGTTTTAGCGAACCCCTGAAGAAGAGTCAAATAGCTTGAAATGCATTGGGTTATGCAAGAGTTCACGCTTTGGAAGTATGGTTGACCTAACATGTAGCTGTAAAAGCTTGGATTGGCAACAGGAGACACGTGAAACTAGTGAATAAACCATTCAAAGGCAACATTGCAGTCTCCATGATGATTTACAAAGCAAGATAAAAATGTGAAATAAATGGAGTAATACAAAGAGAAGTTTTAAAAAACGATATAAATGAAAACAATGGATTACAGTTGGTTAAATGGAGGTATAATCCCCTACTTTGCAGTGCGACAGTGGGGCGCGCAAATGGCGCACCCTGTGTTTTTGACTTTTCATAAGCAGTGAGATGGGACGGTTCACTCACACTGTCTGCACGCACTATAAAATAAAGAGAGAAATAATGGTTGATACACAAGGGAAGGTGTGCATCTCTAAATCCTATTTGTTTGCTTGTCACCCCAAATAAGCACACTGGCCCCAGGGGATGCAGTCCCCATGGCCACAATCAGCCCAGGGAGGGGGGTGTGCCCCCTCCCTCACACAAGCAAGCGGGTCCGGGGGGATGGGGATAAAAGAGTGGCCCTGGGGGATTGGGTCCCCAGAGCCCAACAAGGCTTGTGGAGGGAGGTCACACGGCCCCTTCCCCTTTATTTAAATAAGGGCTGCCTGGGGTTGGGTTCCTTGGGCTTCTAACGACTCAGGGAGGCCCCCCCCCTTGAATTAAAAAACAAAATAGCCCTGGGAGATGGGGTCCCAGCGGCCAGTTTAGGGTTGGCTCTATGGGGAGGTATTGGCTGCAGAACCTGGTCTTTGGCCAGACCCTTTAGCCAATTCTCCACAGCCGCACATGGCGGTTACGGTTAGTTATAGCTAGGAAAATGTATTTTATTATTTCTATGCAAAACCAACTTAAACAGCACCGACATTAGAAATTCAAAAGTTATAGTTACTACTTAAAGTTAGAATTTTACACCCCGATGAAAACTTACTATAACTCACACACCTCTGTATAGAGTGTTATTAACTGATACGTAAGACTGAATGAACTATAATTTGTGCCTCCCCATTGCACTTCTTATACCCTTTCATATTACATCACTTATAGCTTTTAAAATCATAGCATTCATAACAATACTCATGCCATCTCAAATTACATCATTTAGGAGAAGACTGTGCATGATAGCAAGCTGAAATATAGTTAATTTAGTCTAGCTAGTGAGTTGGAAACACTCTGTACGGAGGCCAGCACAAGTAAGAACGGTGAGGCGGGAGTGGTGGGGGAGAGGGGAGTTGACAGACGACGGAATAGGTAAAATTAGATTAAAAAATGAATAAAACCGCTCACCTTGCGCTTGCCGAGTTGGCGATGCGGCAAGCGCAGGGTAAGTGGTTTTATTTCTTTTTTTACTTAATTGTACCTATCCCGTCGTTTGTCGACTTCCCCCTCCCCGCCCCACCGCTCTTACCTGTGCATGCTGCACCTAGCTTCCACCCTCCACAGTCTACAGCATCGGGCAGTAGGTTAGACCCCCAGCCACTGATTCTCTTCCCTGCGAATGACGCCATTTTGCTCTTGCAGGTGTGAACATCCACTTAGAGAGTAATCCATTTCAACATCAGGGCTGGTGGGCTAATCTCTACTTTCATTTCACTTTTTGTTAAAGATTGCAAAGGGGAATTTTAGCGAAGGGCCATTTTTTCTTTGCTTTTTTGCAAAGATATGCGTACCACCTTTTGATATTGTTGATTTTTAAATTTCAATGGCTTTTTATACTCCTTTTAATGCCATTTGCATATGTTTGAAAGAAAAGAAATAAAAACAAAGGCTTGCCGATGCGAGCAGTAATGACTTTGCCAGTGCTTACTAAACTACAAATCACGCTTGGTGGACAGATAATAATTCCTGTGCATCTACATAATGTTCCAAAAGAACAATAAAAGGCAATGCATGCGTCCTCCTTCCTGACATATTGTGGATTATTGCTTTTAATGACGACCAAGTGCGTAAATCGGAAAGTTGCCCTCTGATGACAGAAGTGATTCGTTATTTCCTCAAGCTGAACCTCGAATGATCTCTTGTATCTTGCAGCCCGGAAATCCATTTCATTGTGTTCTGTGGTGTGTTTCCGCTGAAACAAGAGCAGGTGACAGGTTTCTAGTGATCAGGTCACTTGTAAATTCAGTCAAGAGTTTAGGAGACCGCTTAACAAAACTCGCGGTATAGGCAACGCTGTAACACCGCTATCCCTGTATTTTAAAGATTTGTGCTAAGAACGATTGTGTCACAATTTCCAGTTGAGTCATATTTGGAGGATGTGAAAAAAATCCACGTGCGTGTCCTGTGCTGCTTGCTGTGTCAGTGATGCGATAAAAACATCCTCTGAATGAAAGATCCAGGTCTGGCTGCCAGGAGCAAAAGATTGCATACAAAACAAGCATTTGCAATGCAATGGGTCTCACACTTGTGAGAGTTAGAGCTATTGGCGTTGTAAATGACAATCTCTTTTACCCATATGTTTTGGTTTAGAGTAGAGTGGATGTATTTGGTGCGGAGTGGAATTATGTGGATTGGAGTGGAATTGTTAGTTGTGCAATTGTGTGGTGTGGAATGGTTTTCTGTAGTGGAATTGTGTGTCATGGGTTGCAGTGGAATTATGTGGATATTAATTATGTGGTTTATTGAATGTACTGGAATAATATGACATGGGATTGTGTGCCATGGAGTGTAAATATGTAGAATGGTATTTTGATCGTAGAGTGGTATGTGGTGGAGTTTGATTATGTGGTGTGTTGTCAAATTTTGTGGTATGAGGTAGAATTATGTGGTGTGGATTGGATGTAGGTGGTGTGTTGTGTACTTGTGTTGTTGAGTTGAATTATATGGTTTGTTGTCAAATTATGTGGTGTGGAATGGAAATGTGTAGATGGAAGTGTGAGGTGTTCAGTGCAATTATGCTGATTGGAATTATGTATAAAGATAAAACAATATCCCAAAAGGTATAAATGTAAGGACAATTTATAATGTATGCACCAGGCAATACATGGATCAGAAAAAGGAGAGACTTATTCCAATGATTTTGAAAAAAAATTTTTTTTTGGTAGTTTTGATATTCAAGCAAAGAAGACAATTTTCAAGTAGACATAGTTATGTACAGCACAATCAGATAATTGAGGTGACAACCGGAAAAAACTTGGTGCACAGTATGTACAAGTGAAGTGTGGCAACTCAATTGAAGGAGTGAACAGCGGCGAACGGCGCAAGGTGAGCAAAGTGAAATATTTACAGTGAATGCTAATTCCTAACTATAACTGGTGTGAAACCTATGGTTTTTTCAGTGAATTTCATAGGTTTTTTAAATGCTAATTCCTAACTATATATAGGGCCTCAAACCTATGAAATGTAATATTTTTTATAATGAATCCTATATTGTATATTTATATAATACTTTTTTTTTTCTTTTCTTTTTTTGCCCTGGTGCGCTCCCGGGGCACGCCCCGGTGTGCGCACCGGAAAGCGCAGTTTTCTGGCACGCCCCGGGGCACGCACCGGTGAGCGCCCCGTTAGCGCTATTGCCGCGAACGAAAACATCATCGTGACGTATCGCGTAGCCACGTCCGCGTGATACGCACGGCGTAAGCGCACCCGGAAGCACTCGAGCGAATACGATCGTGCAACGTAAACATCCGACGCGCTTACACGTCGCGCCCCGGGCGCGCCCGGGGGCGCGTCGCGTAAGCGCGTCGGGTCATGTGACCTGAAAATAACACTTTTATTTGGTGCAGAACAGTTTTGGTTTCCAAATGATGAAAGCCCGGGTCATGTGACCTGAAAATAACACTTTTCATTGGTTCAGGACAGTTTTTTTTCTCCAAATGATGAAAGACCCCACCTTTTTTCCCTATTCTGACTTTGTCCTTTGACTGAGGAAGACCTGTTTGGATATATAAGAGAAATATTTTGTACTTTAAAATGGCTACAGTAGCAGCAGAAGCTGGAGCATCTGCACCACCACCACCAAGAGGACCACCACAACATTACATTGGTGGTCAAGAAGAAGAGGAGGAGGAGGGGAGAAGGTGGCTGCCAGAAGACAATACCCCATACAGGCCAAGGCAGCATATTGTATGGGAGTTTTTTTCTATCCCAGAGGGCAAGAAGAAAGGCAATGCGCCAAAGGTGACTTGCAAAATATGTAACATTGAACTTTCAAGGGGGAACCCTAACAAAAAATATTCATTTGGTAATAACACCAGGAACAACTGCCAAGCTCCAGAAGAGACTCCAGCTAATCCAGAACGCCTCAGCGAGACTCATCCTCAACATCCCCAGACACAGCCACATCTCCGGACACCTGAGAGACCTGCACTGGCTCCCGGTCAACAAGAGAATCACCTTCCGGCTCCTCACCCACGCACACAAAGCCCTACACAACCAAGGCCCGAGTTACCTCAACAGCCGCCTCAACTTCTACGCTCCCACATGCCAGCTCCGATCGACCAGCCACGCCCTCGCCGCCGTCCCCCGCATCCGGAGAGCCACAACAGGAGGAAGGTCCTTCTCCCACCTGGCCGCCAAGACCTGGAACTCCCTCCCGACTCACTTCCGCCTGACCCAAGACCACCTCGCCTTCAGGAAACAGCTCAAGACCTGGCTGTTCGAGCAGTAGCCGACCCCCCCCCCCAAGCGGCTTGAGACCCTCCGGGTGAGTAGTGCGCAATATAAATGTCTTTGATTGATTGATTGATTGATTGATTAGGCACATGCAGCGCAAGCATCCAAACAACTATGCTGCCGCAGAGGTGAGAGAACTGGCCAGTTGCCCTCCCCAATCTTCAACCAGCACCTCCAAAAGAAAGCAACCCACTCTATCGGGACCAGAGACAAGGGAGACGATCCCTTGCATACAACCACAGTTTGGTGAATTCAGGATCACATGTATTTTTTGTGGTAAGACCATCTCCTATGGTGAGCAGAGCATAAAGCTCATCTTCCTTGCTGGTGACAACCACAATTGCCCCAAAAAACCCTAATTTTTTCCAGATTTTTTTTTGCTCCTGTTGAGCCATTTTCAATTCCCTGTTTTTTGTTTCTCCCCATAAAAATAACAAAAAAATATAAAATAGTTCATAAAAGCCAAAAAAAGTACAAAATGTTCAAAAAACATTAAAAAAATACAAAACAAAAAAAAGAAGAAAAAAACCAGTTCTTTTTAGAACTACCTCCAAATTATAAAAAAAAGGCTAAATTTTTTAAAAACTCTTTCATTCTTTTTTCCCCATGGTACGCTCCCTGGTGCGCTCCCCGGTGCGCGTACCGGGCGCGCCCCCCGCGCAAATCAAAAAAAATATATTTTTTTTTTTGCCCCGCGTGGCCCTTTTATAGCCCCCACATCAAACCTAGGGGGTCAGGGGGGGGTCTACTCTGCCCCCTTATGGTCAATTCCCCCTTTGTTTTTCCCACCTCTTGTGTCTCGATCCTACTGAGACACAAGATGGCTGCCGCTCCGGACTGTTTGGAATGTTTACAGACACCCAAGAGCCAATCAGCTTTCCGCGCGCAAGTCGCGTAGCGCACCCGGAGCGCTCCCCGGTGCGCGTACCGGGGCGCGGCCATAGATATATATATTTTTTTGAACCTAAATTACTCAAAATCCACTGGAGAACATATCCTGAGACATAGCAAAGGCACATCGGGCTACCAGTCCCTACAATTTTGCCAAGTTTGGTGGAAACAGTAAAATAAAATTTAAAGGAATAGATTTCCACCAAACTTGGAAAAATTGTAGGGACTGTTTGTTTGATGTGCCTTTGCAAGGCCTCAAGATATGTGCACGTGTGGATTTTGTCTAATTAAGGTTAAAAAAAATATATATATCTGTAAGCGTGCTCTGGCGCGCTTACGTTACGGGTTTTGTTTGCGCTGCAGAGACGATACGTCACGTTTATGCGACGCGTCATGAGGCGTCTCACGTGGCTACGTGATATGTCACGTAATAAAGAATATATTTTACAGCTATAGATATTAGCTTTTAAAAAACCAATGAAATTCACTGAAAAAACCATAGGTTATAGACCATATATAGTTAGGAATTTGCATTTACAAAACCATGAAAATTCACTGAAAAAACCATTGGTTATAGACCATATATAGTTAGGGATTAGCATTTACAAAACCTTAATTTACTCGCACAAAACCATAGAAATTCGCATATATAGTTAGTTGCAATAACTATATATCGCGCACCCGCAATCCACTGCTGATGATGTCACATATTACATAATTCATGACATGGTCAGTGACATCACTGATGACATCACTGATGACATCTCAAATGACATCACTGATGAAATCACTGATGACAACATCCAGTGACTGTATGTTTCTGTAAAGTTAAAATATGTCTTACATATTGAAGAATGAGTGGTTTTGTAAATGCTAATCCCTAACTATATATGGTCTATAACCAATGGTTTTTTCAGTGAATATATATATTATAGACACCGGACTATCCACTGTCTCTAATGCGGAGCAGCAGTTTCCTCGTTTAATTACCGGCACAAGCATCCTGGAAACCCACTGGAGGGTAATAAAAATATGGACAAATTCACGGCGCATTTCCGAACCCATTGGAGGGTTAACATTATTAAGGGAACCACAAAGACCAGCCTGCACCAGGAGTGAACCTTGAACTCGGAAAAAGAAGCCCATTGGAGGGCTATCAAAAAGGATAAAAATGTCGGAGGTTCCCTGTTCGGCAATGCAGCCGTTTCCAAGCCCGTGAACAAGGAGATAGGCATCTCCGAAACGCGTTGGGCGTTCGAAATCACCTGGATGTAAAATGCCGGCATGCCTAAAATAAAGTCAAGTTGAAAAGCTGCTGCTGAGTCGCGTCCTCATGCACGGGCGTTTCTAGGGGGAATGTTTACCGGTGGGTCCGAGCCGGGAGGATGCACCAATTCCAGAAAACAGAAAAGGAGACCGCTGAGACACCGGACTATCCACTGTCTCTAATGCGGAGCAGCAGTTTCCTCGTTTAATTACCGGCACAAGCATCCTGGAAACCCACTGGAGGGTAATAAAAATATGGACAAATTCACGGCGCATTTCCGAACCCATTGGAGGGTTAACATTATTAAGGGAACCACAAAGACCAGCCTGCACCAGGAGTGAACCTTGAACTCGGAAAAAGAAGCCCATTGGAGGGCTATCAAAAAGGATAAAAATGTCGGAGGTTCCCTGTTCGGCAATGCAGCCGTTTCCAAGCCCGTGAACAAGGAGATAGGCATCTCCGAAACGCGTTGGGCGTTCGAAATCACCTGGATGTAAAATGCCGGCATGCCTAAAATAAAGTCAAGTTGAAAAGCTGCTGCTGAGTCGCGTCCTCATGCACGGGCGTTTCTAGGGGGAATGTTTACCGGTGGGTCCGAGCCGGGAGGATGCACCAATTCCAGAAAACAGAAAAGGAGACCGCTGAGACACCGGACTATCCACTGTCTCTAATGCGGAGCAGCAGTTTCCTCGTTTAATTACCGGCACAAGCATCCTGGAAACCCACTGGAGGGTAATAAAAATATGGACAAATTCACGGCGCATTTCCGAACCCATTGGAGGGTTAACATTATTAAGGGAACCACAAAGACCAGCCTGCACCAGGAGTGAACCTTGAACTCGGAAAAAGAAGCCCATTGGAGGGCTATCAAAAAGGATAAAAATGTCGGAGGTTCCCTGTTCGGCAATGCAGCCGTTTCCAAGCCCGTGAACAAGGAGATAGGCATCTCCGAAACGCGTTGGGCGTTCGAAATCACCTGGATGTAAAATGCCGGCATGCCTAAAATAAAGTCAAGTTGAAAAGCTGCTGCTGAGTCGCGTCCTCATGCACGGGCGTTTCTAGGGGGAATGTTTACCGGTGGGTCCGAGCCGGGAGGATGCACCAATTCCAGAAAACAGAAAAGGAGACCGCTGAGACACCGGACTATCCACTGTCTCTAATGCGGAGCAGCAGTTTCCTCGTTTAATTACCGGCACAAGCATCCTGGAAACCCACTGGAGGGTAATAAAAATATGGACAAATTCACGGCGCATTTCCGAACCCATTGGAGGGTTAACATTATTAAGGGAACCACAAAGACCAGCCTGCACCAGGAGTGAACCTTGAACTCGGAAAAAGAAGCCCATTGGAGGGCTATCAAAAAGGATAAAAATGTCGGAGGTTCCCTGTTCGGCAATGCAGCCGTTTCCAAGCCCGTGAACAAGGAGATAGGCATCTCCGAAACGCGTTGGGCGTTCGAAATCACCTGGATGTAAAATGCCGGCATGCCTAAAATAAAGTCAAGTTGAAAAGCTGCTGCTGAGTCGCGTCCTCATGCACGGGCGTTTCTAGGGGGAATGTTTACCGGTGGGTCCGAGCCGGGAGGATGCACCAATTCCAGAAAACAGAAAAGGAGACCGCTGAGACACCGGACTATCCACTGTCTCTAATGCGGAGCAGCAGTTTCCTCGTTTAATTACCGGCACAAGCATCCTGGAAACCCACTGGAGGGTAATAAAAATATGGACAAATTCACGGCGCATTTCCGAACCCATTGGAGGGTTAACATTATTAAGGGAACCACAAAGACCAGCCTGCACCAGGAGTGAACCTTGAACTCGGAAAAAGAAGCCCATTGGAGGGCTATCAAAAAGGATAAAAATGTCGGAGGTTCCCTGTTCGGCAATGCAGCCGTTTCCAAGCCCGTGAACAAGGAGATAGGCATCTCCGAAACGCGTTGGGCGTTCGAAATCACCTGGATGTAAAATGCCGGCATGCCTAAAATAAAGTCAAGTTGAAAAGCTGCTGCTGAGTCGCGTCCTCATGCACGGGCGTTTCTAGGGGGAATGTTTACCGGTGGGTCCGAGCCGGGAGGATGCACCAATTCCAGAAAACAGAAAAGGAGACCGCTGAGACACCGGACTATCCACTGTCTCTAATGCGGAGCAGCAGTTTCCTCGTTTAATTACCGGCACAAGCATCCTGGAAACCCACTGGAGGGTAATAAAAATATGGACAAATTCACGGCGCATTTCCGAACCCATTGGAGGGTTAACATTATTAAGGGAACCACAAAGACCAGCCTGCACCAGGAGTGAACCTTGAACTCGGAAAAAGAAGCCCATTGGAGGGCTATCAAAAAGGATAAAAATGTCGGAGGTTCCCTGTTCGGCAATGCAGCCGTTTCCAAGCCCGTGAACAAGGAGATAGGCATCTCCGAAACGCGTTGGGCGTTCGAAATCACCTGGATGTAAAATGCCGGCATGCCTAAAATAAAGTCAAGTTGAAAAGCTGCTGCTGAGTCGCGTCCTCATGCACGGGCGTTTCTAGGGGGAATGTTTACCGGTGGGTCCGAGCCGGGAGGATGCACCAATTCCAGAAAACAGAAAAGGAGACCGCTGAGACACCGGACTATCCACTGTCTCTAATGCGGAGCAGCAGTTTCCTCGTTTAATTACCGGCACAAGCATCCTGGAAACCCACTGGAGGGTAATAAAAATATGGACAAATTCACGGCGCATTTCCGAACCCATTGGAGGGTTAACATTATTAAGGGAACCACAAAGACCAGCCTGCACCAGGAGTGAACCTTGAACTCGGAAAAAGAAGCCCATTGGAGGGCTATCAAAAAGGATAAAAATGTCGGAGGTTCCCTGTTCGGCAATGCAGCCGTTTCCAAGCCCGTGAACAAGGAGATAGGCATCTCCGAAACGCGTTGGGCGTTCGAAATCACCTGGATGTAAAATGCCGGCATGCCTAAAATAAAGTCAAGTTGAAAAGCTGCTGCTGAGTCGCGTCCTCATGCACGGGCGTTTCTAGGGGGAATGTTTACCGGTGGGTCCGAGCCGGGAGGATGCACCAATTCCAGAAAACAGAAAAGGAGACCGCTGAGACACCGGACTATCCACTGTCTCTAATGCGGAGCAGCAGTTTCCTCGTTTAATTACCGGCACAAGCATCCTGGAAACCCACTGGAGGGTAATAAAAATATGGACAAATTCACGGCGCATTTCCGAACCCATTGGAGGGTTAACATTATTAAGGGAACCACAAAGACCAGCCTGCACCAGGAGTGAACCTTGAACTCGGAAAAAGAAGCCCATTGGAGGGCTATCAAAAAGGATAAAAATGTCGGAGGTTCCCTGTTCGGCAATGCAGCCGTTTCCAAGCCCGTGAACAAGGAGATAGGCATCTCCGAAACGCGTTGGGCGTTCGAAATCACCTGGATGTAAAATGCCGGCATGCCTAAAATAAAGTCAAGTTGAAAAGCTGCTGCTGAGTCGCGTCCTCATGCACGGGCGTTTCTAGGGGGAATGTTTACCGGTGGGTCCGAGCCGGGAGGATGCACCAATTCCAGAAAACAGAAAAGGAGACCGCTGAGACACCGGACTATCCACTGTCTCTAATGCGGAGCAGCAGTTTCCTCGTTTAATTACCGGCACAAGCATCCTGGAAACCCACTGGAGGGTAATAAAAATATGGACAAATTCACGGCGCATTTCCGAACCCATTGGAGGGTTAACATTATTAAGGGAACCACAAAGACCAGCCTGCACCAGGAGTGAACCTTGAACTCGGAAAAAGAAGCCCATTGGAGGGCTATCAAAAAGGATAAAAATGTCGGAGGTTCCCTGTTCGGCAATGCAGCCGTTTCCAAGCCCGTGAACAAGGAGATAGGCATCTCCGAAACGCGTTGGGCGTTCGAAATCACCTGGATGTAAAATGCCGGCATGCCTAAAATAAAGTCAAGTTGAAAAGCTGCTGCTGAGTCGCGTCCTCATGCACGGGCGTTTCTAGGGGGAATGTTTACCGGTGGGTCCGAGCCGGGAGGATGCACCAATTCCAGAAAACAGAAAAGGAGACCGCTGAGACACCGGACTATCCACTGTCTCTAATGCGGAGCAGCAGTTTCCTCGTTTAATTACCGGCACAAGCATCCTGGAAACCCACTGGAGGGTAATAAAAATATGGACAAATTCACGGCGCATTTCCGAACCCATTGGAGGGTTAACATTATTAAGGGAACCACAAAGACCAGCCTGCACCAGGAGTGAACCTTGAACTCGGAAAAAGAAGCCCATTGGAGGGCTATCAAAAAGGATAAAAATGTCGGAGGTTCCCTGTTCGGCAATGCAGCCGTTTCCAAGCCCGTGAACAAGGAGATAGGCATCTCCGAAACGCGTTGGGCGTTCGAAATCACCTGGATGTAAAATGCCGGCATGCCTAAAATAAAGTCAAGTTGAAAAGCTGCTGCTGAGTCGCGTCCTCATGCACGGGCGTTTCTAGGGGGAATATATATATATATATATATATATATATATATATATATACGATTCAAAGTCCTGCTCCGTTTACTCCCAAAGGACAAACAATCCGTAAGCAACCAACGGAACCCACAGGTACAGACCACTTCACAGCGCAAGGTGATTTCAAAGGTGGTTTATTGCAACGCAATCGCCAGCATGATGCGTTTCGGTCACTACAAGGTGACCTTGATCACATCTATATATACTCTGCAGGCTTCTCTCGTTCAAAAAGAAGATCGAGCCACACCAACCAGGTACTTTCCAAATCGATTTATTTACAGGGCAAAAAAATGTGTGTATATATATATATATATATATATATATATATATATATATATATATATATATATATATATATATATATATATATATATAGATATATATAGGAAATGATGAGGGGTGCCTCGACGAGAGGGTCGCACCATCATGAGTTGCCGCACATCGATGCTGGCAGGTTGCTCACCAGCATACTCCTTCACCTTCAAGCTCTTGATCTCACACACGCAGCCAAACGCGTTTCGAGTCTTTGCTCTTCGTCAGTGGCAAAATGAAATCAAGAGTGGCAGTGATTGGTTACTGCATTTAATGAATAAAAGTCCCGCCGAGATGAGCGCACGGCATCCTGGTACTGATAGTCCATTAAATGGTTGCCTGGGCTTTTATGTAACTTTTTCCCCACTGGGCCCCGCCCACTCTTGCAACTTCGAACCCAGTGGAAAAATAAAATTAAAATCCATATTGTCCCATGTGGGTAAAGGTGTGGAAGGATGCCGGCAAACTCCCCAATCCTTATCCAGCACCGAGGCCTCCTGATGTCCTGGCGGTTGCCTGCACCAGGATCCGCCTTGTGAGCAGCGGGACCCCCTCGCATCCGGACCAGCTGCTAAACAAAAAGGAAATGAGGGGTGCCTCGATGAGAGGGTCGCACCATCATGAGTTTCCGTACATCGATGCTGGCAGGTTGCTAACCAGCATACTCCTTCAGCTTTAAGCGCTTGATCTCACACACGCAGTCAAATGGGTTTCGAGTCTGTGCTCTTCGTCAGTGGCAAAATGAAAACAAGAGTGGCGGTGATTTGTTACTGCATTTAATGAATAAAAGTCCCGCCCAGATGGGAATCCTGGTAATGATAGTCCATTAATGGTTGCCTGGGCTTTAGTGTAACTTTTTCCCCAGTGGGCCCGCCCACTCTTGCAACTTTGAACACAGTGGAAAAATTAAATTAAAATCCATATTGTCCCATGTGGGTAAAGGTGTGGAAGGAGCAGGCAAACTCCCCAATCCTTATCCAGCACCGAGGCCTCCAGATGTCCTGGCAGTGCCAACGGTTGCCTGCACCAGGATCCGCCTTGTGAGCAGCGGGACCCCCCCGCAGCCGGACCAGCTGCTAAATAAAAAGGAAATGAGGGGTGCCTCGATGAGAGGGTCGCACCATCATGAGTTGCCGCACATCGATGCTGGCAGGTTGCTCACCAGCATACTCCTTCACCTTCAAGCGCTTGATCTCACACACGCAGCCAAACACATTTCGAGTCTATGTTCTTCGTCAGTGGCAAAATGAAAACAAGAGTGGCGGTGATTGGTTACTGCATTTATTGAATAAAAGTCCCGACCAGATGGGCACACTTCATCCTGGTACTGATAGTCCATTAAATGGTTGCCTGGGCTTTAGTGTAACTTTTTCCCCAGTGGGCCCCGCCCACTCTTGCAACTTCGAACCCAGTGGAAGAATAAAATTAAAATCCATATTGTCCCATGTGGGTAAAGGTGTGGAAGGAGCCGGCAAACTCCCCAATCCTTATCCAGCACCGAGGCCTCCTGATGTCCTGGCGGTGTCAGCGGTTGCCTGCACCAGGATCAGCCTTGTGAGCAGCGGGACCCCCTCGCAGCCGGACCAGCTGCTAAACAAAAAGGAAATAAGAGGGGCCTCGATGAGAGGGTCGCACCATCATGAGTTGCTGCACATCAATGCTGGCAGGTTGCTCACCAGCATACTCCTTCACCTTCAAGCGCTTGATCTCACACACGCAGCCAAATGCGTTTCGAGTCTGTGCTCCTTGTCAGTGGCAAAATAAAAACAAGAGTGGCGGTGATTGGTTACTGCATTTAATGAATAAAAGTCCCGCCCAGATGGGCGCACGTCATCCTGGTACTGATAGTCCATTAAATGGTTGCCTGGGCTTTAGTGTAACTTTTTCCCCAGTGGGCCCTGCCCACTCTTGCAACTTCGAACCCAGTGGAAAAATAAAATTAAAATCCATATTGTCCCATGTGGGTAAAGGTGTGGAAGGATGCCGGCAAACTCCCCAATCCTTATCCAGCACCGAGGCCTCCTGATTTCCTGACGGTGCCAGCGGTTCCCTGCACCAGGATCCGCCTTGTGAGCAGCTGGACCCCTCGCAGCCGGACCAGCTGCTAAATAAAAAGGAAATGAGGGGTGCCTCGATGAGAGGGTCGCACCATCATGAGTTGCGGCACATCGATGTTGGCAGGTTGCTCACCAGCATACTCCTTCACCTTCAAACGTTTGATCTCACACACGCAGCCAAACGCGTTTCGAGTCTGTGCTCCTTGTCAGTGGCAAAATAAAAACAAGAGTGGCGGTGATTGGTTACTGCATTTAATGAATAGAAGTCCCGCCCAGATGGGCGCACGGCATCCTCGTACTGATAGTCCATTAAATGGTTGCCTGGGCTTTTATATGACTTTTTCCCCAGTGGGCCCCACCCACTCTTGCAACTTCGAAACCAGTAGAAAAATAAAATTAAAATCCATATTGTCCCATGTGGGTAAAGGTGTGGAAGGAGCCGGCAAACTCCCCAATCCTTATCCAGCACCGAGGCCTCCTGATGTCCTGGCGGTGCCAGCGGTTGCCTGCTCCAGGATAAGCCTTGTGAGCAGCGGGACCCCCTCGCAGCAGGATCAGCTGCTAAACAAAAAGGAAATAAGAGGTGCCTCAATGAGAGGGTCGCACCATCATGAGTTGCTGCACATCGATGCCGGCAGGTTGCTCACCAGCATACTCCTTCACCTTCAAGCGCTTGATCTCACACACGCAGCCAAATGCGTTTCGAGTCTGTGCTCCTTGTCAGTGGCAAAATAAAAACAAGAGTGGCGGTGATTGGTTACTGCATTTAATGAATAAAAGTCCCGCCCAGATGGGCGCACGTCATCCTGGTACTGATAGTCCATTAAATGGTTGCCTGGGCTTTAGTGTAACTTTTTCCCCAGTGGGCCCTGCCCACTCTTGCAACTTCGAACCCAGTGGAAAAATAAAATTAAAATCCATATTGTCCCATGTGGGTGAAGGTGTGGAAGGATGCCGGCAAACTCCCCAATCCTTATCCAGCACCAAGGCCTCCTGATGTCCTGGCGGTGCCAGCCGTTGCCTGCACCAGAATCCCCCTTTTGAGCAGCGGGACCCCCTCGCAGCCGGACCAGCTGCTAAACAAATAGGAAATGAGGGGTGCCTCGATGAGAGGGTCGCACCATCATGAGTTGCCGCACATCGATGCTGGCAGGTTGATCACCAGCATACTCCATCACCTTCAAGCGCTTGATCTCACACACGCAGCCAAACGCGTTTCGAATCTGTGCTCTTCGCCAGTGGCAAAATGAAAACAAGAGTGGCGGTGATTGGTTACTGCATTTAATGAATAAAAGTCCCGCCCAGATGGGCGCAGGGCATCCTGGTACTGATAGTCCATTAAATGGTTGCCTGGGCTTTAGTCTAATGTTCTCAGGTGGACTGCTTTGATGGGGCTTCCATTGCCAGTGATCAAGGGCGTCGTAACGCCCGAAACGCGTTTAGCTCATTTGTGTGCGGTCTTTGGCTGAATAAACCCAAGGAGTAATGGACTAACACGGTGTGTTGTGGCTTTATCTTTGGGGGCAACTCTGTGTATTGATGTTTAGCGGCTGGCTCGGCCGTGATGAGGCCCCACTGCGGAACTGAAGGTCGCTGGTGCAAAAGATGAAGAGGCACTATGCGAACACCGTGTCCCCTCCGAGGAGGATGTTACCAGCGTTCAGCCTCATTCTAGCACATACCCACTGGGGTAAGACTGTTCATTTTGCGTGGAGGCCCACATCGCCCACTGGGGTTTGTATTTAAAAGCGGACTACAGCTACCAGAATTCCCAAAGTTAAGTTAACAACAACAAGGGGCCCCAAATTAGTCAGCAGGGACCTCGAGGAACATACTTTGTACATGCAACACTTGTCCCATGCATACAAGAAATATGAAAGGAATAAAATATAGACAGAGTCAATCTATATTACAAATGACATGTCCAGCTGGACAGTGGTCTTCAAAGTTTACTAAATATACACTTCGTTATAACGAAAGGAGTACCTTCCACTATTCAACCAGTGTGGAACACAAGCCTGTGCCCAGCACTAACAGAACGGGTACAGAAAGTGGATATAGAGAGCGAAGAAGGGCTTTTTAAGGCAAAGCACGTTAAAAAGACCTATGAAGCACCTAATGCTAAAACGTGATTACTATGTGTTGTAATGGTGCTCTGTTATTAATTCTGTACAACTGCATTAATGACAGAAAACGTGCTTTGCCTTAAAAAGCCCTTCTTCGCTCTCTATATCCACTTTCTGTACCCGTTCTGTTAGTGCTGGGCACAGGCTTGTGTTCCACACTGGTTGAATTGTGGAAGGTACTCCTTTGCGTCGTAATGCCCGAAACGCGTTTGGCTCATTTGTGTGCGGTCTTTGGCTGAATAAACTCAAGGAGTAATGGACTAACACGGTGTGTTGTGGCTTCATCTTTGGGGGCAACTCTGTGTATGGATATATACATATATATAAATATTTATGTATATATATTCACAGAAAAAAACATAGGTTCATGGGTGTTATAGTTAGCTGGAAATGTCACTCGTACAAAACCATAGGAATTACTGTTATAGTTAGTTCTGCTAACTATAACTTGCTCACCCACAATGCACTGCTGATGATGTCACATATTACATCATTCATGAGCTGTTCAATGACATCACGGATGACATCACTGATGACATCTCAAATGACATCACTGTTGACATCATCCAGTGAATATGGTTTAGTTTGAAATTTAAATATGTATTATATATATACACCAATCTGTATTGAAGATTGAGTGGATATATAACTGTCTGGATGGAGGATTTAGTAGCTGTCTGAGTGTCTGAGTAATTAGAAGTGTCTCACTTAATACATGGATTAGTAACTAAACTATTTGAATGTGTGCATCACTGTCTCTGTTGTTGTATAACATGCTGCATCAGTTGGTCACTAACTACATGAGTGTGTTTATTAGTTATTGATTAGTTGGGTGAGTATTTGTATGGGACACTGAGTTTGTGTGTAGTTGGATGGGGTGTGTGTAACTCTATGCATAGATGTGTGAATGGTTGATTGACTAGGTGTATGGGTTTAGGAGTGCATGTGGAAACAGTTGCTTGGGTGTCTGAGTGTATTTAATTGTGTGTTGGTGATCGAATATGGTTTAGTTGTACATCTTCAACAAAGTAAAAAAATAAAAGGCATTGTATGTGAGAGTTGGTGTATATAAATAATTATATGTAAGAGTCAGTGATTGTGAGAGTAACTATATGAATGAGTGTATAATTGTAATGGTGATTTTTTAACATATTAACTATGAGTTACTATGTGTTTGAATAAATGAGGTGTTGTGTATATAATTGTGTGAGTTAATGTAAGTGTGATTCATTTTTTTCATGAGTGAGTAGGATGACTGCATAACCGATTAAGAAGACTTCTGATGTGTCAATGTCTATATATGTGTATAAGTGCATTTGATAGTGTTCTATTAATTAGTGACTGCATGTATAAGTGATACTGGTGTTGAATGGGTAGTTGTGTGTGTAGACTTAGGAATCAGTGAGTGGGTATGTAGTAACTGGTATTGGTGTGTCAATAGTTTCAAATATGGTACTCTGTATTTTACAGTGAGTGATAAAAGGTTATACTAGTGTATGATGAGGTGTATCAGATTGTCACGTGGATGATATCACCAGTGATGTCATTTGAGATGTCATCAGTGATGTCATCAGTAATGTCAATGACCATGTCATGAATGATGTGATATGTGACATCATCAGCAGTGCATTGCGGGTGTGCGAGTTATAGTTAGCAGACCTAACTATAACGGAGGAATTTCTATGGTTTTGTACGAGTGAAATGTCCAGCTAACACCCCTGAAACCTATGTTTTTTTTCTGTGAATTTCTAAGGTTTTTTAAATGAAAATTACTGCAAAAAAAAATTATGTTCTAAAATATTATGTATGTGTCTTTAATATACATATTAGGCCAAGAGATTATCTAAGATATGCCAAAAAATAATATTTTTTTAAATATATTTTCGCGAAGTCGCGTCGTGTGTATGCTTCGTGAGCGCAGAGTGCGTGGATCCCATGTGACCTAAAAAAAAATGATTAATTGGTTCATATCATTTCCCACTGTAACTATTGAAGGACCCCACCCATTTCAATCATTCTTGTTGGAGCATCTTTAGAGAGACATCTCCTTTCTTACAAGAATTCTTCACTTTTCCACCTGGAGAGAAGAAAGTAAATGTGAGAAAGGTGATGTGCAAAATTTATGACCGAGTCCTGTCAAGAGGCAGGGAAAAAAGAGACTCTTGTGGCACTGCTTATATGTACAAGCATCTCCGGACCACACATCCTCTCAAACTTGCTTGGGAGGAAATGAGGTGAGCTGCTTTGAACCCCTCACCTGCTGTGGCAAGTACATCTGGAGCGTCCTCAGGAACACCTGCAAAGGACATTAGGCCAGAATTTGCCTTTCTCGAGCAACACTGTGTGAAGTGTAAGAAACTTATATGCTTCAGTGAGCAGTCGGTGAATGCAGTTTGTTTCCTGTGCAACGCAACCATCATTGTTAATTTTTGTTTTGTTTGTTTTTGGAATGATAAGTAATTCCAAACGTTTCCTGTTTTATTCGTTCTTTTTTTTGTTCAGTTTTTGAATAAACACCCAAAAAAATACAAAATTGTTAAAAAAAAGAAATAAAAAAAAAATTCTTATCAGAACTATCTTATCTGGTTAAAGAAAGAACTATAAATGCAAGGTAGTGTGTGACAGTCTGGTTGCATATATGTATACAGTGTGATTGAAAGAATGCATTAGTAGTGTATGGTGAATTTATAGGTGAAGATTGATGAGGAAGTACTGCAGCGCGACACTGCAAGCTCTTTAACTGCACTGCACTGTGGCACTTCCGAAGCACAGGGATGTGACATATGTGCATGAATATGTTGCAACTCTGTGCTTCTGTCTGCACTGCTGCACAAACTGCAGCCATGCGGTGACACAGGCACCCTTGCACCATGGTGCAAGGATGTCTGTGTTGTGCGGAGATTGTTTTTGTGCAGGAAGGGACACCTTCCTGCACAAAAACAATCAGTAAAGGCATTTTCCTCCTTCAATCTATGCTGTGGAATGCAGCATGCATTAAGAGAGGAAAACATGAGGAGAAATGAAAACAATTCTCCTTGTTGCGCCTTGCTACACCAACTCTAAGATGGCGCAGCATTCACACACATCTCCAGATATATGATTTCTCATAAATCTGGAGATGTGTCTTGTTCCATGAGTGTTGCGTGGGAACACCCACAGCATTACCTATGGAACGCCCCTTCAACACAAAGTTTTGTGTATGAAGGGGTCGTATTTACAAGGAGAGGAAAAACCACGCAGGGTGGCTTTTCCTCTCCTTGTAAATATGAATGAGTGCCTGATGCTATCCCTACGTTACAAAAAGTGAAATACTGGTGGCACAGGGTGCTTGTAAATCTGCCCCATAAGGGCTTAAATATTGGCAGACTGATACAATAGGAACATAGTGCTGGATGGGTGATAGAAAAATTGCATGAGACTGACAGGAGGTATCCTACGCTGAATGGGTACTACTTCAGTATTTAATGGAGTGGACCAATAGTATGTATCTGCTTAGAGATTTGTAGGGATTATGCACAGAATATTTTATGTGTTTTTGTGTTGGTGCCTAAGTCATTTTATGAGAGTATCACTAGTAACTGGAATGATGACAGTGCTGCAAACAGAGTGAACACTATCACCCTGATTCATGAAGCAAAATTGCGCCCGCAATAGCTGCGCAAATGCTATCGCGGGCGCAATTCCCAAAATCGGAATTCACCATCAAAAATGCGAATTCACAAACACAGATTTGCGAAATCACTAAAATATTCGCAGAATGCCGGCAGGATACCAATTGCGAATCGGAAATAGCGAGAAAGCACGGAATCTGCGAAAATAATAGCGAAATCGCACATTACTCGCAATCGGTATTCATGAAAAATCGCTATTAGCGAAAAAGCCAAAAATCGCATTTTGCGAGGCGCAATTTAAGGAGAACCCAAAGCAGGTGGTAACCATCAAACCCATTGGAATTTTTTTTTTGAAAAACCGTTGGCCAATCAGTAACTGGTGCAGGCCTGACCAAACACACTTAAGGGGAAGCAGCAACAGCAGAAGGAGTCTCACAATGCCAGGAATGTACATGGTGGTCAGGCGGCGAAGGCTACAGCGAGCAGCAAGGAGGAGACGCAGAATCTAGGAGAGGATATTCCGCCAGCGGGTCACCCTGCTGGGCCAGACCAGAGAGCAAATATACGTAAAGTACCGGCTGAATGGGGCTATGATCATCAAGCTTATACAGGACCTTGACCCCCTGAAGCAGCACCCAACAAGGCGGACCAATGCCGTCTCAACACATGTCCAGGTATTGTGTAGCCTGCACCTCCTGGCCTCTGGGAGCTTCCAGGGGATAGTTGCGGTAGCTGGGGGGATATCCCAGCCCACCATGTCCCGCTGCCTACGTAGTTTCCTTGACGCAATGCTGACCCAGCTACACCAGCACATCAAATTTTCCAACAGGAATTGGATGAGACCAAGCTACAATTCTACAATGTTGCCCGTTTCCCACACGTGATAGGATGCATTGACTGTACCCACGTCCACATTTGCCCACCTGCTGGAACGGAGTACATGTACCGCAATCGCAAATCCTACCACTCCCTCAACATCCAGATGGTCTGCAATGCAAAGACATACATCACGGACATAGTGGCATAGTACCCGGAGAGTACGCATGACTCATTCATATTCCGCCACAGCGGCCTCCACACACGACTGGTCAGGGGAGACTTCGGGGAAGGACACCTACTTGGTAAGTACACTTTGCCCACAATGTCACATTGCGTATGACTAGCTGCGCTGCACAGGCACTCACCCTCTGCTCCTCTCATTCAGGTGACAGTGGGTACGCCCTGCGTGAATACCTCCTCACCTCATACCTCAACCCTGCTACACCACAGCAACGGCGTTACAACGTATCACACATACGCACAAGGAATTGCCTAGAGAGAACATTTGGGCTACTGAAGAGCAGATTCCGCATACTTCACAAGACAGGTGGGGCCATGTACTACAGTCCTGAAGTGTGCTGCCGCATTGTGGCTGTGTGTGCTATCCTACACAACATTGCTACCAAGCGCCGGATACCTGTCGACATCTCTGGCAGTGAATCGGAAGGGGACGACCGGCCACCTGCACATGCGCGCCATGCACGCGGGGAGAACCCAGCTGAAGGCCACAGACGCCGCAACCACATCACAATGAACAGTTTCTAGTGCACCCTCTACCCTCACCCCACAAATCACAAATGCATGCAAAATGTAATAATGACACAATGCCAATGTGTGCTGCAAAATAAAATATAATTGTTTCATTCACAATAATGGTACCACTTTAAATGTTGTCAGTGCTAACAGTATTTCAGCATACTGCTGTGTGAAAGGACAGGGCAGGCTTATACTCAGCCTGTGCCTGAAATAGTCATATGAAGTTAAGTGCGCCTTTTGCGCGTACCACCCAAGCGCCTCTGCGGCTCATCCTCATCCAAGGCACGTGTACCTGCCGTGGGCCTGGTGCTGTGCCTGAGTGCCCCTACTTGTGAGGCAGAGTGGCTGCTCACGCTCGATGTCCCCTCACTGACATCATCACCCCCAACAGTGGCAGGTAGAGCAGGAGGGTGTAGTGCTGTTACGGCAGTGGTCAGGTGCTCAAGGACCCTGGCCACATCCTCGCAGCACAGGATGAGCTGCTGCTGCTGCGCAAGGGACCGCCGCGATAACTGTGATGTGGCATTGGACCTGGTGTAGGCCGTCAGCCGGGTCAATAGCTGACGGTGGCGCCGGCGTGCTGCGTTGCGCTGAGATGTAATAGCTGCAGTGTTGGCCTCCATGGCTGCAGTCATGCGGGTCATTCCCTCCCCCACACCTGCCATGGCCGCCGTCATGCGGTCCATCCGGTTCCCCACTCCGGCCACATTGTGCCCAATGTTGTACAGCTGTAGCTGTATGGCACCTTGCCGGCGTGCCTGCAGCTGATGTATACGCAGCATGCGTCTTTCCACGCTCATTCGCACCAGCCGCTGTCCATTCCCCCTCCTGCTGATAGCTGCATTGGTCTGCAGGCGAGACCTGCCACGCCTGCTCTGCTGGCCTGACACAGTGGCTGGCCACTGTGTTGCCGCTGTCGCGGGCCCTGATGTAGAAGCACCAGCTGCTGGTGGTGTCACAGCAGGCGTTGCTGGTGCGGCAGGGGCTGGAGGCACACTGGTAGTGGGCCTGGCTGCGGCAGTAGTAGTTGCGGCTGAGGCTGGGGGCACACTAGTTGTGGGCCTGGCTGCAGCTGTAGTAGTTGCGGCTGAGGCTGGGGGCACACTAGTTGTGGGCCTGGCTGCGGCACTGGTTGCTGCGCCAGACGCAGGAGGCACACTGCTGGTGGACCTGGCTGCTGGTGTTGTTAGTGCGGCAGGGGCTGGTGCCTGTGTATGTGGCGGCACCTCCTCCTCATCCTGGGCCTCCTGATCTATTAGCAGCCTCTCGCTGTCGCTGCTGTCTGCGCCACCTGTGAGGGTAAGTGGACGTTCATTAGTTGCATGTATCTGTCACACGTGCAGTTGCTACATGCATGCTCGGTGACATTCCCTGACTGGCTATGGCTTTGCGTACTTTGGAACCTGTCTGGCTGCATTGTGGTACTTCTACATTGTGGCCACACTACATGTCCCACAATGCTTCACGGCATTACTTGATGTGCAACAATGGCATGACTATGGAACATTATGAGAGTCTATATGGTCATGAACATTCATAGGGGACAGGGTCGCAGTCGCATGCCACCTACCTTGGATGTCTTGGGTGGGGCGGGATGAGTCGAGACGAGTCACTCCAATGCACGCCTCCCTCTCCAGCGTGTCTTCTACTTGGTCCTCCAAGGCTGTGTTTGGAGGGACTGTAGGTCCTCCCCCTCCAGTGCCCGAAGCCTCTCCAAGCCGCTCAGCCACCTTCTCTTTGGCATGACTTCGGAGGTCGTACCAGCGTTTTTTTAGTTCGTCCAGTGACCTATCAGCCACACCCACAGAGTTGTCCGTGGACGCTATTCCCTGCCAGATCCTCCGTTTTTCCTGCTCCGGCACCCTCCTAGAGTCCTTGCCAAACAGTTTGGAGTGGTTGGCCACCACCCCTTCTATCAAATGCTCCAGCTCCTGCTCGGAAAATTTTAACTTTCTCTTCCGCCCTGTGGTGTTGCTGGGCCCAGGAACTACATCCTCAGACATTGCAGCACTGTAGTTTCAGAGTTGGAATCCAAAAACAATATCAGGAGCTCTCCCAGTTGCTGACTCGAGGTCTGCCTCACTGTGGCGAATGGGGTTGGGAACTGGCTGCTTCCTGGTTGTGATGTCATCACTGTGCTCGAAATGCAACTTCCCGTTTTCCCGATCTCGCGATTTTGCGATCTCGCAATTAGCGATATCGCTATTTGCGATATCGCAATCCCGACACGGATGTAGCCGGAAATAGCGATTTTTCTGCGATTATCGATAATCGCAAACGGCTTTTGCGGCCACGTGCGATTCGCTTTTTTTTATCGCTAAACATCATGAATTCCGATCTGCGATTTCTCAATAGCGATTCGCAATTTTCCGCTATTTGAGAATCGCAGATTACGGTTTTCATGAATCAGGCTGTATGGGCCTTATTTATGAGGCCTTGCAACAGTTTTGCACTTCCGTTGTGTCACTTTTTGTGATGTATCGGTGGCGTAAAACATGCCTCCTCTTGTGCCCTATTTACAAAGTGACGCATCTAAGCAGATGCCTCACTTTGTAAACCCCTGCGCTACATTATACCTGCGTCAGGTATAATGTATGCAGGGTGAGCGTTCGTACATTTGTAAGCCTTGCAGAAGTGACGCAGTGAAATCTATGAAATTTCACGGAGCCACTTTTAGGGTGCAAATGCGTCAATATCTTACGCCTGCCTCACAGCAGGTGTAAGACTGATGCAGGCCCTTTCACATGGGGCTTGCCCCATGTGAAAGGACACATTGCTGTAGTTGTGTCACTTTTATGACACACTCCACCAATGCGTCACTTTTGCGCCTACAGATACGTCAGAAATACTCACGTATCTGTAACTCCTTGCAACATATTGCCTTATACAGTAAATATGACGCATCCATCATGTCGCAAGGAGGGAGCACTGAGAAGTGATGCATCGCTGCTTTCACGTAGCCATGGGTCACTTCTCATAAATGAGGCCCTTAATTTATAAGTGCTTTCGTATTGGTGGAGTGAAAGGATAAGTAGATAGTGGTAAAGAAGTGCATGGAACAGACTGGACGATTCCTACACTGCATGAGTACTAACTGGGTATTTAGAAGAGTGTATCAATAGTATGTAGGTAGCTATGAAAACAATGGAGCAGTGCACTCCCAAGGTAATATAGAGTTCAGAAATAAAGCGTAGTACTTCCTTCGTAGGTATTATCTTTATTAAAGTAAATCCAAATTCATAGAAACAAACAACAGCCAACGCGTTTCGTTCATCAACTGAACTTCGTCAGGGTTGGAAAAAAAACATAAATGACATACATGAGTGCTGTGAAAAGTACACAGTGAACAACCATTTAACAATACTAACACTCTTGAGAACATGACATATACTACAAAGGGTGCTATATACGAAGGTGGAACCAAGGGCCACACTGGTGCCATAAGTTAAAAAAACGACATAAAATACAATTAATAAAACCTTGCTAGCAACAACCAGGAGTGAAAAGGTCCCAGTTGTTGAGTTGAAACTGAATGGTGGACCAGCATGTCAAAGCACATAGACATATTTAAGGACTCATGCGGTGGGAAGGGGGGATCCATGGTGGTCCTCTAGAGTCTGTGCTTGACTAAATGCAACAGTACCGTAATAATTCTTTTTCTAGTGTGTACTCAAATGGATGCATCTGAAACACATATACAGTCTCTATTTGTTTAAAAGGGCGACATTTCACTCGTACAAAACTATAGAAATTCCCGTTATAGTTAGTTCAGCTAACTATAATTCACGCGCCCGCAATGCAGTGCAGATGACGTCACATATTACATCAGTGACATCATTCATGACATCACTAATAACATCTCAAATTACATCACTGATGACATCATCCAGTGAATGTGTGTTTTTCTGAAAATTAAATATGTTTTATATATGTATATCTCAAGGTCGATGGAAGAATAAATGGGTATATAAGTGTCTAAATGGATGATTTTTTAATGAAAAATTGATAGTATAACTGACTGATTAAGTGTATCGAAGTGAATACATGTCTTAGTGAGTAATATTTAAATATGTAAATATCTGTATCAGTCTCTCACTTTGTGTATAAGTGACTGCATGGGTTGATGAGTAGCTACATGAGTGTTTATATGGGTTATTACTTGGCTTTTCGAGTATCAGTATGAGTGTCTGAGTGTCTGTATGGTTCGGTGGGCGGCATTACATAGTGCACAGATGCATGAATGAGTGACTCACTGTTTGTATGTGTTGAAGACAGCATGTGTGCAGGACTTTATGGGTGGATGAGTGTGTGTATGGGTTTGTTAAAGAGTGGATCACTGTCTCAATAGTGTCTTTATGAGTAACTACATATCTTTTAAACTATTTTATGTGAGTATTGGTGTATATAAGTGAGTATATGTGAGAGTGAGAGATTGGAAGAGTTCCTGTATAAATTAGTATGTGTTTCTATAAGTGATTGCTTAAGAGAGTATGTGTACGTTTCTGTAGAAGTAAGTGTGGTGGTGTGTGTATAACTGTATATGCAAGTAAATGGATGTTTGATTCTTTATTAGTATGAGTGACTATGTGTGTGAGTAACTCTATGAATGAGTGGCGGTGTGTAACAGGATGTGTACGTGTATGAGTACATATGATGAGTGAGTACATGTATGAGTGACTATATAGGACTGTTGGTGAATGAGTGGATGTGTATGTAGATATTGGAATTGCTGAATAGGTTGTAACTGGTATTGGTATGTCCATTTTTAAAAAAAAACAGATTTTATTGTGTGAACTCACATGTTATGCACATCTCTGTCACCCAAAGACAAATGCCAGCATCACTGTATCAGCTGTATCTGTAGTCACATTTATAACAATGAATATCCATTAACACCTCCCCTCCTAAAGAGATAGTACCACAGGATGTAGTTAAACATGCAACCCCCCCCACCCTCTCCCTCCACCCGCACCCTCCCTGCGTGCAAGCTCTCCCACCTGTTGCATAACATAGGAAAACATTATCATGCCATGTATGATCCATACCAACTGCCACTGTTCATAGTCTGTATCCTCATGTCGTCAGGAGGATGTCCTCCTCGGGTGGCGGGTCTAGGTCCAGACCCCGGTAGTCCACCCACCGTTTCCAAATTTTGAAATGCTTCCGGGGACAGCCCCTCGCTAGGAATATTGGTTGTTCCAGGCACATGCAATAATCCATTCCATTCTTCCAAGCTGTGAGTGACGGGGCCTGGGGGGCCTTCCATGCTCTCGCAATATCCCGTTTGGCCAATGTAAGTCCTAACAACATTAAGTGGCGTTTATACCTGTTTCCCCTGACCCCAGTTTCCCCCGACCCCAGCCATGACATGCAGCAGTGCAAGTTTGGGGTCCCTCTGTATCTTCCAAGCTAAGACCTCATCTAGGCAACGATGGACCCCATCCCAGAACCTTCGCAACGATGTGCAGTCCCAAACAGTGTGTAGTAATGTACCAACTTCTAGCCCACAGCGAAGGCAGTCGGGGAACGCTACTAGTCCCGCCTTCCACAGCCGCTACCTGGTGTGATATGTGCGGTGCAGGTGTCTGAACTGGTATCTGAACTGGACTAGTCGCAGGCATGTGGATATGGCCGCTCCTCTGGTGCTTTCGAGGGCCTCAACCCAATCCTCCTCGTCCAAGTCCCCGACGTCCCGCTCCCAGTGGGTCCTAAGGCCACCCAAATCTGAGGAGCAATGCCGCACCAACGTCCGATAGATACGCAAACGCTTTTTGTCTGGCAGTTCGCCCATGAAGATTTTCGCTTCGATGGGACTGAATTCAGGGATCTGCTCCAGGCCAACCAGGGAGGATGCCATGACATGGCGGAATTGGAGATATTTATAGAACTGGGTGCGGGGCATCCCAAAGTCCTCCTGTAGGTTCACGAAGGATTTAAGAGTATCGCCAGACAAAACGTCGCCCAGGGTGGAAATGCCAATGGTGTCCCAGCCCCTGTGCCTGTCAAGGCATCCAACTGCAGGAGCCTTCCATTGCGCCAGAGGGGGGTCTCCAGTGTAAGGACATTCCACCAACCCGTCCGCCGCAACGCCTGCCTCCACACGTGGAAAACCACTTGCGTGGCTGATGGGAGGGACCTCCGAAGGGGTGTCGCATACAACAGCGTATGCACGGACGCCGAGCCCATTAAGTGTGTCTCAACGGCGTAAGCCGGGTCCCCCCGGTCGCCATACCACCAGTCATTTAAAACCAGAAGAGGCGTCGCCTGATAATACGAAAGCACGTCTGACGTGGCCAGGCCACCGGTGTAGGTTGACAGAAAACACGCCCGTAGAGCCACCCGAGCAATGCCCCTTCCCACAAAAATCCGCTCAGAGCTGAGTTAAGCTGCCGGAACCAGCGTGGGGGAAGCACATGGGGATGATTCTGTAGCTGGTACACGAGGCGTGGCAGCGCCACCATTTTAAAAATTGAAGACCGACGAGAATAGATAACGGCATCCGAGCCCAGACCTTCAGGTCCTCTCGTACCCAGTCCCACACTGGAGTGATGTTGCGCTCCCGGGATATAGAAGCATCTTCGGATAAGAAGACTCCCAGGTACTTCACCCCATCCGCCGCCAGCCGAAGGCCCGATGTCCAGTCCCCAACGCTCTTCCGGTCTCCCAGCAGCCAAAGCGTGGATTCATGTACAGGCCGGAGGTCTCACCAAAGATCTGCAAAATGCGCAGCAGTCGCGGTCCGGAACGGTCCAGGTCAGTGAGAAAAAACAGGACATCGTCAGCGTACAACGCTATTTTGTCGGTAAGACCTGGCGCCCATTGGAATCCTTTGAGTTGAGCATCGATGCGAACCCATGCCGCGAGAGGCTCCATGGCGAGCGCAAACAGGTATGGGGAGAGGGGACAGCCCTGTCACGTCCCCCTCTTGACCGGGAACCAGCGAAATACAGCGCCTCCGACACGCACCGATGCCATAAGACCAGTATACAGCAAGTGGACATACGCCAGGAAACGTGGGCCGAGATTCAGGCGGCTCAGCAGGGCAAAGAGATACGTCCAGCTGAGGGAATCGAATGCCCTGTCCATATCTGCCAGGAACAGTGCGGCCGGCTCGCCCAATCCTCTCCAAGCTGATACCCCCACCTGAGCCCGTCTGATGTTGTGGTGGGTGGCCCGCTGCGGCATAAACTCGGCCTGATCCGGATGTATCAAGTCTGTAATATGCGGCTTGAGTCTGGTGGCAAGGGCCTTCGCCAAGATTTTGGCTTCGGTATTCAGGAGTGATATTGGGCGGTAGGACGCATGACTCTGCGGGGGTCTCCCAGGCTTCAGAAACACCACCACCTCTGCATGGCGCCAATCCCGTGGGAGTAACCCACTCTCGCATGATTCTTCTACGACCGGCCGAAGAAGCGGGCCCAGCTGAACCGAAAACCTCCGGAAGAATTCACTGGAGAATCCATTGGGACCCGGCGCCTTGCCCGGGTTCAGTTCGCCCAGGGCGGCCCCCAACTCCTTGTCGGTCAGAGGCTGATCCAGCAGGTCCCTAACCTCATCCGAGACGGCTTTCGGCGGTAGATCATCGATAAAGCGCCGAACAAGATCCGCCTCCAAACACTCACGGGGGGCATATAGAGACTCGTAATACCCGGCGAAACTCTCCGCAATCTCCACTGGATCTAACAAGGGCTCCCCCTCAGGGGTCACTATCCGTGGTAACGGCTGGGCATGCATGATTCCCTGACAAAGACGGTGCAGCATTTTGCAGGACTTGTCGCCCCACTGGTAGACCCGACTGCGGGTAGCCAACCAGGCCTGCCTCGCCTCGTCCATCAAAACCGAAGCGTGTTGTTGTTGCGCTAGCACCAGGTGACGCCGTGCCGGCCCGCCATCCACCTCTCGGGCTCTGCGCTCCAGTGCCTCCAGCTCTGCCTCTCGTCTCACTAAGTCCCTCTGTCTCTCCCTTCGGGCCGACGCGCACCAGTATATGTCCACTCCACGCAAAATAGGCTTCAGGGCCTCCCAGAGAGTGGTTAGGGAGTCAATTGACTCCACATTCGCAGACAGTTAGTGGTCTATTTCGACTGTAAGGTGCGCTTTATAATCGTCCTGGTTCAAGTGCCAGGACGACATCCGCCAATGAAAAGGCTGCTTAGCCGGGCCCACACGAAGCAAGCACCAGCGAGTGATCTGACAGGGCTCGCGGTAAAATGTCCACCGAGGCTATGCAGGAGGCACACCCCCTTGGGATAAGAATGTAGTCCAACCTGGAGAACAAGTCTCGCGCCGCCGAGAAGTATGTATAGTCCCGTCGCGCCCCATGTTTGTATCGCCAAGCGTCTAGCCAGTCCAGCCCTGTGATTAATGCTGACAACCTGGTGGTGGGTCCCTCACTACCCTGATCCTGACCCGCTGTCCCCCTCCGCCACCTATCACAGCTTTTGTCTACAACATCGTTCCAGTCCCCCCCCCCCCCACAACAGACAGGGAGTCAGGCACCTCAACCCACAGAGATATGATCTTTTCAACCAGTGACCACTGAAGTGGCGGAGGGGCATAGACGCTACCAAAAGTCACTCTGTCTCCGCCTATCTCCCCCTGCACTACCACGTTTCTACCTTGTGTGTCTGTCCAGGCGCGCTTATGAATATATGGTACCCTGCGGTGTATAAGGATCGCCACCCCCCGTGAGCCTCTTGTAAAGCTGGAGTGAAACGTCTGTGTGTAGCCTGAACGCTGCAGGCATAGTGCTTTGGTGCCTAGCAAATGGGTTTCCTGCAACAGAAGAAAATCCACGCCCACCCTTTTGGCATACTGAAACACAGCAACCCGCTTAACTTTGTCCAGCATCCCTCTCACATTCCAGCTCATGACTCGTAGTGAACCGGGGCCTACCCGCCCTCCCTCCCTAACAGTGGACATTTGGGCAGTATAACGAGTACAGTACTAGAAGTTCCAGCATTCAGCCAGCATGGTACATGGCAAACAGCAGGCAACAGAGCCCATGCAAGCAAGCCCCCCCCCCCAACATCCCACGAACACCCCTCCCCTCCATCTTCCCCCCACCCCGCATCTCCCAAACATGGAAGCACCTGTCGCGGACGGATGGCGGCCAAGCCCTCAACGGGGGAGCAAACGCCTCATCCTCCAATGGATCCCCCAGTAACAACCCATTAGAGCCAGGCCGTCACTCCCACCCTCCCATACTGAACAGGACGGGCTTCCAGCCTAAATCAACATTGCACCTGGGCTTCCATTAACAGCACATAGATTAGCCAACGTTCATGTCTCTCCGTCATCAAGGCACTTCTGGCTGCTGATCCTGTGTCGGGTCGGCCTGACTTACGGCTGAGCCTGAGCGCGAACTCCCGCATGAACGCGATCCCCTGCCTCGCCTACGCTGACTCCGTAGACCCTCCCTGGCAAAGCCACTCGAGGAAGAGTCCGATTCTCCTTCCCTGGCGGTGTTAAGCCGAATTTTGACCGTCTCATCAGTCCACTGAAAAACTTCTTCTGGGGTGTCAAAGAATAGTGTGCGGGATTTGTAGACAACCCGCAGCCACGCTGGGTAGAGTAGCGCATATTGGAGCTTTAGACCACGGAGACGGGCTTTGGCGGCGAGGAAGGATTGGCGCTGCTGCTGCATGAGCCTCGTGTAGTCTGGGAAGATCATAATGGTGGCGTTGTCGTATGTAAGCGTACCTTTGATTCTCGCCTGCCGCAGGATAGCATCCCGATCCGCATAGTTCAGGAATTTGGCTATGATCGGTCTCGGGTGCGCACCGACCGGGGGCTTCTGCACCAGTGCCCGATGGGCTCTCTCCACCATGAAGCATCCAGACAGGGCATCCGCCGGGATCCAGCTCTCCAGCCATTGCGCTATGAAGGCCTCTGCGCCGCCTCCCTCGCACCCTTCCGAAAAGCCAACAAAGCGCAGGTTGTTGCGTCAGGCCCGTCCTTCCGCATCCTCCACCCTCAGGACCAGGCCCTTCTGCACTTTCTCCATGTCTGCGACCTTCCGTTTAAGGGTGGACACATCGTCTTCTACAGCGGATATTCAAGTCTCCGCACCTGTAATGCGCTCCACTGCATTCCTCAGGTCATGCCAGAGGAGGGTAACATCAGCCCCGACCACCCCTATCTTCGTGTCCCGCATATCCCTCGATTGCGTGATCGCGGCAAGCATCGTCGCATTGTCCGGTGCTGGCGCCGAGGGCCGCCAGGTCCCACCGCCGCAGTGAACTTGTCAATGGTCCCCTGTTTACCCTGTCCCCCTCCGGCTCCTCCTTGTGTCATGGCTCACTGACAGCGTATGCAATTGATACAGGGGCCCTCGCCTGGGCGCCCCTTGCCCGGATTGACCCTCCGCAGCGTCCCTCTGGCCGTACACCGCCTCGGATTCTCTCCCACCGGGGACCGACCTGACCCCCGAGTACCCAAATGGGGCGTGCTTCACTCACCACTGGCCTACGCTGTCCAGCGACTCCAGGCAGGGCTGCACCAAGCACCTTTGTCTCCACCGGGGCTCTCCACCGCCACCGCAATGGGTGTGTGGTTCAAGATGGCGGCTCAGCCTGCTCCACAACAAGGGTCTCTCCTGTCCTGTGCCGGCCGGAGCCGCCCGTTCTGGGCCTGTTAGAGGGTCGGCAGCTCTCACCACCGCAGCCAACTGTCCCCAGCCTTCCGCCCTGAGTCCCTGGCCATGCGCCACATCCGTCTGGGCTTGGGGATATATGGTGGCGGCCCTCCGCCAACGCAGCTGCCCCCGGTGCGCCCCTGCCAATTGTCTGGTCGTGTGCCCCCGCAGCAGTCCAGGGCAAGGGAGGCAATGAGACGCAGGATGGTCTCGGGCCACTCGAGCCCCCGGGTGTCAGGTCTCTCCTACCTCGGCGCCAGCGAGCCCATCCAGGCCGGGCAGCGGCAAAATTGAGGTCCCGGCTGCGCAGGCCATACCGAGCTCCTCCGTACCAGCTGCCCCCCCAGGGGGGTCATCTGCGCAGGGGCTGCCACAGGAGCACCCTCGCATTCCTCTCCACTACAGGGGCAGCAGACACGCCCAGGCCCCAGACCCAGCAGCCCCAAAACCGAGGCCCCGGCTGCCTGGGCCTCAACGGACCCTGCAGGATCTCGCCACGCCACCGGGCTGCCACTCCGTCACCCGTTCACCTGCAGGGCTGGAAACGCTGCCGAGTGCTGCCCGATGCGTTCCCCGCCGAATGCCAGGGCAGGAAACCCTCAGTGAAGCCCAGGGCCAGGATAAATTACAAGTATTGTATCAGGCTGGTCGGAGCTCAGGCTCTAGACGACCGCCATGTTCGCCGGCTTGGCCACGCCCCCCGGTATGTCCATTTTTTGAACATTTTAGTTTCTATTTTTTAATGTGTGTATCAAAGGTTATATTAGGGTGAGAGGAGGTCTGCCAGTCTATTACAAGAATGATGGCATCAGTGATGTCATTTGAGATGTCATCGCTGATGTCATGAGTGATGTCACTGAAAATGTCGTAAGTGATGTAATATTTGACGTCATCAGCAGCGTATTGCGGGTGTGCGAGTTATAGGTAGCGGAACTAACTATAACGGGGACATTTCTATGGTTTTGTACAAGTTAAATGTTTAGCTAACTATAACGCCCCTGAAACCTATGGTTTTTTCAGTTAATTTCTAAGGATTTTTAAATGCTAATTCCTAACTATAACGTGCCTGAAACCTATGGTTTTTTCAGTGAATTTCTAAGGTTTTTAAAATGTATTTATTCAAATGCTAATTCCTAACTATAACGTGCCTGAAACCTATGGTGTTTTCAGTGAATTTCAAAGGTTATTTAAATGCTAGTTTCTAACTATGCATTTTGAGGTAGGACATGTGATGAAAGAAGACAAAACACACAGAAAGAAGCAAAAGAAATGCAGAAAGAAGCAACCTCAAAGACGAAGAAAAGTGCAGGAGGAAGCAAGACGTGCAAAAAGAACAAACAGAGGAGCAGAAAGAAGCCTTGTTGCAAAATCATACTGTACCCTCAACTTTTTCAGTTGGGTGCTGGTGGTAGCTGAGTCTGACTAACCAGTCCTAGAGCCAGTGCTATGTTAAAGGACACTTAGAATACAGTGAAAAAACCTACATACACTAGGGAACACTATGCGTTGGGGTCCCCCTGGGATTAGCATGACCGCCTCTGTAAGCCCCTAGTATATAAATAGGCAGGGGGATTAAAACTGCCTCTTAACATGTGCCACAGGGTGTGTTTGCACAGTGGCAAAGGGAGGGGGAAAGCCTGAGGTGACAATCCATGTGTGCAAACACGCCCTGTGGACCTGTTAAGTTGGGGGATAAAGTCCCCTTGAATCCTGTTGGTCCCTGGGGTCCAACTAGCCGACTAGGTACCTCCAGTAAGCGCCACAGAGCTGCGTTGCAGAGAGGGGTAAAAAGGGGCACGGCCTAGACCACCTCTCTTCAACGCAGCGCAGTGGCGCTTACTGGAAGCACCTGGTGGGTTAGTTGGCCCCCAGGAGCCCTTAGGATTGAAGGGAAATTATTTACCCAACTTAAAACGTGCCACAGGGCGTGTTTGCACACGTCACCTCAGGCCCCATCCTCTCCCTTCACCACAGTGCAAACATGCTCTGTGGCCATTTTAAGTTGGGAGATTAAGTCCCCTTGAATGCTGAGGATCCCTAGGGTCCAACTAGCCCACTAGGTACCTCCAGTACCTCGCGGCTCCCGCCCTGCCATACCAAACTACAGTGACCCAGGGACACTGCAGGAGCTGGGCCTGGGGGGTGGTGGACCCCAGGGCCATCATTGGCTCCAGTGAGGGGCACGCGGCGCCACTCCCTCTTAATTCAAAGCCCCGGTGGTGGTGGTCCCTGTGCCTTGGGGGTCCGTAACGGACCCCCTATTTTAAATATTTAGTGCCCCGGGGCGGCTCAAGCACCCCCACACGGGGGTGGCGGTCCCTGGACAGCGGGAGGCCATCTTGCTCCTTAGTTTTACTGATTGCTTGTGCCTCGGTTCTACCAAGGCACAAGATGGATGCCAACACTTCCTGGTTTGGAGTGTTGACGGCCAATTAGCATACAGCTCGTGATCAGTAGGGTGCGTGGAGGGTGCTATAGATATAACAATATTTATTCCTTAATTTCTCAAAAACTACTGAACGGCTTTACACCATTTTTAAAAAGGTCGCTTTCTGAGCTAAGCAGTAACTTTTTGCCGAATTTGGTGTAATTCCGTTCAGCAGTTTTTGCTATAACAGTGTCTAATGTTTCCTATGGAAAAATGAGTTTTTCACCACTATTTATTTAATTTCTCAGTAACTACTGAACGGATTTACACTATTAAAAAAAAGGGCACTTTCTGAACCAAGGGCTACCTTTTTGAAAAATTTGGTGTCATTCGGTTCTGCAGTTCGGGCTGTAGCCGTGTCTAAAATTTCCTACGGGAAATAACATGGGGAAAATGCGTTTTAAGAACCCCCTTTTGTCTCGGCCCCTGCTTGACGAATCACCTCCAAAGTTTAAGGATAAGAGTGGACCGGAGCGCCCCACAAGTTTTGAAAATTTCACGAAGATTTGTCAATCGGCGCCAAAGTTATTTGGAATAGAATGTTGCGGATTTCCTATGGAAAATAGGTCCTAACGATAACTACGTACTGGCGACTGCCAGCAGGTAATATATATCCCACTCCTCACAAAAAGTAAATTGGACCAGCACTCACATTAGTTAAATCTTATTTTTAGAGTTATTGCGAAATAATCAACGACAAGCGCGTTTCGGCAATTTTGACTTTATCAATGTCAGCGGAAGTCCTTGTCATGGAAATATTTAACACATTTGCAGCTTTAAAAATGGAAACGGACAAAACAATTCAATGCATTTCTGTGAGCGCCATCTTGGAACATGTCAGGAACTTAGAAAATGAATTACAAATCCTCTGAACAGCCTAGATATTTCATCATAAGCATGTCCTTCATCATTATGGTCACCTTGCCACTAAATTCTTTATTAATCAGTTCATATTCACTATCTATACACAATATTTACACACAGTACAGTTTATATACATAGCATCATCACTGGGTGTGCTGACCTATTTCTCACATCTATACTGGGTACATTAATCTCGTAATACTTCTTTTAAGTAGCATGATCAAATAAATATGGTCACACACGTCTTATACTGCCCTCGATGGGCTACCTTCCTCTTGCAGGAATTAACCTGATGTTAACTTGAAAATTGTGCCCCATATGGGCTATGTGTCCCTGGCAGGACACCCCCAATCTATGTGATCAGGCGCGCTTCAGTATACAACTTATCCATTGCTGTGTCGTACCATATCCTATATATATATGTATCATTGAAACAGGTCCCACCTGGAAAATACGGAGCACTCAAGATATATTCTTTATTGTTTGGTTAAAACCATTACAAATTAAAACTTGCTCGGTTCATCGTAAAAAGGACCACTGAGTAGAAACCCACTAGAGCATTATAGATAAATGATGGTCTACTTGAAAACATGATAAAAACCACAGATTTATAAACAGAGTGCAGAATTTACAAATTATTTAAAACCTTCAAATGCATAGTGGGCAGATAATGTTCGCCTGGGTGACCGGGAACAGTACAGCTGATATTAGCAGTCTGAGATTCTGTTAATCCAGCAAGCTGGCTGCCGTCATACTGAAGTAGAGGAGATTTGGAGGCACTAATTTCTTCCAGCAACTTTGACGCTTTGTTGACAAATTTAGTAAACCCAATGTTCAACTTGGTGTTTTCAGAGTTTAGGGCTGCTGTTATGGCCTGGTGGCAGGTCTGAACTCCTAGCCTGATCCATTCGCCCGCAGTAGTAGCCGTCTGTCTGTAAGCATAGCGGGGCATGCACAAACTATGTGTTCTATTGCTTCAAAGTGATAGCCACACATTCTGCATTCAATGTTATTACCTGGGCGATGCCAGTTGGGCAAGTTTTTTAGAAATGGCCAGTCACCCATCCTTAGAGCAAAGAACTTTTGTTTCATGTTAAATGCAAAAGTGCTTGATAGGTGAGGCAACTCAACTCCTGGTATGAAATTGGAATTACTGCTCAGGCATATTTCCTTTTTGACAGAGTTGTCCTCTCTGAATGAAATGACCACAATCGAACAGTCTTCTTAATAACGGCCTTTAGCACCGGCTGGGAGGGGTTTGTTGCCCAGAATTCTTTGACTCCTAGTAGTTTTAAGCTGTGATCCAGGTGTTGCCGGTAGTTCTGGCTGGTCTGGCATTTCGCTATTTCTCGCCAAAGTTTAGCCTCCACAGAGCCCTCCCTTGAATGGCGCAGTCTGTTACAGAACTTTAGAAAAGTGCCAGCCTCAACACTGTGATGATTCAATAGGCCCAGTGCAAGATGAACCTGCGATGGCGAACTTGATTTTGGTAGACAAAAATCACATTTAAAGATTTTGATTGTTAATTTAATAAAGAGCTAGTTATGCCCTTCTTGATCTTGTGCCCATATGACAGAGAGTTGATTATCCGTGCCTGCATCACTTACAGCATGGGTGTTGGGCCAAGTAGCTGTTTTGATAATTTCGTGGCTGCGGCCTCTTGTGACAGGGCTTTGGTCCTTAGCGTTTCTTTTGGTTTGACGAAAGAACATCTGAGGTCCAAAAAGATACCCAAAAATTTATAGTAGGATGTTGATTTGATTTTTGTTTTGTTAAAGAATCACCCGCCACATGGCCTTTTTTGCTTCCCGAAAGATATTGTTTTGGTTTTGAACAGGTTCAGTTCCAATCAGTTTCTTATGGTGTAGGGAAGCAGCACGTCAAGAAGCCTTTGAAGGCCCACTTTTGTATGACTTAGTAACACCAAGTCATCGGCATAGAGCAGGTTGCTGATGCGGGTTCCATCTAGTTGAGGGGGATGGCAGTTGACACTATCTAGTGACGGAGATAGGTCTGATATAAATATGTTAAAAAGAAATGGTGCCAATAACACAGCCTTGTTTTACGCCGGAATTGGTTCTGATTTTTCTGGACACGTGGGAGCCTTCGCCCAGCTTGATTCTGATCCATGTTTCCGAATGGAGTTGGACGATTGCATGTAAATGAGTCAGGGGTATGCCCCAGGACTCTAATTTTTGTCACAGTAATGCCCGCGGTACGCAGACACAGGCTGCTTTGAAATCAACAAAACAGCAGTGCAAATGGGTTTGGCGGGTTCCCGCTTTCTCCGTCAGGACAGTCAGGGTGAATAAGTTAGTTGTTGTGCCAGAGTTAGTCACAAATCCGGTCTGGTTGAAAGGGAGGCGCTTTGTTGAGTCTGCCCATGTCTGCAACTCTTCTAATAAAATTCTAGCGTAATATTTGGACTCAACATCTAGGAGTGCTATAATTCAGTAATTGTTGGGGTCATTTCTCTTCCCGCCTTTGTAAATTGGATGGATGATAGCACCTCACCAAGACTCAGGGACAGTGTTGTATAGCCAGCAATGGAGAAACAAGGTGGTCAGGTAAGTAGACCATACGTCCACGTCGAATTTTAACATGGCCTGGGGAAGACCATTAGGCCCTAGAGGTCCTTCGGCCCTGGCTTTCCTTATTGGAACATGAGATCCTGTTTTTTAACTCATCCGATGTCCCGATGGACTCCGACAGAAAGTCGTTTTTAATTGCCAGGCCCTTGATTATTGGCACTTCAGGCACTTTAATAGGTGAGTAACTGAGATCAAGTCATCTTGGGCTCCTTGGTTCTAAATGTGGAATCGCCGAGTTAGATGAGCTGGCTAATCTTTGTGTTCCGGTCTTTAAAGTGCCACTGATAAGAATTGGCTTCATTCGGCTGCACTGATGTGTGCGTTACCAACACCTCTTCTGCCTCGTAGCTCCCGGTTAACAAGAGACCAGAATTGTTTTGAGTTGGGGTTCTTGCTTTCGTGGATGATCTTCAGCCAAAATTGATCTAAGGCTGCTTGTTTTTCCCTGTGTAATGCGATATTGAAAGCTGCCTGGGCTGGCTTGTAGGTTATAAATTTGGTTTTGTCACCTGGGCTCTTCCTCGATTGGCGTAGTGCTCGGTTTCTTTGGACTTTTAATTGTTTTGTTGCAGGGGAAATACAGAATTGAAATGCTTGTTGCCTTGTGCCCCTCTTTGAAGACGAGTCATCAAATAGTTGGTTTATGAAGCTAGCCCAGCTGATAATGACTGGCATGTCTGCCTTCTGAGATAGGTGTAGTAGGGCTCTACATTTTTCCATCATGGGGAGAGCCCTGGCTTCCATCCATTTTATTTGCTTTAACTTTTCTATTTGACACTCTGAGTGGGTGTGGGCGAGTTCCTGGTGACGTGGGGTAGTAGCTGATAGTGTTATGATTTGTGGCCGGTGGTCGCTCTCGGCTTGTGATGGGATGTGGTAGCTCTGGATTAAGGGAAGTACCTCTCTTCTCCCTAGAGTGAAGTCCAGAAAGGCATGAGTTCGACTGTCTGAACGGGTCCATGCAGGGGGAATGTCCGTGGCTTAACGTTGCCTTGTACATAAGGCACCCTATCACGTTATGGTTAGCGTGAAAGGGGCAAGCAGTGGGTGTTGTGGTGGGCGTTCCATCACAACTCCCATTGTATTTGACGCTGCCCGCTACGTACAAGGTTGGGGAAACAACACTTACAACCCAACTTTTACAACGCACTACCTTTACAACAAAACTTTTACACCGCAACATCCATTACAACGCATGCCATTACAACGCATGCATGCAATGCATGTCACTGCAACGCATACCACTACAACGCATGTCATTACAACGCGTACCATTACAACGCATACCTACACTATCCAACACTTACCCTACTGTGGCACCCCCTGGAGTTAGAATAGTAATTTTTACCCCTACACTATCCAATACTTACCCTACTGTTGCACCCCCTGGAGTTAGAATAGTAATTTTTACCCCTACACTATCCAACACTTACCCTACTGTTGCACCCCCCTGGAGTTAGAATAGTAATTTTTACCCCTACACTATCCAATACTTACCATACATGCAATGTAATGGTATGCGTTGTAAATGTAGTATGTGTTGTAGTGGAATGCGTTGTAATGGATGTTGCGGTGTAAAAAATGCGTTGTAAAGGTATGCGTTGTAAAAGTATGAGTTGTAACGACATACATCCACAAGGTTGGCGTACATAGGAGGCAGCGCCAAAATTAAGATCAGCGAAAACCTTGTCTTAAAGTGGCAAAACGAGGAGAAATGCAATATTTCTCCTTGTTTATTTTTCTTTTTCCATGTGTGCTGCCTTGTGCAGCACACATGGAAAAAGCAAAATGCCATGGTTTGTTTATGTACACAAAGGTGTCCCTTCCTGTACATAAACAAACCTTTTTTAAAAATGCTATTTTGTCACTTTTATGTGTGCTGAATAAAGCAGTACACATGAAAGTGACAGAATTGCATTTTAGGATTGTTTATGTACAGGAAAGGACACCTTCCTACCCATAAACAATCCTCACCTGCACGCAGACACACTTGCACTCTGGTGCAAGGGTGCCTGCGTTGGCACTAAGGGCCCGATGTAGGTAAAAGGGATTTTCCGATTTCAAAATACCGAGGCGGGCCGAATCGGTATTCTGAAATCGGAAAACGAGATGTAGCAAACAAACCGCGAAATTATAGCGAATTGGTCGGCATCGGTAATGTGAATCGCTACGTACCGAATCGGCACAGGCCGAATCGGAAAGTACCGAATCGGCTACCACCGAATCGGAAATAGCCGAATCGGCTACCACCGATTCGGAAATAGCCGAGTCGGTAAAATCCGATTCGGCAATTACCGAATCGGAGGTATGGAAACACACCCATGGCCAAAAAGCCCATAGGAATGCATTGAACAAACCGAATCGGTAAAATCCGAATCGGATTTTACCGATTCGGATTTTACCGATTCGGTAATATCCGATTCGGTTAAAGCCGATTCGGTAAAAGCCGATTCAGCCAATGAGGTGGCTCCCCCTCCCCCACCCAAACAGGGAGTGGCAACCCTGGCAGGTGCAGCTAATTAAGAACTTTCTGGAGAGCCAGCCTGAGCCGGACACTCACAGTTAGCAGCAGTGGGAGTAGGAGGTAGTGAACTGTTCTGATCAAGATGGCAAACCCTAGTGAGAGCCAGAGGTCCAGCCAGAAGAGGAAGCCAAAGTTCAGCAGCACCGAGCTGCAGGTGTTGGTTGAGGAGGTGGTGAGGGAGCACCGTCAGCTATTTGGGAAGCTGTCCCTCAATGTGCCAGACAGCACCAAGAGGAGGCTCTGGAGCGAAATCGCCCAAAAGGTCAATGCTGTGGGTGTCACCCCCAGGTCCCTTGAAGAGCTGAAGAAGCGCTTCTATGATATCCGCAGCCTGACCAAACGGAAGATGGCTGAGATCCAGAGGCAAGCTGGAGGCACTGGTGGAGGCAGGAACCCGGCGCCACCCCTCACCGAGCTGGAGGAACTGGTCTCCAGCACCATTGAGAGGGAGAGCGTGATCGGAATTGGGACCCTGGACAGCTCAGCCAGAGCCACAGCTACAGGTAAGAAGCATGCGCATCATGACACACCATACCAGACACCTCCCCATTAGACACAATGCACAGCCAAACCCCAGCACAGTACTGTAACCAACATACAAGAGACAAGCATCATGGTACATGTAGTCAGCAGAAGTTAGCAAAATATGGCAGTGCAGAATCACAAGACAGGAAACAGTGGAACACATTCTAAGGAGATGCAAGGACATGTGGTATGCTTTAATTGTACTGACTGTAATACATCGGCACTCAATTTACAAATGCTTCTTTGTACCTAGGGGCACCATCAGGCGGACAACCACTGACAACAGAGGCAGCAGCACCATCTACCACTGCACTCGCAGGGCCGAGCACGAGTCAGGCTGCCGAGGAGGAGGAGGAGGAAAACACCATAGGGCTGGGTATTGAGGGAGACCTGGCAATTGACTTTCATTCACTTCACTCCCCACAAATGCAGAGCACACCCCCCTTGCAGTTCTCCCCAGAGAACTCCCCGACAAGGGACCTCCTTCCACCTACACCAGCTCCTGCCACGATCATGGCTGTGGCTCCAGTACACCCTGTCCTGGGAGCAGGGGCTCAGGCCCCGGCCAGCACCACACCCCCACCAGTGGCACCCCAGCCCACTCAGCAGGCCGGCAGCAGCAGTACCCGTCGCCGTGCCATTCCCAGCACTGCAGCACCAGCACCGGAGGGCAGTGTCTTCCTGGGCCTTGAAGGGAAGATGGTGAAGATCCAAAGGCAGCAGGCGAAGTCCATCATGGCCTGCCAACGCCAGCTCAGGCAGCACAACCTGCAGATGGGGGAGATGGCGACAGGATTCAAGGCCTTTGTAGATAGCAACAAGGAGGTAGCAGCAGGTCTAGGCAGGCTAACCACTGCCATTACCCAGTTATGCGGGAGGCTAGAGGAGCATGAGCTCTCCCCCGTGAGGGATGCCCGCGTGCTAAACCGCTCCATGAGCCGCCTTGCAGCTGCAACTGCGCAACTCTGTCAGCGCAGTGCCAACATGGAGTCAAGCCTCACCCAAAATACCGCGGAGTTAACAAGGGGAATGGCCCGCATCACCACGGCTATGGAGGCCATGATTATCTCTAACACTGCCGCAAATCCTGCCCTGGACCTGGGGGATGCTGGGGACAGCAGCAGCCGCAGCAGCCCGGTCAGCGCTGCGTCAGAGCCACGCAGGAGCACCAGGCGCTCCGCAGAAGCAACTGGCCATCCTGAAGGGGGTGAGGGACACCCCAGTGGGGCTGCCAAGCGCTCAAAGAAGTAGGCTTGCAAGGGCGGGTGAGGCAACCTGGACCTTAGACTTTTGTTTTCCAAGCTGTTACACTATTTTGTTTTGTTGCACATCAGTGCAGTAACTGTGTTGCAACAGTATTAAAATTTGCTTTTCACCACAACCATTTACCTGTCTGTGCATCTGTACTCACTCAGAAATAGTTTTCTGTAATCTCCTCACGTCTGTATCTGCCATCACTTGGCGTAGACACCCCAGCTGGCTGTGTTAGTGGCACAGCTTCGTCGTCGTCATGGTCCTCGTAGTCAGACAACTCCACCTCAGTGCCCTTCTTCACCGCAAGGTTGTGTAACATTGCACATACAGCTATGATCTTGCAGCAGGTGATGGGGGTATACTGCCTTGCACCTCCACTCTTGTGCAGGCATCTGAATCGACTTTTCGAGATGCCAAAGGTCCGTTCGACGACATTCCTTGTGCTTTTGTGGGCCCGGTTATACCTCCTTTGGCTGGGTGTGGAGGGGTTGAGGTAGGGGGTGAGTATGAATGAGCGGAGGGCATATGCACTGTCGCCTGGAAGGGAAAGGAGTAACATTACACACATGCATACATGTATTACACCTAGCTACTTTGTGTTATGGGGGTCTGATGATGTGTCTCACCTAGGAGGTATCCTTCACCAAATTCGCCAGCCATCAGCCGTGCATAGATGCCGCTCTGTTGGAAAATATAGGAGTCGTGGGTACTCCCTGGAAATTTTGCTACCAGGTCTGTGATGGTGCAATTCGCATTGCAGATCACCTGCACGTTGACGGTGTGTGTAGATTTCCGATTGCGGTATATGTATTCTGTGTCCGCTGGTGGGCATATCGGAATGTGCGTGCCATCTATGCAGCCAATGATTTGGGGAAATTGTGCCATCTGGTAGAAGTCAGCTTTAGTTTGTAGCAGTTCTGCGTGGGTTGCAGGGAACGAGATGTATTGGTCCATCCTGTGTATCATGGCGTCAAGGAATGTGTGGAAGAACCTTGACAGGCTGCTCTGGGTCACTCCTCCTGCCGCTGCAACTCCACTTTGATAGCTGCCAGACGCCAGCAGGTGTAGGCTGCATAGCACCTGGACGTGTGCTGGGATGGCGTGTGCCCTTGGGGTGGGGTGGTCCAACAATGGTTTGAGGTCCCTGATGAGCTCAAGTATGGTTTCAGAGTCCAGCCTGTATCTCTGTAGGATCTCAGCCTCTGTGAGCATGAACAGGGTTATCCTCTGTCTGTAGACCTGTTCATTTCTTAGCCATTCCCTCTGTCCTTCCTGCTGTAGCCGTAGCCACCTCGCAATGACATAAAAAGCTGCCATCCTGCAAGTTGCAATGCATTTTGGGGCTGTTTTTATGGGTTGGAGTTGGTTACCACCTGATTGTAATCCATGGTAAATACCGAGTGAATTCTACCGATTTTGAGCCGAAATCGGTGTTTCTGTGCCTCCCTACATCTCCCCATCTGTCCGAATCGGGGAATTTCCCGATCGGTGATTCTACCGAATCGGTAGGTTCTCCGATTTGGCTTATGTCCGATTCGGTTCATCTACCGATTCGGTACATGGGCCGATTCGGATAATTTCCGAATCGGTTCATCTACCGATTCGGTACATGGACCGAATCGGATTATTTCCGATTCGGTGTCACTACCGATTCGGTACATGGACCGAATCGGATAATTTCCGATTCGGTGTCACTACCGATTCGGTACATGGACCGAATCGGATAATTTCCGATTTGGTGTCACTACCGAATCGGTACATGGACCGAATCGGTATTTGTATCCGATTCGGTGTATTACCGATTCGTTACATATCCGATTTTCGGTATGTACGTATCGGATTCTTTCCCATTCGGTACTCATTCCGATTCGGTTTTCTCTCCGATTTTGCGTTTTTTCTTTGCCCTACATCTCGATGGCTGTTTACCGATCGGTAAGGGCCCAAAATCGGGATTTTCGGCCGTTACCGATCGGTAACGGCCTACCTACATCTGGCCCTTAGTTGTTGAACTTAGCACCATTGCAAGGGGAAACGCAAGGCTGCACCACATTCTTGTAAATATGGTGCAGCCTTGCATTTCGAAAGTGGCAGAGTGTGTCGTTAAACCAAGGAGGCTAGAGACTTGCACACCACTTTATTGTACATCTCCCCCACAATCTTTTAATAAGTGAACACATCATTCCGCTTTTGCTAAAGAAATAGGTCCACTCCATTGCTATCAAGAAGCAAACTCACTGTTCCACTGCCAAGGAAAGCATACACCATATTTAAGAGAATAGCCTGTCCTACAACTGCCATCAAATAGAACAAACCTTACAGTTGCCAAATCAAAGAACCAACCATCACCGCAAAAAGCAAATATCTCAAACCCTTATTATAAAGTAACTAATTCTTCAAAACACTGCAAAAGCAAGAACCAAGCACTGCACATCCAAAATAAAAAAACAACCCATGCCACTGTCACAAGTGACACCGCACACTTTTTCAATCTTGCTACTGCCACAGTTTGATACTCTCCACTCAAATACTAAAGGAGGAAAACACCATGCTACTATACAACAAAGAACACCCCTCAGTGTCCCAGCGAGAACCCCCCACAACCAACAGAGTGAAACAGAAGGACAAAAGCACAATTGCACATACCAGAAAGCAACACATTCTGTCTTCTGACAACAGTCATCCACATTGCCTACAATATGTTCTGCAGCTGCTATTTCAAATGTAAAATACATTTTTATTTCAGGGAGCTCGATATCAAAATAAAAATATGATACAAACAACTAAAAATGAATGTGATTAGAATGATATATTAAAATTACCTTCATCCCACCAAGCTCAGAAAGGAACAAACATTATTTACATTCCATGCAAAGAAACTGATACATGAAATAAATAAAAGCGTTTGGAAATATTTTATTATTTAAACTCAAGTATGTGCCTCTCTACAGTACAATATTAGCACACATTGTGCAAAGTTTAACGCTGCCAAAAATATTAATTTTCTCTCAACAATTGTGATTGCTATTCCTTTATCCTAAAAATCTCAGTGCAGTGCTAGGAAATATTAACAATACATTCACCACGTGACATAGTAAAGCAGAACACTGATAAGGTAGAGTAAAAAATATTGCACATGAAGACAAGATAAAACGAGAAAAAGTATGTGAAAGACGTCTTCAGTAACGGTGGTCTAAGCACAATGTAAGGCATTCTTGATTTCTACAAAACTTTCCAAAACAAACAGTATTAAGTTTATACTTTTGAGGCTGCAACATAGATAGGCGGAGAATCTCAAAGTGCTGTATGCAAAGAAAAGGTTAATTAAAACATCAATGCACTTCAAAACTGGATCCTGTGAGTGGACAGGGAGTAAGGTTAGTGCACAAGTTTCCATTGCTAATGATGGTAGTGTATACACACAGTAGCTGAATTATTCCTTTCAGGGCTCACCATTTGCTTTTATTGTTTAACTGGTAGGCGCATCTTGCTTTAACTTGAGAGGATTTTACTTTATTCCAGTTTGTGATATCAGCTCTGCCTCCCTGTTGAGAGCAGACGATGCCAAAGATTTTACAGACTAACAGGATGGGCGTTAGCTCACTGCAGATGACACATTCTCTCCAGTCTCTTTGTCAAATTCTATCCTCACCTCCTTAAATACCATAACAAAAGCATAATTACAACACCTTCCTTACCAGAGTGGTTTCTCACTAAAAGCTCATAAATTGCACACTTTCCAAAATGCACACCTTACGCATATTCAAATGATCAAACTGAATCTGCACCACAGTGGAATGTGATATATTTGGACAAACTGAAGTATTCATATGCATTTGCCACTTGTGCATTTGTGTGGGACAAGAGGTATGGTCAGGCATAACTTTCATTCATAGAGGAGTACACAGTTCCTCAGAGCTCTGTCAGTCTCCATTTCCCTTTATGAGCGCTGGCCTAGTGCTATGTGGACAGAGGACACATATGCTTCCTTCCTTGGTTGTGGTAGTTTGGGACTTATGCAGCAAATGTATGCAGCAAGGATATCCTCTCTGGATTATACAACCAAGTGTACAGACGAGCACGCAGGTCATGGTCATTGCTAGTAAGGATTGCATTTCCATCCCTAAAATAGGGTGAAGAATGTGATTTCAAAATGTATGCACCCTTTAATGGTCATGCATGAAAAGGACCACTTGATGGAATAGTGGGCAGCGACTGACATTAAGAGGCGCTTGTCTGTTCCTCCACATGGTCAATGACGGCTGAAGCAGTGGACATGTGTCAGCTGCTTTAGCATTGAAGGAAAATGGGCTGGAAAAGACTCAGCAGTTTTGCACTGTTGCCTCAGCCCCCTGAATCTATGCACCTATGCTTCGTGGACAGACAGACTGCAGTTAAACAACTCATGCACGTTTATGATGTGCAAAACGTGCACAGCGTTTGTCACTTTTCATAAATTCGGTGCACTCTGGGTGAGGCTTCATAAGTTATTCCTTATACCCTTGTCCTGATGAGACCCGAATGAAAGGGCTGAAACGCGTCGACAGTTGAAGAAAGGAAGAATCCATGAAAGTGCAAATACCATGTTAAAAATGGACGCACACTAATAAAAGTTTGTAGAGGTGGAATAGGTACCTAAGAATTACCTCAAAGTGGATTGCAATGAATTAGAAAGCAAACACTTCATTGTAAAAACGGGGGGGAGGAAACAATTGTGTTTTGATTGTGATTATTCATGTTTTGTAATGTATGTTTTAGGTACTATCCGTTATGGATAATGTAATAGAGAACAATTAAAAGAAATTAATAATTGTTCCAACCAGGAATAAACTGTGGTATGTGGTTTTTCTGAAACATTGTTAAATAAGATGGGACTATGTACCAAGTTATAGGTGCAATTGATTGTACCCTACGACTATTGGCGAACATATCCATCCCTCTGCATCAGTTATTGTATGATGTGATATTTTCCTACCCAGAAGGTGGAGGGTAATTTGGGCAAACCCCATTGATTTTGTATTGCTTTCATTTTGTGGTTACACATACCGTCTTCCAATATTACTATTAAAAACGAACACTTTTCATGTGCGAATTATCATTTCGTGAGTACAAAATATTCGGTGAAATGGAAATTGATTTTGACAACTGTTCATTTTCAGAAGATTTTTGTCTTCTTAAAAAGTTTGAAGGGTTGTCGAAATTATTTCGAAGTCAAGGGTTTTCACCATTTCATATCATGTCCCTGTTAAACGCTCCCTAGATAAACAGATATTTTATGTGCTGATAAAACTTAGCTGATTAGAAAGAGCAGTGGAAATAAATAACAATAATACAAAACAGAAGAAAAGAAGAAACAACGGTCAATAGAGTTTCTTGTGCGTTTTGTTGTATGTACGTGGTCTAACATAGCTAGCGCTTTGGTGAGGTGGGTCTGTTTTGTCTCACATACATTTATAATCTACTTAAACCAAGAGATTTGGCACAACCATTTTCTTCGCTGCTCAAAATGAAGAATCCTTAATTTGTGCAAGTCTATTTTCTGCACCAAAAGCTATGAAGGCTTGATGTCGACATCATAAATCCCCACAGTGACAGGATTTGATACCTCTAAAGTTACCTTTGTGCCTTCATAGTGCGTTGCAATGCTTCTCTCTGCCTTAAGAAAGAATTCACTTGCTAGATTACTGTCAATTAGTGCTGAAAAAGTGGTCATATAGTAGGACAGAACGAACAAGGGGCATTCATCAAATTATTGTGACAGCACAAAATTCCAGAAAATACTTTATCAGATTTATGTATCTGAAAAACAACAAATGGTGGAGTCTGTAACTATTTGTCAGAAATCTTGATGTTTTCCATATATTCGCCAACAATGTCAACCAGACTTAACTTCATACTGCGCAAACCGTATGCCTCTTATTATGGGTACCCGCTGTGTGTAAGGAAAGGCGTTTGAATGTACTTAACCCTGGTTCATATTCCAAAGAAGGGTTATATTACGTGAAGATGTTTGTGAGGTGACACTGGTAGACATAGTTTAACTCAAAGAACATAAAGCTTTTCACTCTGGTACTATTACTGGTATGTGGTTTGCAGCTCTTTGGCACCAGGGTAGACAATAGTTATTGGCCCCTTTACAGGTTGGTTTCATTGTTCCTCAGTTGAAAGTCCATTCCACTTTACCAATGACTGATAAACTAAGGCATGAGTCAAGCTGCAATGCTGTGTGCTGGTTTTCATGCAGGTGTTTCTTGATTTCCGTAGATCTGACAGACTGTTGTGCAATTTCCTACTCAGAGCACTGCTTCTGCTGAAGTCCCGGGTTCCACCAGGAATACTTCCGGCCAGCTGAACATGTCTCTTTTCCTTGAGATTCTCCGGAAGACTCGGTACAACAAGTGTAAGAGTTATAAATGCTCATAATCAGCGCTAAGAGGATGATCGCGGCTGCTACGAGTGAGAAAATGTTCCAGTGTTTCAATAGTTTAGGATAAAGGATATATAAATAATCTATGTATTCTTCAATTTTGCTGAAAAACAGAAAATAAGAATAGGTTATTTATATCAACAAACTCCTGTTACCGTTCGTTTATGATCTAAAGAAGGTTGAGATCTCCCTGCCTGTGTGGGTAGGAGTTCCTGCCTCTTTAGTTAGCAGTGGGTGTAGGCTAGAGCAAATGGTAAAACAATATAGGCAGAGAGCAAGAGAAATGTTTAAGTATATGCAGATAGGTATAATACACAGAAACTAGGAAGGCAAACTACTCTTTCACATCACTGGTGAGACCCCATATTGTATACTGTGCCCATGTCTGGAGACCTGATTTAAGTAGAAGAGAGACTTAGGGAATGGTATTGAGGCAATTGGTGGAGGTTAGGAAGAAGTCCCACTGCCATCAGATGGAAACACACCATAAACCCACTTGCCTGCGGGCAATCCTGGTATTACAGAAGTATATGGCATACCAGTGCCAGGCACACTCAAAGAACCCTCTAAAGAGGTTGGGCTACGTCTGGGAAAGCCCAACATTTTGGTCTTCCTCACACCTTAATTGCCATTTCTGGAAGGAAGTATGTTAAGCATTTTCATAAGTTAGGCCTTGCTAATGACTGTCTCCACAAACAAGTGAGTTTAATCCATGCAACAGGAACCTACCTACCTGTGTCTCAGCTTTAAGATGATACAGTGCATTTAATTTATTTAGTTTAAAAGCAATACTGGTGTTTAGTATCTACCCATATAAACATTCATTTTAAATGCTATCCCTGAATGGATGGGTACCCAGTACATGAGTTTCGATGAGGACACTAATAAGCATTTATCTAGCAAAGGATTATGTGGGCGGCACAATTCTGAAAAAAAAAACAATTTCTCACACAATGAAAGTGAGCCAGATATTGAGAAGGAAAGACAGACGTTTTAGATTGTTGTTTCTTTTCAAATCAGCAAATAAAGAACCTGCTTGGCTGTCACTTCAATGATGTGCCCAACACTGCGTCCACTCAGTCACACAACACTGGTACTTCACAATCATCCTTTACCAGGAAATAATTCGAGAAATAGAAATCCCAGCATGTTAACTACTTGTCATTCTGGTCTTGCACTTCGAGGTTGAATAAAGTGCGCCCACATTAATTTATATATATCTATATCTATCTATCTATCTATCTATCTATCTATCTATCTATCTATCTATCTATCTATCTATCTATCTATCTATCTATCTATCTATCTATCTGTGCACAGTGTAGTGTCCGGAGACACGGGGGCAAGGGATGCCTAGGCCGCGAAGTGGGGCCTAACTATGACTAAACAAATGTCGCAACGCTGACTGACAGTTAGGGCCAAAGACCACGAGCGGTCTTCTGGCCGTTTATTTATACTCAGGGGCTACCCCGCCCCGAGGCGTATGCGTGCGTGTGTGCGTACGTGTGCGGGCCGGGTGGCTCCATTACTACATCCCTCCAAACTCACAGATCAATAGTCCCAGCCATGAGATGTTTTCGATCAGTTCATATTCCATGCATAGTCCTTCAGTCGTTGGTTGGGGGTCGGATTGGGTCACAGGTGATATCTTTGGCTTTGACGACTTTCCAGACCCCCCGTCTCCGCTGGTTGTTCAGGGCGATGTTGATCATTGCTCGAGGAGTTTTCGGGGCTGATGTTGTCGGCCGGCTCGAGTCTCGGTGAAGTCGGTCTTTCTTCTTCTCGTGGGGACGTGGGTGACTCCATGCGTGCTGGCTCCTGGTCTCCGTCTTCCGTCTCCTCAGATGCAGAGCCGGCGTGTCCACCTTCACGAGAGACACGCTTAAACCACGACACGTTGCGAGTCACAGCTCGTGTACCTCTGGATGCAGACACCATGGTGCCGTGCACATTCACGATCTCCCACACTTCCGGTTCAAAGGCTGGGTCGTATTTTGAATTTCGGTGCCTGTTCTTGAGGACCACTTTGTCACCAACTACTAATGACCTGGCTTGGGCTTTCCTGGCCTGACTGGCTTTGTCGTTTGTGCGCCTCCGTCGTTCTTGGGTGGCTTCGTGGTTTATTTCTGGGGGGCACCAGGCAGGTGTAGCTGGCACGCAGTCTCTGGGTACCTTCTTGAATACTAGGTGCGCCGGAGCGCAGCGGGTGGTCGAGTGGGGTGTCTGTCGATATGCGCTGAGGAACTGTGACAGGCACTCTTCGGCGTCCTCCCTTCTTTCCACGCCGATTTGTAGCGCGCGGTTCAAGGTCCGCATAAATCTCTCGACTTCCCCGTTTGCTTGGGGCCATTGTGGAGTGATTTTTCTGTGGTGGATGCCCCGGGCGGCGAGGTATGCTTAGAAGTCTTTCCCCTGAAAAGGAGGGCCGTTGTCCGACCTCACTTCTTCTGGCAGGCCTACCATGGCGAACACTCTCTCCAGGGCCTTCTTGACATGGTGGAACGCTGTGGAGGGTACAATTTCCACTATAGGAAAACGGGAGTAGGAGTCAATCAAGACGAGGGTGTGCCGTCCATCCGGGAATGATCCAAAGTCCACACTTATTTTTGACCATGGCTCCTTACAGGGATCTTCGGTGACCACAGGGTGGGGAGCAGGTTCTCGGCCTGTGATGGTGCACGAATGGCAGTTGCCAACCTCTTTCTCTACCGCTGCGTCCATGCGTCCATGCCGGCGAACCACACCTTGTTGCGCAGGCGTCCTTTGGTCTTTGACACCCCCTGGTGGCCTTGGTGCGCGAGGCGCACGACTTCCCCCTGTAGCCTTGCAGGTACCACGATCGCTGTCCCTCAGAGGATTACACCATGGGGTCCGATGCTCAGCTCGCTCTGAGCCCTCCACAGTTGTTGTCTTGCCAGCTGTTCCTGGGACGTGAGGGCGCTGACTCCATCCAGAAAATTTTTCCAGTTTCTATTTGCCAGCGTTGCTTTTACTTTGATGAGGCACTCGTCTTCATCCGTGGCCTTCCCGATGTCTTCCAGCGTCAGGGCCACTGGGCAAGCGTCTTGAGAGATCATTCGGACGTATTCCTCGACGTCGTCTTCATCGCTTGTAGTTTGGACTGCATCTGAGGAGCCGGGTTGTCTTGATAGGAAGTCCGCAGGATTGTCGGCTCCAGGCCGATAGATTACCTCGAAACGGTATGTTTGGAGTTGCACAGCCCATCTCTCAATCCTGGGTGGGGCGAGCCTAGCGGTTCCTGCAAACAGAGGCACAAGGGGCTTGTGGTCAGTCACTACTTTGAATTCATGTACAAACAGGTAGAGGTGAAAATGCTGGCACGCCCATTTTATGGCCAGTGCTTCACGTTCAATTTGGGCGTACCGCATCTCCGTCGCGGTCAGTGCTCTGCTAGCATAGGCTGTCGGCACCCATTCATGGGCTTCTGTCTCCTGCATGAGGACGGCCCCCAACCCAACGGGACTCGCGTCCACAACGACTTCCGTGCGCCGGTGTGGCCTGAAGTATGCCATGACTTTGTCGTCGATTAGTGCAGCTTTGATTGCCGCGAAGGCTTCGTCTTCCTTGGCAGTCCACGCCCATGGTTGGCTCGATTTGGTGAGGGTGCGTAATGGCTCGGAGAGGGATGCCAATCCAGGGATGAAACGGCCACAGTACGTGGCCATCCCCAGGAAGCTTCTGACCTCAGTGGCTGACGTCGGTTTGGGAGCTGCCCGGATAGCGTCCGCTTTCTTCGGATCGACCTGAAGTCCCTCCCTGGAGAAGATATACCCGAAGAAGTCCACTGATTCCTTGTAGAAGGAACACTTTTCTCTATGGAGAGTGAGGCCGTGATCGGCAAGGCATTGCAACGTGGCTCGGAGGTGGACGTGGTGCTCCTCCAAGGTTTTGGAGAAGACAAGGATGTCATCGCTTAGGTTTATGACTCCTGTCAAGCCTGAGAGAGTCTCCCTGATGGCGTTTTGGAAAACTTCAGCCGCTGATGACACCCCAAAGCTCAGCCGCTTGTACCTCCGGAGTCCGACATGGGTGGAGAATGTCGTGATGTTGCGACTGTCCGGGTGAAGCTCAAGCTGGTGATATCCGGCGTTGAGGTCCAGTTTGGAAAACCAGCGAGCGCCGTTGAGGTCTGCCACGATGTCGTCCATAGTTGGTGTTAGATGCCTCTCCCTTTTTACTGCTCTGTTCGGAAGACGCATGTCCACACATAGGCGTATAGCGCCTGGCTGCTTCGGCTTAGGAGCGATCACGAGCGGCGATACCCAGGGCGTCGGGCCCGACACCTTTTCGATTACCCCCAGCTCTTCAAGTTTGCGCAATTCTTCCTCCACTTGCTTCCGCAGGTGAAACGGCACTCGTCTGTGTCTGAGAGCAGTGGGTCGGACCGTTGGGTCAACGTGTAGTTTGAACTTTTTCCCCTTTAAGCAGCCAAGTCCTTTGAACAGGGTCGGGAAATCTTGCAAGATTGCTTCTGCGTGTAGTTCATGCACTTGTCACGCAAAGAATACTAGTTGCAAATCTTCCGCCGTGTGGCAGCTCAGGAGCGTGCCGCGCCTGCCTCCGGTAACATGGAACTTGGTCTTGACTTGTTGATCATTGCAAGCAGCTGTCACTTCGATTACTCCCCTCAGGGGAAGCGGGTCGTCGCTGTCGTAAGTGTATATCTTGGCGTTTGAAGGAGACAGCGGTGGGCGCGGAGACAGTAGCTCATATTGCGTGCTGTCCATCACATTTACCGATGCCCCAGTATCAATGAGTGCTTGCACGGGAGAGCCAGCAATGGAGATCTCACACATCGGGGGTGGGCGTCTTCTAGAGCCTTCTCTTCCCACGAAGGAGACGAAAAAAACGTTGTCATCATCGTCATCGACACGGAATGCTGATCTGGAGGCGTCGCTGCACAGGCCTGGATCTTCTAAGGAGAGTTGTCGCACTGCCTGGGTAGGGCCTCTTCCACTCGAGCTAAAACGGCGGTTCCCGCTGCTGCGACACACCTTCGCAAAATGATTCACTTTTCCGCAGTTGGAGCATACTTTTCCTCTCGCGAAACACCTTCCGCTTGCAGGGTGTTCCATGCCGCAGTTCCCACAGGGGTTCCGGGAACTGGCTTGTGAGGCTCCCCTTTGTGTTTGTGGCCGGCGCCTAATGGCGTCTACTTGTTCCTCCTTGATATGAGGGGTCTTTGCGGGTGCACCGGGTCTGTCAAGAGCAGCTTGCATTTCGTCAGCTCTGGCGTTGGATAGCTCATGCGAGCGCGCAAGGACGAGGATCTCGTCGAGGGAGATACGTGGTTGCCTAAGAATGAGGCGTCTGAGTTGTACCGACCGGCACCCCTGGATTAGTTGTGCGCGAATCTCTAGGCGCTGGTCCGGAAGTTCGCAGGCAATAGCTAATTTCCTTAACCGGGCATAGAAAGAGTCAATGGGTTCCGTCTCTCCCTGCCTAGCTTGGCGCAGCTTAAACCACTCGTAGTCAGGGTTCACTCTGGGATCGAAGTAGAGGTTTAACGCCCGTACTGCGGCCTCGTAGTCTTGTTCTCCACCCCGATCTGGCAATGTCTCAAAAAGTTCATATAGCTCATCACCGCCATAACACATGAGCAAAGAGCGCTTAACTTTGCCATCGGTCTCACGGACACCGATAAAATAGTGCTCCAACCTTCCAATCCACAGACGCCATCTTGCCGCAGCCGTGGGTGGATCCACCAGTTCGCTGAACGGAGGGAGCGGTGCTGCGAGGCCATGCCCGGGGGGGGCTGCAGCAGCGGCTGCGGCGGCACCAGGAGCCGGACCCGGAACAACAAGAGCCGGCACCGTGGCCGGGGAACCAGTAGGAGCAGGTGGTTGGTTCTGTGCAGGGGTCGCGGCAGTGGCACCACCATCGGCGTGTTGTTGGCTCATGGTTTTTACAGTATGAACACGTGAGAAAACACGATGTGAGAGGCTAAGGCAGGGCAGGCACAGTGAGGCGCAGGTCCCACGTGGCAAAAACGGCAGCGCCGGGTAACTAGGCTTTCAGTTCCTGGTGAGGCGTGCAGAAATATGCTCAAATAGGCTTGGAGAGCCACTGGTGCAGTGTTGGTGGATGAGGTGGATGAGGCAGCCGACGTGACTTGAAGTGAGCCAACTTGCCGTCTGGTCGATGGCTGAAATAATTCCTTCCAAATCAATCACAGCGTCCGCCCAATGCGTGAGGATACGCAGGTTATTCTCACCCCGGTCGGCAGCCTGAAACCCGAGTTGACAGGGCTTACGCGACCTGATGCGGTGTGCGCATGCGCGAGCCCACGGCTCCAAGCGCGGCCGCTGAGGTACGGGCGCGAGGGCTGAGGATTTCCCCCCGATGCGCCGGCGGCAGGCGAAGGAGCGCACACGAAGGACGGCGGACGTTGGCGTGAGCGCCGGTAAGCCGCTTAAGAGCGGGCAGGGTGGCGGGCGTCGGTTGAGGCCTCGAAGAGGCGCGAGCTCACCTGACGCACCACGGCCTGGTGCGTACTTCACACTCGGCAGCACCACCGCGGAGCTCAGCCAAGCAGGGATGGCCGGCGCAGCTGCGTGGCGAGGCGCGGGTAACTGTGACCGCCTCGTCGCCAGTGTAGTGTCCGGAGACACGGGGGCAAGGGATGCCTAGGCCGCGAAGTGGGGCCTAACTATGACTAAACAAATGACGCAACGCTGACTGACAGTTAGGGCCAAAGACCACGAGCGGTCTTCTGGCCGTTTATTTATACTCAGGGGCTACCCCGCCCCCGAGGCGTATGCGTGCGTGTGTGCGTACGTGTGCGGGCCGGGTGGCTCCATTACTACACACAGTACCACAATAGGTGAAGCGCGCTTGGGTGTATTGCATGTGTTAAAACATTCCTGCTTGCTAAAGTTTTCATATTTTGAAAGCAGTACCTTTTCTATGTCCATGATGTGAGGGGTATTTAAACAGTTGGTAATCATGTTAATTTGCTGATTGAGAAAGGCTGAGTGCAGCCAAAACGCGTCTCAGTGAACTTTTGCCAGGTCTAGAGACATCACGCTTCAATAAAACAGCCAATGCGTGAGTCTTCGTGAGCGTGCCCCTTTTTCGAGTGTGAATTTGGGATTGGAGAGGATTCTATTAATGGCAGTGACGCCACTTTGCACGCGACACCAGCGTACTTTGGACTTGCTTAGTTAACCGCATTCCAGGAGTTTAACGAGGTATCGATTCAAGCAAGCCCCCAGAGTAATATGAGATGGAGTCCCCAGTGGATGGCAGGACGGAGCGCGAGGAAATCCTGGAGGTTTTCAGCGTGGAGTTCTAATTTTCACTACGAGCTTGCTGTCTCCCTCGGAAGTTCCGAAGTAAACTCTGGTGCTGGGCACCGTGCAACATCGTTGCTTTACGGTGAGGATTCATGGTCATATTTTCGCGGTGAGGATGTCTCCATTCCTGGCTTAATGACTAACTTTGAACGATTTCCCTTCGGGCAGACTATACACCATACAAAACCATTTTAGTCTTAATTCATGATAAGCGTTTATGTGTTCCTCGTTACTCCGATAAATTCCTTGAGGAGTCATTAAGACAATGGGATTCCAGCAATAACGCTTTTATTGTACTTTGTGTGGAGATGCTACGTGCAAATTTAGCATGCGTGATTTACTGCACGCCATTGTTGTGTACATTTGGGAAAGTATTATTATTATGTTCAAAGTATAACGCTTCAAAAAATGTTTTAAATGCCCCGATTTGACACACTTTAAAAGAGGTCTTTCAAATGATTATACAACTATTTCAATAGCATAACATATGTTGGCAGGTTTAATGTTGTTGATGTGCAAGTGTTGTGACATGGATCACTTTGGTCACGGAATTTTACAAAATGTGTGCACAGTACCACGATAGGTTAAGCGCGCTCGGGTGTATTACATGTGTTAAAACATTCCTGCTTGCTAAAGTTTTCGTATTTTGAAAGCAGTACATTTTCTATGTCCATGATGTGAGGGGTTTTTAAACAGTTGGTAATCATGTTAATTTACTGATTGAGAAAGGCTGAGTGCAGCCGAAACGCGTCTCAGTGAACTTTTGCCAGGTCTAGAGACATCATGCTTCAATAAAACAGCCAATGTGTGAATCTTCGTGTGTGTGCCCCTTTTTCGAGTGTGAATTTGGGATTGAAGAGGATATATATATATATATATATATATATATATATATATATATATATATATATAAAGCAGCCAATGTGTGAATCTTCATGTGCGTGCCCCTTTTTCGAGTGTGAATTTGGGATTGAAGAGGATATATATATATATATATATATATATATATATATATATATATATAATTTCACTCGTTTCCTCTCGATAACGCGCCCACCATCCGGAGCCACATCAAAAGGAAGAAACGGAAGACCCAGAGTGCAGGTGAGTTCTTTAATTTTCAGCACACCACGCCAGCATAACCTTTCGGTCTTCACAGAGGCCTTGGTCACATGACGCACCAAGAGAAATGAGCTAAATTTAAAGTGCTAGTGCATGCAAAACAGTACATTTTGATTGGCCAGTATACTGGGAGGGAGATGTCCTTAATGACCATGGAAAACATTTTGTGTAAAGTGCATAGGAAATTTGAATCATTTCATTTTTTGCATATTTTGCTGATTACTGTTTAAATACAGTTTGGTCCGAAAAACTCATTGATGTCAATCGACAGGTGTCAAAATCACATGATAATTAATTCATATATTTTACATCTTTTTGTACAAAAAGTGACCAAAATACAGAGATATATACATATAATAAATTAGGATTAACTAGTCGGACCAATTGCCAATCATTATTCTGCACCCACACACCTAGATTTCAATAAGACTAATATCGTTCAATTGAAGCTTGCATATGTCTAAATTAGAAACCAACGGTATTACGCAATTTTCAGCTCACCTCTTTAGGCCATATTATTGGTACTGGTGATGAAAGTCCAAAATAAAATTATGTGTACAAACTAAACCAAATGTGATAGAGCCAAAGATTTTGTGATTAAAATATAATATATACGCTGCCTAATGCAACTTCTGACAGGAGCGTTCCCGGTGTAAGCATTACAACGGTATCTAACTATACAACCTAGTTGTCAACACATTTATAGTTGTAGTAGTAATCAGTAATGAAGCCTAGATAGTAAGCAATTCATTTGCGTATCCAAACAGAAATATTGGGGGGCAAACATGTGTGCAAATAGCATGAGGAGGCATTTATAAGCACGTGTAAAAATCCTCCGTTGAGTTGAGGCCATTGTGGGTCTTACTGTCCATTTCCAAGATGTACCTGGTCTCTAATGCTCTTAGAATGCCTTCTCTGTTGCCACCTCTCCTTAGGGGACCCACAGTGTCTATGGCATAGTACCTAAGGAGTCCACTGTTGTTGTCGTGGTGCTCCCTATAATGCCTCGCAACCGGATACGTGGCATCGTTGGTATTGATAGCCCTAATATGCTGGAGTACCCTTTTGTGGACCTGCAATTTGGTACTACCAATATATTGCAGGCCACATGGGCACTCCAGCACATAGACCACATACTCGGTTTTGCATGTCAACTGTTTGTCGAACTTACGGGGCACTGTGGAAAACGCCGTAAGGTACTCGGTTTTATTGAGTCCTTGTGAGCATGCCTTGCAGCTCGAGCATTTTCTAAAGCCTCTACTAGCTGCCAACCAGTTTTTAGGGGGAATCACTCCGGACTAGACTTAACCACAGCATCCTGTAAAGAATATGCTTTTCTGAAGGTGATAGCTGGTTTGCTGGGCATGTGTTCACCTATTACTGGGTCGAGCTTGATCAAGTTCCAGTGTTGGTTAATTATCTTCCTAAGTGCCCCGTGTTGCCTGTTGTAGGTCCATATGAGTCTGATTGGCTGTGGAACACTGGGATCTGTGGACCTCTGGGCTTTCTTGTGGATCAGTGCATCATTTCGGGACAGGGCATTTGCTTTATTGATGGCTATATCTATTAGGTTTTCTGCATAGCCTCTTGCCAGAAACCGCTGTTTGCTTGCTGCTTGTGCTGCTTTGCAGTGGATGTCTGTACTGCAGACGCGCCTAATTCTGAGCATCTCCCCATAGGGAATGCTCCTAATTAAGTGCGGAGGATGGTGACTATCTGCGTGCAGCACGGTGTTACCCGCAGTAGGCTTTCTGTAGAGTTTAGTCTCCAACCTGTCCTGACTGACCTCTATTGTTACATCAAGAAAGTGTGCTTTTGTCTGACTGATATGGGAGGTGAAGGCCAAATTATATGCATTATTGTTCAGAGTTTCAATGAATTTTACAGCTTCCTCATGTGTCTCCCGCCAGATCATCAAAATATCATCGATGTACCTATACCATCGTATGATATGGCGGGTGCAGATTTCAAGGTAATCACCATGGAGGACCTGTCTCTCCCAGTATCCCATATATAGGCAGGCATAACTGGGAGAGAAACAGGCCCCCATGGCGACACCTCTAACCTGCTGATAGTACTGGTTAAGGAACATGAAGTAATTATGGTGTGGACAGAAGCTGATCATGGTGAGTAACAGTGTGTTGTGCTCGGCTAGTTCGATGTGGCGTTTACCCGGATAGAATTGCACAGCCCTCAACCCATGTGCATGCACTATGCTGGTATACAGCGATGAGACATCTAAAGTGATCAACCAATAGTCTTTATCCCATTGTATTTCATTGACTTTCCTCAGGAGGTCACTGGAATCCTGAATGTAGGAAGGAAGTGCCAAAACATGTTCTTGGAGGAATGAATCAATGTAAGTAGTGGCTTTCTCTAGTAGGCCCCCACACGCCGAAATGATGGGTCTTCCAGGTGGCTTGATAGAGTTTTTGTGCACTTTAGGAATTAAGTACAACACGGGGGTAATTGGGTGATCATTCTTTAGGTATTTTAGTTCATCCACGCTGATAAGCCCACTTGATCGCCAGCCCATCAGTAGGGAATGAAAGTCTGATTGTGCTTTTCTCAGTGCACCCACATCACAATGTTTATAGCAGTTTGGGTCATTCAGTTGGAGGTAGGCCTCCTCCATGTAGAGGTTCTTGGGCCAGAGCACGATGTTTCCACCTTTGTCAGATTGCCTGACTATCATGTTACCATCCATCTGTATTTTCTTTACCAGACTCTGATATGCATTGTTGCACTTGTGGTTAGGATGGTTAGATTTTACAGTCTTTACATGCAACGCCTTCACTTGTTTTATAATGGCATCTTGAAAAATGTCAATGTTGTCATATGGTGTGACCGGAGTGAATGTGGAGCGTGGTTTAAAGTTGGTTAGCCCACCAATTTGGGCATTTTCAGCCCCCTATATATATATATATTGGTCCAATCCTGGCTTGACTTCCAAAAGAACAGGCCCCGACTCCGTGGATGAAAATCAAAGGTTTTTATTAACCAATGCACACGATCAGACGCGTTTCGGTGGACAAGTCCACCTTGTTCACTACATCTAATATATATATTTATGTATATATGTGTGTGTATATATGTGTTTGTGTATATATATATATAATATTTAATTTGAACAATAATCCTGGAAAAGGACGTTATCAGCACTCAGGTAGGATTTTTAAATATGATTCATTCAGCCTTGTGCACAGTGCATCGAGTGCTTTTACCCAGACAATTTAATCAATTGTAAAGAGCGGCTACTCACCCGTGAGAGTGCCAAGGCGCTGAGGGTGGGGGGCTGCTGGTAGGACTAGGTGGCGGATCATTCGAAGAGCCAGGTGTTGAGGTCCTTCCTATATTGGGTCAGGGACACCTGAGGTGCAGGGGCAGGGAGTTTCATGTCTTGGTGGCAAGATGGGAGAACGATCTTCCTCCGGTTCTGGTTTTGTAGATCCTGGGGAAGGAGGCGAGGGTGATATGGGCGGATCAGAGTTGTCTGGTTGGTACGAGGCGGTGGTTCAGGTACGCTGGTCCTGTGCTGTGTAGGGCTTTGTAGGCGCGAGGGAGCTTGAAAGTGACTGGAGGCCAGTGGAGTTGTTGGAGGTGTCGCGTGATGCAGCTGCGGCGGGGGATGATGAGGATAAGTCTGGCGGCGACCTTTTGGATGTACTGTAGTTTATTGAGCTGTTTCTGGGTGGCGCCGGCGTAGAGTGCATTGCGGTAGTCAGGCCTGCTGGTGATGACAGCGTGGGTGACCTTCCGTCTAGACTCCGTGGGGATCCATCTGAAAGTCTTTTGGAGCAGGCGAAGTACATGGAAGCAGGCTGAGGAAACTGCATTGATTTGGCGGTTCATCATGAGCCAAGAGTCCAGAATGATGCCAAGGTTGCGTGAGTGGTCCGTCGGGGTGGGCGGAGCAGCTGGCCACCAGGAGTCGTCACATGCTGACGCAGTGGGTCCCAGGATAAGGACTTCAGTCTTGTCTGAGCTGAGCTTGAGGCAGCTGTCCCTCATCCATGTCGCAACGGCCTTCATTCCGCTGTGGAAGCTGGTTCTGGCAGTTGAGGGTTCATTGGTGAGGGAGAGGATCCGCTGGGTGTTGTCGGTGTAGGAGATGATGTTGAGTCAGTGGCTTTTGATGATAGCTGCTAGGGGGGCCATGTAGATGTTGAAAAGGGTAGGGCTCAAGGAGAAGCATTGGCAGATTCCACAGCTGATCTCTGTGGGTTTTGAGAGGAACAGTGGTAATCTGACTCGTTAGGTCCGACCGGTGAGGAAGGAGTGGATTTAGTCCAGAGCCTGGTGCGTATGCCGGCGTTGTGGAGTCTGTCGATTAGGGTGCGGTGGGAGACGGTCTCCATGGCGGGAGAGATTTCTAGTAGGATGAGGGCCGCAGTCTCGCCCCGGTCGAAGAGGGAGCGGAATATCATCTGTGGCGGTGAGGAGTGCAGTCTCTGTGCTATGGTTGCTTCGGAAGCTGGATTGAGAGGTGTCTAGGACGTGGTTCTCTTCGATAAACTCGAAGAGTTGGGCATTAATGGCCTTCTCTATCACCTTGGCTGGGAAGGGGAGGAGGTAGATCGGTCTGAAGTTCATGAGGTCTTTTTGATGCCTGGCTAGCAGGAGGTTGATCTCGGCTTGTTTCCAGGCATTGGGGAAGGTAGCAGTTTTGATGGAGCAGTTAATGGTGCGGTGAAGCTGCGGGCGAAGGTGGCCGCTGCTCTGTGGAAGATGTGGTACGGGCGAAAGGTCCGTCGGGGCCCCTGAGTGGATAGTCTTCATAGTCTTGTGTGTGTCCTCTGTAGAGAGTGGGGTCCAGCAGGGAATAGCTTGTTGAAGGGAAGCTTGGTTGTATGCAATGGTGGCCGGTGTGGTGGGTGGGGTTTGGGTGTTGAAGCTGCCGTAGATCATCCTGATCTTGTGGTGGAAGAAGGTGCCGAGTTTGCTGTAGAGGTCTAGGGAGGGGGGATCGTGTGAGGTCTTGCTGTTGGGCCTGGCGAACTCCTTGTTGATGGTAAAGAGTTCTGTACTGTTGTGTGCGTTAGCGTTGATTCTGTCCCGGATGGCCGATTTCCTAGTGGTTTAGAAGAGGATGTGGTGTGTGCTGATGGAGTACTTGAGGGTTGCGTAAGTTGTGTTGCTCCTCCATTTCTAATTGAGACGTCTGCAGGTGTGTCTGGGTTTGTGGAGGGTGGGGGTAAACCAGCTGGCCATCTTGTATCATTGTTTGCCTGGTCTTCTCTTGAGGGAAGCCAGGGTGTTAGCACAGTTGGATGTCCATTGGTGGAGGTTGAATGCTACGGAGTTGGTGTAGACGAGGAGTTCTTCAGTGGCCTTTGTCCAGCTGTGGCTGGGGGGTGGCAATGGTGACGGTCCTGTGTGGTAGGCGTATCAAAGGCGAGGTGTATGCAGTGATGGTCGGTCCAGGGGAGTTCAGTGGTGTGGATGAAGCTGATGTTCCCACTGGCGGACAAGATGGGGTTGAGCGTGTGTCCGTCTGTGTGGGTCGGGCGGTGGCCAGCTGCTTGAGTCTGATGTTGGTGAGGTTCTCCAGGAGGGAGGTGATGTTCTGGTTGCTGTGGTTGTCCATGTGGAAGTTGAGGTCTCCAAGCTGGATGTAGTCGGTGACTGCGAGAGCCTGGGGTGCGATGAGGTCTACAATAGAGTCAGTGAAGTGTGGTCAGGCCGGGGGGGGCTGTAGACGAGGGTGCCACAGAGTGTGGTGTTGGGTTTGGGCCGGATCTGGAAGTGGAGGTGTTCCATGTTTCTAGTGGGGTCATTAGAGTGCGTGGTTACTCGGAGCATGCTTTTGTGGATGATATCGATGCCTCCTCCCGGGTAGTCGGCCGTCCTTGTGGTTGATCTTGTAGCCGTCGGGGATGGCGAAGGTCATGTCCAATCCAGAGCAGGGATTGGTCCAGGTTTTCATGAAAAAGTCGATTTCAGGAGCGGTGGCATTGAGGAGGTCCAAAATTTACGCAGCGTAATTGTGGAGGGACCGCACTTTTAGGAGGATGTAGGTGAGGTGGACGAGTACGCTGTTGGTTGGCAGGGCAGCAATGGGGGCTGTCGTGGAGGCGTGGCCGAAGGTGCGGTTGCAGTTCCAGCAGGTGAATGGTCCTAGGGTCTTCCCCGTTGAAGTTAGGTGGCAGGTGGCATGTCGTCCCAGGTTGAGGGCGAGGAGGGTCCTGGCGTCGTATAAGTGGGGGGTCTGAGGCAGGGTCCCTGGCACTGGGCACGGTTCTGGCGCTGATGGGTACAGAAGGGCTTGCCTTTGGTGCGGCCGCCACTAAGTAGTGCTGCAGAGGGGCTGGCAGCTGGGAGGCGGGAAACGCGGAAGCGGAAAAAGGACACTGGAGGGGGTTGGGGATTGCAGTGGCAATGTAGGAGTGGGCAGAAACAACGGCAAATACGAAGGAAAAACACAAAGCCAGCAAGAGAAATAACAAAGGCAGAAAAAGAAGAAAAAAGAGAATTTAAAACAGAGAGAGAGAGACACACGGAAACAGCAAAGAGAGGGACAGGGGGGCAGTCAGGCAACAGAGCAGTGACGCTCTACCACTGGACCATTAGAGATGAGGAACAGGCATGAGCCTGTGGGTGGAGAGGGCCTCAAACTTCTGACCTCCAGGTAAGTGGCTTCAACAGCAGCAGATGGGGACAGCAGTAACAGGTACCAGACGGCGCTGCGTTGTGGAAGGAGCATGCCCACTAAGGATACTGCTTAGTGTTCCTTACTGTATTGTATTTCAGTTGCAGTTATACAGAGTTTCATGTCTTGATGAGGCACCAATCCACCTAAGAGGATGGGTACTATTCTACACTATTGTGTTTGCTTGGTTGAAAGGATGTTCATTTGCTATGCCACCTATCTGGATTGTTTTTTCATGTGAGAGTTTTATATTTTAAGAGCTAGTCCATGTTGTTCTAGGACACAGAGGCATGAAATATCTTCATCTAATGTACCATTTGGCATCATACATTCTTACCTGCCTTTTGCCTCCTCCTCCTTTTCAACCTTTTCAGGTTCACTTTGTATTTCCTTTATATTTTCTTCCTCTTCATCCAACTCTTGAATTACTTGGGTTTTCTTAATGCCTTCGCGAAAGCTATAGAAAAAGGAGCAGGACATTAAAGGATCATATCTAGTCAATCGTATCTATTTGTGCAAGAATGATTGTCTCCTAGGGCCCTATGTTGTAAAGGGTGCTGTACAGTACCTCTAACACTTCTGTACCAGTCATTATCTCGTCAAAAGAGATGGGATATCTTCAGAAAGTGGAATATTCACCACTAGGAACATTCAGGCCTCCAGAGGGAGTTGCTTATCTGTCTAACTACTACCACAACTAACAATAATAATAATAACAATAAAAAGAAGAAAAAGAAGAAAATTCCCCGATTATGAGCGTCAAGCTAAAGTTTCAAATGCATATTTTGCCACTGCGAGCAAGCTACATCATTTAAAAAGCCTACTCTTATAAATTCTATTCTGTACATTCAGTTGAGACTTCACAAGGAATTGATATTATTATCATAAACAGAAAATGTGGAGAGAGTTCACTTGAACTGGAATGTCTAACAATATGATTATCCACCAAACACTATTTACACTATTTACAATTACAACCATTTTACAATACTCCATTGAGGTGCCAGTATAATAGATCACTGTTTCTTTTTCACTTGGTGCACTTTAATTTAACAAATGTTTGCAAGGAACAACACTGACTAGAGCTGGAATACAGAATCAGCAATTATATACAATATTCATTCATTCATACCTGCAACAATTCATTTTGGGTATTTGTATAGAATGCTTAGAGAGTACGATTTATGCTGGTCATTCAAAAGGAACATTGTGAAAGAGTATGCAATGGACAATATACATCAATTAGATAAAATGATTCCAAGTACTCAGTAGCCACACACTTTCACTTACTGTCAGTTATATACTGTCAAATTTATAGACATGATCATAAGGAAGAAATTAGGAATTCAGTTCTCAGCACAACTGGAAACGGAAGGAAAGCCATACACCTTCAACAATCTAAAAAAAACACAACCTCCCAGATATAGAACTATACAATTTCCTAGCTATCAAAACAGCCGTTACAAAATCTAAACTACACAAGCAATTCCCATCCATCTTCCAGTTTATGGATAACATAAGCAAGACAGGGCACCAAGTCTCACTCCTATACAAACTACTCCGACCTGTCACATCCAAACTTAATGCAAAAAAAAACGGCCTATTGGGAAACCCAGATAAACTACAAACTTACAGAACACGAAATACAGACACTATGGGCTTCCCCATCCAAAAACATGATATCCCCCGCACTAGCACAGACCAAAATCTGGCTACTCCACCAAGCGCATTGGACACCAGCACGACTAGCCTCCATAGGTTTAAAGGACAACGACACTTGCTGGAATTGCGGAACAGAAAGAGGAGACCTAGAACACCTCATCTTTAGCTGCACGAAAGTCAAAAAATTCTGGAAAAAAGTGCTAGACTTCACAAACAGAGCGCTAGGTTGCAGCCTTAAGCAAACATTCGCCACAATCGTCACCAGACATCTCCACCCACGAAGACAGAAATCTCCTTCACTTCCTACTCACTTCAACAGCACAAATGGTACTCACGAACTGGAAGGACACAACCAAGGCCACATTTAAAGGGTGGCTAAACTGGGTGATCTTCCTCAGAGGTGCAGACTACACCACCCTCAGAAACACACCAGGGAGACACCCCAATAGAGAGATGTGGTCTAAACTAGATAATCTGATAGACTCCTTCAAACCACCATAGACAAAACATAACCATAAACATAACATAGCCAGACCTTTAAGCTGGTAGGGATTTTCTGTCACAAACAACAACCATCACTCCAGGTTCCATGTTTTATGTTTCTAACTAAGAGCCAGCCAATGGTGACAATAAGTGTTACATGTTACTTGTGGGCCAGTCCAACAGGGCGAACAAAGTCGTACAGTCGAACTCATCACAAATGCCTGTCGCGATAATCCTTCAAAGAACGTCAAGTCTATATGTTTTGTCAATATATATAACCTATAAATACCAATAAAAACATTAAAAAGAAACTTTTTTGTGAAAACACAAAGCTCCAACTGTGGATATCTAGTTGCACCAGACCGGGACAAAGTTACAAGTTCAGGCCCAACATGAAATAGAGCGGAGCTTAACAAAGTACCTTGAATCCTGGTTGTGGAGTGTTGCAAGGATTCGTGTCAAAGGTGCATCGCGCAGCCAAAGCATTGCAGCGGTTCTGAGATGCAGCAAGGCCGCAATGCAAGGTCCTGTGTTGTTGTCAAGCATCCTGTGGACAAGGGCTTGCGATGCAAAGTAAAGGATTGAGGATGCGTTGTACAGTCGGTTGGTTCCGTGATACTGCGAGGCTGCTTTGAGGAGTTCGTTGGTTCCGTGATACTGCGAGGCTGCTATGAGGAATCTGTTGCAAGGGCCTATGCCGAGGTTGAGTTGCACAGTGGCAGTTCTAAAGAGGTTGCGGGCTGGTCGTTGCAACTGGACTAATCCTCACAACAGCGGCAATGCGTCGGTTCTGCTTAGGGTTGTGCCGTACAGCAGAGGAGAAGCAAAGCTTCTGCTGGATCCACAAAGCCTCGCAGAGCACCTAAGGCCCACTTCCAAGGGCGAAGGACTGGGTGGCATCACTTGGCAGTATTGGCTAACATATGGCAAAGTCCTAGTGCAGGGTTCAATTTTGTTGGAGCCTTCTGTCCCCGAGGTGCCAGTCAGGAGGCCAGCCAACAAACTCTTGAAGTCACTCTGGAGTCCTAGGTTCAACAGATGCAGGTTCAGTCCTTCTCACCAGGCAAGAGGGCAGCGGGCATCATGTCAGCACATCAGGGCAGCAGTCTTCCAGAGCAGCAGTCCTTTTATCAGCACAGCAGTCCTTCTACCAGAGTATCCACAGGTCTAGAAATGTACTCAAGAGTTGGTGTCTGAGGTCCAGTATTTATACCCAGTTGTGCCTTTGAATTGGGGAGAAGCTTCTAGAAGCAGGCCTTTGAAGTGCACGGGTGCCCTGCCTTCCTGTCACCCACAGGGAGCATGCAGCCCTTTGTATGAAGGCAGGATAAAGCCCCTTCAAGTGTAAGTGGGGTTGGGCCAAGTTCCTCCCTCCATGCTGCGAGTGATGACCCATCCAGGCCCAGATAAGCTCCCTATTGTGTGTGGCTCTCTAGGAATAATACATAAAGCCCAACTGTCAACTACATCCAGTCATGTGACCCATACACAGGCTGCGGGCACCAAATAGCTAAGGCAGGAAAATGCCAACGCTCTAAAAGCTAAATTCATAAAATTGTAACTTAAAATCTGACTTCATCATGTAAGTATTTTTCATTAGAATTTCAAAGACATCAAACATGAACTGGCTACCTGCTCCCATTTGGAAATTTCAACTCATTGATGTAATCTGGTAACTCCAATGCAAGCTAATGGGAGAGGTTGGTCTTGCAGTACTGGAAACAAATGTAAGAGTTTTTCATTACCAGGACAAGTAGAGCTTAAACGTACATGTCTTACGTTTTACATACACAGTACCCTGCCCTCTGGGCTGTCCAGGGCCTACCCTAGGGGGGACTAATATGTATTATAAAGGAAGATGTGGGCCTGGCAAAAGGTTTATTTTGCCGGGTCGAAATGGCAATTTAAAAGTGCACACACAGGTTTTAATGGCAGGTCTGAGACATGTTTAAAATGCTACTTAAGTAGGCAGCAGAACTAGTAGCATTCAATTTACAGTCCCTGGGCACAGGTAGTGTTACTTTATTAGGGACTTAAAAGTAAATTAAATAAGCCAATTGTGTACAAGTCAATCTTACCATGTTTTACGGAGAAAGTACAAGTCCTTTAGCACTGTTTAGCAGTGGTAAAGTGTGCAGAGTTCTAAGGCCAGTAAAAACAAAGTCAGCAAAACAGGAGGGCTGAAGGCGACTGGTTAGGGGGGAACCATGCCAAGGACACCAGGTCTAATAGGACCCTTTATACAAATAAGCTTCAAACAGAAATGTATAATGTCAGATGAAAGGAAGATATTGTGGATCACGTTTATGAAGGGAATAAACTTTGGGACTAATCATGAATTTCAGGTACTCCTGTGAGTCTGCTAAGAATTGCAGAAAATAGCACTGGTTTCCCTGGAAAACACTTTAGACTGGGTTTAGTTAAAGGTGGGGAGAAGTGAGGAATACCTACAGCACAAAATCTCACGATTTAGGCATTAGAGGAATTAAGTGCATTAACTCCCAACCTAACGTGTTTTTTTATTGCCACACAATTTCACACCTACACTCGCACATTATATCATTTAAAACATCGGGAAAATATATCAGTAATCCTTACAAATTTATAGATTCACATGAGGAGAGACATAAATGATGCACAAACTACAGTCATACTCTTGAGATTAATCAATCCCAATGAGGATTAATTAAGAACATAGAATGAAACATCTTCATCACAGAAAAGAAAGAAACCTAGATATAATTTCCTCTACATCACCTGGTATGAGTAAATTTCAATATGTATTCAGAATAAACATATAATAACAAATTACATCCCTTTCTCACTTCCCCAAACTAAAGACTGAATCAGGGAGTCTCACACAGTAAATAACATATTCACTAATTTTTTTCTTGAAATAGTATTGCCACCTTTCACATCAAAGAGGATAGGGTGGAAGTTAACATACCACATTAACTGTCTTATTTCCTGCCTTTTGAGGTCTTGTATGTCATATGCATTATTTACCTCCAGTCAAGTTTAACTTGTTGCCTCAAAGTGTAGCGAGTGAATTGGTATTTCTTGTTTGCAAAGCACATTCCAAATAGACCAATATTTTAATGAGATCATTGTCCTCCAGAAGACTTAGTAATACTCCTCCATCCCATGGTAGGGGTTATAAATTGTTAGCCACTAGGTTGCTCATATGTTAGAAAGATTACAGTAGGCTCCCACCTTGGCTAACAGTATTGTTTGGGCTTTTTTTATCTACCTTGCCCTGACTATGGGTGGAGAAAATTGGTACGCCTGCTGCCTTGCCCATGGGAGGAGCTGGGATATTCCCTCTTGCCAAGGATGGGGGCTTTTGTCAAGTCCTTAATGCCCAAAAGCAAGGGGGATTTCAGAGCCATCCATCATCAGAGCGGATTTATTTAGCCTCTCAATCTGCACAAGCATGGGATGCATTTCCAACTTCTCTCACCTTGCCAAAAAGCACAGGGCCTTTTGTACCCCCTCTTGCTTTAAGCAAAGCTGGGAGATTGTAAGTTCTGCTACGTTTGTAGAAGAGTGAGGAGATGGGCTCGAGGCAAGATGGCGGACACAGCTGTGTCCGAGTGAGCCAGGTCGCGTGTGCTCTCCCCGACCCCCCCCCCCTGCAAACCCCTGTACTTCGATTTCGCTGAGGAAGCTGTGCGCATTCAAAGGCATAATGACTGTTTCATAAAAATTAAAAAAACAAAGCCTTTGATGATGCTGCTGTTGTGTTCTTTTCGCGTCAAGCTACATTGTATCCGAAATAGTGCTGAGACGCTAAGAGGATAAAAAAAGAGCATGGCGTTTGGTTGCTGAAAACGGGGATTCTGGCATGCTGACTCTGCTGTCGTTTCTCGTTACATCGCACCAGAATTGCCGATTTTCTTATATACCTGCTGCAGGAAACTGGGGCGCTTACTCCGGCTCCTTTCCCGGTGGTGGTATCTGCGGGAGTTACGGTGTCAGGCTGTGTAGGTTGGATCGGCTCCGCTGGCCTAAGGAGGAGGGGAAAGGGGCTGTAGTAACCAGGCAGAACCTTCAGAGCTGCCTGGAATACTTGGAGTGGATCATCACCGGGTCAGGATGGGACCCAAAAACGCCAGCTCTACTGGGAGCTCTAAGGGGCCAAAGACACGTGCAGCGGCTGCTGCAAATACCCCCACTACATTGGCACATACTTTGCAGGCCCAGCCTTGTAATAGCAGTGTGGAAAATGCGTCTAAGGCCCAGAATGGAAACAATGGGAGTGGGAACGCTGTGGTACTCGTGTTGGGATCTTCAGGAATATTGGGTTCTACCGGTAATCTACTTTCAAACACTGTCCTAGAGTATCCACAAGGATCTAAGGTAACAATTCCGATTTTTAATTAAAAAAAAATTCTTAGTTTCTAAAACCAAACTTGATCATGCCCCGATCCCTGGTGAGCTAATAACGGCAACTAACGCTGTGGAGATCCGTCCTTCTACTTTACTCCTTTGTGAATCCCCGAATACACCCTCCGAAAATAATGGCACTCAGCGGGTTAATAACGTTTGTGGCCCACAGGTGTCAGACTCTGCTGCTCTCGCTGTACTTGTCCATCCTACTCTTGAAGGCGAAGACTTCAGAACCCTCTACCAGAAGCAGTGACTGATGTGGACTCTGGTGGTTCAGGTGGGAAATTGTATTCAATGCCAGATGTTTCCATGGTGTTGGAGGGTGAAAGTGTGGATCTTGACTGGGCAGATGATAGAAGCCTAGCTAGTTCTGCGCTACTGGAAGAAGAGGAGAATTACTAGCCACTGCCAGGCGGAGAAAATACGGTTCAAAAGGCACAAGAGATGTTCAATACAAGACCAGGGCACATAACTAACAATGATGGTTCACCACTATTGGACCCCCCTCAACAGCTCAAGCTATAGAAACAAATGAGAACAGAGAGATCCAAGGTTCCATCTTTGAGGAATCTGACAGCGGCGTCACCCTCTCCACAATATACAAGGCTATTATGTCGCATCGGGAGAAGACGAAGGCAGAGAGCCTGTGTATTCATGGAGCTGTGCGCAAATTACAGAATACGGTGCGGCGTGTGGCCAAATCATGTACTTGTAGTGTAGTTCCTATTTTCCCAGTAGGCTCTGCGAATTGGAATAACATAAACAATAGTTTAGACGTAGGACTGAGGTCAACTAGGTCTCTATTGAATATGTTAGACTTAATTTAGGTTTGCCAGCTAGCTCAGAGGTCACTAGAAACTTTCTCGAATGAACAGGGAGGAGTGAACTTTCCTGATTAGACAAGAAGGGATTCAGCTTCTGACAACCGCATAAGCATGACAACTTTGCTTCTCCAGAATAAGGAGTATATCTCCAGAGTCGTGTGAAAGCAAATAGATAGCTTTTTCACTCAGTCAGTTGTGCATACTTAGTTTCACCAGAGTGCAGAGAAATAGAGAGACAGGCGTTTTCAATAAAAAGGTGTTATTTATTGAGCAGTCTTCTTTCTCATGCAAGAGAAATTAATTGCCACAATTGCAATACTTGTTATAAAGTAAAGTGCGTACAGTAAAAGGAGTATTATGAAATAATACTCTAAAAGCATTGATATGGTTTCTGAGCCATATGATACTTAAAAGGTATAAAATATATACAGTTACATACAATGATAAAAGTTTGACTAAACGTACTCAACTGGTGCTTCTAAGATACGCCTACCCCGGTGTACCTAACCTAAGTCTAGTACGTGTGAAGGAGTAAATGAGTCGCAGTTTAAGTTAAGTTAGTTTTTGCCAAGATTCTGACTCAATAATTATCTAGCGATCTAATCAGCTCCGTACCATGGTTATAGAATGGAGGAGGTCTTATATCTCGCGCTTAAGACTCGATCTTCCCAGTAACCCGCAAGGGTGGCTGGAAACACCGGAGCTGGATTTTCTCGGCAGGAGAAAAAGACAGCGTCTTTCTCAGTGCGTCAAGTGGGAGGGACGGCTTCCTTCGGCACTCGCATCAGCTGGGCTTCGGATAAGTAGATAGCCGCTCTGCTCCACACCACTGTGTGTTGCTTATGGCAAACGCTGGTATATTCTAACTGGAAGGTGCCGTGTTTGACGTAAGGTTGGACATAAGACGTCAATAAAAAGATGTCACTAAGAACTGGCGGTTCTTTCAGTGCTCGCAGAAGTTCTAGGACAAATCAAAACAAAAGCACAGGGGATTACCCAGGTTGCTGGAGGTTTGGTATGTTGTAAGAACTCGTTGTGCTTTCTAGGAGTCTATGGAAGTAGCCTTGCCGCATTTGGTTTGCATTGAATATTACTAAATATGAAATATTTAATTAGGGTCCTAGATAAAACCACAACACCCACTCCACGTATAATGTCCATCATTACTAAATACTAAGCAATATATAAACATATAGGTACGCATGTGTTTTTCCATCCCACCCCAAAATACATTAAATGCATTTGAAACGGTATAGATACACGAAAATGAGTATTATACTGTACAAGCAGTGGTATCATTCAGATAATGCAAATATAAATATCAGCTGAATGAATTGCGAAAATTACATTTATGAAATGGCTCTTAATACAGAAGAGAAGGTCGAGACCATTTCATCACATATTTATACAAGATTGTAAGTGTGCTAGAGGCTGATTCAAAATATTGTCTCTAGAGTCTCTAGGAATAGAAGCTCTGTTCTCTAAGAATAGTTCTACTCTAAGCAGAGTACCTTGTGCCAAAACGAAAGTAAATATTTTGGAAGTTTGGGAAAAATAATTTTGCTTTGAAGGAGAAAAGAAAAAATATAGTTCCAAATGTTTTTAGCAGGGCTGTTTATAAAATTTTAAGGCCGATTCCAGAGTTCAGGGAACGCTGTGTGCTCGCTATTTTAATTGTTATTCTTGTTGTTAGGAGAGAACATTACCTCAGATAGGCCAGCAAAAAAAGCGTCTACCACAGTAGGTGAAAGTTGGGCCAACTCCGAAAAAGTTGAAATAGTGCATATATGAGATGCATTGCCATCATCGATGTCTGGATCAGCAATGTTCACAGAAGGTTGTACCTGTGTGCTGCCGCTTTCATCTCATACTCCACCGCCACCTACTTGTAATGGTGAAGTCTCAACGAATGCCGTCATCAGAATCGGTAGCTGCTGGGGACAACACGTTGCATGAGTCGTTACCGGACAAAGCAAAGCGTCGATATCCATTGGTACTGTTGATGGTAGTGTAAGACATACGTCCAACACGCATTCTTCTCCGCATAGCAGACATCGAAGCACAGGTAAGATGCAATTTTGCCAGATCGGTCTGAATGAAAGAAACCAGGTTGTATTCAGATCTCTTAGCCGAGGACCTTAGTGATACAGTCTCGGTATCGTATTGCTAGGATCGTTTCTTCCATAGTAGCCTGAGTTTTGTCTGCGACTTAGCTTGCCATATTAGAGCAGGAGGAACAAAAATAAGATTCCTGTTACAAGTCCCAAAATAAGAGGCAGGCCACCAAAAAGAGAGTGCACAAAATTCTGGAAGATGCTCACGACTGTCTGAAAGGGTGCTAACAGTCCCGAGAAAATTGTCTTAAATACATGTGTGATGCCACTGGTATCTGACATGTTTAAAATTTGGCTTAACATTTCTCTAAAATGCACGGGGCAATTTGTCGATAAAAGGGTATGTATCTCTGCCGCTGTCCTTGCAGCTTGCAGGTCATATGTCTCTTTGGACGAGGTTAAAGGCACAGTTGTCTGTAAAAGAATAGACTTCATTCTGCTTAAAGTATCAATTCGTATAGAAGAGATATTTACAGAAGGCCATAATGCCGCCTCCATGTCTGGATTGATACTAGGATACAATACTTGCATACAACAAATGACCCTGGAAGTAACGCTCATGAGATAGGGTTTTCCTGACATCATGCACAACAGCTGTGGTCACTCAATATAACGTAGCTACCGTTGGACAGTTGTCTGAAAAAGGGCTCTATCTGTATAGCTGGGGTACTGTGCAGATGACATGAAAGGTTGTTTGAGGAACCTTTGCAAGATCCATACAAGTTTATACCTTCGCATAGGAGTGTACCGCTCAGTGATGTTTTACAATTAGTACCACTAAGAAATACCTCTTTCTTGCCCCCACTCCAACATCTATGTGAAAAAGGTAAATTCCAGGTTGATTTGATGTATCCTTTACCCAACCTTTCATACATGCCTGCTGGTATATACTTTTGGCAGTATTGAAACTGTAAAGTCGTTATCGGGATTGTAATGGTGCCATGTATTATCCATTCGATGACAGGTCTTTCTGACATTGTCAATGGTCATCTCTCAAGTTTTTCAATGTTTAGCACCGTATAGTCTGCTCCTTTCTGCGCCAACGAGATTTGTCTATCAGTAAGGTTAAAGATAGAAAATAATGACGTTATGTTGATTAGACGCCATGGCACGTGACCTGAACGCAGATTTTGTAACGTCCAGCCTAGCTGTACAGTAGAACGCAATTGAGACTGACCATGTTGTAACATTATCATATCCTGTTCTATTATATCAATAGCAGATGATACAATGCTGTCCAGTGAATAGATTCTGGAGGACAGAGTCGTTAACCCATTGTCCACTACAGAAAATGTTTTTTCCAAATGAATACGATCAATTTCTCGTATCTTTTCTGCAGTTTCAATTTGATTTAATTTCCAAGCTTCATTGTATGCTGCGTATATACCGACGTATATGAAACGTTTTTGACGCTGTTTGCGAGGTCCCGTTATGAAATCTCGCAAGTCAGCACCTTCTTTAAGTACAGTTAAGTGTTGCTTAATTTCGGGAAGTGTGGATCTCTGTAGCCACTCGAGGCATAATTTTCCTACACTGTATGTTGTAACTGTCCCTGGATGTTGTCTTTGGGAATATCTCGGGTCTGGCCTGTTATGTTTGAACCCCTGTATTTTGTTCAGGAATCTATCATGACAGTTATTAGTAAGCATGGGCAAAATGTGCGAATTCGTGATCCGCGAATTTGCGGATTTGTGAATTTGCGTTCTGCAAAATTCGCGAATTTGTCTGAATTAGCAGATTTTTTTATTTTTGCGGGGCGCTTTGCGTGTTTGCTGGGTTTTTTGTGCGAGACCGCGATGCGCCCTCTCGTTCATCACTGCCACCCTCTCGTTTTTTGTGCCCTTCTGCCCTCTGTACCACTCGTTTTTGTGCCTTTCTGCCCTCTGCCCTACTCGTATTTGTGCCCTTTTGCCCTCTGCCCCACTCATTTTTGTGCTCTTCTGCCCTCTTCCCAACTCGTTTTTGTGGTCTTCTGCCCTCTGCCCCACTCGTTTCTGCCCTCTGTCCCACTCGTTTTTGTGCTCTTCTGCTCTCTGCCCCACTCGTTTTTGTGCCCTTCTGCCCTCTGCCCCACTCGTTTTTTGTGCCCTTCTGCCCTCTGCCCCACTTTTTTGTGCCATTCTGCCTGCTGCCCCACTCATTGTTGTGCCCTTCTGCCCCTTGCCCCACTCGTTTTTGTGCCATTCTGCCCTCTGTCCCACTCGTTGTTGTGCCCTTCTGGCCTCAGCCCCACTCGATTTTGTGCCATTCTGCCCTCTGCCCCACTCGTTGTTGTGCCCTTTCTGCCCTCTGCCCCACTCATTTTTGTGCCATTCTGCCCTCTGTCCCACTCGTTGTTGTGCCCTTCTGCCCTCTGCCCCACTCGTTTTGTGCCATTCTGCCCTCTGCCCCACTCGTTGTTGTGCCCTTTCTCGCTCTGCCCCACTCGTTGTTGTGCCATTCTGCCCTCTGCCCCAATCATTGTTGTGCCCTTCCGCCCTCTGCCCCACTCGTTGTTGTGCCCTTCTGCCCTCTGTCACACTTGTTGTTGTGCCCTTCTGCCCTCTTCCCCACTCCTGTTTTATTTTAGAATGGCGCCGGGAAGCTGCCAGCGCCATTCTAAAATAGTTACTAAGTTAGCTTTATCAGGAAGCACTAATAGAGAAAATAAAGCAGGTGCTCGAGTTGAAGCTCAAATTCAGTTAAACTCGAGCACCTGCTTCATTTTATCTATAAGTGCTTCCTATTGAAGCTAACTTAGTAACTATTTTAGAATGGCATTGGCAGCTTGCCGGCGCCATTCTAAAATAGTTACAAGCTTGAAGCTTGAACTTTTGCCCCCCGGATTCGTTCCGCTCGTGGATTTGCGAAATTTCGGCAAATTCACGGGAATTCGCAGATCCCGAATTTGCCGAAAATCCGTAAAATCCGCACGCAGAACAGATTTTGCGCCCATGCTTAGTTATTAGTGTCTTTGGGCCAGATCAACCATTTTTTACAGTCAGGAAGTGTTCTGTTTTGTTTTAAATTATAGGCCACGTCTAACCCCTCATCTGTAGTGGTGTTTCTATCAGGCATTGGCTTTGGTATAGACGGGTTGTTTAAATCTTTTATCTTGGCTAAACCAAGACAGGTTGTTTGCTGAATTGTGTCATTCAGGAACATTATTTGTTCTGGGATCATGCAGGCTCTGAACAATGCTTCTAAACCTTATACCTGCCATTCTTTTGTTCCACATATGGTTTTTGTCTCAATGTTGTTTTTCCAAAATTCAAAACCAAATTTAGACATTTTTTCATAAAATGTTTCAGAATAAAACAGTTTAGTATTTGTCAACATGTTTTTTACCCCTGTCTTATTTGATATTTTAAAATAGAATGTTTCAGGATCAGTGACATTAAACCCCGAGAAATATGGGAATTTCTCAAGAAATGTCTTTGAGCTGCCTTTTGGCGGGGTTGGACAATGTTCCAATTGATTATAAATGAAAGTATTTCTAGGATTTGCAGATTTATGCAGATAATGATGCCCAAAGTGGTTGAAACAGTACATTTCCTCATAACTCGACGAACCCTGTAAATAATCATGTGCAGTAAATGTTGCTGACATTTCTAAATCTGACATCATATTATTAATATTTTCAAAGTCCCAATCATCGGAGAAACTACTAGGTAATACAAAGTCACTTAACGAAATTTTAAATTGCTGTGGAAATTTCAAGCGCTCAACTGGGCCATAAATTTCATAGTCAGTTTTGTCCCATGCTATACCACCAGGTATAGGGATGGCTGTGATGTTCACTGATGACAGTTCTCGTTTTTCAATGTGTGATGATCTGTGTGGTTTCAGGACCAAGTTGATGTTCTGTCTTGCTGTGTCCATTGTACTATATTTTCCATCAATAAATCTACCCAAACTTAGAACCAAGATGAGCCATAGAAGGAGGAAAAGTACACCAAACACAATCCATAGTTTAATCCATTGAGAAGTTAGATATGTTTCTTTGAGCTGAAAAAAGAGTTCTGTGACTTTTTCTTTGAATGTTGTTGTTGCTGGCTTGTCTCCATGTTCACTTAGATCATCGTAAAAGTCATCAAAGTTGATAAAGTAGCCAGATGCAGTTCTGTCAATTGGTGGGATTGCTTCCGGATTACCATTGATCTTTGCATTTTCTTTTGTTACATTTGTATAGTCCGAGGCTACATCGTTGTAGATCGGAGTTTCTTGGTGAACTGTTGCGATTTGGGTTTCAAGAGGCACAAGTTCCATGGCTTTGTTGCATAGTCCTTTTTTAATTACTGCAGGTTTGTCAAATGTGATTAGTCTCTCAGTTTGAACCTCTTGGATTGTAGCAAGATTCGGTCTTCTGCTATTTCTTGGGAGTTCACTGGGCCTACTACTTATTATTGGCTACATGGTTGTGGTTTCACCAGGTCGATTGATACAACTCGGTTCTCCTTTTTTCCAGCAAGGGGCGGTAGTACAACTGATCTTGTTCCGCTGACACCTAAGACAGGTACTGCTTTTCTGTAAGAAGGCCCAAATTCCTTCTTTACTGCGATCTTTTCTCTGACCAGATCCCCAATCTTTGGGATCCAGACAGGTCTTCCTGGGACAGGTGCTTTTTCTTCAGGGGTAGTTGGCTTTAATTTTTGTTACTCAGACTTTTTCTTGTTTCATTTAGTCCTGTAAAACAGCCAAACGATCTTTGATATCAAAGGCTTTTTGTTGCACCACTGAAGTTTGACAATCTAAATCCTGAATAATCAATCTAGTACCAAATAAAAGTTCATACGGGCTGATACCTCCTAGAGAATTTCTTGGCATATTATTAAGACTACGTTGGACACTTATTAGATGTTTGACCCACCCATCACCCGAACCTAATACCCTCGCTGTTATAGATTGCTTTATGTCCCTTTTTTTCTCTCCACTACCGCATTTCCCTCGGGATGGAATGGACTAGAATACCGCAATGCAATGCCCATGCTGGCCATGGCCTCCTTGTAAGCCCGAGAGCTAAACGCAGAACCCTGGTCAGAATGCAGCATGCCAATTGCGTATGTGCCGATAAAGACTCGCAAATCTTTTATAACAGTTCTGGCATCAGCCGAGCACTGGGGGTCTCATCTAAATGAATCTCGTCTTAATATTTATGGGACCGCATTTGTCCGGCCGGATGTCTGCGCATAGATAGCCTTATGCTGTCTAATAGTGGTGTCTGAGCTGGTATCTGGTCCGGTTCACAACTGCGATCTCTGTTGCAGTCCTCACAATTCATTGCAAATTTATAAAGTTCTACGCTCATCTGCGGCCACTAGTATAGTGATTGTAATTCTATCAGAGATTTCAGGATCTCTTGGTGCCTCAGACCCAATCCCATGTGTGCTTCTTGTATCAAGAAGACTCTCCGGTTCGTGTTTGGAATTACTCTATCCCCCACTCCAGGGATTTGAGCAAACGGAACGGAGTTTGCATCAATTATGTATGTATTGCCGAGTGGATAGTTTAGAGGTAATGCCGCATAATTGCCTTCCATTGAAGCTTTTACTGCAAGCAGCGTTTCGCCATCTATATGTTTTTTCGTACGCTTTTTTGTAGTTACGGAAGCCGAGTGATCAGCTGCCGCTGTGGCTTTGTCAACCAATGAATTCCCTGCAACGTGAACGCCATCCCGTTGAAGACTCTGCGTATGTATCACGTGAGTCTTTTGTAGTTTTTTCTGTAAAAGAACTACTTGTTCCCATAATCTTTTATGCTTTATTGTGGCACCTGTCTCATCTTTCGAACCATTTTTTATCCAGGTCTGCATGGAATTTTTGTAAGATCGGACGCAGTAATGTGAATCGCACACTATTAGTGTCGGGAATTCACGATCAGCATTTTCACGCCCCATCTTTAAAGATCTTATTTCAGCTCGCTGAGCTGTACAGTTTCTGAGAGATTCAGTTTTAGTGACCATCGGTCTGAATTTACCTAGGCGCCAGCGACCTTTAACAATCGCGCATGCTGCATGGTAAATCTGTTTTTCCATAACGTAGTGTTGTGCAAATCTGTCCGTGTAGATTACATAGGTGTACTGTTCGAGAGGCAGAATTTCGATCGGCAGAGGACATTCATTTTCATATTCCAGATATTCTAGTTTTTTCATTTTCGTATCCAATGTGTGTGGCAAGTCTTCTGTTGCAAGAGAAGTTTCCCATTTTATCCATTTTGGATCTAGAACTTTAGCATTGGTATTGCCTGGTATTGTTACTGCCTCAAGGGCCGATACAGCAGTTAAAACAGATATCCTTTTCCCTTGGGCTAGGGCTCTTTCTTTTGCTACAGTAGTTTGAACCGCAGTTAGAATTTTTTCAGTTGAACTGAATTTCTTCTCAGCTTATGTGTACAAATGTGATTTGTAAGCTATTGGTACCGTTTCTCCCTCATTAGAGGTCAGGTATGTGAATCTGCATTTTCCTGGGATGACTGGGATTACAAGGTTGCGTTTGTTTGCGCACGTTTGCAGTTTTGTTTTGGATAACATGTCTGTCTGTAATGATCTTAATATCTCTGTGTAAGTAAGTAATTCTTTATTGTTTAGGTTAATAAAAACCGTTACAAAAAAGTGCAATAAAACAAACTCATAAGAAATTTAAAAGACCTTAAAAGCAGAAATTCATGGTTGACCGAATAGTAAAGGTAAAAAACAATAAAACCCCACGGGAAAAAATGTTCAATGCGCTTAGTCCTATACTGGGCTTCCACTATACAAGTGCCTGGGTTATTTGTTTCCGTTCCGCTAGTTTCAGAAATTTCACTAGCTTCCCGTTTAGTGGCGTGAGACCAGGATCAAAACAAGCGAGGACAGCTTGTCTACGTGAGCGGACTCCTAGTTCGTTGAAAGCTGTTTTCAACAAAGCTACTCTTTCTTCGTTCAGCCTCGGACAAGTGCACAATAGGTGTTCTAAGTCTTCGATTCCTGTTCCACAGAGCCGGCATTTGGTCCCATAGTTCTGCCTCAACCATGGTGGTAAGTGAGGAATGGCGGGTAGAATTCCCAGCCTGTGTTTGAAAAAGGCCTCTTTTGTTTTCCAGCCATACCCCAGACCAAAATATGATTGGAGCCCCGGTGTTCTATATGTGCACAAGGTCATCCAGGCATGTTGCCTATAAGAGAGCAAAGCTTTGTCCTCCACATGCGATTGTCTCTTTAGACTCTTGTTCACTATGCGCTTGAATTGCGCATGTGATACAGGAGTCTCCCATAGGTCTTTCAGTCCTGTGATGGACAAGGACTCCTCTAGGTATTTTTTTGCCGGCATTCGCGATATGGTAAGCATGTCTTGCCAGAGCTGTCGGTTCAGGGTGTTTTCTTGGGAGTTCTTTAATTTGTGCCAGCGCTTGTATGAACCTCTTCGAGCAAGCGTTTGGCACGTCAACCCGAATTCCATCCGAATCTGGTAGATTAAAAAGAAATCTATAGGCCTTTGAGATGGTTGTGTCCAGAAGTTTAGCATCAGTTCTTCTTAGGGCCTCACTGCCATACGTGATTGATGACTCTATTTTGGCTACTCGTAATAGAGGAAGGAGAGTCTCACCGGTCAGATTGGTCTTTAGCTGTTTCATTGTCACGGCTATTAGTATGCCTTTCCTCTTGATGGCCTCTAATTGGTTTTGGTAGCGGCCGCCTTTATCGACTTGGATCCCTAGATATTTGTATTCAGAGCAGTTTGAGATTGCATCCGAACCAAGCATCCAAGTGTTCGACTTTTTGCTTCTAGTTATCGAAAGAACTTTTGTTTTACCAATGTTCACTTCTAATAGGTTTTCGACAGCATAACCATGAAGCGTGTTGATAAGGTTTTGAAGGCCAACTTTCGTGTGACTGACCAGGACCACGTCATCTGCATAGGAGATGCTGGACAGCCCTTTACCTCCTAACCGCGGAGCATGCGAATTGCAGGCATCTAAGGAGGGTGGCAGGTCAGCTGTAAAAAGATTGAAAAGAGTTGGAGCTAACACGCACCCCTGTTTTAGGCCCTTTGTGGTCGGAATGCGCCTAGAGAGGTGCGAGTCGTTCCCAAGCTTTACCTGGACCCATGTATTTGTGTGCAGCTTAATCAAAAGGTTTAATAGGGGCGAGAGAATCCCCCAGGAGGCCAGTTTTTGCCATAGGATTTCTCGATTGACATTGTCAAAGGTTCGCTTTAAAGTCCACAAAGCAGAGGTGGAGAGCCTGCTTGGTCGCTCTTGCCTTGTCAATGAGCAACGAGATGGCGATCAAGTTAGTTGTTGTCCCCATGTCTTTGCAGAACCCCGTTTGGCTGGATGGTATTAAGCTTTGGTTTGCAGCCCATTCTTGCAGATGGGTCAATAGGAGTCCTGCAAAGTATTTGGCCTCAACGTCAAGGAGTGCAATCAGTCGGTAGTTTTTTGGATGGAGTCTATCCCCAGCCTTATAGATCGGTGAGATGATCGAGCCCCTCCATGAGGCTGGAAAGCACCCAGAGTTGGTGACAGATGAATAGAGGGGGATCAGTGTGTCGGCCCAGTAATCAGGTTCAAGTTTGAAGAGGGCCGGGGGAATACCGTTTGGTCCAGCTGCCCCGTCTTTTCTACCTTTGGAGATTAGTTTCCTGGTTTGAGCTGCAGAGGGTACTAGAATGACGTCTTCACTTGGTGAGCGAATTTGCGGTTGTCTGCCACCCAGAAGATTAAGAGGCCCCCTTGTTTTCCTATCCTGGTGATTGAAATGTTCATCAAGAAACACTTCCCAAGATGATTTCGATATGTGTGATGTTATTCCGCTGATTTTTGGATTCATCAGTTTGTTTATGATCGACCAGAACTGGGTGCTGTTGTTGCCCATGGATGCATGATGAAGTTTGGCCCAGAAGTCAACGTTGTTAATATCTCTGTGTGTTTTTTAGTCCAATGAATTGGTTTAAAATAAGGTTTTATTAGTTCGTAGAGAGGTTTAACCCTCTCTGCATTATTTAGAGTGTATGTTCTTCCGAAATTCAGGAAACCCAGTATTGATTGTAAGTTCTTCAGCGTTTTTGGAGCTTGGAGTACAGCACACTTCTCTAAGAAGTTGTCTGCTAGGCTTTTGCCTTCACTTGATAATTCATATCCTAAAAATAGGACAGTTAGATGGGCAATTCGTGATTTTTTAAAGTTAAATTTGTACCCTTCAGATGCGAACCCAAGTATTATGGTGTTCACTCTTTTCAAGTGAGTCTCCAGGTCATAATCTGTAAGATAGATGTCATCGACATAGGATAATGCCTCATCATCATAAATCTGTAGTAACTCTGTTACCCTTGCTGAAAATAATCCTGGGCTATTCTTGAATCCCTCTGGGAGACAACAAAATAGTTTTTAAGTCACCATACTAGAAATATCTGCTTTCAGGTGCTATGTTTTGACAGAAGAAACCATTTGAAATGTACTGCAAATGTTTTACAGCTGGAGTTTAGATGTCTGTAGTCCAAAACTAGATGATATGAATTGCCTGGTTTGGAAGACAAGAAACAAAGGATTGTTCATATGTGAGGTGCATGTTTCAATCACCCCCTGATATTCAAGTTGATCTAAAATTTCTTTTACTTGTTTTTTAGCTTCTTGCTTAACAGGATACTGCCTCTGTGCAGTAGGTTGATTTTTTAACTGGATTTTATGGTGAGTAGAATCCTCATCCCACCCTACATGATTTTTATATAATGCAGGGGCTTGGGCCACTGCCCATTTTCTAGCAAGCGTGTATTTTCTATGTATTGGAATGTGATTTGAGAAGGCAGGCATAATCATTTCTTCGCCTTGAGGGCACTCCCTGACAAACTCTGGTGGCCAGTCTTTTTCTGCTAGAAGGATATCATAGCCTTTAGATAGATTCTCTCAAAAGAGACCTTTCATTTTCCTAGTTTTATCTCCCTCTATACGCAATGTTATTTCATATAGTTTATGGGGCACGCTCACTCTGGTGTCTGCAGTTTCCACTTGAATGTATTCATTTGTGTCCACTGTCTCCAGAAGAGTCATCAGGATCTTGTGAGCTATGCTCACTTCTGCTGCGCTGTTTAGCATTGTCTGGGCCCACTCTCCGTTTTTCAGTTGTGTCCTCAGGATTCTCTGCATGTTTTATTTTAATACTCGCTACCTTCTTTCTTGAAAATTGTGATTTTTTACTTTGATGAGCAAGTTCTTTGTCTTTGGACTTAACGTGTTCTTCTTTACGTTCTGACCGTCCTCTTCTTTCCGATCTCTTTGAGGAAGTCTGAAAAGATCGAGAGGAACGTGTATCAATATCTTGATATCTGTCAGGTTTTCTCAAATTGTCCCTATTTCTAAGGTTGTATCTTTTTTCAGAGGGTTCCCTTTGGGGAGACTTGCCCTCCCCTTCTGGAGATCTATTTCTCCGTTGGGGAGACATTCCTCTGGACTGAAATTGTTTTTCTCTGGGAGTGGTTTGTTTGTTACCCTCCCACTTCTTCTTTTGAGAATTGAGATTATTTTTAATAAATGTTTTTTCAGGACTTTCAATTAGTTGGGGTTCTACTGGTTTACCACCCAAACTATCCTAATTCTTCATAGGATTTTTCAATTATTTTAGCAAGCTCAAAAGGTTGGTCTGTTATATCTGTCTCTTTCAATTTTTGGCGGATTGCCACACATGCTGCTTCTCCTTTTATGTTGGCTAATAATATAGCCGAGACCTGCTTAAAGTCTTTCAGTAATTTCATACCCAGAGTTAAAGCAGGTTCTGGACCGTATTCATTTTGAATCTGTCTTAGTACATCTGGTATAACCGCCATAGACGGAACACCATGTGGTTTTGTGTAGATAGAAGCAAAGACTGTGCAAAGACTGTGCCCCAAGTGTCACAGTCCTCCACATGTGGTGCGATTCCCATTGGGAGGCATATAGTCAGAATTCTGTGTTTTTCACGACGGGTAGTATCAGGAAATACTGCCTCTATCTGAGTTATTTTTTGAGCTAACCAGAATGAAACTTGTTCCCGTTTTGCGGGTGTTTTACCAAGACATGATTGTATATTCTGTGGTGTAATCTTGTTTGTGTTCCCCTGTTGTGGGGTGTTTTGTGGAATTTTAATTGCAGGTTGGACTGTTGAAGTCCTCATGACATTTTGGACCAATTGTCTATGAATTTTAATTAGTTGTTTTCGCTCTGTCTGACATTGTTTCAATGTCCGGATGTGGTGTGTAGCTGGCTAGAACCAGCCACGTGGCTCCTGGTCTACCTAGTGGACCGAGCCTGGTAATGTGATTTTGATGATTTAGGGCGCCATTAAACTGGAGCAGGTGCTCTTGGTATATTAGTGGAATTTCAACTTCCTCAAAAGGAGAGTATTCCTCTGGAGATTCCGCTATTTTGTAGTAGTGGAACTCATGTGTTACAGCATTTGCTGCTGGAAAATGTATCCAGGAATAGAATACCTCTGTCTGCCAAAATTCATGTGCCTCTACAGTTTTATAGTTATGGTTTTTCTTATATTGACCGGGATGATTATTGCATCATGGTCGTCTTCATTAAACCCTTTAAGGTCTGCACCCGGTTGATTCGTATTTACTGCGGCTTCACCGGTTTCGTTGTTGTCGCCGTGATTTGACATTGTTTAATGAAAGTTTCTTGCAGAGCAAGTTTTGAGGAAACAAAGATTAGGTGCACAATATTTTGGAACACTGTATCCTTTAACGTTGACTATACTGTAAACTAATACATAGGATTCTCATCCTACTAAGTTACGGCGGATATTAATCTTTCACCCACTCCAGACGTCTATTGGAGTTTTTATGGGAAAAGGGGTCTGTGTGAAAAAGCACGACTGAGTTACTCTAGTATCTTGCGTTAGATTATCGCCTTATCAAACGTTGGGCCCCATGTAGTGTAGTTCCTATTTTCCCAATAGGCTCTGCACATTGGAATAACATAAACGATAGTTTAGACGTAGGACTGAGGTCAACTAGGTCTCTATTAAATATGTTAGACTTAATTTAGGTTTGCCAGCTAGCTCAGAGGTCACTAGACACTTTCTCGAATGAACAGGGAGGAGTGAACTTCCCTGATTAGACAAGAAGGGATTCAGCTTCAGACAACCGCATAAACATGACAACTTTGCTCCCCCAGAATAAGGAGTATATCTCCAGAGTCGTGTGAAAACAATAGATAGCTTTTTCACTTAGTCAGTTGTGCATACTTAGTTTCACCAGAGTGCAGAGAAATAGAGAGACGGGTGTTTTCAATAAAAAGGTGTTATTTATTGAGCAGTCTTCTTTCTCATGCAAGAGAAATGAATTGCCACAATTGCAATACTTGTTATAAAGTAAAGTGCGTACAGTAAAAGGAGTATTATGAAATAATACTGTAAAAGCATTGATATGGTTTCTGAGCTATATGATACTTAAAAGGTATAAAATATATACAGTTACATACAATGATAAAAGTTTGACTAAATGTACTCAACTGGTGCTTCTAAGATAAGCCTACCCCGGTGTACCTAACCTAAGCCTAGTACGTGGGAAAGAGTAAATGAGTTGCAGTTTAAGTTAAGTTAGTTTTTTTCAAGATTCTGACTCAAGAATTCTCTAGGGATCTAATCAGCTCCGTACCTTGGTTTTAGAATGGAGGAGGTCTTGTATCTCGCTCTCAGGACTCTATCTCCCAGTAACCCGCAAGGGTGGCTGGAAACACCGGAGATGGATTTTCTCGGCAGGAGAAAAAGACAGCGTCTTTCTCAGTGCGTCAAGTGGGAGGGATGGCTTCCTTCGGCACTCGCATCAGATGGGCTTCGGATAAGCAGATAGCCGCTCTGCTCCACACCACCGTGTGTTGCTTAAGGCAAACGCTGGTATATTTATACCTGGAAGGTGCCATGTTTGACGTAAGGTTGGACATAAGACGTCAATAAAAAGATGTCACTAAGAACAGGAGATTCTTTCAGTGCTCGCAGGAGTTCTAGGACAAATCAAAACAAAAGCACGGGGAATTCCCAGGTTGCTAGAGGTTTGGTATGTTGTAAGAACTCGTTGTGCTTTCTAGGAGTCTAAGGAAGTAGTCTTGCCGCATTTGGTTTGCATTGGCTATTACTAAATATGAAATATTTAATTAGGGTCCTAGATAAAACCACAACATACTGAATTATCCGTAAGAATAAGAGAAGCTGAAGGAAGAATCTCTTCAATAGAGGATGACTTTGCTTCATGTAAGGCTGATGTCTCTGCCCTTCATTCAATCCGGAATAATATAAACTGGAAATTAATTGACATGGAAAATAGATCAAGGAGAAATAACCTCCGTATACTTGGAATTCCTGAAGGTTTAGAAGGAAAAGACATTCGTCAATTCGTAATTGATCTCTGTACTGAAGCTTTTCCTGAGTTAAAGGACTGGAAATGGGAGCTTGAGGTCCAAAGGGTGCACAGATTTCCTTTTCAGGTACGGGGGGGGGTTTGAGAGGTAGAGAGGCTAAAGCAAGGGCAATACTTATCTGTCTTAACAATTTCCTACTGCATGAGCATTTATATGATTTGGCACGACCTGACTGTAAGCGTAAGACTAAGGGTTGCGAGTTCTTTGTCCGCCCTGACTACTGTAAGGCCACTGTCCAACTAAGGTGCCATTTGCGCCAATTGATCTCACCATTCCAGGCAAAAGGGGCACAAGCTTTTTTATTAAATCCTTCCAAGCTCAAGGTTATCGCCAAGGATAAAACTTTATTTTTTTCCTCCGAGATAGCGGCAAAGGAATTCTTGGAGACACTGTAAGGAATAGTGCTCCTGTGCTGGTAGTGCTAGCTTTCTTTTTTATATCTTACTATTTTTCTTTTGTTCTTCTCTTTTTCTGCTTAAGTAAGGGGGCAGGGGGATGGGGAGGGTACTACTCACTCCTTTCTCGCCATCACCTATAGGGACTATTCGGTCCCTTTGCCTCATATGGGTGGGTTCAGGGGAAGATGGGGATGGGGTGGGGGGATGGGAGATCAAGTAGGTTGGGGAGAAGGGCGGGTTTTGGAGGCAAGGAACAAAAGGAATACAGTAATGAGATGGAAGCAAGTGCAACTGAGCCAGTTAGGGTCCAATAAATGTGTTGCAGCTGTAGACTGTTTTTTTCTGTAATTATTAGTCATAGTAAGCATCATAAATGACAACATGTGGGGGCAGAAACTGTGGATCTTTCTTTCAGCTACAATAAAATGATTTGTGTTTAAAGATGGGTAAATTTACCATTTGCTCTTGGAACATGTGTGGGCTAAATAATAGAAAGAAAAGAGGAATTATTGCTCAAATTCTTAAAACAATGGGTATAGAGTTGGTTTGTGTTCAAGAGACACATATTGTTTGGAATAATAGGGCCTGGCTGAGAGTTTTGGGGTATGAAATTTTGGGTTGTGCACAACAAGGGTCGACCACAAGAGGGGTTGCTATTCTAAAGAAATATGGATGGGGCGAGTGCAAACGTGTGAAGGCAGATAAACAGGGTCGGTGGGCTATTATTGAGCTCAGGATTGATAGCCTCTTAGTCACGATATGTTCATTGTATGGTCCTACTTCTGATGATCCTGATATGCTTAACAACATTAGCATCGAACTCGCATCTTGGCCATCCACCGTAATTCTTTGCAGGGATTTTAACCTACATCCGCAAGGAGATGTTGACATTCGTAATAACCTCCGTTATGAAGGTAAAAAAAATAAGGTTTTTAACCCCTTGGGGGTGGCCATGATTCTGCGCCTGTGTGGCTGTTTTAAATAATGGGCGGGTTCATGACGGCCCCCGGCCGTCATCAGCACACGAGCACAGTGATGCATGACGGCTGGGGGCCATCATCAGTATAGAAGGGGTTAAAGCTACCAAGGGTCTTCTTAATGAGTTTGGTCTAGTTGATGCTTGGTGGCTAAAAAAAACAGAGGACCCAGGATATACATTTTATTCTGCCCCTCATCAGAAACATGTTCAAATTGACTATTTCTTTACCTCTTTAGAACTATTAACCAATGCCAAGATCGATATTTTACCCAAAATAATATCAGATCACAATCCGATCATTTTAGAACTAGAAATAGAAAGGTTGTGTAGACCACCAAAAAACCATGGACATTTGAGCGTCATCTATTGGTGGACCATGCCTATCAAGAACAAATGGTTAAATGGATGGCAGAGTTCTTCGAGTTTAATTCTGGCTCTGCCCCAGTGAGTACAGTATGGGATGCGTTTAAAGCCGGAGTGCGTGGAGAGACGCTTAGCTTTTCTAATAACAAACAACGTAGGATGAGGGCGGAACAGGATGTTGAGCTGAATAAATTGTGAGCTTTAGAGATTGGGTTTATGCAAGTAGGTAGTACTAGTCAAGAATATGAATAAAAGGCAACAGATCTGGCCATTCAAAAAATGAAAGTATACCAAATCTTTGCTACTAAGTTAGCAGCCCATATAGCAGTATATCGCTCTATCGGAGAGGATTCTGGACGGTTACTTGCCAAAAGGCTATGGCAGAAAGAGGTAGCTAGGAGGGTGGAAGCTATCCAGGTTGAACAGGGGCAAACACACACAGATCCTGTGAAAATACTGGAGGCTTTTCATAAATGTTACACTCATCTTTATCTAACTGAAGACTCCACTGAAATAGAAGAGAAGCTTACAGAGTTCTTGGGGGATCAGAAGTTTTCTAATTTAACTCCTGAACAAAGAGAAGAATTAGAGGCCGATATCACTTATGAGGAACTAGAGGCAGCAATATTATCGTTAGCGGTAGGCAAGGCAGTCGGTCCAGATGGGACTCCGCTGGAATTTTTTTGTACTTTTCTTTCGACCCTAAATGAACAAATGTTTGTGATGTGCCTGACTGCACAAAGGAGATGAGCTCCTCTTTCCTGGCGGAAGTCAATAATAACGGTGTTTCTAAAAAAAGACAAACCTCCCCTCTCACCCTCCTCTTACAGACCAATTTCATTAATTAATGCTGATAGTAAGATCTATTCTAAAATTTTAGACACCCGTCTCTCTAGGACCATTGCAACTCTAGTGTCACCATTCCAGCATGGGTTCATACCTGGCCGTGACACGAACGATCATGTTCGGCGTGTTATAGCTTTGATGGATTCGAAAGAAACTACGAAGACTCCGATTGGCATCACCCTGTTGGATGCCGAGAAGGCATTCGACAGGGTGGCCTGGCCTTATTTGTGGCAGGTCGTACACTTGAAGGGATTTGGACCTGGAATTCTGCAAGCCATAAAATCTCTATATCAATCTCCCATTGCGTCGATACGTCTAGCGGGTTATGAATCGGAGCTCTTTACAATCACTCGTGGAACGAGACAAGGCTGTCCTAGCTCACCCCTATTATTTGCTTTATATATTTATTTTTGTTTATCTAAATTGAACCAGTCTATTGATATTAAAGCAGTTAAAGTACGTAATGTTGAATATAGAGCTCTGGCTTACGCAGATGATATTGTTGTCGTTACTACTGATCTCCCCTCGGCCCTCCCAACAATTGAAGGTCTTGCATTACAGTTTGGTCTTTTTTCTGGCTATAAGTTAAATGTAACTAAAACACAGATTCTCTACCTAGGGGCTAATCCTCCGGAGGATATCTCTACTTTTCCGGAAGCAACTTACCTGGGAATTAAGCTCACCTCATCAACTAAGAAGATCCCCGAAATTAATATGAATCCAGTCTTAGATAAAGTGAATTCTACTTTAGGTTTAAAGTATTTTATTGAAGCAGGGTAAGGAAGGAAACAACAGGGCAAGAAAAAGAAAAACCACAGGTGCCCCACAATCAATGCGTACAATAAAGTAGATACATCAAAGCAGTTATGTCTCTTCAGTAGGCACCATCCGGCTCGGGAACACAGCTTGTGCGCCTGTGGTTAAAGATAAAAGAGGGGGGGGGAGGGGGGAAGGGGAAGAGGGAAGGGGGGGGGAGGGGAAAAAGGGAAAGGGGTTGGAGGGGAAAGGGGTGGGGAAACAACCCTGCTCCACAACCTACCTAACCAACAAAACCCCCCAACTACCACACCCCAACCCACCCCCTGTACTGTGCCATAACCATCTGCTCTCCCCTCATATCGACCCTCCAGTAATCCCCGCTATGCAAGGCCAACCCCGACCAATCAGACAGGCGGATCCGGTGGCGGCGTCAGCCGTAACAACCTAAGATATCTGGGACAGGTGATCTCCCGAAACTCAGAACACAACAGGCTATGGAAGGGCGCCCACAGTTCCTCAAAAGCATCAGTATCCCCCAGGGCCACTAAGGACATCTTCTCCCTGCCAAGGACATGCCACAATCTATGCAGCCAGCCGACAACAGTGGGGAGTGTGGTGCAGCGCCAGTGTATGAGAATGTTTTGCACCGCTGACCCCAGAACAATCGCAATCTGTCTGCCCCTCCTAGACCTGAGGGGATACATCAACCCATTCGGCAAACCCAGTAAAACATAGGCAGGGAACCTCGGCAGCTCTATCTCAAAACATTTGTCCACCTCACCCAGGACCTCCTCCCAATAAGAAGCCAAAAGGGGGCATTCCCACAGTATGTGTGTAAGCGTGCCATTATTGCCACAGTTGCGCCAGCACGTCCCTGGTATTGCCCTATCCATCTCGTGTAACTTCTCCGGAGTGCGGTACCAGTAGGTCGAGATTTTGGTGAAGGTCTCCGTGAGCCCCGTGTGATAGGCCGAGTGGCGTGAGCGGTAGGAGATATGGTCCCATTCCGTGTGGCTCAACACTCGTCCGAGCTCCCGTTCCCATCGCTCCCGACCGGGGTTGTGAATGTGAAAGGGGGGGGGGGGCTGCAGCATTTTATACAAATCTGAGATTAGTTTAGCGTCCGACGTGCGAGTGATTAACCAACGCTCGTACACCGTGATCTCCCGGTCTGCCTTATCGCGCACTTGGGGTTGTAATGCCCAGTGGCGCGCCTGCATATATCTCATACGCTCCACCTCTGGGAGGCCGTAGTCCCGCTGCAAGTCCTGGAAGGGGACGACTCCCTCGGGGCCGTATAGATGATACAAAGTGCAGCAGCGGGCCGCCCGCCAGCGCTCGTAAGCACCGTGCTCTGTTCCGGGACCGAAGTCCGGATTGCCAATGAACGGCGTATAGGGGGAGGTAAAAGTAGTAAGCTCATGCCTAACAGCCACTGAGTCCCACGCCCGAAGCGGGACACGCGTCACGAAAGATGCGTAAAGGTTAGGGGGTCGATGAGCCCGCTTCAAGAATGGGACCTCCTGTAACGTCCTGCCCGCCACCGCTTGATCCTGGAACAGCCAGTGTTTGTCTGACTCCCACCGGCTCCATTCCACCAGATAGCGGAGTTGGGCGGCCTGGAAATATTTCCGTAAGTCCGGTATCCCCACCCCCCCAGATTCGGGCGCCAGCGTAGCGATGCTCCTTTTGATCCGCGGTTTACGGCCCTGCCACACGAACCGTGCAATGGCCGACTGGGTCTCCGCGAGCCACCCTGCGGGGGGCTGGAGCGGCAACGCCCGAAACAGGTATAGCACCTGAGGCAGGAGCGTCATCTTCACTGCGGCCACCCTACCTAGCAGCGACAACGTGCCCTTATCCCACCGACCTAGTTCCTCTCTGATTTTCGTGCTCAAAGCCGCATAATTGGCCGTGACCATCGCCGGAAGGGAGAGCGCCAACAGGATCCCTAAATATGGAATCCGGTCCTTGGACCAGCTCAGAGGGTAAAGTCTCTGTAGTTCCGCTCTAGTGGCGCTAGTGAGCGAAATGTCGAGGGCGGCTGATTTCCCGAGGTTCACCTTGAAGCCCGCCACCTCGGCGAAGAGGTCCAATTCTGCAATGCAAGCCGGCAGTGACCTCCGCGGGTCATCGAGCGTCAGAATGACGTCATCTGCGTACAGGCTAATCGCATGATGAAATTCACCCATCTTGACTCCAACGATGTCGGGGTTCTGCCGAACCCTTTGAGCAAACGGCTCCATGTAAAGGGCAAAGAGCAAAGGGGACAGTGGGCACCCCTGTCGCGTACCCCGTTCTATGGGAAAGGGCCGGGAGCTGCCTCCGTTCACTCGGACCACCGCGGACGGGAACCGGTAGCAGTTGAAGATCAGATGACGGAATTTCTCGCCTATCCCGAACTTGCCCAAGACCTTGTCTAGGTAGGGCCAGTGTACCCTGTCGAAAGCTTTCTCCGCGTCTATGGAGAGGAGCATCCTCTCCCCGGGGATCCTGGAGGCCTTCTCAAGAATATGAGTCACCCTCTTTGTGTTGTCCACTGTTTGCCTGCCAGGCACGAAGCCCGCTTGATCCGAGTCAACCATGCCCGGGAGATGAAGTGCCAGGCGTGCTGCTAATATGCTGGTGAACACTTTCAAGTCCGTGTTCAACAACGAGATGGGACGGTAGGATCCACAGGCAGTCCTGTCCTTGCCCGGTTTCGGGATCACTGAGACCGTGGCCTGAAGAAATTCGGGGGGAATGGCACCCGGCTCCGCGAAGGTGTTGAAAAGGCGGGTCAGCAAAGGCGCTAGCTTCTGACAGAAGGTCTTATAAAACAGAGGGATAAAGCCATCCGGTTCCGGGGCCTTGCCCGGTTTGAGCCGGGATATCGCCGTGACCACCTCCTCGATACGGATTTCACGTTCCAAATACTGAGCCTGATCCGGCGTTAACGACGGGAGCGGTACCGACTCTAGATATTCTGCCTCCGCTTGGGCGGAGGGGGCCTCACCAGTGTAGAGGTCTGCGTAGAAGCCACGGAAGACGTCCGCTATTTGCTCATCCGCCGTGACAGAACCTCCGGTCGAGTCAGCCAGCTACTTCACTCGGTGCTGTTGGTGCTGCACCCTAAGCTTGTTGGCCAAGAGCCGCCCGCATCGATCGCCACCAGTGTAATACTTGTGCTTCAGACGAAGCATCGCGTACTCCGCCCGGTCCGTGTCCAGGGCAGCCAAGAGTTTTCTGGCAGCTTTCAGCTGTCTCCAGACTCTGGGGGCCCCCGTTCTATGATGAACCTGCTCCAGCTCCCGCACCTGCCGGGTAAGCTCATCCCTCTTGAGCTGTCGATCCTTGTTCTCCGCCGAGGAGATCGCTATGAATTCGCCTCGGAGCACAGCCTTCAGGGCTGCCCACTGCGTCGCGCGAGAGGTATCGTCATTATCGTTCACGCGTTGAAAGTCCACAATGGCCGCGCGGATCTGGTCCACCGTCGACCGTCTGTGCAATAGCGTGTCTCAAAGCCGCCAGACCCCTCTCGGCCGAGCCACCGGAGGCAGATTGAAAGTACCCTCCACCGGCGCGTGGTCGGAAAGAGAAAGGACCCCCATATCAGCGTTCGAGGCTAAAACGAGCATCGGACCCGACACAAGTAGATGGTCCAGTCGCGCATAGGACTTGTGTGCATGTGAAAAGTAGGAGTACGCGCGGGTGGTGGGGTGGAGGTGGCGCCACATGTCATGCAAGTCCAGCTCCTCAAGTCGAGTGCGAACTGAGCCCGAGAGCTCACCCAACTGGTGGCGCCGCTGCACAGACCTGTCCATTGCCGCGTCGAAAACTAGATTCAAATCGCCCCCCAGCACTATGTGCCTATCAGAGGTGGATGCTACGTCTTCCAGTGCCCTGTGCAAGAATTGATCCTGGTGGTCATTGGGGCCGTAGATAGAGCCAACAGTCAGTACGAAACCCCCCACCCTGATCCTATATGCCAAAAACCTCCCTTTCTGCTCCGCCACTTTGTGTAAGATCTCCCCCCTGAACCCCTTGGAGAACAGGAGCGCCACCCCTGCCGTTTTAGAGGTGCTAGAGGAGAAAAGCTGCGTGGGGAATTTGGGGGTACGCATTCTAGAACAGTCTTTAGCCAGCAGATGGGTCTCTTGCAGCAGGCAAACATCAGCCTGGGAGCTCTCCAACAGAGACAATACCGCCCGCCTTTTAACCGGGTTATTCAACCCTTTCACATTTAGAGTGACCACTTTAAGAGCCATCAAGGAGGGGAATCATTGAAGCACACACAGATAGGCAAAGCCCGCAAGCAAACATGGAGGCCACCTCACGAGGCCCCAGCGCACAGCAACCACGGATATCTCTATGGCACAGTACAGTCCCCGAACCCCAACACCCCACAACCAGAAGAACCCCCCCCCCCCTCCCCCTGGAACCCCACACACCCAAATCCGTACCACTCCCAACTACCAACCCCTTCACTAGCCTCCAAACTCAAAACATCCCTCTGCCGTTCCCGTTCCCACACCCCGCTTCTCAAACTTTGCAAAGAAGTCATTGTCCCATTCCGGTCCGTATCGGACAAGGCCGTGGAAAGTCAGTCTAGTGGACGTCCAGCCACCACCTCCTGCACTCGCCATCCTGCCCGCCCTCCCCCAGAACCCCCGCACCTGCAATAAGAAGAGGCTAGTGCAGACTCCCCCCGGAGTAAATTCAGGCCGTCAGGGCCACTTCGCCAGTCGCCGCCACTCTGGAGGCCTCCTGGATGGCGGCCGCCATGTCCGCCCGAATCGTGGGCGATCCCGGTTGCTCCGGTGGTGGGGAGCGCCTCTCCCCTGCTTGCTGCCAGCCGTCTCGAGTGCTTCGTCTGCGGCGCGGCGCCGGGGTGTCCGTATCAGATGCAGTGAGGCCCAACACCGCGCAAACGTCCTGGAGGGACCGGAGCTGGTGCAATGTTCCGTTCCATCTAAAAATCAGGCGGAAAGGGTGTCCCCAAGAGTATTGCGTCCCTTGCTCCCGGAGGAAGTCCGTGGCGATTTTGAAGGATTTTCTCTTCTGCAGCGTGACCGTAGATAAATCCTGATACAGGGCCACCGGGTGGTCTCGGAATCGGAAAGGCTGCTGTCTCCTCGCCTCGCGGAGGATCCGCTCCTTCAGGGGGAAGTCCGGCAGGAAGGCCAGGATGTCCGGGGGGGGGGTGCTGTGGCTCTGCGGGGGCGACCCACCCGGCGCGCCCTGTCAATGCGGATCTGAAAGCCTTCCGACTCCCCCAAAATTGCACGGAAGAGGGCCACCAGGTATGCAGTCACGTCTTCACCCTCCTCGCCGGACGGGATGCCATGGACCCTGATGTTATTCCGCCTGGATCGATTCTCGAGGTCCTCGGCGTGGGCCTGCAGCTCAATCTGTTGTTCCCGCAGCCGCAGGACCTCCTGCTGCAGATGGGTGATCTCCTCGTCTCTGGAGTGACCAGCCTCCTCCACGGTGTTGACCCGCTCCCCCAGGGAGTCCACCTCTCTCCGAACCTCGCGGACCTCCCCGGCCACCTCATGCTTCAACGTTTGAAAGTCCTCCCACAAGGAACTGAAAAGCGACTCGAGGAATGATCGTGTCACCGGGGGTTCTCCGCTTTCAGCGCCCCTGGTCGGGGCCGGGGAGGTCGTGGTGGATTGATTCCCTCCGCTACGCAGGGCACCGCGCCCCAACATGTCCGGCAAAGTCCGATCACCCCTTCTCTGTCCCCTAGCGTTCGACATCTTGGCTGCGCAGGGGGCGTCGGTGGCCGTCGCTCGGCAAAGAGGTCAACAGGGCCAGAGCAGCTACACACCAGTCGGGAAGCACCGCCACACAAAGATCCCGAGCAAGGCCGAGCAGCCAGGCCGGAGTCCACAAAATGGCCGCCCGTTACTATCAATGGGCCAACGCCCAAGAAGTGAGGCCTACCCTCGTCTCAGGTCCAGTGGCGAGAAACACAGCCGGAGGGCAGACTCGCGGGGCAGGGGCCGCCGGGGCCGGCAATCCTGGGGGAATATCTGCTCCGGGGGCACAACACCACTCCTCCACAACCAGTGTCGGGCCGGAGCGGCCTCACGGGGCGAGCACCCTCAAGCCTCGGACCAGCGTAGCAACTCGATGCTGGCTCCGCCTCCGTCTATCTCCTCCGTGCAGCTCCGCTCTCGTCATCCACCTCCGGTCGGCTCCGCTTCGCTCGCGAAGTCCCCTTCGACTCCTACTCCGACACCGCGGCACAGGCACTTCAGCGGGCCACTCACAAGCGGCAGGGCACACCGTCAGGATCCCAGGCCCGGAGGTCTCGCGGCTCCCGGCTCACACACAGGCCGCTCAGCGGGCTCCGCCCCAGGCTATTTTGGTCTGAATCGCACCTCCGAAGGGGCAATCAAGGCTCAACAATCGCTCCACACCGCCACCGGGGTCTCCAGGCTCAGTCACCGCATGATCCGGGGGGAATCAGCGGTTATGGGCGGTGCAGGGTTTCAGGGGCCCGGGAGCTCTCGGCAAGTGCGACCTCTCAGCCCGCCATCTTGGCCACGCCCCCGTGAATTCTACTTTAGAGCGACTCAACCATCTCCATCTCTCGCTCTATGGAAAATCGAACATTTTAAAGATGATGGTGTTGCCCAAGCTTCTCTATTTATTCAGAACCGTCCCACTGGAATTTCCATTAACCTGTTTTAAAAGATTGGAGAATATTAGCTCTATATTTTTATGGGGCTATAAAAGGCACAGCAGGGCCTATAAAAAGATGGTACTCCCTAGATCCAGCGGGGGTTGGGGGGTCCCGCATTTTTTTATTTTAGCATTGGGCGGCAGTGTTGCAATTTATTGCCCCCCTATTGGTTGGAGACAAATCTAGGTCATTGCCATGCTATAGCCCTTCAATATACACATTTGGGATGGTGAAGAGGCCAACAGCTGTCTCTTAAAAGTTGTGGAACTGAGCTACTACAAAAAAACAAGTTTAAAATTCTTAAAGTTGCCTATTTGATTTGGAGACGGGTTAAGCAGCATTTGGGCCTACTGAATATAAATTGTTATACCCCTTTTGAAGCCGCCGGTATTCTGCCTATTATTTTCCGAGATCAAACTACTGATAAGTGGCAGCAGAAAGGGATTTGCTGTTTGGGGGATTTGTGGTTAGATTCCAAATTTCCGTCCTTTACAGAGCTACAACTTAAATATGATTTACCCAAGCAGGATTTCTTTAAGTATTTGCAAATTCGCAGCTTCTATAACACGCTTGGTCCAAATGTCACCCAGTTTAGGAAAGTTCCTTTAATAGAGGGGATTGGGAAATGGATTCCTATAGGCTTTTTTAATTTTAATTTAAAAAAGCTACTACCTGATGACATAGAGCAATGTCAAGAAAGGTGGACAAGAAATTTAGATATAGAGGGAACTGTTTTAAATGCTTCTATTACCCTAGCAAATGAAGTCTTAATGACTGGTAGGATGCGGGCACAACATTACATGGTCATCTATGATTTATATTATACACCGCGTAAAATTTCCAAATGGATCACAGGAGCTAGAGCTAAATGTAATAGATGCAGTACGTTTGCCGCAGATGCCATGCATATGTTTCACTCCTGTATCTCTTTTCTTTTCATTTGTATGGCTATTTTGCGTGCTTGTATCACTAAGGACTGGGTCTCTCCAGATCCTCCGTTATTTTCCTCTTGGAGGGCTCAGTTTTTGGCAATGTACCATCTTGAATCCGCAATTCATAAGACCAAGAAGAGTTGTAAGAGAGCAAAAGGGCTAAAAATATGGGCCCCTATAGCGGAAGGGATTGAAGAATTTTTGAATTGAAGTATAGACTGTTTTTATGTAGGCCCGCATTGCGATCTTTTGTCCACTTATTGCTATATCCGTTTATTTGGGTCTATCTAATGTACTTGTTTCTTGAATTTATTTTTTATGATTTTGTGATTATTAATTCCATAATGTTTCTTTTTCCCTGTTGAATTCTGTGGACTGTGTCTCCACCTCTTAATGTCTAATACATGTGTAGTATGTTTGTTCCTTGCATAAAAAAAATAAAAAAAGAAGAGTGAGGAGATATTCTACCTCATTAAATAATCTGCAGGGGTATGTTTGCTTCCTGGCTGTGCCCCAGAGCAGGACTTAGTCTTGGCCAAGAGCCAGGGTGAATATGTTTACCAGCCACCTCCTGCTTACCCAAGGGCAGGGGTATTGTACCTGGTAAAAACAAAACTGTGCAGTGTTCATCACTTCTATTTGGGACACAATTAAAAGGTTGCTAAGAGTTAGTAAACTATTTTTAAACCTCTCTCATTGTATGCATTCACCAAAATAGATTCATATTTTGCTGAACTACAATGCTTATGGAAATTGTTCCATGAAGTGACACAGCAGCCCTTGTCCTCTATGGTAGAGAACATTAGGCAACCCAAATGGACCATGACAGCCGACAGCTCATCTGCCCACCCTTAACAAAAATAGTGGGAAAGAAACAACAAATAACCCCACCTCTTCCATCAATAAATGTGGTGGATGCGGCTCTGACCATTACCCTCATTTGGGACATTCCCACCATTCTCATGGGCATGGTAGGGAAGGTTAGGACCACTGACAATTTGCCTCACCCTTGGGCAAAGTGGAAGGGAATGCATCAAACTCACTTTGGGGCAAGGTGCAGGGATACAAAATCGACCCATGTCCTTGATCAAAACAAGGTGGCAAACACATTTACCAGTAAGGCAGAGGAGTGCACGAGGTCCTACAAGAAAGGCCAGGAAGGAGGAAAACACTTTCCCATCATTTGGCAAAACAGGAGGACACAAATTCCTCCCAGCCTTAAAAACACAGACATGGAGAATTTATCATACACCAGAATATCAGCAAACAATCCAGGGAGTGGATTCATAAGCTCACAATTTCACGCCTTGGGTGTGGTGGGGGAGGGCAATATTTACCCTCCTCAGCCCTTACACAAGCCTGGGGAGAGGAATCAGAGAATAAGAACCGCCACACCATCCTTGCACAAGGCAGAGAGTGATGTTTTGAAACAGAGGTACCACAAACACAATCTTCCCACTTAATAAACTGGGTGTGAAGATATATGTGTAATGCCACGGTGGAAGCCAAACAAGAGGCATTGCAAGGTGAAGGACCTTTTGTTTTTGATCTTTGCCTGGCTTGGCATACTGGGCAAGGAGAGGTCTGCTTGAGTGGGCGGGCAAATGATTAAGCAGCAAACAGATCCCAGCCAAACACAATCTGTGATTTTCATGGACATTGCCACAGATTGCCAAATGGGCACAAATAATACTCAATTTAAACAAATGCTGGCATAGTATGTGAACATTAACTGAAATATACCTCCTGCTGATTAATATCTACATTGTAATTTGCCTACATCTGAAAAAGGTACCAAATGGAGGTAAACCCCAATCGCATGTCAATTTTTGTGTTCTTTCAAACAGCCATTTTTTAGTAAATACTATGGAAGATGCCAAAATGATTTTCTATATTAAAAGGAAGAAAACGTGTATTGGAACCATCCTTATAACATTTCCCCACATGTGGTTGATGATGATCTTTGCAAGTGGTGGGGTGTAATACTTACTCTGATTTCCAGTGGGTGAGCGAAGCAAGTGAGCCCAAATTGTTTACAGATAGCTTGGGGGGATCTCCTCTGAGCCATTTGTTTTGAATGACTTCAAATGGTGGATTTTAAAGCACAGTTTCAAGAGAATGTGCTAAACTACCATAGTCTCAGAAAAGGCACTAATTAAATATCCCAGTACTTTAATGGCATGCTAATGAAGCCTAACCCTTCCCTGTAATTGGCCCATTTTTTTCCAAACTTTGCCATAGGTTCCCCTATATGGTAAACATTATCTCTAGTGTGCCAGTGCCAGATGTTGTAAAAGGTAAACCCTTTATGTCAAGAATTACATACAATATGCCAGTTACAGACGTTTGGAATGTGTTGCCTCATATTACAAGAATAAATTCCAGTGTGCCAGACTTGCATTTTGACATGGGTGAACTCCCTTACCAGAATTACCTCAAACAGGCCAGTGCATGGCCTTGGGTACCTCCATAGGCCAATAATTGCCCTGAGTATGCCATGGCCAGTGGCAAATATGAAAGCATAAGGCACACTTGCACAGACTCACAGCCCATCAGTCACTTATTCCAGCTCACTCATATCAACACTCCCTCACTCTTTAAATCTAAGTGATACCTACTTTCACTCACTCAAATATGCTGACACACTCACACACTCTTACTCTATTTCACACTTTGTCTCATTCTCATTCACTGATTCTCACCCTCTCTCACTCACTGTCACCCTTTCACACTGTTATGTTTCATATAGGTACCCTAATATATGCCCGGGTAATATCATATACCTTCACCTACATTATCTCCCTTATACTACACAGTAACGAGCCTTTAGGATTGAACCTTTACCTAGTTCTAGTCCTGGGTGCAGAAGGAGGTTTTTCCTGAACAATAGCGACCTATAATTTCATCAATGGACTCATACAGTATGAATGAATATTCATGAGGGTTCTTGGAAACAAGGCAGGCGCTGCACCACCTACCTCACCATATCTACATACAAGGTTCATCCCATACGTCATCCTCAAATCCAACAATGGCTAATACATGAGACAAGGGGCAAAGAAACCCTAGATACTTTTTGTATAAATACAGCACATCTTGCTAGGGTTGATAGAGGGAACCAAGACTTCCAGGCCAACACACTGACCAGAGACGCTGAGGCTCCTGCATGCAGACGCTCCAGCTGACCGTGGTCTAACACATCCCTTGCAGGGTGTCGAACTCGAGACCAGGACAGGGCCCCACGCTCTCTCACTTCAGGTAATGGGGTTCAAATAAATCCTAGAGGGATTCTTGCCTTCACACCTACTCACAAGCTCGGTACACCTCGGTACATCTAGATAGGCATTGTAGGTGTACGCGCACTTTTATCATGCATTTCATATTCATGTCTTTATTCATGCTTATTGCAAGATGGTAGAACTGTACTATCCTTTTATATTCACGGTTCTGCTAATAATATATATCTGGTACTGTCTAACGATTATCGCAGCACATCTATTTTACACTAGAAGAACAACTGTGCAAGAAATTCTTATTGTAACATGCCCAACTGTTTTCTTCTGAGACCGCATAAGTGAGCACGAGTGACTGAGTGAAAAGTTGTACATTGTTTCCACGATCCTGAGGGATCAGGGTTGTCATGTTCCAAGGTTGCCAGAAACTATTCTCTGCCCGATAGGAGGAGATACTAGTGGGACTGTGAGGTAGTTAATGCAAACAGGCTAACATTCTCGGTGGGGTTGCTCAGAGCCAGTCTGCCTCCAAACCCACAGTTTATGTTATCCAAATGCGCAGGCCATGTATGGGTAATATAGGAATTACATAACAACACTTCACCTGTCTGACTCTCCTCACTTATGCTAATTCACTCTCACTATCTCACATACTATCACTGCCTTATACACTTCTCACTCACTCTCAATGTCTCCCTTTCTCGCTCAATCCTTCTCACGCATTGTCACTTTCACTCATTCTCAGATACACACCCTCATACTTGCTGTCACTCACAGACACATTTGCACATACACTAATCTTACTTTCACAAATTCTCACTAATTTTCACCACTCACATTCATGAACAGTCACAAACACAATCACACATGCTCACCCTCATTCACTCATTGATTCTCACTCATCTCTCTCACACACACACTCACTGTATTTCATACTCTCACCCACACAGCAACATTTAAACACATGCTCTTTCACATCGCTCTCCCACTCCCCCTAATAACTCATTCTAACTGTCTCGTGTTCTCACTCCCACTCCCACACTCACCCTCATAACTCAGTACCTTGGATGTGTTAAGGCATGAGCAAAGTGGGAAAATGTCTGTGGATCACATTTTTCAAAGGTCACCCTGGTAGGCTATTTAGATTCAAAAGTCCCATTCTGCTGGTGCTGTGAGAAACAGTTATTGCCTTTGTTTAACACGTAAAATGTATGTGAAACACAAACTGAGTGACTGACATTCTCCACCTATGCCCAGTTGTGAGAGCATTGCAAGGGTTATCTGAATCTAGGGTGACTTGATCTGTGCATTAAGCTTCTGTGAAGTGTGCAAGCCCAGAGGACAGCCAAGCTGAATAACATGTGCTATTGCTTTTCCTCCGGCACTGAAGCCAGGCTTAGACAACAAGCCAGGATTGCAGGCAAAGGACATGTGTAATGTGGAGGCGAATAAGTCGCCCATCATAGCCTCTCTCCTGCATCATCAAATACATCAGATCTGCCAAAGAGTAAAATAAGAGGTTCTAATGCAGGCAGCCCAAGGCAGCAGCCATGTCAGGTCCATGGGGCAAGGAACTAATTTCTGCTCATGTTATCTCCCCGCATCAGGACCAGCTAGCATCAGGGTGGGAGGGAAATCTCGCTGTTGCCTCCCTATCTTCCACAAACTCCCTCAAAGTGAACGGGGAAGTGGAGGTTCACTATGCATTTATGTGATTTCCTTTGTTATATCTACATCTCCCTATGAGCTCTGAGTGAATCTTCTTCAATATTTATCCTGATAGTCTTCCCTTATGAGGGATGAAGGTCAACTCTCTTCAAATTTTTCCTTGGGGCCAGCACGACCATTCAGCACCTCTTTCCAGCCCGCTGCCCCCTAGCCACTAATGTGAAATGGGAAGTGACACTATTATGCTGATGTTTTACTTTTGACAAGAGTGGGGTTGTGGGTGTGGAAGCTATAAACGTACCAATAAGGATTGAATAAAGCAATTGCTTGAGTTGAAACTGTGACGAAAGCAGAAAAATAACAGAAAACGTATTGTAAACTTCACATTTACATGTATGATGAATCATGATGTCTTTTATGTTACCACTTGATTATTGATAGGTCGTAGCATGCCATACAATAAATGCATCAACATGCCTAAAATACAGACAGGGGCATTGCAGCAATCACTGCAGCTCAGAGATGTGAGGAGTGATTTGCACTAGAATTGTGGTCAACTGGAAAGCAAGGGGGCCATTTTCCTTACTTACATTGGGGCTCATGACACCAATGATACTCAACTGCATAAAAGGCTGCTTTTAGGAGCAGAACCTTCCATCCAGCCTTATTTTCAAGCCAGACCTGGAATAAGCATTGTTACGCTTTTGTCCAGGCCTTCAACACACATTATGGCTGGTGACTGACTCAGAGAGCTAAGACATGCAGTGTACAGTTCACAGGTTCATATCCTGGTAAGGCTTATCAGCCTTTCATTCTGCTGAAGATGGGTAAAGTAATTACATAGAATAACTAGTAATACCTGTTATTAACAACACTCAAAAGCGGTGGTATGAAGTGCTCTATCATAAACAAGGGATTGTTCTTTAGACCATAAAGAACCATCTTCGCTATGATCCCCAACTAGCACTTATACTGACTTCACTTTCAATGAGCTCAGGGTTCCCGTGGACTCTAGTCATGGAGATTCCTGGCTCTTATGGTTGATTGTTTTACATCAAGAAGATTAGCCACATGCATTCTCACAGTTCAGACATTGCTGGAACACAAGCACTATCAAAAGATGGGATAGGGTTTCAGATCCCACCCCTGATGCCCTGTGTGAATTCCGGTTGTGCATAGGGAGGCACTGATGGGCACCCTCAGACCCATTTTACCAAATATACTGTGCTGCTTGAGGCATGCACAATATGCCTGCTAAATAAAAATGGATTGTGTCTATGTGAGGGGACTTTAGAATAATTAAATATGCCCCTCACAAATGGAGAATCCAGACAGACAACCATTTAAATAGTGCAGAGATTTTAAATTGCACTTTGTAGATAGATTATGCCTCAGCCCCCTTAACCCACCACTCCTCCTCTTCCTCTCTTCATAAGAAGCCCGGTGAGGATGAGAGGGTTGACGTGTGCTCTGGCAGCATTCATGAAAACTGTTGGACTTGAGCATTTTTGCAGAGTCCTCCCTGAACTTTTTGCCTTCCTCCTAGTCTTTTTTCTGACCTGATGTTGGTGGTTTTAGGACTCTGGGCACTTTAGCACTGCTGTCCAGTGTAAAGTGTGTGTGCTCTCTGAGGTAAACATAGTAAGATTGGTCTACACCTGTTTTGCATATTTAATTTACCTGTCAGTCCTCAGTAATGTGGTATCTCATATATATCTCATATAGTAAATTAAATGCTACTGGTGGGCTTGCAGCTCTGTTTGCACCACCCACCAAATTAGCCTTTCAAACCTGTCTCAGGCCTCTGACATTGCAGGGCCTGTGCACACAGTGTAACTGCCGCTGTGATGTGACACGTCTGTGACTCCCCTTTTTACTGCATGTCAGTCACCCCTAAGGTAGGCCCTAGCTAGCCCTATGGGCAGGGTGCTTTGTAGGTAAACGGTAGGACATGTACCTTAAGTGTGTGGCAGTAATTTTTGTTTCTCACTGCTGTGAGGCTGATCTCCCGTAGGAATGCATTGGGGATTCCCTGATAAGTGTTTCAGTGGAAATTCCTGATATGAGAGGAGCTGCGTGGTCAAGTTTGGTATAGTAATAATAAATGCTGCGCAATGGTGTGAGCAGATTTATTATCCCTATTTTAGAAATGCCACTTTTAGAAGTTGGCAATTCTGTGTGCTTAGTGTCGGCCTGCCTGATGTGTATTGCATGTCTGGTGAGGCTGGTGAGGTGTGTGGCTCCAGGGAGGGCAGTGTGAGTCAGAGCTAGGCTGAATGGAAGATCTGCATTTGGAGTAGTGGGAGGAGTAGTCCCCTGACACTGAATAGGTCTGTGCCTGCTTAGGTGAATGCTGGCTCCGCCCCCCTGTGGTGTGTCTGAGGACCGAGCCCCATCTGACAAAGGAGGGTGGAAACCTGGTAAACAGAGTGCTTCAACACCCCCCAGAACCAGTTGAGGCTGGTTCCCCAAGCCTTATGCCAGGGCAGAAGTAAGGGAAAATGAGTATAAGTACTTGGGCTGTGACCCCATGAGAGTGTGCTTCCTTGTGCTTTGGGATACTTACTGCTGGCTGACCCCCAGGAGAAACCGCCACGAGGGACTACCTCCTTGCTGGAGAGCCCTGTGAGCTAGCCTGCCTGGGCCCAGCCTTGTGCCCGTGGAACTTTGGAATTCCTGGCTCCTAGCGCCTCGTGAGTGCTGCGGAGCTCTTCTTGGTTATCCCAGGGTCTGAGAAACTTTTGTGGCCTGCAGCGCTGGGATGCAACGTATTCAGAGGGAATCCCGATGTAGGGATTCCCTCGTGCTGCTGGTGGTAGAGCGGGAGCCCACCCTGCATTTCTGAATTTCTGCATTTCGGTGGGGCAGGAGCCAACCCCGCATCTATGCCCTGAGAAGCGTGAGCCTACTCTGCATTTGTGGACCAGAACGTCACCAGCGCTACCCAGAAGACAGGTGCCAATGCCTGGTTGTGGGAGGAGTTGCGGCAGAGAGGAATTGCCTCCCAGAAGAAAGGCGATGGAAGGCCTGGTCGTGGGTGGGCCTAAGGCCCAGGAAGCCGAGAGCCCCGGATGCTGCAGATGGAGAGAGTTGCCGGTGCCTGAAGAGCAGAGCCTTGTGGGCTCCCTTCTGCTGCTTCCCGCCTTTCTTCTGTGAGCGGAACCGACATAGGCAGGAATGCTCCGCCTCTCACACAATTCAGCCGATGGCTGTGAGGAGAACCGCTCAGCCCCCACGGGAATGGTGAGTGGGGCTGAGCTTCCGGGCATTTAGCTCCGATCACCATGAGGGCGGGAGCATTACTTATTCTGGGCCGGGGTAGCAAAGTGTTGGCTTCCTTCCCCACTCGGGGTCCGAGATTGCACGGTGTACTTTTGTGTTGCCCTGAGTTAGGGGCAAAGATTGGTGTTCACGGCGGCACTGCTGGAACGTGGGCATCTGATAAAAAAGCACACAGGGCAAAGAGAGTCCTGACTTTGGAGGACAAAGGGTGTTGAGGACCGCCCAGGCGGACACCCAAGGAAGGCCAGTTGGCCTGGAGTCATTCATTGTATTGCTATGACCTAAGGTGCAATTATGTTTATGCCCAAGAGGGGCTAAGGAGATACGCACTGGTCTAGGGGTTCTGTGACCGATGTTCACGGTGCCCTGTGGCTAATTATGATTTATGCATAATGTGTTCATGCCTCATGTGCCTGCCTGCATAATGTAGTTATGACTAAATGTGGTTTCATAATATGGTTCATACCTAACGTGATGCAGACATAATGCATTTATGCTGCTTATGATAATGCGGAGTACGTTATTTTACCAGTAGTTACTGGTTGTGTGATTACCTGATCTTATGGTGCTGACAGCGGCCCGATTGGCCCTGTCTTGTATATAACCCCTATAAATTACTACCTGTTGCCAGTTGGCACAGTGTATATGTGTGGTTATGATCTAATGTGTTTTGGATAATACAAAGGCAATTTTTTATGTAACCTTGTGTGGGGTTTCTTTTATGGTGTGTTGCTGCTGTGTGTGTGTGTTGCACACATGCTTTACATATTGCCTCTGGGATAAGCCTGACTGCTCGTGCCAAGCTACCAAGGGGGTGAGCAGGGGTTATCTTCAGCGTGTAACTCACTTACCCTGACTAGAGTGGTGGTTTCTGCCTGGCTTAGGAACAAGCCCTAGCAACCAGAAATCCTATTTCTAACAAAAACACTCAAGTCATGCTTTTGTTAACATTGCTAAATGAAATAAAGACCAATGTAGGCAACGATAATGGTCAGTATGTATTGGTTTATTGGACAGCTCCATGATGCCCCAGTTGATAACCCGCCTCTACCCCCTTTGACTACCTTTCACAAGATTTCAAGGGATCAAAGCCACAACTATGAATTGTTTGGCTTATATCATTCAAGAGACTGCACATTTATAAATGATGCACAGTGGCATGAATCAACATGATGCCCTCACCCCCTGCAGATCATGATGATAGACCTCTGAGTTTCCCATATCTCACACATATTCATTGGCTCTGGGCTGAATGGGAACCCCCTGAGCGGTTGGAGGTTCCATAAACGGTTGGGCACCTCACTGCTCCACAGATGCTGTATGCACTAAGCCCCCTGTTGATATACAAATGGGTATTCCAATGGAGTGCTGGGTGAACCTCAACCACAGAGGCCCAAATGTGCCTCTGTAATGGTGTTGCGTTTCTTAACCAACATGGCAGAGATTCAAATAAGAGGTATCTGATATACTGCACACCCTGCTCCAAAGAGTTGGGAAATGTCTTAAAGTAAACATTTTATTCCAGCATAAGGTTGGATGAATTGAATGAAACTCATAAATAAGGGCTGTACATTGAATAGCCTTGTGGTGTGCAGATGAAACCAGAATACAGACACCAGAATTCACTTAGTGAACTGTCTTAATGAGAAAAAACACAATTTTGGGAAAAGGTAATGTTATCAAACTGACCGATATTAAAATAAATGCCACAGTGATAACAAGGTCTTTTAACATGGTAGACCCGTAACTGGTTCTAATCGTCTCAAAGGAGACTTTTTTTTTGCATTGATAAGAAAGAACATTCATGAAATAAATGTGTTTATGGAGGCAAAATGTTAGGTCGCCTTGCAAATGCTCACCCTTTCTTGTATGCTTCCGCCTCTATTTTTGCTTTCAGCTCAGCGTTGATCTCCTGTATGGACACCTGGGGCTGCACAGCCACAGGCACATCAGGCTCACGGTCTACTGGTGACTTCCTACTTGGCAAGTTAGAAATAAAATTTGTGAGTTTTGAGCAAGTAGAGAACACTGAATTTTTCAAATGTTTAATTACATAGTTTTCTTAATTATATATAAAAAAAGAAGTCAAAACGAAGGCAACACTGGAAATGAATGAAGATTGAAAACAATATACTAATGACGTCAATTGACCGTTGCAACTGCCAAGATTAATACTGGGGTAAACACAGTAATAATCATTTGTAATCCATGAACACTTCTATTTAAAAATAAGACAGAAAATTGAGAATATATTGGTGCCTGTGTCTCTTGTATTAAATCACCAGATGCCTCAAAATATAAAATAAGTATATTAGCAACTAATTATGGCAAAAGCATAACTGGCTATGGGCAAACTGTGTCTGGTCTATTGAAAGGGAGCTGGTTCCATGAAAGCTAGTAACTGATTCAGAGAGGTAAAACATGCAGTGATCTACAAGAAATTAATATTCATAATTTTTGACAGCCTGTAATCCTGTCTGAATCAAAACAAAGGGGTGGCTATGCTATATGCTTGCACATCTGAACAATTCTATGGGGTAGTTCAAGAGAAATATCAAGTATCCAAGCCGGGTTGTGGCACTCATGCGATGACGGCACCCAGCCATATGATGTGTTAATTACCATATTGTATCAGAGTCCGGAAAACTTGACCATACAACCTGGAAGATCACACTCTTTTCTTGTAGATTCCTTCATAAGTAAGTCAATGTGTGAGCAGATTCATTTCAATTTCTCCTATTTATTTGCCTTAAAATCCTGTATATGGTCCAAGCAGTGTTTATCCAAGTAGGCAGCCAACTTGTGTTTTATCCCCAGGTCTTTTTCAAGGCTAAAGACTATGTACAACTACCAAACTAGTAAACTGGTAGCAATATATCACCAATCTTTGTAGGTTCTTCTAATCAGAAGCTAATTTAAAGTAATCGCCATGCCACAGTATCAATCTGCAAAAATATATTGATGGCAAACCAATGGAAGTCAAAATCCAAATTAGTAGTATCCAGAAGATGCCGAGCAGTGATTGTTAAACAGGAAGAGTAGCAGGATAACAGTCAAACCCAGCAATTTCTTTTTTAAGGACTATGATAAGCACAACATAAGTAAAAGCCCAAAGACGCCCAACCTGTATATATACATACATGTTTATATACATATACAGGTTTGGCGTCTTTGGGTCCTGAAAAAGTCCTGTGGACAAAACACATGTCATCTGCCTACATTGTGAAAAACTGCTTATACCATATACCGGATGTTGATGCAAATAAATGGAAGAAATGTAACTGTATCTGCTCAAAATTGATATTCTTATCAAGGAATCTACAAGAAAGAGCAGAGTGTGTGCTTCAGTGTTGGATGGCAAAACCTGTAATCATGTGTCCAGGTTGGACCTTTACCCTAGGGAAGCACACCATCACAACATCTTGAAAGAAAATATAAACAGTGAACCTGAGTTAAGTGATTGAAAGTTTTCTCTCAGTAAAGAGGCAAACATTAGTCCTCAGGGATTTTTTTTTCAATTACCCAATACAATGCATCCTGCCCTCCACTCCTTAGGCTTGCTTGATAACATATGCCAACATCCTTAATTGTACTTTTTTTTTAACTTTCTTTTTATTAAATTATCATTGACATAACATACATAGTGTGCTGAGGAGACATAGTACATTTCAGGTATCTTAGATACATTATTACATAGATTCATACCATAATACACTGTGTGGACAAATTAGGGGGTTGGGGTATCTTCAATACTCCTGTGCTAAAGCGGGGTACATATCTCGCCTCTGTATGTGGCCCCAAACCCGGTCCATTTTTTCCGGACACTCTCTCGCTATGTAGATTGACTTCTCTCTAAACATGCACCATTCTAGATCTTCCTTCCAGGTCTCTACTCTGGGGGGGTTGAAAGGCTCCCCAGTTTCGTGCAATATTTCTCTTCGCTTTAATCACAGCCAGGATTTCCCAGAGTTTGTTGTAAGAAGTGAGGTCTGTAGGCTCCCATATACTTGGGAGGCACCTATGAGCCTCCAGACAGAGTTCAAGTGTAAGTATCTCACTGAGGATGAAATGTGTTGAGCGCCAGTAGGCTTGTATTTGGTCACACTCCCATATGATATGCATGAAGGTGCCCTCATTTACACATTTATGTCTACACTCCCCACTCTCTGCTCTACCAATGCGGACCAGACATGGTCCTGTTATGTAGATTCTGTTGAGAATTTTGAGTTAGACTAAGTGCAATCTGGCCTGGATTGCTATCTTCCTCGGGGAAGACACAGCCTCTTGCCACTCTTCCTCAATGATCTCAATTCCATCCCGTATCCTTTTTTCTTTAAGTGACTGAAGTGGTCCGTCATGTTATTGATTCGTTTTTTATAAATCAGGGAAATGGTCTTTTCAGGCAGGTGGCCGTCCAATACTCTATCCTCTAAGGGAGGGGAGGACTCCTTGGGAAGGTGGGTCTGAAAAGCATGGCAGATCTGGAAATATCTGAAGCGCTCTGCTTCTGCCAAGCTATATTGCTGTTGGAGGGAGGCAAACAATATAATTTCTCCTTGAACCCACAAATGCTTTATCTGCGAGATCCTGATAAGATCCCACTTATCAAATCCCTGCGTACTCCACAAATTCCCCAGCTTTTCGGAATCACACAAGGGGGTTGCCAGTGTGAGCCTACGGTCCCAGCCAGGTGTTTGTTAACTACATCAAAACACACAAGGTGATGGATGGAAGACATTCACCCCCAGTCACAGATCTGGGTTTAATCCATTGTTATTTTGCTCACCACGCCACCCCAGTTCAGACATGGCCATATGCAAATCAGTCTTGACCCTGTGCCTCATGGGAACAGTCCAGCCCGAACTGCCAAGCCATGTCTTCCCTGGACCAGAATCAAGCATCCTAGGACCGGTTTCTGGTTATCAGCCGTCATCAGCCAGGATAGCTTGACTCCAGTGGTGTAGTGAGCACGGGACCCACGTCAGGGCATACCCTTCCCACATTGGGCGAACAGCAAAACACACAAGGTGATGGATGGAATGTTGCACATTGGCAAAACATTCACCCCAGTCACAGATCTTGGTTTAATCCATCGTTATTTTGCTCACGGCGCCACCCCAGTTCAGACATGGCCATATGCAAATAACGATCTGTGACTGGGGGTGAATGTTTTGCCAATGTGCAACATTCCGTCCATCATCTTGTGTGTTTTGTTCATTAACTACATGCCATATCTGGACAGAGTGGTTGGTCGGTCCTGTTAAGGAGTATCTCCATGGTCGGGAGTAAAGTGCTCTATTGTAGTTCCCTCCTGTCAAAAGCCTTCTATCCATGGTGTATCCTGGGTCGTCAGGACGGCCAAAGGTGCCTCGGTTTATGGCTGCGAGCTGGGTCGCCTAATAGTACTTTTTGATATCCTGGAGGCTAATCCCCCCGTCGTACCAATTTAGGGTAAGTTTAGTCAATGTGATTCTGGGCTTCCCGTCCCACAATAGGTCCCTCTGGAGGCCCCCAATATCTTGGAGGTATGACCTAAGGACTGGGTACAATGAGTTCTGTAGGGCGTACAGGAAGCGGGATTGCGCCATCATTTTAAAGAAGGCTGCTTTGCCCAGCAATTAGATTGGCAGTGTTTTCCAGCTCGCTATATCACTTTTCAATCTCTGTATTGGTGCCAGAAGATTCTGGTTAAAATGAAGTGACTGGCTCAGTGAGATGAAAATACCAAGGTATTTAAAGCCCTCTGCTGCTGTTTGTATTGGACAATTTAGCGGTGGGATAGGTGGCTCTCCCTTAAGGACATAAATAAGGGACTTACTCCAGTTTATCTTGAACCCTGAATATCTGCTAAATACTGCCAGAATATCCAGTACCCACACTAAGGATGCTTTCGGGGAGGCCAAATATAGCAGGATTTCGTCTGCATGAAGGGAGATCCTGTCCTCCCAGCTAGGGGACCAGTGAAGACCTTGGATGACCGAGTCTTTGCGGATCCATGCCGCCAGAGGCTCCTGGGCGAGAGTGAACAGGAAAGGGGACAAGGGACACCCCTGGCATGTCCCGTGGCTCCGTTGGAACACTGCCGACTTCCTATTGTTTACCACCACCTGTGCCATTGGTTTCGAATATAGTAGCTGAACCCAGTCCTTAAAGGTAGGCCCAAACCCCATTTTGGCGAGCACTGCAAAGAGATACGGCCATTCAAACATATCGAACGCCATGGTGGCATCCAATGAGACCAGTATTGCCGCCTCTTGGATAGTAGCTGCTCTCCTCAACACCCAGTGCACCCTACATAGATTCAAGGCGGTGTTTCAATGCAGCATAAATCCTGACTGATCAAGATGCCCTAGGCTGCCTATTACTTTCACTAACCGATTTCCGAGAAGTTTCGCAAGGGTTTTGGGTTCAGCGTTGAGGAGGGAAATCGGCCTATAAGAGGCACAGCTGGTTTTTGGTTTACCTTCCTTGTGGATAACTACAATGGTGGCTACTCTCTGGTCATCTGGGAGCATTCCCTTTTCCCTGCTGTCCATAAACATTGATCGGAGGTGCGGGGCTATCTTGTCGGGTCTGAGCTTGTATAGCGCGATGGGTATTCCATTGGGACCTAGGGCTTTCCTGAGTGGGGAGCTCTGATTGCTTGTGCAGTTTCGTCATTGGTAAACTCGGCTTCTAAATAGTTTCGATTTTCTTCCATCAGGGAGGGGAGTCTAATGTCATGTATTGACGCCCAAGAGACCTCTTTGGAGTACTGTCCGCTAGTGTGATATATTGTCTGATAATATTCAGCGAATTGGTTTGCTATTTCTAGTGGATCAGTGATTGGAGTGTCGTCCTCCCCCCTCAACTCAGGTACCAGACGGCTGGCCCACTCTTTCTTGTCAAGCCATGAGATTAATTTCCCAGCTTCTTCCCCCAGCTCCTATATTCTGCTTTGTGTTTCTCTCCCCAGGGTCCTGGCTATATCAGTGGCTAATGCTTTAAACTCATCTTGTTTGAGGTGTAGTGCGTGAAGTTTCTCAGGGGTCACTTCCAGCTCTAGCTCATCCTCCAATCTACGGACCTCATCCTCTGCCTGCACTGTTTCTTTCAACCTGTATTTCTTTTTACCAGCGATCAGGGACAGGGCCTGCCCATGTATTACTGATTTCTAAGCCTCCCACAACGTTTGGGCAGATTCCACTGTACCCACATTCTCTTGAAAGTAATGCTCCGTAGCCTGATTTAGTTCTTTCTGGATTCCTGGGTCCCAGAGATACCAGGGACTGATGGGAGCGACTCTCCCAACCCTTGCTTGGCCTAAGACCATATGTACCCATATCGGTGAGCTGTCGGAAATTCCCCTGGCCAGGTGCCGGACCTCGCGAATATTGAGTACCTGTGACGCTGGGACCAGAATATGGTCAATGCGAGAGAGGTTGTGGTGGGCCCCTGACCAAAAGGTGTGCTGGATCCTATCTGGGCAACCACCTATTAGAAGGCTTAATTTCACTGGGGGTGTCGGTCTAGGGGGGTGTCGGTCTAGAATCCCTGAGACCACTGCATTAAAGGCAATCCCTACTACTAGTAGACCCTCTGGAAGTGATAAGAGGATCGTGCCTAGGTCCTTAAATGTATCACCTTGGAAACCAGAGGGCATGTAGACCGATATAAACATTACAGTTTTCCCCTCCCAGAATCCTGGGACTCCTATGTATCTACCCTGTACGGAGAAAGGAAATGTGTTTCTGACCATTATGCCAACCCCTCGCGAGCTGGTCGTGAAGCCAGCATGAGCTATCAATTTGTATCCCCCTCTATTCATTGCCTTGCAGGTGTTCCCCACAAGGTGTGTTTCTTGCAGAAGGATAATGTCTGGGGCTTGCCACTTTATGTACTGTTGGACCACTCTACGCTTTACTTTATCACCAAGCCCATTGACATTCCAACTTAGGATCTTAATCCCAGTGTCCCACTGTGCATTCATCTAAATCTGTGTCTGTTTATTTCTCCTCTGTTGCGATGCAATCTTGTGCTGTCGATATAACAACTACTACATTGACCTTAAATCCTAACAATTCTAAGATCCCTTCCCAAACGCCACCCTCCCTGCGGCCCTGCACTCTGGGCTCCAAACTGCCCATGTTTCAACTTGCAGAGTGCCTGTCGCCCAACTAGTTAACTAAGTGCAGAAAAGTGGGGTGCGTGGCGCTTCGTCCTTCCCTCCTCCCCCCATTTGAGACTACGATACAGTTCCCTGAGAGTAAATCATGTCTTTTGTCTTTGGAAGGCACCCGCCCTGTGTATAAGTCCAAAGATGCTCCCCAGTGTTCGTTCCCAACCCTGGCCAGGGCTTGACGTACCTCGCACTGGGGTACGTTCCGTCATAGGCTTCCTCAGGCCATAACATGCACAGTCTGATTATAGTCCACCACATCTACTTTCATAACCTGCTGCTCAGCGGCTCTCGAACCATTCTGCTGCAGACTCTGGATGGTCGAAGGACCAGGCCCTTTCATCCACCTCCACCCGGAGCGGGGCCAGGAACAAGATAGCATAGTTGAAGCCCCTGTCTCTAAGTGTCTTCTTGATTTCCAGAAAGGATCTTCGTTGCCTCTGGACCAAGTCGGGAAAGAAGGTTATATCTGCATTTTCATATCGGAGTGGGAGCCCCGCTCTGGCATGCTGGAGTATACCATCACGATCTTGGAAGTTGAGAACTCTGGCGAGGATTGGACGAGGGGGGGGGCTGGCTCCCCAATTGGACGAGGGGGGCTCCGCATTTCGGACGACGCCCGGGTACTTTGTGAGCTCTCTCTATGACAAAGAACTTTCCTAGCCCCTTGGGTTGTAGGTGCTTAAGGATGAGGTCCTCCACGAATAGATCTGTTGCTTGGCCCTCAGATTTCTCTGGAACTCCAGTATGCACATGTTGTTATGCTTAAGATGTCCTTCATAGTCATCCAGCATAGTGTCTGCAAACTTTTGGAAAGTCTATAAGTCTCACGTTGGATTGCAGTTGTGAGGTGTCTTCTACTAGGCTCGCAGTTGTGAGTTCCACCTGCTTGACTCCTTCACTATTTTTGGTTAGGTCTGCCCATATTAGGTTCACTTCTATGGTTATGGAGTCCATCTTTTGTTCCAGCGAGGTTTTTACCCCTGCTATTGCCGCCATGACGTCTTTAAGGGTGGGTTCTGGGTTCATTCCTCCCTGTTCTCCAGTGTTTTTGTCCTTGGGTGAAGGATCCTGCCAGGACTCCTTGGGGAGCGTATAGCGGTATAGTTTATTCATTTGTACAGTTTTGGGGCATCTCCTGGATGACATTGTGCCGCTCGTAGACCGCCTTGGTCCCTCCGGTTGGCGGTAGTAGGCGGCAGGGCCAAGTTCCTTCACCATCTCTTTTCGCCGGTGATGGGAAAACACAATGGGTCCTGATCTCAACCTCCCTGGTATGGACCGGCCGGGCTGTTAGGGATAGACTGTGGGTGGACGAGGGTCTATTGTCTCTCTTGAAGCCCCACCGTGGTGTCAATGAGTTCTGCACCTTAGCTCCGCTATTTGTGCACTCCCCGGTTTGATACTATATAGGAGCCCCGGTTCGTGGGCTGTGAGGCGATTCCTGCCATGACATTGCACTGCATATGAGGAGGTTGCCCTCCTCCTCCCTCCAATATTCGTGTCTTCCCAGTCCCCCGGGTCTTTTGTAGGCCTGGGCTGCCACCCACAGCTCCACGTGCGGGCTCCATCGCCCTGTTCGGGGGAGGGAGGAATACCCCACCCCCATCTCTCAGCGCAGATGAGATGGCGGGGGGGTGACTGTGTATGTCTAGCTCTAGGCCTCCATTCGCTCCCACTTCCTCCCACTTGCTCTTGTTTGTGGCAGGCCCAATTCACGAACTCACTGCGTTACCGGTACACTTCCTCTCCACGGTGCTGTCCGGTGTCCGTTTGTTGGGTGCTCTTGCCCCTGCCTCGTGATTTCTCGGCTTAGACACCTCTTGTCTCCTGCATAAATCACTCACCACCGTGTATTTATCCCCAGAGGTGGAGCAGTGAGGCAGACCCAGGATCAGGGGAACGATCAGTCCGCCTGCATAAGCAGGCATGCCGCCTCCGGTGGCACTCGAGGTCCCGGCGCACGCTCCTGTTGCAGGCCGTAAACTACGGCAAACTCTATTCCGCTTTTGCTGGATCCAGGCCGGGGGCCTTCCGGTCACTTTATTTCCTCTCAGGGTATCGGATAATTGTATCGGATATGCGGGGAAGAGTTAGAGTTCCCAGAGCTTCTTTGGGCAGTGGCCATCACGCTACACTGCATAGCCACGCCCTCTTAATTGTTCTTTTAATCATACTAGAAGACAATGGTATTAACATAGAGAGTTCATAAGTTTCTGGAGTATGCCATATGGACTCAATTTCACATACAATTACAATAATTAAATGTATTACAGTTTATCATACAAAAATTCAATATCATTTATACATACAGAACAGTTTTAAAATAGAACATTTTTTTTCCCTATAGTACATTGAAAAAAGTTGTTTATTCAGACCTGACTTGAAAAATTCCTTTTTGTTCATCATTCAATGTCTGACCTATGAATTAATTACACATATATTGAGAACTTGTATACATTCCGTGAATTTTAGAATTTTTGGCTGTATTGGCACATTGCTCAATGCTATTCTTATAGTGTAATGAAGGGATTTTCTTTAAACTGTGTTTTGTATGTATAACTAATATTGAATATTGATATGATAAATTATAATAAATGTAAGTATCATTGTAATTTTATGTGAGATTGAGTCTATATGGCATGCTCCAGACTATTAGGAGGTATTATACTCGGTACTGCTGTTATCAATTTTCATATTTACACTCCGTAGCAGCAGGAGTGTTGTCTATTGCAGAACCTTTTTTTATTTTGACCATATTCTGTGGGGGATTGGGCAGGTGCATTGTTCCCACTGCTCGAGATGTGGTAGTTAAAATAAAGACTGCAGTATGTTTATCATCAAAAGCATTTTATGTTTGTCTTAAAGTACCACTGATGGGCTTCCACACTGCTCCATAAGTAAAGAAAATAGGCTGTGCTCCTTGATTCACAGTGTTAGTTCTTCTTTCTTGAAAACAAACCATCTCCCTGCTTTTTATGGCTAAGTTGCTTTTTTGTGGCTTTTCGATTTTGACACTTCCTATCATATTGTTTTACATATTTGTATAGTGAAAGAATATCCCTGGGCCGTCAGCGGGATAGAAAGGGAAAAATTAACAAAGCAATTGATAGAAAAAATCAAAGCCAGACATTTATACATATTAGCAGAGGGGAGAGTGGAATAGCAGTAAGATAGGTGTCAAGAGTAAACACGTTCCAAATTCTGAGAACAACAGATGATTAGGATCGTTTTGAGTAAATGGAAATCCCTTGATATTTGCAGTAGTAAATCCAGTGGAAATCCCTATATCAAATGACAGGAAATTCTACCTGGTAATTCACAATTAGATATAGCACTATTTCCACAAATCTTATGATTTTTAAGGCACCAAGGGGGTCATTTACACATTGGTGGGTGGCCCACCAGTGTGCCAGGTTAGACGGGGCCCTGGCCTCCATTCCCCTGAAGAGAACAATTTGACATATTATGAGATCCCTACGGGCCTCACTATCTTCTTTGCATCTCCCACTGCGGCAGAAGCATAGACAGCAGTGCTACTAGTATTCCGAGCTTGTGCCATTTTTATTGTTTCCCGTTCATATACTTTATTTTAGCATAAAAAACTCCCAAAGTGGGAGTTTGTTACACTAAAAAATACAACGCAAAGTCCCTGACTCACGGGGATTTTTCTCCTGAGCCTCGGTGCCATTGTAAGATTTTTCCTGCTCATGAAGATCCAGGCAAGGAAAATTATTGACGGTCAAATGTCTCTAGATAGGGGAACGTGCCGGTCACTGCGACCATGTGGCCCAGTCGCGGATGGCTTTTTAGATCTCAGGCTCTTCTGTCAGTGTACCATTCCTCCACCCCACTGTACCATTCAGTGGGGTAGAGGATTGTTTGGTAGATAGGAGCACAACTAATTTATAGCAGTGCTCTTATCCCCCCAAACTAAATGAGCCCCTTACCAATTTTTGATGATGAAATCACCTAACGTAAGACTCTTCATCATTGTAACTAATGTAATCTGCCACAGATATGATGTCCATCATTTAGCAATGCTGTCTCACTTTGGACAGATTCCTGTCAACAGGATTTTTTTTTATATTATATTGCAAAAGTGTATTTCTCCAACTTACTTTTCCATCAGTGGTGTTAACACGGGTGCTGGTGGCTGGCTGGTCCTTCCGTTCGGTGATTCAGACTATTCAATAAAATAGAGTCAAAAATATATTTTATTAAACTAAAGAATAGTATGATCATTTATAATATCTGACAAACAGCGACTCTTGGGATATGAATATTGACAAAAATGAAACGTTATTCTAAGGCCTTGTCAGATCACTTTATCTTGCATTTACCGTTTTGTTTATTGGTGCATATACCCTTTGTGCACCCTATGGGCCAGATGTAGGTATCCAAATACCAGTCGGTAATGGCCGAAACACAGATTTTCGGCCGTCAACGACCGGTATTTGGATACTGAGATGTAGGGCCACCTAAAATACAGATTCGGTAATTTTACCGAATCTGTAACTTTACAGATTCTGTAAAATTACCGAATCGGTAAAATTACTGAATCTGTATTTTTAGATGTAGGTAGCACTGTAATCAGTGCTACAGGGCTTTAAGAATTCGTTATTTACCACCAACTAGAAGTTGGTGGTAAATAATGAAAAGCCTTGATAAAGCATTGTGTTTGCTTTTCAAACGCTGCCATGTTGCAGACATACATGCCCTTAGGGCATGTATGTCTGCAACATGTGCACCCATATACGATTGAGGGGTGCAACAGGGTGTGAAAGTGACACCCTCCCACCCTTCAATGTTTCCCCCAATTACCGAATCGGTATTTACCGATTCAGTAATTGACATTCATTCCTATTGGCCTCCAGGCTCATAGGAATGAATGGCAATTACCGAATCGGTAAATACCGAATCGGTAATTACCGATTCTTACCGATTCGGTAATTTCAAAAGAGAAATTACCTACATCCCATTTACCTACTCCTAAATACCGAATCGGTATGATTCGGTATTTAAGAGTAGGTAAATCGAGATTACCTACATCTGGCCCTAATGGTCTTTTGTCCGAGGGTTGTATGATGCTGGTAGTTAGCCAATGAAAGCATCTGTTAATAGGGTGAATAGAATAAACACACTTACCCCCAGATGCATCAAGCGCTGATTCTGCGAATTCTAATTTGCGAAAAATACCGAATCGCAAATTAGAATTTGCAGAATGGGATGCATCAATAAAAGCGAACCAAAAAAGGGATTCGCAGTCGGCCGCAATTGCCGTTTGTGAATTTCACTAAATCGTACTAAAATTGCAGAATCGCCTGTTTCCCCATGTTGAAATTGCGATTTTGCAATTACTGAAATCGCAAATAGCGATCTTGCTAATTGCAAGATCGCTAAAACGGGAAGTCGCATTTCGAGCACAATGATGACATCACAACCAGGAAGTAGGCGGTTTCCTCACTCATTCTGAACACAGAGCTTGAGAGTGGAAGAAGCACAGCACAGAGCTCCATCAGACACACCCTGCAGCCCCACAACAGGACACACATCAAAAACCAGAATGTCCCAGGAAGCAGCAGGAAGCAGTGCATCTGGCAGAAAAAGAAAAATTAAATTTTCAGAACAGGAGCTGGAGTTCCACATCGAGGGTGTAAGCAGGGACGATGATAGGCTGTTTGAAAAGCAATCCCGGAAGGTGCCTGAAGCAGACAAGAGGCACATTTGGCAGCGCATCAGGGCCAAGGTAAACTCTGTTGGAGTGACCCAGCGCTCTATTGATGAGCTGAAGAAGAAGTGGTATGACCTCAGAGGCCTTGCCAAAGAGCGCATTGCAGAGAGGCTGGGGGAGCAACATGCCACGGGAGGAGTCGACTCCACAGTTGCGCCCAACACACCACTTGAAGACCTGGTGGAGGATACCTTCAACCCTGCAGCCTGTGTGGGGGTCAGCCAGCTGGACACCTCCCGACCCACCCAACAATCCCAAGGTAAGAGCCATGCAACTGAGACCCCGTCCCCTAATAATGCCTATGCCCCCAGAGCTAGCCATTTGATAACCCCAGTAATGCAGGCCATGCACATCAGAAACCCCATATTGCATTGTGGGACCTGTAGTGTGATAATAGTTCCCCGATAGCCACACACAGCCAGACCTGTCAAGTGAAATATGTCCCTAAAGCCAGTCAGGGAATGCAAGCCTACATGCATGTTGCAACATCCCATGTGCAAGATTCATATCATTAATCATGCACCCATTTACATCACAGGTGCTGCCGAACTACAGAGCACAGACAGCGAGGCACTCCAAATTGAGGAGAACACAGAAGACGACGAGGGAGAGAGCCATCCTGCCCCACGACCAGGACCCTCACACACACCTGCATAAGTACCACCACCTCCCCATGCGGACAGGGTCACCCCTGCAGCCACAGGAGGAGAGCAACCACCCCATGCGTCACACGTGGCAGTGGAACAGGCCACACCACCACCCAGGAGGCAGACACGGTGCACAGCCACTGTGCAGTCGCAGTCAAGCGGCCGGATGAGGCAGCAGGGCAACGTGGCATCATGAGCTGTCTGGGGGCAACATGCCCAAGATCCAGGGCTTCATATCGAACGCCGGATGCTAGCTGTCCACCAAAAGCAGGCACGGCACATGGAAGTCATGCAGCTGCAGCTTTACAAGACAGTGAGAAATGTGAGCCAGCTCACCAAAAGCGTGCAGGTGTTAACGGCTGCAGTGAGGGAGAACAGCCAAATCATGGTGTCACAGCAGGACATCAGCCGCCGCTGCCACCGCCAGCTGCTGACCCGGCTGTCAGCATATACCAGGTCAAACCACCTGATCGGTAATGCTTCGGCCTAACTCTCAAGCCGTTCCCTGGCAATGCACCTCCAGATGGTGCAATGCTGCCAGGATGTTGCTAGGTAGTTGGAACAGGTCACAACCGCTGTCCAAAATCAGCAGGTGTGTGGCCATGCCCATGCAAGGGGGGGGTTGATGATGCCAGTCAGGGCACATCCAGTCTAAGCAGCCTGTCCCTGCCGGTGGTACAAGAACGACGCCGCAGCACCAGGCCCAGTGCAGCATCACGCGGCAGGGCGCGTCCGGTTGGAGGCGCTAGTGATTGTTTGACCATTAGCAGCAGTGCCATGCTGAAGTACCAAGCAGCCCTGCTTCGCAATCATGGGGCTGTATGTCGTAATACAGTTTTCATGTTTGCTGAACAAAAAAAGTTAATGGAAGATCCTGTTAACATAATTATAAGAATTTATTTCAAACGCAAATCATGAGTGCAGTGTTGTATGAGGGGTATGGGTGCACTAGAAATAATTCAGTGTGATGTTGTTGCGGCGCCTGTGTCCCTCAGCAGGATTCTCCCCGCGTGCATGAAGCACATGTGCAGGTGGGCGGTTGTCCCCCTCCGACTTGAGGAAATAGAAATTTTACGTGGCCAGTGTGTCCCCTACATGCACCCCATGTATGTCCATATCACCATGCAATTCCCTTCTCATGCCTATAATAATAATGCCTCTGCATTTCCGTCCAATGTTAGCATGTCAGTTACCAAGCCCTCCATGAAAGAAACGCTAATTCTGCACTGAGGCCTATGTTGCCAATGCATTTACATGGTGCACGTTTTAAAAGTCGAGATGAACTCGTTTTTGTGGCTCAGCCGAGCCAGGACCCGAATTCAGGCTTCATGCCTCCTGAAACTCTGAAAGCTGCAGTTTAGCTATGTATCCCTGACCTCTCACATACTTCCTGCTCAGCCGAGAGGTGCCCAGCTCGGCCTGCCAAGACAGTATTTTTGCCTACAGTTATCTGCTCTGCTCCACAGAAACACATTCCTGCTTAATAAAAAAGGTAAACATATTCCGCCTGCAGAAGATAGGGCCTAGCCTTTCTGTCTCCATTCAAGTGATTTACAGAACCCGCATCCATAGAAGGCCCATGGCCCCCACGCAGTGCACGAAGAAATATATACACACACTAGCATTTAGGGATGAGCAGCCTTTGCTCGAGTGACCTTTATGTCAGATAATACATCCTCCAAACTCAAGATATCAGATAATACCAGAAGTGCAGGTCGTCCTGACATCTAAGACTCCTCTACTAGCACAAAAGTCAGCTCCCCCCAGCTTCCCCCAGTTACACGTCAATTCCACGTCATGACCACGTTTGCGCACACAAGTAAAGTAAAGGTTCCTGCTGACCATGCAGACCCCCTCCATGTATCCACCCACCTATGACACATCTATGACTCATCAAGTGAACACCCACGTGTACGCCTTCTTACACGCCCTTTTTCTCGCCCATGTGCTCTTATCTCTCTCTTTCACTTGCTCCGCCTGGAGCGCTCCGCCTTCTCTATGCAAGTTAATGTATGTTTTAACTATAAATAATGAACTCTGTGAATAAAGTTTAGATGACGATCCTTCCTGATCCCTAGTGGTGATGGAACCCAATTCTCCCTTAACTCGAGTTACTGAATTAAAGCCCTTCTGAATCGGACACCACGGACTCTGCCTCTCATTATATGCATGATCCTTGTTAATGTATAGAAATTCCGACAGGGTAATTCTTTTATTTACCACACAATCTGGCGCCCGAACAGGGACTAGTCCCCTTCCCCACGCGCCGGAGATGTAGGTCCAGCCCCCTGCCCCCTTCTACAGCCGTGACGGACTTCAAGTGTACACGACAGCGGGACTTCCTGCCTACTCCCTCAGGCCCACGGAGGAGACGGAGACTGCGACCAGGCATCCACACGAGGCGGTGAGGATTGCGGACCATCCCAACCAGAGCCCAAGCTGAGAGAGCAAGGTCCGAGGTATCCCGAGGCCCACCTGTTCCGAGGCGCATGCGCAGCAGCAGTAGCAGCAGCAGTATCGAGTTTCCGAGGCCTTCAAGTTCTGCCTCCCGGTGAGTACCGTTATTGGGAACGCATAGAGACGGGTTCATTTATTTGAGCCCGGTAAAGACGTGTCTGGGTACACAGACACGGTAGAGACGTGTCTCTTTTCGAGACCGGTATGGTTGTACTGTTTCGCAGTACATAAAGTAAACAGTTTTTCAGGTTTATGTTTTTTCATGTACTAGTTAGGATGTATATGTTTTTAATGTATTAGTGTTGTAGTGTGAATGGTTGTTTTCAGTCTATTCTTGTGTATATTGTGTTTTCGTTAAGTTAGTTCCAACATGCCACTGTTTTCGAAATTACGTCAGATAGGGACCAGGAAAGGGATACTCGAAGAGTCAGTTCCCGTCCCGCCTAGAGACACACCTGGTCATTTTATGTACCAGAAACATGGGCTAGATGCCATACTGTTTTTAGACTTATGGGTAGATTACACGAAGGATCTAGAAGAGAAGTATAGATGGCCTGCCTCAGGAACATGGGATGCTGAATGCATCATGAAAGTAGAGGAAGCGCTATGGAAAAAGAAAGCTAGACAGTCCCAGAAAGATGCCATTGAGTTATGGCGTAAAGAAGCGCATAGGAGAGCAGAGAAAGAATTCCACAAAGCAGAGAGAAGTAAAGAGGCAGCAGAAAAAGCCAGAGAAAAAGAACTAAAGGAAGAGGGGGAACGGGTCAAGGCAGAACAAGCAGATAGAGAAAGAAATGCCCTTATCAAGGGTATGTATCCCGTCCTCGCTGAAGGACTAGCTAAAGTGACCCCCTCAGAAGTACCTAGTAATTTGCCGCCACCACTAATACCGACTAAGTTACGTAGACATGAACAGGCAGAAGCTGAGGCTTTTATTTCCTCCTATTTAGAGGAGCCCGCTCCGGATTATGTAAACGCAGGATTCCCTCCTCCTGTTCCTTCTGTCAACAATCCTTTTTTTCCTCCGCCCCCAACACAGGATCTGCTTACACAACTGCAGTCTCCAGTGACCGTGAAAGATGACTTAGGCCAAGGGGCAGTGGGAGGGGGGCCCACAAACACGCCACAAACACCGCCAACAAACCGAACATTGCAAGGGTTAGGACTACAACGAACGCCACAAATGACAGCATCACCCTATAAGCATAATGTAACGATTTCACATTGTATATACGATCCAGTACCCGGTGTAGGTGCAATGCTCGTGTTCTCACTACGACTGAGACGCGCTGTAGAGTATCTGATCACATTACCAGGCATGAAGGAACATCTAGACAAAATATACAATTTCATTAGAACGGGGGAGGGACCCGAGAGTATACAAGAGGCCATGGAACAAAGAAAGGTGGAGGTACAACGCACAATTTTACGTTTTTTGATTAACTGTCTGATCAGGGAACAAGACCAGCCAGACAAAGGAGTAACTAAAGGTATGACTGATTGGAGTGACAACATAGCTGCCGGTAAACATGATACAGTGGGAAAGACAGAATGCATGTACAGGAAAATACGAAAAGAGATTCTAAACTTACACAGGAAAGAGTCTGACGAGAAAGAGGATTCAGCATCAGACGATGCTGAGCACGAAACAGAGGAAGTGTATAAAATGAATTACGTAGGTAAAGCACGGCAGTTTGACAGGCCCAAGTGCCTCGACTACCGCAAACAGGGACCTCCTATCAAAGAAAGGTATTCTCTCGAACATCTATTCCAAGCTACTGAGAACGCACTGAAAAGACGAGTAGAGTGCGATAGACCCCACACTGTACACGAACAAGAATTAGCCCGGTCAGCCATTTAATGGGTGTCTAATTCTAATATATATAATGGTGACGTAGTGGCTCAGACCTTTTGAGTCTTCCTCCGAACGAACAGCGGTTGGCTGGTATTTACATGGTTCAACATTTGATAACGTTGTACGAGAGTCAATATTCTGATCCCGGTCCCTTGTATAAATTACTGGACGATATACTTCTAGAGAGATGGATAGGCCTAGGTACCAAATTAATTAATGTCATTCTGGACCAACGACATAAGTACTTGACTTTTCTGACCACGTGCATGATTCCTTCCCCACAGCACGACAGAAAGGGCTTCCACATAGACAGACAGAACCCCCTACGAGAGGTACATCCCGTCAAAAATGCAAACAATGAGCTTCAACGAGTATATGTTTACACACCCTTGACGAAAATAGAAATACTGGAAATGAAAAAGATGCTGCCCTGCCATGATAAAGACCCGGGGGGGTTCCACAGTGAATTAAAAGACATTCTCCGCATAGGGGATTACACATACGCTGACATCATTAAATTATTGAAAGTACTGTTACCAGCCGGCATCTACGAAAAGCTTAAAGAGAAAGACTGGGAGGTGGGAGAGAAAAAGATAAATTGGACAGAATTGAAAACAGAGGATAAAGGCCGAGACCCTGGTGTTGGTCTTGGGGACAAAGCTAAAGAACTGCCTGAACTCTTGATACAGGTCCTGCCAAGATTATTAGTTACTAAAAAGGAAGATTGGGATGCTATTTCAGCCTGTAAACAGAAACAAGACGAAGACACCAGTGATTTTTATTCTAGATTCGAGAAATGTTTTACTATTAATAGTGGCCTTAAGCCAAGTAGTGAATCGTATCCACATCTTTTTGTGAGCAAACTAGTAGAGAATTCCTTACCCCCGATCAAGAATAGAGTACTGAAGGTTGAGAGTACCTGGCAAGCAAATAGCCCTTCCCAAATGTTACAAATGTTACAATACCACCAGAACAGAATTAGAGAGGAACAGGAACATGAAAAGAGACGCATGAAAGATACGAAAATGAAAGTGCTAGTTGCACAATCAGTACCAGCTAATGGGAATAAAAAGGGCACGGCACCTGTTAAAGGGAACTGTAATTATTGCAAGGAACCAGGTCACTATGTAAACGAATGTGCTGTCCTGAAACACAATATAGCTACAGGCAAGACAAAAGAAAGACCGCATCCTCCCAGACAGAATAGCACCCCACAGAACACGCAACAGACAGTAGCGAATTTTCCACCCCCACCAGCAGCTGCCACACAACAAGTCACGCAACAAATGTACCAGTACGCACAGTCAGACTATCCAGAATTCCAACAGTTCTCATGAAACAGCCTAGAGAGGGAGGTTGGCTTGCCCCTTATTGAAGTTCCTGTAGATCAAGAAGGTCCCTATGTACATAGTCGTGTATTGGGAAAAGACAGAACATTTTTGATTGACACAGGGGCGAGCAGAACTACCATCAGTCATGACGAGGTTCCAGGGGCACCCCTCTCAGGCTCACAGAATATTTCCCTGGGATTTTCAGGAAAGCCTATTGTTAACGAAGTGTCAAAGCCAGTTTCCCTAGGAGTCTGTCCATTGTCCCGTACCACAGACTTGTTACTTACTAAGTCATGTCCAGAAAATTTGCTTGGTATAAAGACATTGAAAGAACTAGGAGCAGTTATTTGCTGTTCTCCGGAAGGAGTGCGATTGTTTTTACGTGATTTTAAACGACATTATGTGTTGAAAGATTTTGATCCCAGACTCCAGAATGTACCACAGCATTTATGGGCACAAGGTCCGACTGACGTAGGTTACATGCACATTACGCCACACCGTGTCACTCTCAAACCAGGAGTAGTACTGCCACGAATCTTACAATACAAGTTACCACCTGGTGCCGTAGTAGCATTACTGAAAATTGTTGACGAACTCATTGCACATGGAGTGGTAGTAGAAACTGACTCGAATGTATGTAATTCATCTGTTATCCCTATTCTTAAACGAACAGACCCTAATGCACCACCAGTCTACAGACTAGTGATTGACCTTCGAGAACTGAACAAATGCATAATTCCCCAATACCCAGTGGTTCCAGACATTTCTTCATTACTGACTGCAATTGATTCCGAAGCGACGTTCTTCACTGTAATTGATCTAAAGAACGCCTTCTTCAGTGTCCCAATCCACCCAGAGAGCCAATATCTCTTCGGATTCTGTTTAAATGGACGCAGCTTTAAATTTACGAGAGCTCCTCAAGGATTCACAGAAAGTCCTAGTATTTACAGCCAAGCATTGAAAAGACAACTAGACAGTATTCACATGCCTGCCAACACCGCACTGCTCCAATATGTGGACGATATTCTGATCACAGCACGAACAGAACTAGACTGCGAACATGCATCACTGACAGTCTTATACTTTCTGGTAGACAAGGGGCACAAAGTGTCCCCTTCGAAGTTGCAATTCTGTGCACAGCAAGTGGTGTACCTTGGACACTTGCTGTCCAAGAGGGGTAGACAGCTGACACAAGACCGTATTCAGTTAATTGCAAACCTTTCACAGCCCAAGACACAAAAGGAAGTACGGGCTTTCATTGGCCTCACTTCTTACTGCAGACAATGGATTCCCCAGTATGCATATCTAGCCAAACCACTCATACAGCTAACAACACAGGAGGCAGCGTCTTCGACTGTCCTCCCTTGGACACAGGAACATACACTTGCATTTGAAGAATTGAAAAAAGCTCTATGTCAAGCACCAGTTTTAGCGACTCCTTGTTACAGCAAGCCTTTTACGCTTTTTGTCACTGAACGAGATGGAACAGCATTGTCTGTCCTTACACAAGATCAAGCAGGAAAACACAAGCCTTGTGCTTATTTTTCTAGTACATTGGATCCAGTGGCCCAGGCTTTGCCTGCGTGCCTGAAATCAGTTGCAGCAACAGCCCTAGCAATAAGACAGAGTGATTCCATAGTGTTAGGACACCCCCTGACAGTACACGTTCCACATTCCGTGGAAGTTCTCTTGAACAGGACACAGACACAACATCTGACCGTAGCGAGATTGACAGGATATGAACTGACATTATTTCAGCCACACATAGAGATCAGACGATGCAACATTCTGAACCCTGCTACACTCTTGCCCTCAAGCACAGTGGACACTGCACCACATGACTGTGTGGAAGTAATTAATACAGTGATGAAACCAAGACAAGACTTGACAGACATTGCATTGCCAGACCCTGACCTGACACTATATGTGGATGGTTCATGCATGAGAACAAGCACAGAAGAGTTAGTGGCCGCGTATGCCGTGACCACTGATACTAAAGTCATAGAGACACAACGAATAGACACATTGTCAGCACAAGCAGCAGAGCTCATCGCTCTGACACAAGCCTGCATACGAGCCAAGGACTTGAAAGTAAACATATATACAGATTCACAGTACGCTTTCGGGGTCGTTCATGACTTCGGAGTGTTATGGCAGGAGAGAGGTTTCTTGACCTCTCATGGGGCCAAAATTCAGCATGGTCCCCTTATTCAGGCTCTGCTAGAAGCAATACACTTGCCTACAGCCATAGCCATCATGAAATGCAAAGCACATACGAAAGCCACTGACACCATTTCCCAGGGTAACGACCTGGCAGATCGAACAGCAAAACTTACAGACTCCAACAGACATGACAAAGACATAAGTACCATCACTGACAAACAGCATGACAGTCAGGGATCCCTCACAAGATGTACACGACATACAGACACATGCCACTCCAGACGAAATAAAGAAATGGACTGAACAAGGAGGGGTCCAGACTGACCAGGGTTGGATGACAAAAGGCAAAGCTACATGGTTTCTCCCTGACTCTATGGTACAAGTCATCATAAACACAGCACATAGTCCAGCACACTTAGGAGAAAAGGCAATGCTAGACAGTTTACAGAATATTTGGTTCAACAAGCACCTGCGTTCAGCAGCAAAACAGAAAGTACGTACCTGCATGATCTGTTGCCAGTTCAATCCAGGCAAAGGCATTCCAGTGGAACAAGGTGGATTTCATCCCCCTGACCACCCTTTTGAAGTCCTTCAGATGGATTATATCCAGATGGACAGATGTAGAGGATACAAATATGTCCTAGTAGTTGTATGTGCACTATCTAGATGGACAGAAGCGTACCCAGTCCCAGATTACACTGCTGTGACCACGGCCAGGCAACTGGTTCGAGAGTTCTTTCCGCGGTACGGATTGCCCCGTGTCGTGAACTCAGATAACGGTCAGCCATTCTCCTCTGAATTAATGAAACCAGTATCTCTTCTATTAGGGTACCAGTGGAAGTTCCATTGTGTACGACACCCAGAGGCAGCCGGACTTGTAGAGCGGCATAACCAAACACTTAAGACAAAATTTGCGAAAGTCTGTGCAGAAAAAGGCGTGGATTGGATGGTAGCCTTGCCGGTTGCCCTCTTTTACATGCGTATGGTAGCTCATTCCAGAACCGGACTGTCCCCTTACGAGGTGGTTTTTGGTAGACCACCGAATATGTGGGGTACGCCTATGCCAAAGAAAATTACCGATGTTGACAGTAATATGCTGACAGATTACCTGGCTTCCTTGATGTCTGTACTCCTCTCTTGTCGTTCACAGGTTGCAGCCGCCTTCCCCGACAACACCCAAGTTAAAGAACACACCATCGTTTCTGGAGACGTAGTTCTGGTCCGGAATTTTGATCGTTCAAGCCCTCTCGAGCCCCGCTGGCGAACACCGAAGTTAGTACTGCTTACCACGAGGACTGCCGTCAAGGTCGAGGGACGTAAGGGCTGGATCCATACCCAACACATCAAGAAATTCCATGGAAATACCGGAACTGTGATCGAAACTAAAGACTGCCCCGAAACCAGTGACTCAAAGCCCCCTTTGCTAGAAAAGACTCCTCAACAGGAGTACAGGTCTAAATTACGGTCTAGTAAGTCAGACAGCGTTTAATTGTTTAAGTCCACCCTGTGGTGAATCGGTTAGACAGGTTCCTGACATGTATAAGATCGTAGACCAGAATAGTAGACAGAGAGATAAGAAAGAGAAATACTGCAAGACCTTACGCAGCAGATGTATAGTAACTCTGATTATTATGTTTCTTCTAAGTATATCGATTATATGTATCAGCTTGACGCTACATTTTTTCTTTCCTCCTATTGCTTCACATATACATTCTTCCTTCAATGACACTATAGAGCACACATTCAGTGATCTGCCACCCCATGAACTGTCATATCGACTAGCACTGTGCAACAATACTTTTATTCAAATGTTGCACCATTCTCATCAGACCAGCAATGTAACAAATTGCTGGGTATGTGGCCGACTCCCACCTTATCAGAAACTAAGGGAGTTCTGCACCTCTTTCCTTTCCCGTTCTCGCACAATGGTTCGTGCCGAGCATGGTTTGCTTTAATGTCATCACAAGACAGAAAGTTCACAAATTCCCAGAGTGATTGGATTTGGGGAGATTTAAATAAAGTAATGAATAAGGCATGTTTTCCAGACGAAGATGGTCTTCCCCAGAGAAAAGGGACCGATCTAGAGAATGAAGTATACGAACAAGGAAATGCTTCCCTTAACTTTATGATTCTGAATGTCCAGTCCGAGAAAAATACAGGTCCACCGTTTATAACAGTCTTACCAGTAAAAGGTGAATTATGCGTTAGAAAGAAAGGATCAGTGCATCTAGGACACAGTGATTGTAATACTGTAGTCGAGTTCAATGATAAAGGAAAGTCTACTTTCAAAGCTTCCCGCCATTCCTATTTCATTTGCGGTCGGACAGCCTATGCACGTCCGCCCTTAGACTGGGGTGGGACGTATTATATAGCGTTCCTACTGCCACCCGTCTTTCTAGCCCCATCCCATAATCATCGAGATTCCCGACTAGTACATGTTAGACACAAGAGGGAGACTGATTCCCCAGTTGTTGATCAGACTGAGACAGCTTTGGAGCAATATACAGATTTCAATAAAGGATTCTTTTTCTTCATAGGTCCCGTCCAAAACAGTAAACTCATACGCAGGTTAACAAGAACTTTGGAAGCAGTAGTGAATGAGACTACTTCTGCTCTAGCTAACTTGACCGAGGAGCAGTCTGCTATGAGACTTGTTGTTCTTCAGAATCGCCTTGTTCTTGACGGCATCCTGGCAGATAGGGGCGGGGCTTGTAGAGTGATCGGCTCCGGTTGTTGCGTGTTTATTCCTAATAACGTGCCATCCGTGTATGCAGCAATAACAAGACTCCATAAGATAGCTCACGAGATACACCAAAACCCAGGCACATGGACTTGGTCCGGTTGGCTCTGGAGTGTAATATCAGCATGGGGATGGAAAGTGTTGTCATTCCTAGGGATGATACTGCTTATTATATTCAGTTGCTGTCTCTGTCTGCAATGTGGCCCGGCGATTTGCGGCTTGTGTGCCACTGCCTGTATTCCCCATCCACGTATACAAAAGAAAAAAGACGAGCAAATGATGCTGTATGATCAGATATATGGTATCATGAATATCGATGTGTCCTGAAGGGCACAGTAGGGGACAAGGAGGGAATGAGGAAATAGAAATTTTACGTGGCCAGTGTGTCCCCTACATGCACCCCATGTGTGTCCATATCACCATGCAATTCCCTTCTCATGCCTATAATAATAATGCCTCTGCATTTCCGTCCAATGTTAGCATGTCAGTTACCAAGCCCTCCATGAAAGAAACGCTAATTCTGCACTGAGGCCTATGTTGCCAATGCATTTACATGGTGCACGTTTTAAAAGTCGAGATGAACTCGTTTTTGTGGCTCAGCCAAGCCAGGACCCGAATTCAGGCTTCATGCCTCCTGACACTCTGAAAGCTGCAGTTTAGCTATGTATCCCTGACCTCTCACATACTTCCTGCTCAGCCGAGAGGTGTCCAGCTCGGCCTGCCAAGACAGTATTTTTGCCTACAGTTATCTGCTCTGCTCCACAGAAACACATTCCTGCTTAATAAAAAGGGTAAACATATTCCGCCTGCAGAAGATAGGGCCTAGCCTTTCTGTCTCCATTCAAGTGATTTACAGAACCCGCATCCATAGAAGGCCCATGGCCCCCACGCAGTGCACGAAGAAATATATACACACACTAGCATTTAGTGATGAGCAGCCTTTGCTCGAGTGACCTTTATGTCAGATAATACATCCTCCAAACTCAAGATATCGGATAATACCAGAAGTGCAGGTCGTCCTGACATCTAAGACTCCTCTACTAGCACGAAAGTCAGCTCCCCCCAGCTTCCCCCAGTTACACGTCAATTCCACGTCATGACCAAGTTTGCGCACACAAGTAGGGTAAAGGTTCCTGCTGACCATGCAGACCCCCTCCATGTATCCACCCACCTATGACACATCTATGACTCATCAAGTGAACACCCACGTGTACGCCTTCTTACATGCCCTTTTTCTCGCACATGTGCTCTTATCTCTCTCTTTCACTTACTTCGCCTGGAGCGCTCCGCCTTCTCTATGCAAGTTAATGTATGTTTTAACTATAAATAATGAACTCTGTGAATAAAGTTTAGATGACGATCCTTCCTGATCCCTAGTGGTGATGGAACCCGATTCTCCCTTAACTCGAGTTACTGAATTAAAGCCCTTCTGAATCGGACACCACAGACTCTGCCTCTCATTATATGCATGATCCTTGTTAATGTATAGAAATTCCGACAGGGTAATTCTTTAATTTACCACAGACTCACTGCCAGAGATCTCCAGAGGTATCCTCCGCTTGATAGCAATATTGTGCAGTATGGCACACACGGCCACGATGCGGCAGCAGACCTCAGGCTGGTATTTGAGGGCCCAACCAGTCTTATGTAGGATGCCGAATCGGCTTTTTACCATCCCAAATGTCCGTTCAATGACATTCCTGGTGCGAATGTGCGCAGCATTTTAACGCCGTTCCTGTGGTGAGGCAGGGTTGAGGTATGGGGTGAGGAGGTACTCACAGAGGCCATAGGCGCTGTCACCTAAAGGAAAGGAGCAGAGGGTCAGTGCTTGTCATGCGCAGCTACATGGGCTTGACGTACTGTATGTGGGCATGTGTACTTACCTAGGAGGTGTCCTTCGCCAAAGTCACCCCTGGCCAAGAGGGTGTGCATGCCGCTGTGCCTGAATATGAAGGAATCATGCGTGCTCCCCGGGTATTGTGCCACTATGTCGGTGATGATTGTCTTTGCATTGCAGACCATCTGGATGTTGAGTGAGTGGACTTGCGGTTCCGGTACATGTATTCTGTCTCAGCGGGTGGGCAGATGTGGATGTGGGTACAGTCAATGCATACAATTACATGGGGGAATTGCACAATGTTGTAGAATTGTAGCTTTGTTTGATTTAAGTCCTGTTGGGTGGTTGGGAAGGTTATGTAATGGTGTATCCGGGTCAGCATCTCGTCCAGGAAACTCCTTAGGCAGCGGGACAGTGTGCTCTGGGAGATCCCCCCTGCAACTGCAACTATCCCCTGGAAGCTTCTGGATGCCAGGAGGTGCAGGCAGCACAGGACCTGGACATGGGTGGGCACGGCATTGGTCATCCTTGTTGGGTGCTGCATCAGGTGGTCAAGGTCTCGGATGAGCTTGGTTATCATTGCCCCATTCAGCCTTTATTTTGAGTAGATCTCCTCTTCAGTGTGGCCCAGGAGTGTGATCCGCAGCCGGAAGATGCGCTCCTGGATCCTGCGTCGGTTCCGGGCTGCAGCCTGGAGTCTTCACCGCCTTACCACAATGTAGAGTCCTGGCATTGGGAATGTCCTTATGCTCCTACTGTGTCTCCTTAAGTGTGTTTGTTTTGTTCCGCACCTGTATCTTGTTAGGAATTTTTTTTCTTTTTTTTTCAAATTGAACTTTATGATTACAACCTGGTTTGAGTTCTCCTTAAATAGCGCCTTGCTATTTGCGATGTTGTTTTTTTTCACAAATTGCGATTATTAATGAATTTGGTTTGCGATTATTTTGTGAATTCGCAGAATCAGTGGAACTTCGCTATTACAGAATCGCAAAGTGGGTTCCACCTTGATTCTGCGATTTTAATTGCGAACTTGCAAAATATATTTTGTAAATTTGCAATTTGGTTGTTTTTCCTATCATGAATTGCTGTTACTGAAATTGCGATCGCAATAGTTGTTTCGCAACTATTGCGATCGCAATTTGTGTTGATGAATCTATGCCTTAATGTCTATAAATGTTTCAAAACCTATGATTTTGGAAAGTAGATAGGCCTCCCTAGATACACTCGGTTTACCTTGTTTGAGTTAAGAACTATCCTCTTTTAGAGGACTTCAAAAATGAGTTTTTCATATAAAATCACAATTGACAAAAGAAGCTGTACCTAAGAGACACCAGAGTGTAATCTGCAGCAATAGCGAAATACCAATTTCGAACAATTTAAGAGGTCTAATATTTGAGTTATAATTCATAAATCCTGTGCAAAGTCCTAGATGAAATTCAAGGAATGGCCATTTAACTTGTCTAAACCTTGCACAAAAGAAGGTCAAACAATCTGGTGAATAAAATCCTCTCAGCACATCCACCAAACCCTGCCCGAAAGGGTGACAGTTTTCTGTGAGTTATTCTCCCTACATCCAGGAATCTTCCAGATTACTGATATTTGGTGAAATAACTAAATTGCATAGCCTCGTGCAATGGGGTTTTCTCATCAATGGTAATAGTATATTGATAGTATTGGCATGCAACCCTCACGGGCAGGTGGAGCTAAAAGATATAGGGGCAGATTTACAAGCCCCTTGCCCCGCTTTTATGCCGCAGTTGCGTCACTTTTGTGACGCAGCGGCGGCGCAAAAGATGCAACCATGGTGCGGGGTATTTACAACGTGATGCATCTCCCAGATGCGTCACGTTGTAAAGCCCTGCGCCAGAAGAGGCGTACCATCGCAGGGGGAGGCGTTCCTGCGCAGGAACGCCTCCCAAAAGTGGCTGAGTGAAAACTACAAGATTTCACTCAGTCACTTTTGGGCCCATGCTGCTTCAAAACCCTGCGCCTGCTTGAAGCAGGCGTAAGGATTGATGCAGCATTGTACACATAGGGCCCCCCTGATCATTGCTGGAGCTGCGTCGCGCATGCGACGCAACTCCAGCAATGCGCCGCTTTCACGGCACAGATGCGTGACACATCCGTGCCGCTTTTTCCCCATGGTGCGCCGCATTGTAAGTGCTTACAAGGGAATTCTTTTTGAAAATTATTCATAAGTTGTTATCGCTTTGTTGAATTTGCAAGTTTCCATTTAGAAGAAAACAGGTTTTAATTGAATTAAGTTAGTCCTAAGTTTTTCAGTCAAGATTGATCAACCTCCTGTTTCTGAATAATTTTCAAAAAGAATTCCCTTGTAAGCAATTTTTCTTATATCATACATCAGTCCAAGCTCACAAGGGTTTATTGGGTCACCCACCTTCAATATAACTGCATTGTAAATGGGCGCATCATGGGTGGCGGAGCTGCAGCGCACAATTACTGGCGCATCCTTGCCGATATGCAGGGATGCGCCAGTAATTGTAAATCTGCCCCGTACAATATATATATATATATATAAGACGTTTTGAATCAACACTAACCAATTTTTCTAAATAAGTGTCTTATGAACCTATTACGTTGTTTGAAGATATGCTACTTGATACAAGCCTACGATTTGTGAAGTTACCAATCTGGTTGAGTCACTGTCACTGGCAAGGCCTATAACATTGCTACCTGGGCTGGTATTACAGTAAGGGCGCACTTTCCCAGTTAACGCCACAGCGCACCTTAAAAAAGGTGGGCCGGGCACACACAGGTAAAGTGCGCCCTATTATGGTGAATAGCCTGCCCTATATTTCACAGTGCAGGAAGCACCCACCAGCACTTTCAAAAGGGATTACGGATTCCCATTCAGGTGGGTGCAGCAAGTGACTGTTCCCACCTGCACAGGTATATGGTGTGGGTGCAGAGGCAAAGTGATTCCCTCATTTGCATGGTGCAACGTCCCAGGCAAATGAGGGAACACCCCCTTGAGATAGCACGGGTGCTACATATGCGCCTGCACTATCAGTGTTACTTTGTACTCACAATCACCCAGGTGACTTGCTATCATTCTGTTCACCATCTATAATGCCTCAAGGAGCAGCCACTTTTAGTAACCCATGCTACAATACAGTATGACTAATTTGACCGAACATAGTACTGATTCTATTGCAATAGCATTGACAGGTAAATGAGTGTCATAAAGTAAATTAAAAATAATCTAAGTATGATTTAAACTCCTCAGAGCGAATGGGAAAGACACGTCCAACCTGAACAATACAGAGTCGTATTTCTAAAGGTAGCAATTTACACTTTTGACTAGGATGGCTTGCCTGTCAAGATGACACCGTTGTTTTTGCTATGCTGGTTGTGGGGAGGACTTCCACTCCCAGCATTCCTGCATCCAAGTGCCATCAGAGTCACTTATGCCCATGCCCGGAGGCGCAGAAAAGGAGACGTTGATTCCTGCAGTGCGGGACGCGCGTGGGTCAACGGCAGGCCCGTCCAGGCCAGGTGGAGTCCGGTGGAGGCTGGGCTGGGTCCAACCTCTAAATCCTGGACCCCAGGGGCCTTTGAGACTTGAGGTACAGCGACATTACTATTTTTCATCAATAGTCTAAGGCATACATGCCAACATTTCAGAATAGCAAAGTGGGAGATTTAAAAATAAAATCGGGATAATGGGGCCTTGAATCGGGTTACTGACATGTATGGGCTTTGGAAGTGTGCTGCTGCAGGATCGGATATTTGAAGCGCAAATGCACGTTTTTTTCTTACCTTTCAGAAGTATGGAGTGCAATGGCAGGCAGAGAGAGGGTGATGCAAGGGTTGCGCACTGACCTAGCCGGAGGCTGGCATTGCATGCACCCCCCCCCTGTGTGGCAGCCCGGGCTGAAACAACTTCCTGGGCACACACACAACCGTCCCTCTCCCCTCTCCCCCCCCCCCGCAGTACTTCACAGGTCTTTAAAAGACAATTCTCTTGTTCATTACGCTTTGTTGGTTTTTCACCCCTTCTAGAGCTCCTGCACGTTACACAATAAATACCAAGCCCTGTCAGCTGAAACCAATCGGGTTTTTGCTTGCAGGAATCGGGAGGCGGGAGACTAGCCTTGAAATCGGTAGTCTCACGCCTGAATCGGGAGGGTTGGCATGTCTGGTCTAAGGGATATTCCTCATAGCTATGAGCAAACGTAAGGGCCTCAGTGATCATCCATGGTATGGAGTAGTAGGAACACTTGACGCTTTCCTAATGAGGGCTGAGTCAGTTCTCACTCACGAATGTGAATTAAAGGAGCGGCGGCTGTGCCTGGAGCCCCTGATCTTGCAGAAACGCTCCTCCCTCGGCAATCAAATCATGGATAGTATTCCTCTAAATCCCCCCAAACCTCACCCCCACAACATTTGGTGCCAGTACTACACGTGCCTCCAACTCTCCTCAGGCTGTGAAAACTCAGCAAGACAACAATAATGAGCTGCCAGTGAAAAGAAGACGGGATGGCGGTCTGCAAAAACAAAAGCCATTAAAACTCACCCGAACTGGTAAATTAAAAGGAAATGGAAACTGGTAAATTAAAAGGAAATGGAAACAGAGATGTTTAACTCGGGTTAAGTTCTGTGCTGAAGACTACTGACTCAGTTATACTGCCTTTTCGGGAGAACAACTAGGACTTTTGGAAAAGAGTAGAGAAAATGGTTACTGAAGTCATGAGCCCTCTGCTATCAAACTTAACTCAAATTGAAGAAAGACTTTCACACATTGATGGCTCGGGTATAAGCAACTGTTTCCTCCCTCAGGGCACACGTCCTGGCAGGGGTTCTGGGCCTCAACACATCTGGGGTGGGGGCACGCCAAATGGAAACCAACACTGAGGGGGCAAGTTGCTTCACCCAAATATTAACCCAAATATTAACGGTAGCATTCTTGAATCCACCGCTCACCCTTACTGTCAAAAGCCCACCCCATAACCCCCACAACCGATTGAGCACTTGTCTAATATGGGGCACCCGCAACTTCCTATCTACAAGAAAGTAATATTGCAAACAGGTCTGCAACTAATATACGGGCATTATATCCAGGGGACGGAAGGAGTGACGCTCCTGAAAGACAGCAGCAAAGATCTAATCTGACCCACCTTACCACCCCAAACCACACCTTGAACATCCCACCGGAAGCCAAACCCTACACAAGAGTTCTGGCAAACGTCCCTTCACTTCCCGCACACGTGTACGAACTCTGGCCTGCCCTTAGGAACAAATCACTACACAGGTTAAGTACTAGAACTGGACTATCCGAAATCCTCTTTTCTGAATTTAAAATGGCCAGAATAGGTTGGGTAGGTAAAGCCTGTAAAACCTTTGCAGGTGATTGCATGGTCTTACATTTCAGATCCCCCCACCTGGTGCAGACTATCCTTGATAGGGCAGGGAACTGCCTAATTAGGGCCCAGGGAGTCAATATTGGCCCATTAGGGTTTCTACCAACCACCAAAGGTACAGCGGAGCAGACCTATGACTGCAGACATGATGCATTACAGTTATAGGGTCCCGGTCAGTAAGCGCTTTGACACTCTCAACATTCTAGAAGATATAGACTGACTAACCGAAGTAACAGATCCACACCCCACACAAAAAGGACTCTGAATGAAATAGGTCTGGTAAATTAAACATATGCAGGCTTGTCCCAGACCAATCACAAAATGATACAAAAAAACAAGCTTTGCCATTGACCCAGCACAATGTGAGAAATGAGATATCAGACATTAAATATCTTGTTCAGGGCTCCACATATACTCTAGTCACTAGCCCAAATCAGATACTAACTCCCGAACCTGTGACAAATCTGAAGAATGCCAACGGAGTGAACAGCATTGGTAGCAACTACATTAACTCCTGTAACCTGGTTTTATGGAACATTTCAGGTATACAATCAATGCTGGCTAACCCACTATGGGGAGAAAGTTTGATATAATGTGTTTCCAAGAAATCTGGGCAAAGGATATTGTACAAATTAATGGATTTAGAACCTTCCACACTGCAACTGATACAACGGTCCACAGGAGGGCAAACGGAGGGTTGTCTGCATGTATCTAACATGGTGAACCAGAGAAAAATAGAGTTGATAATAGAAGAAATATACTACCAACTGATTTTATTCCACATTGATGAGAAGCAATGAATTGCCCTGACAAAGTTTTATAATATTGTGCACCCTGATCAGACTGGGACAGTGGTGAAGAAATTAGGCAATGACCTGAAAACTATCCATAGTAACAGTGAAAAGGATATGTCTATCATCCTGGGAGGTGATTTTAATTCTGCTCTATGTCCTAACAATGGGGGAGAAATATGTGGATTTATTAACGAGGATGGGAATAGCTACTCACATTGCCCACATACTAAACTCGGAGAACTGTTTAATGAAGTAATGTTTGGCCTTGATCTAGGGTTTGCTAATGAGGTATGAGCATCACCTGTCCCCATAAGCCATACTTTTAATGGTAGAGGACCTTTTACAGCTATAGACTATATATTGATGTTAAAGAGCCACTCGAACAGAGTTAAATTATTTACTACTCGTAATACTATTTCGAGCGACCACTTTCCACTGAGCATCATTTTTACACTGCAGAAAAGACAGTTATGCCCTGGGGATAAACCTGTACATGTTGCACAAAACTTAGCTATTAATAAAACAAATGGATACTCTTTGCACTGGTCGATGGTGAACCTCCTAGAAATTTTAAAGCATATAATAACCAAGTGTAAACCTGCTTTCGTAGCCTGCTTGGGTGAAACAACCACGCATGACAATGTTTGAACTCCTTTCCAAGAGATATCGGAGCAATTAAAGAGGCTCTATTCGTGCAGAATAGGAAAATGGGCAGAAAACAACAAGGGTGGTTTGATACCAAATGCATACAGGCCTATACAAAATTAAAATATGAAACACATAAGACACCAAGAAACCCATACGATATTAGACATGCCAGAGGGGATTATAAACAAGCAGTTAAGGAGCGAAAAGCAACATTGAGAATCAAGGCATGGTTAGCCTTGCATGACGCCTCTTTATCCAAAGATAGCTCGGCCTTTTGGAAAGCTGTAAAAACTCTAAGCATGGGCGAATTTTGCGAATCTCACGTTCACAAATTTTGCGGATTTGCGAACTCGCAATCCGCAAAATCCACGAATTCTCGCGAATTTGCGGATTTTTTTTTTGTGTTTGCGCGGGATTCTGCCAGTTCGCGAGGGTTTTGTACAATTTCGCAAACGCGAACTTACCTGTCGGGTCGCAAGTTTTGCGAACTTGTTGTTTCTACGTGTCCAGCCTGTTTGGGACACTCTTCTTCATCACTGCCACTCTCTGTCACCACTGCCACTCTCTGACTACTCATGCCACCCTCTGGCCCACCCATGCCACCCTCTGTTTCATCACAGCACCCTCTTGTTGTCCAGTGTACATTATTGTGGCAAAGCAAAGCACACTTTCCCTGCCTCAAGTGACCTGAATTAATTTGGGGCTGATTAATGTGTCACAGAATATTTTTTTAGCTGGCACCTGCTTCCTTAGTGCTTCCTGATTAGTGATCTTTTGCACTTGCTAAGTGCTTTCATTGTTGCAAAATTAGTTACAACACCTGCCCTGCCCCAACTGACAGTAATGAATTAGGGGCTGATTAATGTGTCACTGGATTTGAACTTCCAGCCTGGCTCCTGCTTGTCTGCCTTAGCTGTAATTCAGGACCTTTGTGTAACTATTCTGAGGGTCAGAGCAGGGTCACATAATAGTTGCAAGTAGGCAACTGAACTCTGGAGGGGCCCCTGAGGAAGCACTACAGGAAATGGCTACTAATGATGAGCTTGAACTTTTGAACCTGGTAAGTAGTTTCAGTTTTGCTAAGATCGTATTTCTGCAATTTAGCGCTTATTCGCGGGGCGCGGAGTTGAACTGGGAAGCCGCGAACTCACGCGAACAGTGCGAGCAAGCCATAAAATCCGCTGCTCGCGAATTTGCGGATTTTGCAGGAAATTCGTGAATCTCGCGGATTGCGAATTTACCGAAAATCCGCAAAATCCGCGAGCGTAACGGATTTTCCGCCCATGCATTCCTGTTACCTGGTGATGTACCAACTATTGAAATAACTATTGCAGAAGAGAAACGGGTCGAGCACTTCACCAAGGTGTGTGCTGATCTATTAGATAACCAATCACAAATAAATGTCACTCTGACACCTTTGTCTCACCCTACTGATCTCCAGTTCACCCTGGAAGAAGTCAACCAGCCATTATGGCAAGCATGGGTAGAATGGCTCCCATGCCTGATGAGGTCCCCGTAGACTTATATAAATGTTATGTGGTGCTATGGGGCCCATTGTTAACACAGGTAATCACTGCAAGTTGCTCATCTCATTTTATAAAAAGCGGGTCGAAATCCATTCTATTTAGTTCCTATTTTAAAAAGGGGGGTCATGGCCAAGCGCGATCTGGAATGGCCGCATAGTGAGTGAGCTCCGTCGTTGGTGAGCCCATTCGACTATCCTGAAGGACCATCCTGTAGTCCTAAATGCATCCTCTTTTGCCCGGAGGGTGGCGGAGACAGGGCCGCCCGCCCCTGTGTCTGTGGCGGCTGGTGCTGCAGAACTGCGGCTGCTGCTTGAGGCGGACCCTGCCTAGGCCGTGAAGCCGGGGCCCACAGTATCGGCTCTGGCCTGGCATCAACCATTCCGGTCCGCCCCGTCGGAGGGTCCGCGGCCCCCCCCTTGGAACAATTGAATGTCCCCCTCCCCCTCGGCTTCAGCCCCAGAGTAGACCCGCTGATCGGTGAGGGGCCGGGCTGTGGTCTTCATTGGTATGAGTGGCGCACGCAGCTAAGCGAGTGATTCGGTGGGGTGAGGGAGTAGTGCAGGGCGCCTGTAGGAAATCATGCCAATAAACTGGATCGTTATACGGTCACCAAGGATACACAACGGGGAAGGCTCTCTGAAGAGACGGTGAAAGGAATCCCGACTGGGGAGGAACCTGAACTCTCCCTGAAGGACATATTGGATGCAATCACAGGGGTCAAAACCTCACTGGAGCACAAAATGGACTCCATGGCCATTGATATTAATTTGATCAGGGCAGATATGGGGAAACTTAATGGGAAGGTGAAGCAGGTTGAGCTCACAGCTTCCAGCCTGGTGGAGGACGTCTCACAACTACAAAGAGAGGTCCGGGAGCTACGCGAATCCCGCATTACCGTCGATCTCAAGCCGGATGATTATGAAGGCCGCCTCCGTTGCAACAATCTGCGCATCTTAGGTGTGCCCGAAAAGTCAGAGGGGCAAGCCCCAGACCTATTCGTTGAAGACCTCACCCTCAAGCATCTAAAACCAAAGGGCCTCAGTAAGTTCTTTGCCACCGAACTGGCTCACTGGTTCCCGGGCGGCCGTCCCAGGCCGGGCGCTCCCCCGCGGCCGATGTTGGCCTGAGTCCTTAGCTACTGAGACAGAGACGCTATCCTCCAGAGCACCAGGGCCAACGCCCCACTCAAGTATGAAAATGCTATCATATCCCTTTTCCCGGATTTCACGCAAAGAGTGCAAACGCAAAGGAGAGCCTTTCTGTCAGTGAAGCGAGATCTAAGGGAAAGAGGCATGAAATACTCGATGTTGTTGCTGACGTGTCTCAGGGCCGAGGCGGAGGGCCGAGCATGGTTTTTTGATCAGCTGGAGGCTGTGATGGAGTGGCTCGAATACCGGAGAACACATGCCCCTGCAGACAGAGGAGACAATGGCAAAGAGGACACTCAGCCTTCCTGAAACATAGGCCAGTTGAATGCTTGACCTGTTTGGAGGGAGTGGAGGTTGGGGCTGGGGGGGGGGGAATGAGACATCTCTGCTAGTGCTATAGGGGTACCCGGGGCTCGCTACCTTGCACAACTACTACATAAGATGGGACACAGACCGGGGCTCATAGACTGTTACCCCCAAAGTGTTTTTATATTCTTTCTTTTGAATTTTCAGGGCGACAGGCACCCTGCATTTTTTAGTGGGCAGTTTGAAGCCCAGTGGGCAGGGCAGTGGGGTGGAGGGCTTTGGGGAGGGCAGTTTGTTTCACCTGTTGGGTGGTTTGTTGTTTGCATCAGCCCAATACATTTGATCGTTATGCAGCATGCGGATGATTGTAAATTCTACTATGTAGATGATGGGGGTTAGGGAAGTGAAGATTTTGAGCTGGAACATTAATGGGCTGGGGGATAAAATCAAGCGCTGTGTTGTCTTTCAGTATCTCAAAAGGCAAGCGCCAGATGTGGCTTTGCTTCAAGAGACACATCTCGTGGGGAATTCATTCAAAGCTCTGCACAGAATGGGATACAAGCTGGTTGTACACTCAGGTTTCACGTCGGGCTCCAGAGGTGTGGGCATTTTGATCCGCAAGGCATTTCCTTTGGCAATTGTTTCTAAGTGGGAGGATGGTGGGGGAAGATACATTGGAGTTACTGGCCTGTGGAAGGGACACAACATCAACTTGCTATCAGTCTGTGTTCCCCTGGGGTTGCAGGGCACGACATTTGCAGACTAGGGGAAGCTCTTACTTAATCTTCCTGAGGGACCCTTAATCCTGGGGGGCGACTTTAATGTGGACAGACACCCCCCGCGGGACTTGGGGCGGGGGATGCATTGGCTTCCTGATTTTAGGGATGCAATGGGCCTGGCCGATGTCTGGAGATTGCTCCACCCTGATATAAAACCATACACATTCCATCCGGGGCACACAATAGCCTTTCCCGGTTGGATTACTGTTTAGTCCCCGCTGCACAAGCGTCCTACATAACTGAATTCACACACTTGGCCAGGGGCATCTCAGACAACTCTTCTCTATGGGTTCACGTGATCATAACTCGGGGTACAGTGGGAAAGGTTGCCCCATCAATCCATGGCATCTACGTAATCCCAAAATTCACAAAGACCTAATTAAAACGCTAGATGATTACTTCACTAATAATAAGGGGTCGGTGTCCTCTTCACGTTCCCTGTGGGAGGCTTTCAAACTGGTTATCAGGGGCCAGGCACTGTCATTGATAGCGGGCTCAAAAAAGAAAAAAATAAGGAGGTGGTTGACCTGGAGACTGAAATTGGTGTGCTAGAGGGAGAGTTGGAGCAGTGAGTGACACAGGCCAAACCTCATCTCTTGAGCCTCAAACAAAATGACAATAAAGTTCTAGTAACTGACAGGGCCAAGGCTCTTGGCAGAGAACAGCAGGGCAGGCTCTATGATCTGGGGGATAAGGCAGGAAAGCTTATTGCATGGCTAGACAAAAGAGACTGGCCTTGCCGCCTGGTCCCGGAGCTCCTCACTGAGGAGGGAGTATCGCTCACTGACCCACAAGTCATAGTGGACAGGTTTGCGGACCACTTTCAGTCAGTTTATACTTTGGTCTCTCCTCGATCGGAGGCTGACTCTCAGCTCTCGTGTCTTTCTCCCGAGGATCGGGAGTTTATGGAAAGTGCATTAACGACGGATGAGATTGCCCAAGCCATCCGTTCCTTGAAATCGGGGAAGGCACAAGGCCCCAACGGGCTCCCTGTTGAACTCTATAAGCTCAAGCCTGATAAGTTGGCTCCTCACTTAAAAGATATGTATGTTGAGTCTAGAGACAAGGGGGCTCCGCCTAGGGACCAAAGACTTGCTACGGTGATCGTTATTTATAAGGAGGGCAAGGTTAAAACTAACTGTGCCTCATATAGGCCGATTTCTTTATTAAACGCTGAACCTAAGATACTGGCCAAGCTCCTTTCGAACAGACTGGTAAAAGTTGTGAGTGGTCTAATCCACCCAGACCAGTCGGGCTTTCTGCCCCACAAAAACATGGCTTTAAATCTGCGCAGGTTACATGGGGTAATAGCCAGAGCCTACACTCTACGGGAACCAGCGGTAATTGCTTCACTTGATGCAACCATGGCTTTTGACACTATTGAATGTCCCTATTTGTGGGCGGTCTTGGCCAAGTTCGGATTCGCCCCGACTTTATCGGTTAGGTACGTTTGCTGTATACTGAACCGCTTGCCCAAATAGTAGTAAACAACAGGGTTTCAGCGCCATTTCTGCTTGGTCTGGGGCACCCGACAGGGCTGCCCGTTATGCCCCCTACTGGCCCTGGAACCTCTCGCAGCCTGGCTGCGTTGGGAATCAGCTATCCGGGGCATGCTGTGGTCCCCCGAATGGGAGGATCGCATATCCCTATATGCAGATGATATTCTGCTCTACCTGACCTCTCCCCGAAAGTCCCTCAGTGTGATTTTCGAGGTCCTGGCCTCCTTCGGGAGAAGTTTCGGACTCTCAATCAACTGGGGGAAATCCGTGTTGTTTGTGGTGAGGGGTGACACCCCGGTCCCTCTGCGAATTTGTCCCATACAAGTCAATTCGGAAGGTTTCAAGTATTTGGGGGTTTTCATTTCTCTTGACCCAAAGACTAGATATGCCCAAAATCTGCTTCCCCCGTTGCAGAGACTCAGGAGTGATATTGCTAACTGGAGGAGGCTCCCGCTTTCGTCATTGGGCCGGGCAGCCCTCTTTAAAATGATGGCTCTGCCTGGTTTCCTGTATGCCCTTTAAAATACTTTGGATGCAGAGCCTGCCAGCTACTTTCGTGAAGTCCAAAGTTTGCAGCGTAGTGGAGTGGTGTGGCTCACTGGTTAGAGGCGGCAGACCCGGAAGCAGAGAACGGACCCCGTATAGCCCTAAACAAGCTGACACTTCCCTGGTATGATGGGGGCATCGGCCTCCCTGATATCAAAAGATATTATTGGGCTTCCCAGCTGGCGGCGATCAATCATGACACGTATGGTTCAGTTGATGACCCTGGTTATACCATGGATAAATGGCTTCTTCCCGGGGGTAGGTATGGCAGGGCCTTGTACTCAAGACGGATGAAACTGGACTTGATGGGCCGACCAAGCATACTGTACGTATCTGGCATGATGCCACGAGTTCCCTAGGTTGGAGAGATAAATTGACCATGGCCACCCGCTCTGGGCCTCAGAGAAGCTAGGTAAGCTGTGGAGGACGAAGGGGTTTGATAAGTGGGATATGATTAGGATCTACACCATTAAAGATATTTGGGGTAAGGGGAGGATTAAATCATATGAAGAAATGCAGGCGGAATACGCACTATCAAATGCCGAATATTTCCGTTATGCACAGGTCTGGAATTTGCTCCATGCAGCACTGATTAGGGATGCGGATCCCCCGGAGGCCTTACCTCTGGAGGATAGAATTCTTGACGCCCACGTCCCTGAAAAAACGATCTCATTGATTTACAAGAAGCTGATTAATCACAGGGCTGATCCCCTTGAGGTGCTGAGGGACAAGTGGGTGCAAGATGGGATAGAACTGGACGACGAAGACTGGCAGACAGCCATCTCTTCCCTGCGGGAGGTCGCCATTCGGCTCGACTAAGGCTCGTTCAGCTTAAGATACTGCACAGGGTCTATGTCACGGGACCCAGACTTGTACACATGGGACTGTCTGATAAGGGACTGTGTAGAAGGAGGTGTGGCCTCACAGGTGCATTTCTACACATTATCTGGGAATCTGAACACATCATCACACACTATCGCAAAATACATAATACTATGCGAAGGGTCTTGGGGGTCTCTTTGATACCGGAGGCGAGGAGATGCCTCCTAAACATATGGGAGCCCACCGACCTCAACACCTCACAAACGCAATGATCTACTTTGGGCTTCATGTTAGCGAAAAGAAATATAGCCCAGCTATGGGGAGCCGAACAGCCTCCCACTATGGAAATGTGGGAAAACAACTTAGATTGGTGTATGTTTAGGGAAAAAACTACATACTTCGTGAGGGGACGCTCTTGAAAGTGGTCACTGGTGTGGGGACCCTGGAATCGTTACAGAGGAGCAATTTGTACGCCACCTAGACATGCTGATTTAGATGACCCTCCTCCCAGTGAAGTTCCCTTTCATTTGTGATTTCATTTATCCTTGTACCCCCCCCTGATGTATTTTTTTGCTGCATGACAGTGTCCTCTGTAGTGCGATTTTTTCTCATCCTATTATTTAAAGAATTAATTTAAAAAAAAAAGGGGGGTCATCAGGATCCAGGCTGTTACAGACCGATATCCTTACTAGACTCCTTGGTAACAGTAGTTGGTCTAATCATTCTAGAGAGATTACAGGACTGGGCCTAGGATAAAAAGGTTATCTCTGAAATACAGTTGGCTTTCGCGAGGGCCTAGGCACAGTCGAATAAAGCCTAAATTTGAACATCATCATAGGGAAGTATACCTGTGCCAAGAAGGGCAGGCTTTTTTAGCATTAGTCAATCTCACTGCAGCCTTTGATTGTGTCTTGCATGATAGTCTCTGGAAGATCCTTGAGGATCTAGGAGTGGAAGATTCAATCATTCATTCCTAAAATGACTATACAGTGATGCAAGTTCGAGAGTGCGGTTTGGTGCCAAGGGTGAATGCACTAATCTGTTCTCAATAAGAAAAGGGGTAAAGCAAGGCTGTGTACTAGCACCCTTCCTATTTAACCTCTATATAAATGGACTTGGCCAGGCACTGGTAAATGACTACCAAGATCTCCCACAAATAGGTGGATGCCCCATACACACCTTCTTGTATGCGGACGACGCTATCTTGATATCGCGCAACCAAGTGGGTTTGCAAGGGGTTATGGACTGTTTTTCACTTGTTATGCACAACCTGGGTCTTAGGGTTAAGATATTGAAAACCTTTATTATGAGATGTGGAAACGGTAGTCAAAAGTGCAGAGAGATGTATATTGATAAGCAGAAGGTAGAGTTTACAAACATATTTCATACCTAGGCATCCTTTTTGACCAAAATGACTCATGGACCCAGGCACTCCCAGCTAGAAAATTGTCATTCATGAAGGCCAAAGCTGCCCTTGTCAAATTTTCAATAAAACTGGGTAGGAGGCAGCCTACAGAGCTTTTACAGATTTATAGGCCAAATGTGTTTCTACAGCGATGTATGGGTTTGGGGCCACGTCAATTCACACTCATTACAAATAGTGGAAAATGTGTTTCTAAGGTTTATATTGGCAGTCCTGAACAGCACATCTTCCTATGTTTGCCATTCTGAATTGGGGTGGCATATATTGCAGATCTTATAAAAATGGAACCCATCCTTTGGTATGGTCAACAATAAAATCCACACTTAACAAGGATATCTTAAATGATAGTTATAAATTGGAACGGGTTTTAACCATCCTGTGGGCAGGGTATGTCCAGGACTTAATGAGCGACCTGGGCCATCCAGAGTTTTATACTAAGCCCAGAATCATGACTACCATCACAAGAAAGGATTTTAAAAAAGAGGGCTTAATTTTACTTGAATCACTCGGGCTAGCAGTAGAAATAACAAAGCACACTGTACTGTATAACCAAATATTTTTTAACAACTTCTAGGATACAAGCTTACCTAAATATTGTCCCTGGTGGTCATGACAGATTCCTGTTGACCAGATTCAAACTAGGGATTCTACATAGATTAACAAGATTCCCAAAAATGAACAACTGGTCAAGAGTTATGCACTTGTGTCCCTGCAATGAGAACTCAGAACATCAACACTTCATGTTGTTTTATTTTGCAAATTTTATGAAGCGCACAGGAAAATATGGATTCTACCAAAGTCACTGGGTCTTAAACAATGCCATCCTGCTTTTATATCATTACGGTTACTGGAAAATGAGCACGTAGTATGGAGATTATCAATAATTTTTTTTAAAGTATATTTAAATGTAGGAAAACCATTATAATTTGAATGTCCGATTTATTATGGAAAACATGACAGCAATTAATTTACGTCTTAGAGGAGCTAGGTGGCGGATCAAAATGGATGCATGTTGATACTTTTCATTCTTACTGTATAACGTACTGTGATTGTATGTGCTTTTATGATTTTTTAGGACAGAAATCGAATAAAGCTTTGTTGTCTGACTGATTGCCACCGTTGTTTGAATGGGTTACATTTACCAAGTCTTAAAATAAAGCTTGAAGGATTAGAGAGTAGAGCACAACTTTGGCCTAAGATGCATCTGTAATGAACAGGCTCACCTTTTTAGGTCGAGCTCTCGACCTATTGTGGCCAAGTTTCTCCTCAAGGGACGTAAATAGGTGCACACGCGCCGATTGCACATCGTGGACGCGCATCATGCCCCGCCCCCCCAGCCGTGCACATCTTTTGCTCCACATTCCACATTCACAGCGGCACTCTCACAATCACGCACACAGCCACACTCACAGAAGCGCGCGCACACACACACACGCACACACCACACACCATACACACCTCACACACAGGTGCCAAGCCCCACTTACCGCCTCAGCCGCCTCTCCTGACTTCTGCTGCCATCCACTCTGAGGGCGCGGGCTTCTCGCAAAGTCGGAAGTCCCGCCCCACGACTGCCGTGAGCGTGCACATCCCGAGACCGGAAGTTCGGGAGAGTGCACGCTCGCGGCATTTTTTTAATGTGCAAATGATCCTGTCACGGCCATGCAGCTTTACTGCTGCGCAGCCAATGATTGGTTTTTTTGGATCCATTTCGCGGCCGACGCAACTAAACGCTGACGTCTTGTTTCCCCATTGTTGGCAGAAGCGAATCACCTGAAGAGGTCTGATTTATGCAGGGATTTACTTCTGCTAATAGGGAACTAACACATAAAACGCTGCCCTGCCTTGCTCATGAGGAGAGTCCGTAAACGGATGTGAACAGGTGATTTTTCGCATGAGGTACCAGGATTTTTTTTGCTGAGTGTTGGTTTTTATGAGAGCAGGTTTCTCTGTTTGAGGTGACTTCCCCCAAATGTATTTTTTAACTAAATCAGGACATGTCGTGCCTTTTTTAGCTTCCATAGCTTCTAGCCTGATGATAGTGCATAAAGACTATCGTGACGTAGACACAGATGCGATCACGTACGGTGATTAAGATTGTTTTCTTTCCTGCACTGTGCACTTTTAGGTTTTTTCTAAAAGTCCATAAAACTCAGGTTAAATGAGTTACTAATGTAAATCTGTGAGACTCGGGTCGTGTGTGAGAGTTCATGTTTGGTTGTTAGCGCAAAATATGGATGTACGTTTACGAAACCCCAGTGGGATTTTTTTTTAATCTTCACAAACAGGGGAGTACCTCGTCACTCAAAATCTAAAATGCACCATGTGTTTCTGAACCTATTGCATGGCCCGCGTGCTTTGTTGATCTTTCCCTTAATCAGTTTGTTTTAAGCTTGCATTTTATCTAACGGTCCTACAACATAATGGTGTTAAGGTTCAATGAAGTTATATTTGACGGAAGCAAATTTGCACCCATTTAAAAAATAAATATTTATGATTAGATATTTTAATTTTATTTATTACATTTTCGTCAAAGTACAGAATCAACAGTTAAGTGGTCAACCAGACAAAGGGCGAAAATGTGTCAGACAAGACATTATCATTTTTTCCTCAGCTACTTATTCCACAGCAGACATAAAATGTGCTTACCCTTGACCACAGTGATTGCGCAGCAGCGGCACATGGACATAGTGGATGCACGGGCTTCTCGCTCTTCTACATATTTCCTTTAAATGTGTATCCAGGGGGTTCTGACGACCATATTGCTTCCATTTTTCAGGTCCAAGATCATCCCATTTCACTCAACTCCTAGATTAGTTACTTCCACAATTGTCGTCCCTGTCCTGAGTCGGCGCAAAGGGGCCCATATGTCTCTCGGGCGAGTCATTTCCAGGAGCATCCATGTGTATGTTTCTAGTTGTTCATTACTGTGGATCAAGTCCAACATTCACGTTTTGCACATTGGCATACTACCCTTCCCCTTTGGCACGCAACCAGACGTTTATCTAACAGTAGTGTTGGGGCTCAATTGTTGTAACCCAAGCCAATAGTGCCATCTGAAGCTTGAGGATGCCCGGCATGTCTATCATCTTTGACAGGGACTCCAGCACCGCTCTTCAGAAACCCCTCATCCCAGGGAAACCCCACGCCAGGTGCATAAACCCTTGCTTCCACTGCCTGCAATCTTGCACAATGAGAATCTTGCCTAATGCCCCATTTCTATTTCACAAACGCTGTATAGGAGAGTCTATGAAAGTATCTTGAGTGAATCAGGCGAAGTTTGCTATTTGATGAATAAAAACATATCTTGAGGGTTGTGTGTGTCTCGTCCGTTAATGTGGCCTGAGGAGATAAATATTTCCTCTTCATAGAGCCACCGCCTATTTCACAGTCGTTATTGTCTGTAGCTAGATATGACATTATCATCACTTGTCAGACTGAAGTGTTGGTGGTGTGGTATTGGAAGCGCATGTGAATGCATCAGTTCGAGTTTTGCTCTGGACTTGAGTATGCACCAGGCCTACAGCGTGCCATGCACCATGCTGATCTCAGCCGACCAGCTTTTTGCATGATACATTTAACAGTGGTGTCAGGTTAGCCATAAACTGTTCCACCACCAAGTGGGCCATATAGGTTTGGGGATTAAGCCTGTAAAAGGCAAATTGGTTCTGTTCACATAGGTAGTATCTTTCCGTGCTGGGCGCGGCAAAGCTAACTTGTTGATATGGGAGAAAAATCAGTGGCAGCTGGTGACATTTGAAAGTGGTTGGGCGTAAAATTTGGGTATGACTTTTATGTTGCGGGCAGGCTTAATGGATAAACATTCCAGAGAAAAAAGATTGATAAATTGTGCATTTTAAAGGAAATGAATTTAGTGATGAAGCAATGCTTATAAAGCAGTGGGAACATATAGTCTTGGAATATTGAACACATTAAAAACTGCCCCATATCTATCTTCATTATATGTTATACAGCTACTGTAATGTGCAATGCACGTATAATCACAATCTAAGTACAGGGGAGAAGTAAAACCAATTCACCTCACACTGAAGGGGTATGGAGTAACTGGCCATACAAAGGCAGGGTGTATTTATTGCAGCTAAATATTAAACCAAATAGCCCTGTGTCACATCAATCGCAGTAGTGTAATTGTGCAAAAGCCTTTCTAGATGATATAAATTGCCCTGGTGTCGTGGTGATTTTGCACTGACATTTTCAGATTATGTAAATTGCGCCGGTGCAACTTTGTACTGCCATTATCCTGCCTGGCAAGTTGACCGATGCAAAACCAACATTTGCACTTGTATGCCTGTCCTAATGTCAGTGGGAAATAGCCCAGGCGTGCAACAGTGAAATATTCATATTCTCAGGACACTAATGTGACCTTGGGTCCACCCTGCATCCCTCTTTTAAGGAACGGATGAGAGGTTGCAGACTATTCCTATAGGTGTCCAGCAACATTCTAGGATAACTCAGTGAGTTATAAGCTTAACCCTGTGATAACATGTCACTAGTCCAACTCACGAGAAGCCAGGGCCAACTCCGTCGTTCATGCTGCTGAGGCGGATAGTAATGCTAACTTACTGATACTTGCCCGTGTATGCCGTACAATTACAAAATTGTGAAACTGATGTTGCAGGTGGGTGGTATACAGAAAACAAATTATCATCAGATGGGATCTATCTCTTCTCCATGAGCATCCTACAATGACGTCATGGAACTATAGAAATATTAAGATATGCAGCTGACTGCCATGCATTATAGTCCCATTCAAAGCTACTCAACTGTTTACTTGCTATTATTAAATACATTCCTGATTTAGGATCGTGTTAGGGAAGCCTGTGACCTGGTGCATGACCCTGCCTTCTTTTAGTTTGGGTGTCAGCAATTTTCCAGGTGCAAATACACACATGCGTTATAGACAGTTTTGCGTTAAAGCGCATAGAGGTGTGTACCTGCCCACCATATGCGATATTTCTTAGTGAACCTCTACCCTAATTAGTAGGCGGACCGGAACATCCATGTGGAAGTTAATAAGCCTTTGAACAAAAAGATCCTCTCTGCTTTATGTTATTCCTGACAGAAGAGTAGCCTGACTCTGGTGCCCTCCTTAGCTTCGTGTCAAGACTTCGAGCTGGGGCATTTGTATGCTTAGCCCAAACACAGTAAAGAATGCATGCCATCCATACATACAATTTCAAGTCTCTACTCAAGTCCCGCGCTCCCCTTCCCTGTTCCCCCACCCTAACACCAGTGTTCGGTGTGGCAGGGAAGTGTGGACATGAAACAGGTGCCCATACCCAGTCTATCTCCGTCCCCTCACCCGCTGCCTCCCCGCCCCCACCCTCCAGCCATGACATTCATATCCGCGGTAAGTGGCGTCACGCTTGGTTCTCTGCAACTGGCATGTGTGTGTTTTAATTCCTGGTGGTGGACACACAGAAAGTGAAACTCACGAGCAATCAACGGGGCTCGGGGTGCACAACGTAGGCAGAGCACAGCTTTTTAAAGATGTTTGTTAAGGTGTACGGACATTTTCACAGCTTCAAGTTTACAGACTTTTTTGTTTTACCGATTTGCACACCTTGTTATTTAAAGCTACCAAAATGATGGAACAGAACATATAATTTGCAAAAACTGGTTATTTTCCTGCATGCTCCACTTTGTGGTTCTAGAAAACGATGGACTTGTAGAGAATTGTCCAGACAGTTTCCTCTGTGCATAGAAAAGATTTTCAAAAGGTACATTGCGGGAAATATTCGTCATTCATTTTTGTGCAGTGAAAATGGTCTCATGCCACAGAAGCAACCCAAACATCGTAGCCATCGACGCTTAGAAGCGAACAAACATACAGTGTGCTTAAAAAAGCTTCCCAGACACTGCAGTGAATGTCTGTTTCTACTGTGCCCTCGGGTACAGAGGCCATTCGTTTGGAACGCATGTGAAGAGAAGGCAGGGAGAGAGTGGGACCCTTCAGGTGGTTCACAAAACATGAAGATGGGGCTGTAGCAGCTCCCTGTGGAGAGTTGTCAGACAAGAATTTTTGAATGGACAGGTGGTGATCGTTGTGACAAATAAACAGAAGTGAATATGAGAGGTAGTTTACCACGTAGAGGCCAAGGACAACTCCATACTAGGTTCCAGAGCCTCTGGGCACCAAATATGCAGCTTGTTCCCAGTACGCCACTAGAGTCAGCCTCATGTTTCTGCTCAAAAATGTACTTGTGTGAGGGGAAAGCATCACGTCACGTCACCCTTAAGGAAACACATCCAATCACAGTTTGGCTTGATAATCAAGCTACACCGTGATTGGTTATGATATTTAATTACCCGCCACCACACAGTGTCTCCAAGCGCGGTACCACAGGGACAGGCTAATCGAACAACAGCGAATCGTAAATTTGCTCTCATGCAGTTTCAAGTAGAACAATCATTGAAAATGCTATAAGTCTCGCCTTTTATTAAGTTAAAGCCATTTGCTTTGCTAATGGTTTTGTATAGCATAGCAAATGGCTTTAATTTAATGAAAGGCGAGACCTATTGCATTTTTAATGCTTGTTTTCTTGGGCAGGTGATGTTCCTCCCCCTGTACTAACCTGCTCAGCTGTACGTGGGGTGTAGTCATAACTGGACTCTCCTGACATGATGTAGCCACCCTTTTTCGTGGGTACTTTCATGCACTGAAATCGTCGGGTGCCCACGTTTTCACAAAGGAACATGTACCATACTGTACATGCCTAAGATAGACTAGTTAATTACCGCAATGTCCTGCTTAGACAACTAGTCATGCACTTTATAGAATAATATATAAACAATAAGACTAGTTTAAAAGCCTGGTTGTCCTGAACCACATCTAGCAACCACAATTGTACTAATTTTTCGAAGTGCTGCTTAAAAAGAGAAACTGCTCTTTAGGAAGTGTAAAATAATGCTGTAAGTAAAAATGTTAATGGAATATATGTGAATGGTCACTTTTATGGTGGTAACACCCTTGAATTAGAATATCCGTTGCCTTCACGCTCCACTCCCTGTACCCTGATGCTTTCCTAAGGTGGTCCTCAGGCATATTTCTTACTTATAATTGTCGTTTTAGTGTATTTTAACCCCTTGCATGCTGATGACGGCCCCCATCCGTCATGCACTACGGCGCTCGTGTGCTGATGACGGCTGGGGACCATCATAAACCTGCCCACTCGCGCTTTTGCCGCACAGGCGTGGAATCGCGGCAGCATGCAAGGGGTTAAGAGGCATAATGTTGTTCCAAGACACCTAATACAATGTATGGATATTTTACCAGTTGTAATTTGCCTTCATTCATGTTATTTAGGATAAGGAAGGTTGCTTACCAGTGTTGGCATGGCTTGCATGGGGGAGGTCTGAGGTGACTGACCCGGCATACTCAGTAATGTAAACTTTGGAACAACTGCAACACTGACTCTCCTGCGTGGCATATTCTATGAGAAAGAAATCAGAGATTATCAGAAAATGACGGATGGGTGAGGGTTAATTGTGGTGTAAATTTCAAGTCTTTTCATCACAAAATAATTGAGGTTTGATTACAAAAAGCAGAACAGCTCACCAGTCCAAAGTCCTTAGCACAACTGTGAACCCCGCAGAACACAGGGCTGCACCATATTTAGAAGGAAGGTGAAGTGAGGAAAGTCTGTTGTGAATGTGGACCTTTTCACTAAGGATTGATATATGAGCAGTATACAAGGCATATCTGTTGTTTTTTGCACACCGTTAACCACAGTTCCAGATTAAAGTGCTTTTCACAAGATCCAGTAAGTGGCTTATGGATTTTTGGACATCCAAGAAAATTGCAGTTGCTGTCATTCAGATACTAAAATGTTAATTGCAGTAGCAACTGACTGGTCTCAGATGGTATTTTGCTTTAACCAATAGAATTTTTTTTTTTCAACAAGTGCTTAATTTCTAAAAGAATAAGTGCAGGGCCCAAGGTTTTGCTCAGTAGCCCACGGTCGATGCTACCAGAGGTTGTAGTGCAGAATACCAAGGTAGCATAGTCTTGAATCTACCTCATTCCTCTTTACCCCATCACCAGACACTCTCTGTCTCATTATCTCACTATTTCAGGGTATTTTATCCCTGCTTTTCCCGTTTATCACAGTTTTTCCATCTTTCTCTTTCTCTTTCTCTCCTCTCCTCCTTTTGTGTTTTCTCTGTATTCCTCTGTATCAAAATCTGTTGAGGAAAAATAAGTGCCGATCTATACAAACGAGTGCCGGACTGCCCCATCTGCAAATACCAGCTTAAATTACGTTTTGAATGTCCAAAATCCAAAATACAGCCTCTGAATCCATTAGAAACCATTTGTAACTGGTGACCTGAAACAAGGACACCTTGTTTATAGTTTGTAGAGGCCTATGAGCCAGAACCCACCCAGTAAGAGACACTGAGATCTCAACATTCTATGCCAGTAGTAGAAGTGTAACCTCAATTGGTGCAGCAGAGGCTTGAGGAGTTCCACAAAATCCTGATTATTGCTGATTTTCCCATTCAAACAGCAGCCAGAAGGCCTATTTCTTTCCTTGTACTAAGGCCCATGGCTATGGGTAGAGTTTGAGTAGATGTATGTCCTCATTATGACTGAGCAATGCATTTACACGTTATAGGCGTTTCTGGGCCCATCAGAATTATAAATTTCGTGGAAACACTACTGATGAGGGCACTCCACCCAAAGACTTCAACTCCTGCATATAGGTGAATTGTCTGGGTGGGATACCAGGGGAAACTATGTGGAAAGCGACACCGTAAATCTGAGTCACGCATTATTCCCCAACAATTTAAAATCCTGTTAGTCCCCTCTGTGAACTTGATGATACCTCTGATAATGGCAATTTGAGGGCTTGTGAGTTCCAGGAATAAGAAAAGGCTCCCGTTAATGGTGGCCATAGTGCAATGAACAAATCAGCTTCCATCTGAGTAAGCCTGCTCTAGCGTTGGGTAGTAATGGAGAATCCTTGCTTTCTCGGGAAAATGCTAATTACAGAGGAGAAGGCATAGCTTCAGTATGATGGAGGACATTCAAATGGTGAATTCTTCACTAGATTTCACTTTTCCTCCAGAAAGTGGAGGAGTTTTAAGTACAACCCACCTCTAAAGTTGGCCTAAAACTTGACCATACTCAGGTAAAGTACCACACTATTGGGTGTGTGCATTGTCACTTCTCTTCAATGCTATTTAAGTGCATTTGCATATAATACTTTCATGTTGTTTACATGCACTTGCATATAACACGACAATGACATTGACATACATTTGCATATAGTACTTCCATGCCATTTAATGCTCTTGCATAGAATACGTCAATAACGTTTACATGCACTGGCATATAATACTTTAAGGACATTAACATGCACTTGAATACAATGCTTCAATGACGCTCACATGCACTTGCATGTAACACTTTAATGACATTTATATGCACTTGCATATAATACTTAAAGGACGTTCACTTGCACATGCATGGAATACTTTTAATTACATTTACATGCACTTGTATGCAATGCTTTAAAGGTGAACATGTCAAGCTTTAAGGATTTTTCATTTCTTAGCTGCTGTTGAAATTGACGTAACATCTATATAGGTGAGCAAAGAGCCAAGCAAACTGTGTGTGAAATGCACATGAACAGAACATTCCTTCCTAGTGCACCCCCCCTCCCCGACTTCCCCGAAGCAATGCCTCTGAGGAGGCTGGTTAGTTACGTGACGCTGACAGTACCATACCTTTCCTATTGTAAGAGACATGGACCTGGCTGAACGGGGCACACCATCTTCTGTGTTACAAAATCAAAAAAATACATGGTCAGAGCTGCACATATATACAAGTCCAGAGTTGTTTGCATCATACATAGCTGCATAGTGCGTGCACACAGAACATTCACCTACATCAGACAGTAAAATTAACAACACATTAATTCAAACCACACAATTAGGGTTGTTTATAAGAAACACTAGCTACCAGGTTGGTCCCTATCACGTGTATTATCATTGGACACTCGTGCAGCCACATGCATCATTGTAGGAATTTGCGATTCCTAAATTGCGAAAATTAAGGAATCGCAATTTAGGAATCGCAAATTCCTATGCATCAAAAAAATCGCAACATTTTTAGCGATTTCCTAATTTTCCTTATTTGCGATTCCTTAATTGCGAATCGCAAATAAGGAATCGCTTTACATTGATTCCTATGGGCCTAGAGGCCCTTAGGAATCAATGGGAAGGCATTCTCATTTTGCGAATTCGCAAAATGAGAATGCAATTTCAAGGGTGCAGGGGAGGTCCAAAGGACCCCCCCCCCGCACCCCTGGAATGTCATGTAAGTACATTTTACTCACATACATGTCCCAAGGGCATGTGTGTGTGTAACATGTAAGTTTCAAAAATGCATTTTTTTTCATTTTTGAAACTTTTCGCAAATTACCATGAAGGTTTACTTCATGGTAATTTTTCCCTTCAAAATTGCGAATTCGCAAAATAAAATTAATCATGCATAGCATTTAAGAAATTGCAAAATTTGTGATTTCTTAAATGCTATCGCAATTTGAGAAATCGCAAAAAATTGCGATTTCTTAAATTGCGAAACATGAAAAATAAATGATGCATCCCAAAAAGTGATTTTGGAATCGCAAACGGCCGAATTTTGCGATTCGCACCGTTTGCGATTCCAAAATCGCTTGATGCATGTGCCCGTAAGCTCTTTAAGCAGCATCACATTGCGTTTGTGACCATAGCGTCATTTTCCCACAAAGTTGGCACTCAAAAAGTCCCATACTGCAAGGTACTGTTGGTTAAAAAATAAAACAGGAGTCGTTGTAGGTGTGACGCATGATGGGGGGTGGGGATAATTGGCAATTATGGCGCAGTGGGGTGTTGTGACTGCCATTGTTGTCAAAGGAGCAATATTACATTTAACCCTTAAGCCCAATGAATTGACATAACCTATGAATGATATGTTGATGTCTTCCTTCCGTCAGACTTATGGGCTTGAAATAAAAACCTTTCTTCCATAAGTTGGTGGCACTTCAGAAGCATGTCAAGAGTGAGTCAACGTCGGTCACATGTTCTCATAGAAAAATATTTCTTAAGCGGGCCTCATGTTCTGACGATAAATGGAGGTTCAATGGACTGAGCTTCCAACAATAAAGTTGCTTACTTTGAGAATGGTTTCTCTGCTCAAATCACTTTTTGTTTTCAAGATTTCAGAATATATATGTGTCTCAAATACTGCATAACCACTACGTATATCTTCATATAAATGGAGCACTGTGTAAGTGGAGCACCGTATGTTTTGAAATGCTGGCAGTCTAGAATACCCGTAGTCCAGAATTATCCCCCCCATATGACCCTTGGTCATTACCCGGCAGTAAAGTATGGTGGAAGCAGATCTGGTTAAGATCGGAATGCATTGTATGAGTTTTTCACAGGTGCAGTAGTATATGGTATTGTAGCAACTGTATAGCACTGTCTTATACCCAATTATGCCCCAAAGTGCTTATAGGTGGTAGAGGAAGAGGCTACTCAATTGGTTGTGCATGGTTGGCAGAGTGTTGTGGTTTTAGAATGGTTGATGCGTGTAGCCTTTTGGTGTCATCATGAGATTCTAGCTGTATCTGCAATAATAACCTTACCGAATCACCATCTTCTGGTAGCTGGATGATCTAATAGGAGAAGGCCCACCCAGAACCTTTGCTAGGCGTCTGGCCTGGTGACAGAGCGTTTAACCTCTCATGAATACTTTGACTTGGTTTTGATTTGCAAGCCTAGCGACCCTTTATCATGTAATGCTAATATCCACATTTAATTATGTGGACTTGTTGTCTGCTTAATGTATGATACAGGTAGTATTATAAGTCCTACGCTGCTTGAAAGTTGAAGTTGCATTGCCTTGTCCATTTTTGTTCATTGAAACAATCATATACAATATTCAATTTACCAGAACCATTGTAGCTCCTGCTTGAATTCTGATTTGCAAGTTTCTTGTACTCTGTCAGTTCTGCATGGTCCTTCTCATAAGTTCGCTTCAAATTCTCCACGTACTGCATCATGACTTCTGTTGCTCTTGACATTCTCTTCTCCTAAGACATAAAAACGAAACATTGTTTATTTTATTTATTGGAGCACCAAAAAAGCATTTTCATAAGTAAAGTTGTTGACGTTAATTGCACTATAGAGGATTAATACAGATTTGACAGAAAACTCAAATGACTCCTGGGCATATTTATATATTTAGAGAGGATTGTGCACATAAGGACAGGAGAGTGTGCAGCTGGTGATTGTGAGTCACCTGACATGAGGTGATCCATGAGAGCAGTCTTGAAGGAGGTTAGCGAAGAGTACTATTCAGCAGGAAGATGATTCCAGTGCAGTGGATCAAGTACATGGAAGATCCAACATATTGAGGCTGCACAGGTTACGGTTACCTGAGTGCAAGAGTTTTTTTTTCAATGGCTTCTCCCCTGATGTCAGATCTGCTGGGCACTGCTGACACCTATTAACTCTAACTTTTAGGTGAGTAGATTGCTCCTTCTCATTTAGATACCCTGCCATGTATAAATGCTGCTGCAATTTAATGTTTTTACTGTTTTTAAGACATCCATCTTTGGACTTGCCACTTTGGTTTTTAGCCACATACTAGCTACACCTATCACTAGTATGTCACAATGTCACTGTGTGCTCACGGTCACTACAGGGAATGCATTTTGTCACTTACCTGTGGTAACGGTCTCTTTTGTCTCCCAATTTAGGCAAGAGCAGGTGTTAAACAGGTAGTACAATTTGTGTGCTTTTTGTAAACTGACACTCTTGTAGGTCATGTTTCTGTAGATAGTAGTTTTGATATATTAGGTCCTGAAGAATCGCATGTCAACTTTAAGCGAGAAACATGTTGACCACACCTTCCACATCTTAGTACTGTATCGCTTTTGGAAACTTATGTTCCAGCGAGTACAGACTAATCTATAATTTACTTGCGGCAGAGGACCACCAGAATAAAACTGTTTTCCTTGTACCTTGTGCCTCATTTTATCCTCACCCACACCATCTACTCTGTTCTGGACCCTCACCCCCACTTCACCCATAGGCAGTTGGATAAAAGATCTCCGATAAAGAGCCCCTCTTTGAGGTGTGCCCGTTGGGTATTGCACCGCCTACCCAACGAGGAGCATTGCCTATGATGAAGCATGACACTCGCAAGGGTGTGTGAGGCCATTATATCCAACACAATGGATACCCAGGGTTAGCTCTCCACAAGCACTACCCCTCGCACTCTAGTGACCTTCCGTCCCTTCCTTTAGGAACAGCCCAGCCTCCTTTTTGTTGTCTGCAAGAGTTTTTGGCCACATCTGAACAGAACTTTTAAAATGGGAAAATGTGATGCACCGGTGGCGCAAGGGGCTTGTAAATAAGCCCGTAATTTATAATGTGCCGTTTAAGGCTTTGAAGACCAGGATCAGGAACTTAACGAGAGCTCTGTTCGTGGCCAGCTGAGCCATGCTAGTCAGAGGTAGAAGTGTGTTTAGGAGAATATGACGGGTCCTTGTTGCAGCAAAGTATGTGCCTTGTCTAGCGGACAAAAGGAGTGAAGGGGGAGAACTATCAAAGGTTTTTAGAATAGTCAAGTTTTCTAAGGGCCAATGAGGATATCAGTATCCTGGCTGTGTGGATGGAAAAACATGACCAGATTTTCCTGATGTTCTGCAGTTGAAGTCTGCCCACTGTGAATGTATTTTAGTTTTTCTCAAAATTCAAACAGTAAACATTTGGAGTAGAACTGATAATATATAGTGTGACCTTTAGGAATCAATGAAGACATAAACATAACAAGTGCATTGAATAACTTGCTAAATGAAAGAGGTATGAAGCAGGATTAGAAGTGAAATGTTTGACAGTGTTTATCAATTGCTATCACTGGCTTTCTATCAAACAGAAAATTAGTCTACCGATGGAAACCGTTTGATCCACGTAGCAGGATATGCTGCCTCGACCTGATAATCAGTTTATCCAAAGGATACACACATTTGTTAAAACTATATTGTGTGCTTTTTGGTGGCTAATGTTTACACACATTAAAGGCTTTACAACATAGATTTTCCGTTCTGGAAAAATCATTTCAAAGGTAGTTTTCATGAAGAGAATGGTAGAGAAGAATTTTCTATTTTTTGTGGTTTATGCTTGGCTTTCATACACACCCATCCTTCAAACAACAGGATTGGCTTAGACAAAGGCCTTCATGAACATCTCCCACTTATTCTAAAACTCTGAACGCCAGAAGTTGTAATCCTGAGCTCCAATGCATTCGTTGAAGCTTCCAGTCGATTCTACATTCAAAGGGCTGTTTTTGTGAATTGTTATGATTACTTTACCTCCACCATGAAACACTGCCTATGGCTTAGCAGGTGAAAAATAGAACCCAAATTAAACTGACCAGACCTTAATCACTTAAACTGCCCCTCTATCTGGTCCACATTTGAAGTTGAAACTAATACTAATTATTTTGACCATTTCTCTGCATACTGTACAGGCGCAGTACTTTTCTGAGTAGTGCATAGTATACATTCTTCAGTCACATTGTTAGGTCTCACCTGTTAATTACCATAATCATTAGGAGAAGATGGTCATTTTCACTATTGTAGACAGTCTATGACCTCAAACCTTCTCTCTGGTAATAATTGTACAGAGTGTTGGGTTATTTTGCATTTCTGAGACATGTACAGAGGAGTCTTTGGTGACTTTTTTGTGCTTGCTTGACACACAGTCTCTGTAGCATCCATAACACTTGCTTTCTTGGCCTCCAAGCCTGCCCCCATGCTGTCATACAGTTAATTCTTATTGAGTGAAGGCTAGCCTTAGGGTCTGGACTTAACCAATTGCTCAGCTACACCCTGCTGTATCAACGGCTGCATCCAGGCCCTGCACTGAATAGCCAGTGTAGTATACCCTTACTGGAGTCACGTGAAGGGTCAGTGCCTAATCTCCCTTGCAGTCAGCCTGCTATATGGCGGTTCGCTGCAGGCCCAGATCGCCTGCCTGGCCATGTTCCAGTCCACTATGTGTAAAAACCCCGCTTTGTAAGGCATTCTTCTATGCAAAACGAAGACTGACTGAAAGGCCCGGCAGCAGTCGCAAACTACCCTGTCTACAGCCATTTTTAGGTCGAGCCTGGGCAGAGCATGCACTGCTCTGCGAGGCATGCTGCATTGGAATATGGACTTGAAGCCCTGCCCACTGCCAATATTTGTCATTTGCTTGTGTCATTTTCCTTCGTAAATGCTGGCTTCTGATTCGTTAATAGGCTTGTTAGTCCCTCCTTACTACCCCTTGTCTTGATTTATAAGCTACCATGAGGACTGGCCCTTTTACTTCGGTTGTTACACTGTGAGTCTCTGTTAGTCTGTAAGCATTATTTTCTTTAAATAGTTTCTCTAACTGCAGACATGGCATGCTTTCCTGCATCTTTCAGTGTGCCATGCTCGCTTTCACTATTCAAGCAGCCTGGGACAATGAAGGCCCCTTTTTTTTTTACAATGCCAATAGCTTAAACTCTCGCAAATGTGAGACCAATTGCATTGCAAATGCTTGTTTTAGTCATGGGACCAGTGCAGGTGCATATTTTTTGTAATATTCTTTCTTTGAAGGGTTGTGCTACCTACCATGTTAAAGTAGAAGGATTAGAGAAGGCTATACGTAAATTGCCATGACTTTGCAAGTAAGATTTATTGGTTTCTTTGGAAAGGGCACGGCCATGTAATATTCTTGTTTTCCAACCCATGAACGCCTTTTCCACCTACACAGACCTTCCAAGAAAATGATAGCCAAGCCCTCTCTCATGACTAGAATATCTGCTCAAATCACCAAGGCATTGTTGAAAAGGCACCTTTGCAATTGGGCTGAGTGAACGAGTGACAGGGGGGTTATCAACACGGTTCCTAGGACAAGGTTCACTAAACAGAAATTTGAAGGTCATGTGACACTGTGTTGGAGGCTGACATTACCCCCAGGTCCCTCCTGTCCTCGTCCCCTTCATACTGACCAGTGAGATAACCTATCTCCTTGACAGAAAAAAGAAAAGCAGGAATGCTGGTACACCCCTCCCCCTCCCCACTGGGAGTACATAAGTGTACACTACCCAGCATTCCTCCTATCCTTTTTTCTCTCTTCCAACAGTATGAAGTGGACCAGGAGCCTGGGGGCTCCTGGGGCTTACCTGTTGCTGGGCTCCGGGTTTGTGCAGGTCTTCTTGGTCTCCCCCCCTTCCGGGCTTGGGGGGAGCCATGTTGGCGCTTCCTGGCGGTTCCTCTGTTCCTGGGGACGTCTCTCCTCCCACTGGTGGCGTCCTGGTCACGTCTTCCGTGTTGCTGGGCATGTCGGGAACGCAGCAGTTCCTGTTACTTCTCCGGGAGTGCGGCGGTCTCTGTGTAGCTGGGGCTCTTCCTTCCGGGGATTGCCTGACTTCCTTTGTTTGTAGCAGGAAGTCAGGCTTTTATTGATTGCGTCTGGCGGCGGTGGGTAGGGTGCTTGCAGGCCCTCTCTGTAAGTGCAGCGTAGCGTTTTTTCTCTATTTATGTGACCCTTGTTACTGACTTTTGCTGCATTTCTGTTTGGGCTGGTTGGTTTACAGTGGTGCAGTTTTGGGTCGTTTTCTGCTGTGCTGCCTGTTCCTCGTTTGGGCTGCCTCCCCGTGGGGTCTTCACTTTTCCTGTGATCCTAGGCTGCAGGTGGGCTGCCTGGATTCTGTCTTTGGGTGGCCTGAGGTCCTGCTCCTGTGGTGGATTGCTGCGCTTTGGTGGCCTTTAGTCCTGCTCCTGGGGTGGCCTGCTGCGCCTCGCTGTCCTGTGATTCTGCATTCATGGGTAAACATGTCAAGAAGAGCAGGCATGTTCTTAATTCCTAATCTTCTTCTGCACGTTCCAGGCGTCGTTCCCGGGGTGGTGATGCCAGGAGGAAGAGGTTAATTAAGGAGACTTTGTTGAAGATGGGGGGTGCTCCCAGGTCCAAGTCCACTGGTCGGGCTCTGCCTCCTTCTTCTTCCTCTGAGTCTGAGGATGAATTGTTGGTGGGTGATGTTCAGAAGGGCAAGTATGTCGACAAGGACATGTTGCGGGACTTATTTGGTTATGTTAAGGCTAATATGGGGTTTCCCGCTGATGATGTCCCTAGTACTTCTAGGAGTACCTTGCTTCGCCAGTTCCAGTGCTCAGCTCCTGTGGTTATGCCGGTTCATCCTTGTGTCAAGGAGGTACGTGACCGGGAATGGAAGGATCCGGATCGCATTCTGCTCCCTCGCTTCATGGCTAAACTCTATCCTCTTCAGGATATGGCCAGGGACTTGCCGGACTCTGTTCCTGTGGATTCTTTTGTGGCCAGTCTCATTGGGCGCAGTTCTTTGGATGAGGATTCTGTTGTGCGGGATCCGGTAGACGCTTCCATGCGGAAGGTTTATTCTGTTTCTTATCTGGCGCTCTGGGCTGGCATCTTCAGGACTTATGTGGCTCAGTCTCTGCTTTTGGACTTGAGTCTTTGTCTGGGTCTATGGATGATGCCACTGACTGTTCAGAACTTCTGACTCATGTTGAGCGCCAGGTTGAATTTCTGTCTGACATTTCCTTCGATGTGGTGCGTGCCTCTGCCCTCTCTGGGGGTGCTTGTGTTGCTGCTCGTCGTAACTTGGTTCTGAAAGACTGGAAGACGGATTCAGCCCAGAAGTCTGCTGCTCTGCGGTTGCCCTTTCAGGGTTCTATGTTGTTTGATGAGGAATTGGAGAGCAAGTTATATCGGCTGTTTACGGAGAAGAAGCATTCTTCCTTTTTCAAGCAGTCTTCCGCAGTGCCGGCTTCCTCCAAGCCTAAGCACTTCTTCCATCCTCCCTCTCACATTCAGTTTACCAGGGGCAGGGGTCGTTTTCAGTCTGGAAGGGGTTGTGACAAGAAGGCGAAGTCCCTTCCTGCAAAGCCTCGTTCCTGACTATCTGGCGATCGATGCCATATCCTTGGTCGGAGTTCTGCTTCGGTTCTTTCTTCCAGCCTGGATGTCCTCCTGTTCAGACTTGTGGGTGCTGGACATTGTCCTGTTGGGGTACCTCTTGGAGTTTTTGACCCCTCCTCCTGACTCGGGGGTCTCTCCGATTCCCTGGCCGTCTTGTCCGTCCAAGCGGGTGGAGCTGTCTCTGGGGATCAGGTCTCTGCTGGACAAGAGGGCGGTGCAGGTGGTTCCTCCCGGGGAGAGGGGTCAGGGATTTTATTACATTATTTTTCTGGTTCCCAAAGTGACAGGGGGGTTTTGTCTTGTCCTGGATCTGAAAGCCCTGAACAAATTTGTGCTGTGGGTCCCGTTCAAGATGGAGACTAGTCAGCGGGTGATTCCCGTGGTTCTCTGGGGTCATTACATGTGCACTCTGGACCTTCAGGATGCCTATTATCACGTGCCGGTCCACCCCCTTTCCCGTCGTTTCCTGAGGTTTTGTCTTCAGGGTGTCCATTATCAGTTCCAGGTCCTTCCTTTCGGTCTGAGGTTGGCCCCCAGTGTGTTTACCAAGGTGGTGGCTCCCTTGGTGGCTTACTTGCATCTTCAGGGGGTGATGGTTTACCCTTATCTGTACATTTGGCTCCTTCATGCTCCCTCAGAGGTTCAGTTGTTGAGGGATCAGGAGTTGGTGTGTTCAGCCTTGGAGACCCATGGGTTCCTGTTGAATCTCTCCACAAGTGTCAGCTTCTACCATCTCAGGACCTGACTTTCATAGGGGCTCGTTTCCGCACAGATATGAATTGGGTCTTCCTGTCGGTTGCTCGCGCGGTGACCCTGTGTTCCCTGGCTCATCGGTTTCTGGTGAGTCGGTCCTTCCGGGTCCGTCTTTGGTTGCGCCTTCTGGGTCTGATTGCGGCTACGGTGTTCACTGTGCCTTGGGTGCGTTTCCATCTTCAGCCTCTTTGGTCTTACCTGTTGGCTCGGTGGGATCCTTTGTCTCGGGATTTGTCTCTTTTGGTTCCGGTGCCTCTGTCGATTCTTCCTGCTCTGCGCTGGTGGACTTTGTCGGACAATCTGGCCGGGGGCTTGCCTCTGCAGTCTCCTCCTCCGGTGGTCCTTACAACAGACGCCAGTGCTCTGGGTTGGGGGGCCACTTTGGGGTCGGAGTTCCTTCAGAGTTGTTGGTCCCTGCTGGAGGGTAGTTGGTCCTCAAACTGGTGGGAGTTGTCTGCTGTGTGTCGGGCAGTCATGGAGTTTCGGAGCCTGCTGTTGCACCGCCATGTGTTGGTTCGGTCAGACAACACTGTGACCGTGGCCTACTTGAATCACCAGGGGGGTATCCGGTCACGGTCCCTGAAAGCGGTGGTGTCCTCGTTGTTTTGCTGGGCGGAGGGCCATCTTTTGTCTATGGTGGCTGTGCATGTCCGGGGGTGGACAATGGGGTGGCGGATGCCCTCAGTCGGGTTTTTCCCGCCTCCCTGGAGTTGGCTTTGACTCCAGTGGCTTTTCGTCTGGTGTGCGTGAGGTTTGGTCTTCCCTTTCTGGACCTATTTGCTTCCCAGCTCAATGCTCTGCTTCCCCGGTTCTTCTCCCGGGTTCCTCAGGAGGGGTTGGGGGGTGGATGCCCTGACACTCCCTTGGCCTTCTCGCCTGCTGTATGCCTTTCCTCCCCTTGCTCTGATCTCTCGGTTTCTGTCTCGGCTGGTGATGTAGGATCGGGAGGAGGTGGTGGTAGTGCCCTTCTGGCCCCACCGGTTGTGGTTTCCTACTCTGAAGCTGTTGGTGGTTCAGGGTCCTTGGTGCTTCCCCTTTTCTCCATCTCCAATGTTGTCCTTCCAGCGGCTTCGGCTGTCGGGTTGGAGGTTGAGAGGTTGAGAGGCAGGGGTGGAGGAATAGAGGTCTCCCCGAGCATTTAGCTTTGGCTATTCAGCGGTCCCGAAAACCTTCTACTCTTAGGTCCTATGGCAGGCATTGGGGGAACTTCGAGCGTTGGTGTCTCAGTCTGTCATTGTATCCTTTGGTTTGTCCTTTGCCTGATGTTCTTCAGTTCCTTTGGGTTGGGTTCGAGAAAAGTGTGTCTGTCTCGACTCTGTGGGCCCAGTGGGCTGCTATTCGGGCTTTCCGTGCCCCTTGGGGGATTCTGCCTGATGTGGATGACCTGGTTTCCCAATTGTTGCGCAGTTTTACAATTTTGCGTCCTGTGGTTCGGCCTTCTTTTCCTCTTTGGACCTCCCTTTGGTTTTGAGGGCCTTGGTGGCTGCACCTTTTGAGCCTTTGGAGGAGGTTGATTTGAAGTTTGTCACTTTTAAAGTTGTTTTTTTGGGGGCTATTACTTCTGCTCGTCGCCTGGGGGAGCTGGGGGCTTTGATGGCTCGGGAGCCTTTTCTTTCTTTTTCTGCGGATGGGGTTGTTGTTCATTTGGATTTCTCTTTTGTTCCTAAAGTTTCCTCACAGTTACATCACTCTCAGGAGCTGGTCTTGCCTTCTCTGTGTTCTGTTCAGGTGGAAGAGGACAACCTTCCTTGGTTCTTGCTGGATGTTTGCCGTGCTTTGAGTGTCTATGTGGACCGTACTCATTCCTTTCGGCGTTCTGACTCCCTGTTTGTTTCCTTTGGGGTGGTCTCCAGGGGTTGCTGGGCTTCCACTTCCTCAATTGGTTGTTGGTTGAAGCAGGGTATTATGTTGGCCTATTCCCTTTCAGGCTCCCCACCTCTGGCTGGGGTTCAGGGGCATTCTATGTGGGGGTGGCTGCTTCCTGGGCGGAGGTTCGTGGTGTGTCCCTTTCTGAGATTTGTAGGGCTGCTACTTGGGCCTCTGCTAATACCTTTGTTAGGCATTACCGGATTCAAAATGTTCTGTGGGATGATGCTAACTTTGGTTTAGGGGTGCTTTGGGCTGTGTGCTCCTAATTCCCCTTTTTTCTTTGGTGCTGTACTGTTTTCAATAAATTACTGGGTTTGCTACGGTTCTGTGTCCTGGTGGTTTGTTGTTGGATGATGGCCGGTTGCTGGTTGGGTATTCTCACTAGTCAGTATGAAGGGGACAAGGACAGGAGGGACCTGGGGGTAATGTCCTATTACTTACCGGTAATCTTCATTACTCCGGGTCCCGTTGTCCTCGTCCCCTTCATACCATCCCTCCCTCACTCTCTCCCGGGCTTTCCGGCCCTCATCTGGGGCTTGGTGGTTCAGGAGGAATGCTGGGTAGTGTACACTTATGTACTCCCAGTGGGGAGAGGGAAGGTGTACCAGCATTCCTGCTTTTCTTTTTTCTGTCGAGGAGATAGGTTACCTCACTAGTCAGTATGAATGGGACGAGGAAAACAGGACCCGGAGTAATGAAGATTACCTGTAAGTAATAGGACATTTTTATACCTCACCTACACATAAAGTGGACATTCAACAGTGCCCGAGCATGGTCGCTACAAATAAACAAGTGTCTCTAGATTCTTTAAACAAACTTGAGCATGTCGGCATGAGAATAAATCAGTGTGTAGCAATGAAAATAATGCAACTTTAAACTTCTTACCTGGCGCACGGCTCCAACCATTTCCGCACGACTGGAGAGTCTTGCTGTTAGGCGATGCAGCACAGCAATGTCCTCCAGCAGCTTCTGATAAGCGTCTCTGTGATCAGAGTGCTGCCACAGAGATGCAGATGCCTGGGAAGAATAATTTGGTACAGCATTAAAATCTAAACTGAGGCAAATTTAGAAAAAAGAATGCCATGTTTACTATATACTAATGGCGCCAATCCATGATTTCTGTTCTGTATTGTAGTTATCACGCACTGCTACTCCCTATTTGTGTAGTTTAGGGTCAATTAAGGGATGCCAAAGTAAGCAAGTTCTACCCCTGGCTTGGCCATTGCTAGCCAAGTGGTGCCCTGGTTGCCCTCGCAACCTCTTGCCCCAGGAGGTAACAAGGACATGGAAGGAACAAACAATAACAAAAAGCTTTAAGGGCCCTATGTTTTTTCTCCAACGGCACCAACAAATAGAAGACTGTGCAGGATTTAAGGGTAGCATATGGGTCACAACTATGATGTCATCAGGGGTCAAGCGTTGTGTGATGTCACTTCCCCAAACCCTGAGTTTTATAGTGATCAACATTTATGAACTAGGAGCCAGATGTATGACCGTTTTTAGCGGTTGCAAATGGGAAATTGGGACGTCTGCGACAGCTAAAAAGGGTTGTAGTATGTACAAACCCTATTTTGTGAGTCGGTAACCTATTACAGACTCGTAAAATAGGGTTTGCGAGTCGCTATTAGAAAGGAGCATGCCCCTTCCTAATACTGAATTGCAGGGGAAGGTACGATTGCTTTGCAACTACAAATGCGGCTGCAAAACAATCAGAGTTTACTACCTACTTCATGTAGGTGGTAAGTCAGTCACAAACAGGCAGAGGGTGCCAGGGGACCCCTTCCCCTTTGTGAATGCATGCGTTCATATTTTTTATAAGCAGGCAATGGTCCCATGGACTACCGCCTGCCCGTAAAAAATAAAAAGAAAACTATAAATTTTTTGCTTTTGAACGCATCGGTTTTTCCGTTAAGGAAAACAAGCTGCATTTGAAAAAAAAAGTTGATTTATTTAAAAAGCAAACACAGACATGGTGGTCTGCTGTCCCCAGCAGGCCACCATCCTTGTGATAATAGACCATTCCTAATGGGTCGCAAATTGTGACCTGCCTCATGAATATTGATGAGGCAGGTCATTTGTGACCCCCTTGAGAATTGCTAAATGTGTCTAAGACACATTTGTACATTCTGTTTTGCGAATCGCAAAAAAACGCAATTCTCGACCAGCAAAACGGAATGGTTGTACATATGGCCCCAAGTGCTGAAAAGCTTTGAGATTTTACATACAACGCAATTAGTCACTGTATTGTACTTTAAAAATTGTATTTGTTCATCTTTTGTTTAAACAGATGCCATTCATACTTCAAAGTGCATGAGAAGAATACACATTTCCTTCATAACGGAGTACATTATTAACAAAACAGTGCAAAAGCAAATTATAAACTGATATTTTCATGAATTCATTGGAAAACTTATATGAAAAACAACTTTACATTCATATCATGCGACTACACCAGTCAAAAGTTTGATATTGTCTCTAAGCGATAAGATTTTTATCTTATAAACATTCAATAAGGCGCTAAAACAGACAACCATGCGGGGACAAAATACTTTGAGTTCCATTAGCTCTTGGGGTGTATTTTATATGTCACCACCCTCAAATTAGAGTCTCAGTTGATGATAGTCCCTCGCAGGTACTTTGTGCGTGCCAACGCGTTTCTAATTCCCCGGTTTCTTAAGGAATTATCATCAGGGCTTTGGACCACGGTGCAATCCTTCTTATGTTGCGGTGAGGTTTTCTTATTCTGCTACTTTTATAGACCTATACTAGAGTCTTCCTGGATTTTTTCAGTGTTTTCAATCTGCATAATTCATTAGCAGTAACAGAATTGGTGGGCAGGAGCTTTTTTGGGTAAAAATTTTTTAAACGTCCTTCCCGGCCCCCATAAAGGACGTAACCCCTATAGTGTAAACTAGAAAAGCTTTGAGAGGCACAAACTTTAAATTTAAAGCCACCGAAGAACATAGGACATTTCTGAGACCACTCAGAATACATAGCTGAAGTGCACTGATCACTGAAATAGACTGGTAGCCAGTGGAGTTTCCTCAGATGAGGGGTGATGTGCATTTGTCTGGGGAGAGCAAGGATGACTCTGGCTGCTGTGTTCTAGACAGTTTGGAGTTACCTCATGAGCTGGGCAGTGAGTCCTATGTAGAGGGAGTTGCCGTAGCTGAGTTTGCTGGCCACAAGAGCTTGTATGACTGCCACCCTGGTGTTGGGTGGAAGTCATCTGAAGTCCTTCCTGAGCATTTGGAAGGTGAGGAAGGAGGCAGAGGAAACTGCGCTGACCTGCTTCTTCATGGATAGCTGGCTGTTGAATATGATGCAGAGGTTTTGAGCATCGTTGATGGGGTTGGGGGTTGGGCAGAGCTCAGGGAGCCACCATTCTTTGTTCCGGAGGGTGTCCTTGCCTTTCCTCGAAGATGAGTACTTCTGTATTGTCGGTGTTGAGTTTGAGACAGTTGTTGTTCATCCAGATAGCTACATCTTTCTTGTATTTATGGAACTTGTCTTTGATGGTCGTTGGATCATTTGTCAGGGAGAGGATTAGTTGGGTGTTGTTGGCATAGGAGACAATGTTGAGTCCGTGACTCTTGACGATGTTGGCCAGGGGTGTCATGCAGACGTTGAAGGGGGTTGGCCTGACAAATGAGCTTTGAGGTACACGGCAGGTGATGTTCTTAGGGAGCAAGGAGTAGGGAGGGAGGATGATCTCCTGCTTTCTTCCTGTAAGGTAGGATGTGATCCACTTGAAGGCTACTCCTTGATTTCCGATTTGGTGGAGTCTGTTGATCAGTGTGTGGTGGGCTATGGTGCCAAAAGCTGCTGAGAGGCTGAAGAGGATGAGGGATGCTGTTTCTCAATGGTCTATCAGCATTCAGATGTTGTCTGTGGTCTTGGTGCTGTGTTTTGGTCTGAAGCCAGATTGGGAGGGGGTTACATGGTTGTGGTACTCCAGATGTCGTGTTCCCTTGTTCCTGAGCTTGACTTTACATGTTCCGTTTTGACTCCGTATTAATCCTTGTGTGGCCCTCAGATGCTCTTCTATCCCTGTGGGCTACTGGAGGCAATTTTCCTAGCTCTTTCCAACTTGGTTTAGTTCTGTTATTGTTTGTAGACTTAGGCCTACATTTTTAAAATGTCTTTACCAGTTATCATTGATAGTTCTTTGAGGGGGCATCCAAATGTATTCATGACCAATGGCCTGTACTTGGTATTACTTATGTGCTACGCGCCTTAGTTGCCAATTTGGGTGGAGTACTTGCTGCTGGGCTTTAGTGTAAGATCTTTGCTGACTCTCCTGTCCTCCTGTAGGTATGGATGGATGGACCTGTTTGTTTGCGGTCCTGGGGCTCCTTGGACTGCTCAATGTGACATTTCCTGGCCTTAGTCAGCTAATCTTGGGTGATGGCACTACTGGTTCTTTAGCTGGCTTTCACCTGCCTTTGGCTCTCCTCTGGACATTTCAGTGCCTTCCCTAAATTGGTGTGGTGCTGTCTGCACTCTGTCTTCTTGTTTTTTTTAGTTTTACTCTCAATTTTTCATGCCCTGTACTTAAGTAGGTTTGATAACTGACCTGTTGCTGGGCTGTTCTCTTTTGCCACTTGGGGTGTGTTATACCCATGTTGGTCTTCTCTTTTGGATAATTACCTATTAAGGGTTCTTTGTTAACTTTGACTTTGGATTTTCTTGGCAATTGTGTCACTATTCTGTGGCTGTGGGCATGTGGCAGAAGGGTTTCCTGTGGTGGATAATTTCAGGAAGCAGTCAAGCTCCTACATTAGTGATAAGGTGTAAGGGTTCTGCACTCTCAGATCATTGCTCTGCCAGTTTTACCAGCACTCTCTTTTGTCTTTTCCCCCCTCGCACTCTAGTGCCTTTGTTCTGGGTTGAATGCTGATGCGGTAAGTGTCTCTGCCCGCTCTGGCTTCCACTTGTATGACATGATGGGCTTGGGGTCTTCATTGTTTAGATTGCTCTGGTTTTCTCATATGCTCCAGGTAGAGCTTTGGGCTTGTGGCATTAAGTCTGGACAATCACGCTTCCTTTACTGCTTCCAACATTCAGGTTCCCTGTTGCTCCCTGGGAGTCTTCAGGCTTGAGGCATTTGACTTTACTCATTTTTGCCTCCTTTTGTAGTACCTGTTGGGTTTGGTGCCTGTGGTGTTCGGGGATGGTCACTGTGGCTGTTTCTTCTGCTCCTACTTGGTTTTGAACTTGAGAGATTCGAATGTGGGCTCTCTTGCTTCCTTTTGTACTCCCTGCTGCTTGGCTGAGCATTGATTCACTGGCTGCTTGGCTGCTGTCTGACCTCCCCTCATCCTGCCTGCTTTGCTTTGTGGTTCCACTGTGTGGTCTTCCGAATTGGATTCAGTGCAGTTCTGGGTTTCCTGTTTTCATCCATTAGGTGGTTTCGCTTAGGCATCTGGTGATGTTTTCTTATTGATGCGGCTACCTAACTCTGTTGGGTAGCCTTTCAGCTATGTCAGATGTTATGGGGGGACTGCCTCCTCATATATCTTTCTTCTTTGGCCATTGCCTTCCATTGCTTTGGAGATGGTCAGTTCTTTCTTGTACTTATATGGTCTCTTTGTTTATGCTTTGGTCTTGGCTTGTCCTTCCTGTTGCTTTATTGAAGGCAGTTTAATTTGCTTCTACCTAAGTTTGACTTTGGGAGAGCTGTCCCTCTATCTGTGGTGCCTGTTGGTTTATCTTTGAACTGCTTCCTCTATTCTCTAACACTCAGTAAGAGCTGTGGTTACTCAGTGGACTCTTCCTAGTGGCTCATTCACCTGCTGTTCTATTCCAACTGCCATTGCTTATGGCAGTATGGTGCTCCTTCCTCTGGGTCATATTGTGTTACTTCAGAGTTGTTTTCGCTTGTTGGGGTTCGAACTGTGAGCTCACTGCTCTGGTATATCCCTGGACAGTAGGGAACGGAATGAGGAAGGTTTTTAGAAGGTAACACATCAATTATTCTTTACTTGAATTGATCTTCCTTGCCCTAGTACTGATGTTTTATGTTCACTTCCTTGGCCACAACCTAGATTCATAGTGCTTGGGGATTACAGGAAGTACAGCTGGGCTCCATCCCTTCATGGCTCCTCATGAGGGGAAGCGCCTGAGAGAGAGTAGAGGGACGGGAAGCAGGGACAGAAACATCTAAAGATAATGTGCTTTAGATAGGAGTAGTCGTAGTAGAAACATATGTTTATTTAGACCTCAGTCTTGGTAAACAATTTTTAAATTAGAATATTATGGTAAGATAGCACACAACACTTAACATAAAATACAGGTATAAAATACGATAAAACGTATTCATCCTACGATAAAATATGTACATTCTCAACCACCAGTGGATTAAATAAAGAGATCCACCAAGTAAATTAATTTGTCTCAGATCGACTGTAAAAACCTGTCAACAGACAATAAAAATCCCCCTATCCTTAGTCTCGTATTTTATAAACACAGGTTTTAAAAAAGACTTCTGTTGGGACAAAACCCACCAACAATCCACAAGGTTGTGAACTGAATTCCCTTTCTTGGTACGGCCACATTGGCAAATTTTCCCTTTGATTAGCTAAATACCATGACTTATTTACATCAGCACTTGATTGAGCCCACATGTAAATCTCAGGAACCTTTGACGCATCTTGATATACGGCGATCTCTCTAAGTAAGGGAAGGTTTCACCATCCATCCATGAACTTACCAGTTGGAAACAAATTGCTTTTTCTCAGGTAAGTAAGGTCCTCCTCCCTTGAAACCTGCCTTATTATTCTTTTCAATTCCACCTTACTCACTCCTATCAGGCTGATATCATCTACTATATCTATTTTTAATTCCCTACAGAGTGTTTGAATTCTCCCTCTAACTCCACAGGCCCAAGTTAGCTCGCTGTACATTATTTCCATTTTAAACAACTGGGAGATTTTAGAGGTTTACCCACTCTCTATTCATGTCCAACATTTTATTATTTCTGCATAGGCTAAGTATGTCCACCCCGGAAGGCCCGTTTCCACTCCAACAGCCTGCACCTTAATAGAAGATGAAGAGAAAGTAGCCTTTTTAGGCACCGTCCTTCTTCCAAGTGCCAATTCTTTTTAACACCCCAAGCCGACTACCTCGGCACCATATTGAAATTATGGCCATCAGCTTTGGGAGCAGGGAAGGGCCCCCATAACATAGGGCAAATTTCCTTGATCCTCTTACAGTCAAAAGTGCCTTTGCTTGTGTCAAGGCAAAGTGATCCTTCCATCCTAGATCATAGGAGAACCACACTCCTAGGTATTTGTATTTGTCCACTCTCTCTAACTTGACTTTGTTTATTACATAACTCATGCTTTTCCTATGTTCCCCATTTGGAGAACTTTGGTCTTTGCCATATTTAATTTGGAGCCTAAGTCCTGTCAAATCGAAGATCACTTAGCTATCTGCATATAGAAGACAGCTAATATGCGTGCCATTCTTTTTTGGGCTAGTAGTATTTGGATAACTTAGAACACTGCGGAGGTCGGCCAGGAATAGGGAGAACAGTGTTGGTGCCAAAACACATCCTTGTCTCAGGCCGTTCATCATGTTAATTCATTTACAGGGACCCTCCACTATCCAATTCGACTTGGGCACAATTTTCTCTGTGCAGTTCCTGCAAGATCAAAAGTAAATCTTTTGGGATCTCAGATGCCTTTAGTGCTTCCCATAGCAAGGATCGATCAACAGAATCAAATGTGAGGCTGAAGAAAAATACTCTGCAATGCTTTATGGATTTCTTAGCAATAGCCCATAAGCTAAAGCAATGATCAGTCGTCATGTGGTTCTCTTTAAAACCACCCTTTTCACAAGGGATAATAGAACTTGCCTCTGCCCACTCCTTTAACATCACCAAAAGAATCTTAGAGAAGACCTTGCCACTTATATCTAACAGATTTATTTATCAGTAATTTCCAGGTAGGCCATATTAACCTTTTTTAGATATAGGTTTAATCACTGATCCCTTCCAGCTATCTGGGAATCTTCCTGTTGAGAGTATTTCCTGAAAGAGGGTATAAAACAGAATGGACCACCAAGCAGTATTTGTTTTTACTACTACTGCAGGCAAATTATCAGGGCCAGCTGCCCTTGTAAGTTTTAGCATCTCAACTGTTTTCTTGATTGCTAGCTCAGAAAACCTCTTCTTTGTCTCCTTCTTGATCAGAAATCCAGTTGGGTGTTGAACAGTGGTAGCATCATTGTTATAGGCCTCCTCCAAGACTTCTACCCACACATCCTCCTCCACGAGTCCTTTAGCTAGGTCTCATTGTGTACGGGGGAGACAGACACCCCTCAAAAAGTAAATACTGTAGTGGAGGTGAAAAAGCGAAGCAATGATGAGTTTCAGTGAATAGTTAGCCCATTCCAAAATATGGATAAAATTCAAAATAATGTTTAGTGTTCTAAGGTTTTAGAGGTACCTGAAACATGCAAAAGTGTCCTTGATAAATTAATTAATTTGTATTTCATGATTTGCACATGCAGTTGCAAGTACTGAGTACAGGCACTGATTTTGGGGACTGAAAGCTATTTTTCATGGTCAGAGTACGTCCCAGAACAAGATAAAGAAAGGCAGAAAATCGAGAAAGAAAGTGGAAGAGAATGATAGGTAAAGGTGACTAACAGTAAGAGCAGGTATGAAAAAGTACATACAAAAGTGAAAGAAAGAGACAGGAAGTGTAGGGTGGGGGAAGAAAGAGGCATAAAGGTGAAAACAAGACTAGGCAACCTTGCTATTCGGAAACCCTGGTATTGGTCAGCTCCAGTGGTGGCCTCCTACGAAAAACCATAGACTCCTGCACTTGTTTTTCATTTTTACTAATTAAGCATTGTCCATTCATTCATTAATTCCTTTGTCAATCAGACAAATATGTTGGCTAAATGCACAGCATGAAAGCCTCCTTTAGGTTTTCTGTTTTTATTGAAAAGAACCGTCAACAATAATATTAATATCCTAGTTAAAAGAATCTTCTGGTAAATTAAATATTTTTTTCCTCCTTACTCTTTAGAGCATTTGAATAGGGCCCTCTTACTGTGATGGATGTCTTGAATGTCTCCAGTTCCTTCTCGTTATTTTCTTCCGTTAGGTTCCTTTCCCTTTCTGCTTGGTGGAGTCTGGATTCCAGTGTATAGCTGTCATTTCTGTAAGCCAAGGAAAGCTGCACAAATACATTCTGCAAGGGAACAAGAAGGGGATGTATTACCTTTCATATGCCTGTCCTGGTGAAGTATTTAACCATAAATATTATAGGACAAGCAAGAGTACCATTAGAAAATAAAATAATGTTACTATTCTTGCTGTGTAATTTTTCTTTTCTCCCATAAAACAATAGGTTTATGTACTAGCCGTCTCTTCCTACACACAGCATTACGAAGTACTGAACAGGCCTGCTCGCATGATCAGAACTGGTCAATTTTATTGAGTATTTGCAGTATTACCAGACTGGGCCTGACGATTCCCAAATACATAGGGCCCGATGTAGGTAGCCAAATACCGGTCGGTAACGGCCGATTTCGGCCGTTACCGACCGGTATTTGAAGATGGAGATAAAGGGCCAGATGTAGGTAAAAGGGATTTTCCGATTTCAAAATACCGAGGCGGGCCGAATCGGTATTCTGAAATCGGAAAACGAGATGTAGGAAAAAAACATCGAAAAAATACCGAATCGGTAGGCATCGGTATTGTGATTCGGTACGTACCGATTCGGCACGGACCGAATCGGAAAGTACCGAATCGGACACTACCGAATCGGAAATAGCCGATTCGGTAAAATCCGATTCGGCAATTACCGATTCGGAGGTCGGAAAACACACCCATGGCCAAAAAGCCCATAGGAATGCATTGAACAATCCGAATCGGAAAAAAACGATTCGGTGAAATCCGATTCGGTAAAATCCGATTCGGTAAAATCCGATACAGCCAATGAGGTGGATCCCCCCTCCCCCACCCAAGCAGGGAGTGGCAACCCTGGCAGGTGCAGCTCATTAAGAACTTTCTGGAGAGCCAGCCTGAGCTGAACACTCACAGTGAGCAGCAGTGGGAGCAGGAGGCAGAGAACTGTGGAGAGCAAGATGGCAAACACCAGTGAGAGCCAGAAGGCTGGCCAGAAGAGAAAGCCAAAGTTCAGTAGCATGAAGCTGCAGGTGTTGGTGGAGGAGGTGGTGAGGGTGCACAGGCAGCTCTTCGGGAGGCTGTCCCTCACTGTGCCGGACAGCACTAAGAGGAGGCTCTGGAGTGAGATAGCAGAAAAGGTCAACGCTGTAGGTGTCACCCCCAGGTCCCTTGATGACCTTAAAAAACGCTTTTACGATATCCGCAGCCTGACCAAACGAAAGATGGCTGAGATCCAGAGGCAAGCAGGACTGACAGGTGGAGGCAGGAACCCGGCGCCACCCCTCACTGAGCTGGAGGAACTGGTGTCCAGCACCATCAAGAGGGAGTGCGTGACAGGAATCGGGACCCTGGACAGCTCAGCCAGAGCTACAGCTACAGGTAAGAAGCATGCGCATCATGACACACCCTACCAGACACCTCCCCTTTAGACACAATGCACAGCCAAACCCCAGCCCAGTACTGTAACCAACATACAAGAGAAAAGCATCATGGTAAATGTATTCAGCAGAAGTTAGCAAAATATGGCAGTGCAGATTCACAAGATAGGAAAGAGTGGAACACATTCAAAGGAGATGCAAGGACATGTGCAATGCTTTAATTGTAGTGACTGTACTACATCGCCACTCAATTTACAAATGCTTCTTTATACCTAGGGGCACCATCAGGCGGAGCACCACAAGCTGCAGAGGCACCAGCACCAACTACCAGTGCAGTGGCAGGGCCTAGCACGAGTCAGGCTGCCGAGGAGGAGGAGGACAACACCATTGGCCTGGGTATTGAGGGAGACCTGGTAATTGACTATGACTTACTTCACTCCCCACAAATGTCAGGCACTCCCCCCTTGCTGTTCTCCCCTGAGAACTCTCCGACAAGGGCCCACCCTGCACCTACAACACCTCCTGCCACGATTATGGCTGTGGCTCCAGTAAACCCAATCCAGGGAGCAGGGGGTCAGGCCCCGGCCACCACCACACCCACACCAGTGGCACCACAGCCCACACAGCAGGGCGGCAGCAGCAGTACCCGGAGGCGTGCCATTCCCAGCACTGCAGCGCCGGCACCGGAGGGCAGTGTCTTCCAGGGCCTTGAAGGCAGCATGGTGAAAATCCAACGGCAGCAGGCAAAGTCCATCATGGCCTGCCAGCGCCAGCTCCGCCAGCACAACCTGCAGATGGGCGAGATGGTGAAAGGTTTCAAGGCTTTTGTAGACACTAACAAGGAGGTTGCTGCAGGTCTTGGCAGGCTGACCACAGCCATAACACAGTTATGCGGAAGACTTGAGGAGCATGAGGTCTCGCGCAGGCGGGATGCCCGCGTGCAAAACCGCTTCATTAGCCGCCTTGCTGCTGCAACCGCGCAACTGTGTCAGCGCGGTGCCAATATGGAGGCAAGTTTAACCCAAAACACCGCGGAGGTCACCAGGGGAATGGCCCGCATCACTACAGCCATGGAGGCTATGATAATCTCCAACACTGCCGCCAATCCAGCCCTGGACCTGGGGGATGCTGGGGACAGCAGCAGCCGCAGCAGCCCGGCCAGCGCTGCGTCGAAGCCGCGCAGGAGCACCAGGCGCTCCGCAGAAGCCGCAGGACATTCGGAAGGGGGTGAGGCACACCCCAGTGGGGCTGCCAAGCGCTCCAAGAAGTAGGCTTGCCAGGGCGGGTGAGGCAACCCGGACCTTAGACATTTGTTTTCTTTACTTTTACATTTTATTTTGTTGCACATCAGTGCAGTAACGGTGTTGCAACATTATTAAATTTTGCTTTTCCCCACAACCATTTACCTGTCTGTGCATCTGTACTCACTCAGAAATAGTTTTCTGTAATCTCCTCACGTCTGTATCTGCCATCACTTGGCGTAGACACCCCAGCAGGCTGTGTTAGTGGCACAGCATCGTCGTCGTCATGGTCCTCGTAGTCAGACAACTCCACCTCAGTGCCCTTCTTCACCGCAAGGTTGTGTAACATTGCACAGACAGCTATGATCTTGCAGCAGGTGATGGGGGTATACTGCCTTGCACCTCCACTCTTGTGCAGGCATCTGAATCTACTTTTCCAGATGCCAAAGGTCCGTTCAACGACATTCCTTGTGCTTTTGTGGGCCCGGTTATACCTCCTTTGGCTGGGTGTGGAGGGGTTGAGGTAGGGGGTGAGTATGAAAGAGCGGAGGGCATATGCACTGTCGCCTGGAAGGAAAAGGGGTAACATTACTCACATGCATACATGTATTACACCTAGCTACTTTGTGTTATGGGGGTCTGATGATGTGTCTCACCTAGGAGGTATCCTTCACCGAATTCGCCAGCCATCAGCCGTGCATAGATGCCGCTCTGTTGAAAAATGTAGGAGTCGTGGGTACTCCCTGGGAATTTTGCTACCAGGTCTGTGATGGTGCACTTCGCATTGCAGATCACCTGCACGTTGATGGAGTGCGTAGACTTCCGATTGCGGTATATGTATTCTGTGTCAGCTGGGGGGCAAATCGGAATGTGCGTGCCATCTATGCAGCCAATGATTTGGGGAAATTGTACCATCTGGTAGAAGTCAGCTTTAGTTTGTAGCAGTTCTGCGTGGGTTGCAGGGAAAGAGATGTATTGGTCCATCCTGTGTATCATGGCGTCAAGGAATGTGTGGAAGAACCTTGACAGGCTGCTCTGGGTCACCCCTCCTACCGCTGCAACTCCACTTTGATAGCTGCCAGACGCAAGCAGGTGTAGGCTGCATAGCACCTGGACGTGTGCTGGGATGGCGTGTGCCCTTGGGGTGGGGTGGTCCAACAATGGTTTGAGGTCCCTGATGAGCTCAAGAATGGTGTCAGAGTCCAGCCTGTATCTCTGTAGGATCTCTGCCTCTGTGAGCATGAACAGGGTTATCCTCTGTCTGTAGACCTGGTCCTCTCTTTGCCATTCTCTCTGTCCTTCCTGCTGTAGCCGTAGCCGCCTCGCAATGACATAAAAAGCTGCCATCCTGCAAGTTACAATGCATTTTGGGTCTGTTTTTATGGGTTGGAGTTGGTTACCACCTGATTGTAATCCATGGTAAATACCGAGTGAATACTACCGATTTTGAGCCGAAATCGGTGTTTCTGTGCTTCCCTACATCTCCCCATCTGTCCGAATCGGGGACTTTCCTGATCGGTGATTCTACCGAATCGGTAGATTCTCCGATTCGGCTTATGTCCGATTCGGTGTCATTACCGAATCGGTACAAGGACCGAATCGGATATTTTCCGAATCGGTGTCACTACCGATTCGGTACATGGACCGAATCGGATATTTTCCGAATCGGTGTCACTACCGATTCGGAACATGGACCGAATCGGTATTTGAATCCGATTCGGTGTGTTACCGATTCGTTACATTTCCGATTTTCGGTATGTACGTATCGGATTATTTTCTATTCGGTCGTCATTCCGAATCGGTTTTTGGACCTATTTGGACGTTTTTCTTTGCCCCACATCTCGATGGCAGTATACCGATCGGTAAGGGCCAAAAATCGGTATTTTCGGCCGTTACCGATCGGTAACGGCCTACCTACATCGGGCCCCAAATGTACTTGTATTACACGTGCAAAGCATGGTTCTGCTGGGTTTTAAATGTATATGGTATTACTTTATTGTTTGATCTCAGAATAAAATGAGGCAGCAGGTGGCTTTAGAGCAACGAAAAGAGAGCCGAAAAGAGTCTACTGTGAAAATGCAGTGTTTGGTGGAAATAATGCATGATGCCGAATCCTCTCCCAAAACCCTAAAAATGAGGTTCACATCTGAGTGCAAGATTCACATTGTCATTGGGGCAAATGTCCCTCTCTCAGTGAATGTTTGTCCAAGAAAAATAACATGCTTCGTCTGTCCTCCTTTTAGCGCTTTCAACATTTGATAGCTGGAAAATAACCTTTGTGGAACTTTGCATATTTTTCCCAAGAACTATACAATACACACCACAGAAAAACCTTTCAAAGTACTTTAATCGTGACAGTGTGTAGTGAAAAGCTATAAACATTATGTACGTGGTACACAGTTAATATTTTATGTAGATTGTGTATCTCTCCAGTGTCCTTGGAGCCTTCTCTATCCCCAGGGCCATCACTGTGCCCTAGCTGCCTCCTTCAGTGTGTAAGAAGGAACTGTGGAAGAGCCACACTAAAATACAAGCATGGCTGTGCATTGTGCACGAGAGCTGTAGCAAGTGTGTGTAGTAGGTGTGATATTTAAGTGCACTAAGTTATTACCCCTGCTTCTCTGCACTCGCATCTATGGGCATCAAGCTGCAGGGATTTATCTTGGAAGCAATACTACTCAGGTCACGTGCCTGGCCTGCTAGAGACAGCACTAGCAAACATCAAAGCAGTGTTTTCTGTACATGGCAGCTTCTTGTTTTATGACCACAGACACAGGTTACCACAATTACATAAATGATCAAAGGCAAACATGCCGCGTGCCAGGTATTCTTTACTTTTCCTGGAAGAAAAACACATTTTTGAGGGAAACAAGGCTGTCTTTGCAGAGCTGCCAAATAAGATTTGGGAACACTGATTCTGTAGACAGGTGGTAGCGTTTCTCATCTGGATTTACAGTGTTCTGAAGTGGACGGAAAGTGGAATGTTGGTCCTTTATAAACCATTTCAACGAATCAGGGTTTTGGTGTCTCGAAAATATAGCTACTGCAACGTCATGCTGTATGAACCTGCCATTCATGTTTCCCAATCAGGTTATCCGTTTTTGTTGAACCCTTCAGGTGGGTTGCTGACCCTGTTTTTATATATCAACAAAAAGAAGGGGACTGGGAGCACTTATAGGTCCAGTATACATGCCCCTAGAGCATATACATTCAAAAGAGTATGCAGTCCCTTAAAATATAACAAGCGAGAAATAGAGGATCAGTTGGTATATCTATATGTCCAAAGGTTGGAGTTTGAATCTCCCACCTTTTGAACTAGGGCCCTCACACACCCGGCAGGGTGTCATGCTTCACCATGGGGCTTGCCGACGTTACAATGCCTGACGGGCATCTTATGAGGGGCTCTTTATCGGAGATCTTTTGTTCCCAAACCGTAATGTGATGTGCTAGTGTAGGACCGTGGAGTGTAGACGTGTGTCAGGAGTGTGTGAATGTTGCAAGAAAAATTAAAAGGAGACTAAGTAGTACTCTAAATAAGTTTTAGTCAGTGAGTCTACTTGTCCTGGTTAAAAGCAGAGTTAGCACATCACCAACATAATGTTCAGTGTTTTCTAAAAAAATTAGGGTCAGCATGTTTTTTGCTTTATTTGTCACACCAGTGATCAATTCAATTCATTGGGATTGGAAGTAAAATGACCATCTACACAGTGATTGGTGTCCTAATTAGTAAAAGATGTAAACCAAGCACTTGAACAACCTAAAAGTGAAACCTTGAGATAATACCGACCTAAAAAGACATATTAGCATATATCAATAAAACTCCTCAATACAATAGAGCATGCAGTAAAGTTCTTTTCGTGTAATTAGTTTAAAGATGCATGTGAGACGCAATGGAAAGGCAGAGAAGCGTGGTAGGCAAGTGGCACACATCTAAAGGCAAAAGCAGGCAGGGCGGCTTATGAAACACCATGACAGGAAGTACGTTTCAAGACTCGCCCATCTTGGGCAGCTAACCAACTATATCAAATGCTGGCAGAGTGAATGCTAAATTGTAGTGTCCTAGTATGGGGGGATAAGGGATAATCAAAAGTATAATCCAGCAGTAGGTTATCAATAAATAATATAGCAGAATGGCAGAGTTTTAGCGTTAGGAGGAAGATGAGTCTCCCAAGCGTGACAATGGAGCAGTTTTACTTACAGTTTTGAAGCAGCTCAAAGACTGGATTACCTACCCTTGCTCTATCAGGATAATCACAGCACCGAGTCGGCCCTCACCGTAGTGCTGGATAATATCCGCACCCGAGTTGATAGGGGCCAGACCACCCTCCTCATCATGTTAGATCTTACAGCTGCGTTTGATACCCTCTCTCCCTCGGTGTTAACATCTCACCTGAGGGAGATTGGGGTGGAGGGGTCTGCTCTTAGTTTGCTGACTTCCTTCTTAAACCAGAGGGAATAGAGAGTGATGCTGGGGGAGTTTCTATCTCCATCCCTGTCTGTGCAATGTGGGGTCCCCCAGGGGTCGGCATTAAGTCCGACCCTTTTCAACATCTATGTGACCCCACTTGCCAGACTGATAAGATCTTTCGGGATGGAGGTAGTCTCCTATGCCGACGATACCAAGATCCTGGTCTCCCTCTCCCAGTCTATCAACGAGGCTGCCTCCAATTTTAGATCCTGTTTAAAGGCAGTCGCGCAATGGATGACTCACAATTCATTAAAACTTAATGGTGAGAAGACGGAGATCTTGGTGTTTGGGGGAAAGGAAGATATCTGGTCGGCAAACTGGTGGCCTGCCTCATTGGGAGTTTGTCCGGTACCCGCCACTCTGGCTAAAAACTTAGGAGTTTTGATCGACCCTACCCTCAATATGCGTCAGCAGGTGAACAGAACAGTTTCCACGTGTTGGGGCATTATTCACATATTGAGGAAGATCAAACATTATTTATCCCAGCAGGCCAGAAAGCAAGTCGTGGTTGCACTCATAGGCTCCCGACTTGACTATTGTAATGTGCTGTATGCAGGACTCAACAGGGGGTTGCTGCAGCGCCTACAAATGGTCCAAAATGTGGCGGCTAAGTTTGTGTTGGACTTACCGAAACGTGCGTCAGCCACTTCCGCTAGGAAAGCGCTCCATTGGCTCCCCATTGAGGACAGGATCCCTTTTAAAATCCTGTGCCTAACTTTTGGCGCCTTAGCGAAAAACAGGTCAGTAGGTATTGGGGCTCTTTTGGCCCCCTACAGCTCTCGAGGAATCTGCGCTCTGCCAACAAATCTCTGCTATCTGTACCACGCATTCGCAGAGCTAAATGGGGTGGCAGAGCTTTCTTCACCATAGCCCCAAAAATGTGGAATGCTCTTCCGGTGGAAATTAAGGCCCTTTCCACTCTGCAGTCTTTCAGAAAAGCCTTGAAGACACGGCTATTTGCCATAGCATACCCGTAGTTTTGCTTCTGCCTTTTTTGTGATTTATTTTTGATAGGCGCCTTGATGCCTTCGGGTTTTAGTTGCGCGATATAAATTTTCTTTCATTTCATTTCATTTCACAGGTTAGTGGGAAGCAAAGTTGAGTAATTGCTTGCAATCAACAAAGCTGGCACCGGAAGCCTGCATCACGGCGAAAGGCAGGCGTGTCAGCCGTGCCATGGTGGGCGAGGCCGGTTGTTGAGAAGAAACAGGTGGGGAAGAGGACGTGTGGGCACGCCTCCTCATGTCTGCAATTTCTGAGGTTAGAAGTCAGGCCTCAGTAAAATTGGATGCCATGTTGGAGTATGGAATGGGTAATTCAACAGGGACTGTGGGGACTTAGTTCGATGTGCTTCCCAAGGACACAAGCCACAGTGACAATGGTGTTATGAAAGTTTAAGGTACTATTACAAAATCCATTAAAGTAGAGATAGAAGATGGGGCCAGATTCTAGTAGCCTCACAACATAAGTGTAGGCAGCACCACAACAGCCTACAGAGTTACCTGGTGATCATGGAAACAGAGGTAATAATGTGTGGTGAACGAGATGCCTCGCTCATGTCAATGCATGGGTATTGGCTAGTGGGTGATAAAGTGGCCAGAAAGGACTTGATCCATCTGTGTACAAATGTACAAAATATAGGTCAGTATATGCAGACTCTTGAGAACTGTGTAGTAAGGTGAAGCGGGAGCTCTATTTATTCAATTCACTCCAAGGAATGTCCTCATTCAATCCCTGTTTGTCAGTGGAGAGGCAATAAATCCAATTTGCTCTCTCCTGAAAAGGGCGTTCTTGCTCCTAAATGGGTGTGCCTCAATGATAGTCCGATTCAGAAAAGGGGGTGGTGATGGACAGAGTATCTGAATTAAGCAGAACACTCCTACCCAGTCAACAGATCAGGGCTTGATCCATCACCGTTTTTTAGCTCACTGCACCATCCCAGCTCAGAACCTGGCTACATGCAAATTAGTCTGTCCCTGAGGTTCTGAGCTGGGATGGTGCAGTGGGCTAAAAAACGGTGATGGATCAAGCCCTGATCTGTTGACTGGGTACGCGTGTTCTGCTTAATTCAGATACTCTGTCCATCACCACCCCCTTTTCTGAATCAATGATAGTCCACCATAGATTGTCAGGTGTGTGTCCCTTCTGTTCAAAGTGTGTGCACATCTTGATTTTGAGTCTGTGGCACTGGATGTTACTGCAGTGTTCCATAATACATGTTTTTACTGCTCTTGTGGTCACACCAATGTATCGTAAATTACAAGGGCATGTTAGTGTATATATGCAATTGCTAGTGTTGCAGTTGGTGTATTTTTTTCTGGACCCAATTGAACGTATTGGATAATCTAATTATCTTAGTAGTCTCAGTGAAAGCACAGGCGGTGCAGGACCCACATGAGTTGTGTCCTGCCACTAGTGGAAGGTCCCAAAAAGGTATCTAGTCTTGTTGGGTGAAAGGTGGTGGTCTAGTGTGTATGAGCATGTCTTTCATATTCCTCATGCATTAGAATGCAAACCAAGGCAGGGGAAATGTCAGTTTACCAGTTTGTAAAATGACCCAGTGTTTTTGACTATCTTGTGAATTATATTGGAAGCTGGTGTAGGTGGTGACACATGTTAATGCTTCTGTCACTTGTCTCTGATTGTGTTGAAGCAGTGCTTCTCTGTTATTGTTTCCGGCCCGTTTCTTGGCCACCTGACACTATGTGTAGGGTATTCACATATGCTGAGATTGTGTGCAAGTTGGTCTGCCTTAGTGTTGTAGTCCAGTAGGGTACTGCAACTGCGGCGTAGCCATAGAAGCTGTCCAAAAGGAAGGTTTTTTCTAAGGGCTTTTGGATGGTGGCTGCTGTATGGGAGAAGACTATTGTAGTCCGTGGGTTTTTTCGTAAACTGTGGTGGTAAGCTGACCATCTGTTAATGTAATTATGAGGTCTAGAAAGGGAATGTTGTTATTCAATATGGTATTGGAGAAATGAAGGTAAGGACTGAAGGTGTTGATCCATACATAAAAGTTCTCACATGTCGCCCTTTTGCCTTTCCAAACTATCAGAATGTCATCAATGTATCTACGCCGTAACAATATGTTGGCATGGTAGGAGTTAGATTCATAGAAGATCATTTCCCTTTCGAAAACAGCCATGTAAAGGCAGGCCAGACTATGGGCAAATGTGCGTCCCATAAATGTCCAATGGGTCTGGTGATACAAGTTGCTTTTCGAACTGAAATAAGTTTTCAGTTAAGGCTACTGTGGCACACTCCATGATGATGCTGACTGGTGCAGATGAATTCCAGTCCTCAGCTAGAAAGGCACTCTCTACCACCTCTAGTGCAGCTGTCTGGGGAATGTTAGTGTACATTGATTCTACGTCCAAAGTGACCAATGTGTCAATCTAATTTGTGGTTGTTAGACCTGGCACCATTGGCGTGGGGTCCCCTTCCATTTTTTGCTGTTGCCTCGTGTATTTTTGCTGGGGTTATATGCTTTGGTCACTGTGCCACTGCTATCCAGTGCCACAGTGCAAGTGCTCCCTATTGTAAATTGATGTATTAATCAGTGGTTCCATGTTTGGCTATTTGGTTTACTTGTCAGACCCTAGTCTGGTGCACTGAGTGTGCCCAGGGCGTGTAAATCCAAATGCTGCTGGTGGGCCTGCAGCACTGGTTGTGCCCCCCACAAAAGCAGACTTGTAAAATGTGTCTAAGGTCTGCCATTGCAGAGCCTGCGTGCAGTCTGGTACTGTCATGCTGACTGGGCAAGTGCACCCACTTGCCAGTCCCTAAACCTTCCCTTTTCTTCATATCAGTCACCCCTATGGTAGGCCCAAGGGCAGGGTGCATTGTAAGTTTAAGGTAGGGCAAGCCCTGATGTGTGTGGCATGTCCTAATAGTGAATTACTGCTATTTTCGTGTTTCACTATTGCAAGGCTACCTGTTCTCCATAGGCCAGAATGGGCTTTTAGAGTTAATACATTTTTTAATCCTAACTGTCTCGGAGAACATGGTAGAAATTCGAGTTTAGTATGCCTGAACTCAGATTAATAAAATACATCTTTTAGTGAAGATAGTTTTAATATTCTGTGTTTTCAAATAACACTTTTAGAAAGTAAGTATTTACTTGTCTAACCATTGAACACTGCCTCTGCTAGGTTGTGTATTCCTATGTCTGGTTCTGTGAGTGACAGGGCTGGGGAATTCCAGGATACAGGCTGAGTCACCCAGTGGTGAATAGAGAAATATGCATCTAGATGGGAGGGAGGACATGCACCTGAACCTTGAATAGGGCTGTGCCTGCCTTCCACAATGCTGGCTCCACCCCCTGGGGAGCGACTGATGTCTCTGCCCTGCACACTGAAAGAAGAGAAGGAGTCCGGTAAACAAAGTGCTCCAGGACAGTACTTGCCTTCCACAATGCTGGCTCCACCTCCTGTGGGGCATCTGATGTGCCTGCCCTGCACTGTTAAAGGAAAGGAGGAGTCTGGTAAACAGAGTGCTTCAGAACTGGTTTGGGCTGGGAAAAGGCCCCTCTCCCCTCAGAGAACAAAGGATTTTGGGGTAAAAATATTGGGACCCTGATCCCATGACATTAGATCACTTTGGACTACAAGAAGAAACCTTTACTGAGGAGAGGAACCTGAAGAAACTGAGGAGAGACTATTCCCAAGCTGAAGTGCTGCTTGGGGGATTGGCCTGCAGTGGTTGCCTTACTGCCCAACGAAGGAGAAAGGAACTTTGTGTACTTTGCTTTCAACTTGTGAAGGATGTCCAAGGGCTTGGAAAAGAGCTTGCCTCCTGCTGAAGTCTCAGGGACAACAGACTTCACCCCCTAGCTCTCCAGAGTTCTTTGGAAGTGGCTGCTGTTGTTTTGGGACTTCTGAGGGACTGTGTGTCGCAAAGGAGCTGGAAGCCCGACTTAACGAGAAGAAGCATGTCGCCGTCTCTCTGAAGGAGGGTGTCACTGCTGGAACTGTCGCACTGCACCGCATCGGAGAGAAGCGTGACACAATGAAGAGGAAGCGTGTCGCTGCTGCTGCTGTAACTCCAAAGGAGGCTGTCGCCACTGTAGTTGTCGCACTGCACGGCATCAGGAGAAGAATCTCTCAACGAGGTCGGAGCATGTCGCTGCAACTCCGAAGGAGGGTGTCGCCGCTGGAACTGTTGCACTGCACTGCATCGACTAAGAGCATCTCGCATCCCCAAGAAGCGCGCCACCGTCGGAGCTGCTGCCGTCGCATCTTGGATGTCGACGCTTTAGTTGTTTCATCGAGCGGAAGCTTCACGCATCGTGGGAGAAGAGCGTCGCCGCTGGAGCTGCTGCCGTCGCATCGTAAGGGTGTGTCCGATGCAGTCTATGCATCGAACCGAGAACTTCTCGCATCTCCGAGAAGAGTGCCGCATCTGGAAGATCTTCACATCTTTATTTCTTTGTATCTGAACTTTGCTGCATTTCCCATTGCTGCGACATTGCTTGTCATGGAAGCGCAACGCAACCTAAGGTACATTGACGCAGAGTGTTGCATCTATGAACTGAACTGAACTAAGCTTAAATCTACCATCTTAAAGTAATCATAGTGTGTATTTTTGTCGTTTATGGTCTTGTGGTAACTCTATATAAAGTCTACTTATTTTTTTATATAAAACCTGTCACTGGGCTACTGTATGTGGCCACAACTGCTTAACCTACAACAACTCTGAAGTAAAGCCATTCTGCTTGTGCCAAGCTACCAAGGGGGTGAGCAGTGGTTATTTTAGGAGTGCAATCCCTTTATCATGACTAGAGGAGAAAGTCCCTATTTGTCACACGCACCTACCTGTGCCAACTAGAGACCCCCAAATCTAACAGTGGTGTAGCTTTTCTCAAAGAGCAGACGGACATCCCTAGTGTCCTGTAAGAATGAGTTGTAGAAAGGGGTCACAAAAGGGGGACGGGTGCTCCAGGAGGGAGTTATTCCCTGATACAATCGGTCGTTCAGGTGGCGGATGGAGACCCATGTGAATGTTCAGTAAGATGTAGCATTCCCTATTGATAAGGAAGTCAGCTTTGTTCCTACTAATCCAACCCTGAGGTTCTGCTTTAGAGACCATGGCAGTAATCTGAGTGGTCAAGCAAACGGTGTGGTTACTGGCAAAATATTGTAAAAACAAAGGGTGCACACTATCTCTTTTGTGGATCCTATCATGTGCCTACGGCAGATGTGCTATTGTGTTCATCAATTTTGAACTTGCTTAGTTTAACAGTTTGTCTTATTTTACTTTATCGAATGAGTCAAACAAACTATGCTTTATATGATATGTTGTTAGTGAATGACAACTTTTTTTAATTTCATGCAATTGAATGTAATTGAATGCATTTTAATATTTCTTTTAACTGTATATTTCAGATATAATCTGTGGCTCCTGAAGAAGGCGTTTTCAGAAACGCCGAAACACGCGTCGAGAAAGTATTGTTTGCCACTCGTTGTTTCTTTTAAATATTATGTGATTATATTTTTTATGAAAATTGTATAAATTATGTTTTTCTGGTCCTTGTTATTTTTTATGTAACATTAATGTATGTATGTATGTGTTTTTTTTACATGAATACCTGGTAAATGGAATAAAGTTTTTATATCTGAATAAATTTGTTAGTATCTTTTATGCCAATAACCTTCCCTCTTGCTTGTTAGAATTGTGCAATTATTTACACACACATCAATTTTGTAACACCAAGGAGTGAGGTCCTGGGACGTGGGGGCAGCTGGACCAAATAATTCAGTACACAAAAAAGTTGCTGGCCCCACACTTAACTTTTTATCTCCAAAGCTAAGAGAAACAAACAAATCCTAGTCGTGAGTTTGTTGGGTATATTTATTTTTACCCTTTTGAATTCATACTTTCATTTTTCGGTTTTTCAATTTTCATGAATGAGAAAGAACACTGTACATTAAATACACATTTACACATATATACAAAACAATTTCACATATTACATATATACACATTTTGATACAATCTTCATCTATACTTCACTACTTTTTATCCACAAATAATTACTCTTTGTACGATAGTTGTCAAGTAGTAGTAACTAAACAAAAACCACAATAATGAGCAAAGTCTTGCTAAAAGAAAGTTCAAATAAGACTTCAAGCTATAGTTTTAGTCAAATTCACAATCAATGTAATTATTTTGTCCTTCCTTTATGCCGACGCATTTCGAATCCGGAGTAAACAATTGCCAGATTCTCATCGGGGCTCTGTTGTTTTTGGTTGTCTATAAGATATAGAAGAAGGGGATTTATTATAGTTCTCTATTTCTACATGTTCGCCTACCGATATCTAGCCTACAGTCCATCTAGCGGAGTGCTTCGTGGGGATGCGTGTCAAAGCAGGATCGAGGGGAGTACATGATATTTGGCCCCCTTTCCAGTGTTGGGTCCGGGCATAACTAAGGACTTCCCCCGGAATCGGCGGGCGGCTCCCGGGGAGCGGCAGAGATTTTGTTTAGCCCTTTGGTGACTCTTCCCTGGGAAGCCTGCCTTGACTTTTTGGGTCCTTGCTGTGAATCCTGTTGCGCCCTGGTGTAGGGCCCGGTCCCGAGGTGAGGTGAAGAAGGACGAGGCCGGATCAGCTACGATGGCGGCTGGTACCCTCTTACGCAGACCACATCCGGATAGAAAAGCTGCCGTGCTGGAGAGTTCAGGGGTCTGGCGGCACGAGAAAGAGCCTACGTCCAAAGATATATTGGCTGCTCTAACGACCCTGCATGCGACCCTGATCCGTAACGCCCGGGACCTGGGAAGAAGGATGGCTGCCATTGTTGTCCCGCCGTTCCACACGGGCACAGTTCGATCTCAAGGTAGTGCCGACGTGCCCGCCTCTATGTCGAAGAAGAGTGCTCCAGATACGCCTATGTTCGTGGAGACGCTGTTAATTTGTCCGTTATTTGTTTCTATGGCCCTTTTGTCTTTCTTCCTTTTCGGTGTCGTCGTTTTTTCATGTTTCCTACAGTATGTTTCATTTTGCGGGGTGGGGTGCAGCTTGCTATGGAACGGGTTTGTGTTCACATTTATCCTGACTCGTATAACTTACCCCCAATACCACAATTGTATTTGCACTATTTGCGGATTTCCTGATTCATGCTTGTTATTGTAGGACCATGTATGACCGTATGGCATTGACTCTTAGTTTTTTCTTTATTGTAAAATGAACCTTCATGAATCCTGATTTTCGGCCAGTACGCTTGAAGACAAGTCATATCCTGGACAATTGTTAGACCCCGGTTTTCGGGCTGGTATATTTTCCCACATTGATTTGCTGTACTTACGACTTGACTAGCGGCCGGCCGGGGTGGTTGTAGGCCCATGCTTGTATTTCCTTGACGTACTAATAAAGGTTCCCAAAAAAAAAAAAAAAGAAGGTAAGGAGGTAAACCTAAATCTGCGAGAACTTTCCACAGTTTGCCCCCGGGCACCTGGTCAAATGCAGACCTCAGGTTCACGAAGATGAGGTAGAGGCTGCCACCCTCTACACTCACTGCTCTCCAATACAGGACCTGAAGTCTAAATAACTGGTCGGTGGTCGACGTACCTGCCCTAAAGCCACCCTTGAGAGGGCTCAGAATCTCGTTTTCCTCTATCCAGGCTTGCACCCTATCCAGGATAATTCAGCCCATCAGCTTCTGCGTGTTATCTATTAGACTAATGGGCCTATGGTTTGATGGTAGGAGAGGGCAGCCTTTTTCATGAATGGGTACTATTTCTGCCCCCCACCAACTTTCTGGTGGGTCCGCTCCCCTCAGAATAGAATTGTGGAGCACACAAAAATAGGGGGCCCATATTTTTGGTTGTGACCTAAACAAGTCCCCTGGCAGTCTATCCAGTCCGGGCGCCTTGTTTGGCACTAATTTATTGATGGCGGAAACAACTTCTACAAGGGTAATTTACTGTTCCCCACCCAGTCGATACTCATGGGTGGGGCAAGGAGCAGAGAATGCTACTGCATCTTTGCTTGAAAAAGCATATAAAGATCCAAAGTGTCTCTCCCATACAATTGGAGCTATATTAGGTTCAATTGCCACTTTAGGCACTCTCCCACCACCACTCACTATAGCCCAAAAGGATTTCAAATCTCTGTTCTGAAGTGAAATTCTCAGTTCCTCCCATTTATTGGCATCTCAGTCTTTCTTTGCGTTCAGGATGGGTAGAACATCTCCAGAAGACTAGCAGTGAACTGGCTATGAATTTCTAGCGGCCTGGTCTCTTGGCCTGCTTGCGGGCCCATTTGCCCCACCTCTGCCATTTCCTTAAGGTGGGGCACGACCCGCTGGTAAATACTTGCCAATTTGTTTGGGCAGTCCTGTATATAGGGCCATTTTACCCTCCTCCTATTGTTATGTAGCAGGAGTGGTTTGTGTACTGGTGGGGATGGTTCAGAATTATTCACCAAGCCCCAGCTTCATGGCTTGAGAGACATTACAAGAGGGTTATGGTCAATGTCACTCCGTCTAACAATCTGAAAATCAAGAATCTTATCCCAGGACCAACATTCAACCATAATAAAATCTATGATCGAAGTATGCCCTTCTCTGTTGAACGTAGTTTGCCCCGGTCTGTCTGATTTGAACCTCCCGTTACAGGCCCTCAAGGGAAAGGAGAGTGTTAAGGAATTTATTTGAAGGACCAACAGTGTCCAAGTTCTAACTGGTGGGATATATGGTTCCAAGATGTTCCAGTGTTGGTTCTCACTATCCTCTTCAGAATCGATACTCAGATTATTGAGGGGTTCAAACCCCCCCCCCCCCCCCCACCCCCCGACTATAAGAATAGTCTCAGGGTCTAGGGTTGGCAATAATTGCTAAGATTTTCAACAGTTATAGATTCTAACCCGTTTTGGGTCAGCCTCGAGTAGACATTAATTAGGGCGAGTCGTTTTCTGGAGGGCAAGGTTAAAAGGACACATTGTATGTCCATTGAGTTGGTGGGTAAATGCTCTGCTGTTGCACTAAGGTGCGTACCTATCCAAATACTAAGGCCTCCCGGTGGTCTGCCCCTAGTCTTCTTTGAGGCCAATATGTAAAATATAGCAAAGCCAGCTCGTTTATTGCTTTCAAATCTTTATGTATAATGTGGGTATTCTTGGTACTACAGTGCCCTGCCCTAATGAAGTGTGTATTTATGGCACTATAACACTAACTGAGGAGCCAGCTTGTTCAATTTATATAAGTTGTATACATCCATCAATGCACTCATCCATTGATGAACTCTTCCAGACATCCTTTACTGCATTGATTAATTCAACCATTCATCCATCTATTAACTCACCTTATATTTATCCAATCCCTCAATCACTTACTTGTTCGTCCACGCATTCACTCATCCATCCAACTGTTGGGTTCATGATTACATTCACTCAGTCGTCCGTCCACAAAACAACACAAATGAACTCATTAATAACTGAAGAATCACTTCGATTTATAAAACAGCTACTCCTCTTGGCATTGCTAATGCCAGCTTAAATGTCATTCTTTGTGTATGTTCTCTTGTGTGGTGAGCTCCCGGTGTAAGGCCCCTTCTGCTGAAGGTGATTCCTTTGGAAAGGTAAACTACGGCTTGCACTAAATCTATTGGTGGAATCTTACTAGATAAAAACGACTAGTTTCTGAAAAAAACTAGCCGGCATGTTTAAATAGTTGGTACATGTTTAAGATATGATATCTACAGTTATTAGTGCAATATAAATACAATGCTGAAATGTTGCACACTGCACTAGATTAATATATTGTCTCTTTATTTCCATATTTCTTTTGCACCCTTTGCACAAACACATATTTATCTAAATGATGAGTTTTATTCTAGTTATAGTTGCATTAATGCCAGTCAAAAATGTGTGGATCTCGTGTGTTTACCAGAAGGAGTTGTGCACACACACCTGACCAAGTCTCCCGTGTTTAGGTGGAATAAACAATATAACGAATGAATAAGCCAGCATACTGAAACATTGTGGGACATTTAATCTATTTACAGCCACGAGTAATTGAAGCAGTATTAGGAAATAGGGTACCTAGAATATAATTGTGTTCATGCATATTGAGGTAATATAAATTCTATGGTCATGTTGTGTTCCCTAGCGAGTACCCCACCGACTCCATGTACGAGTTAAAAGTGCATGTAACTTCCCTCCTGTACCAGCTATGAAGACGCAAATACATTTGCGTCCAACGTTAACTTGTCCTCTTTCAGACCCACCATGAATGGGTTTGATGGTCCGTTCCTAAGTATGCTATGCCAACGTCTTTTTGAAGTGTACTCCTACGTCTTTCAGCCTGGCTGAAAGTAGGCCCTGAATCTCTGCCACCGAGCCTCTTCTCTGGCTTCTGACTGCGAGGGCCTCTGCCCGAGCAGCCCCCGTACCCGTGAACTCTGACTTACTTCTAGCGCGGCCCTCCGTGCTCAGCTCAGCCTGCTGCCTGCCAAGATTGACTATAACCTTCGAGTTATCTGTTTTCCTCCCCGAAGATACATTCCGGCCTGCTAGCTTCAGTAAACATCCTTCCTCAGCTACAGGGCTAAAGGGCCGACCTGTCTTTATGCAAGTAATTCATAGCCTCTGTTGCCATGCTTCCATGGAAGGCCCCATGCCCCCACGCTTCTCATACAGACACTCAGGCGCTTATACACGCACTCACAGCAAGTATAGAATAGCTTCTGCTCTAGAGACCTTTCTGCCCAGATAGCTTAGTTCCTAAACATCAGATATCGGATATGATAGAAGCACAAGTTGATCTGACATGCCAGACTTCTGTCTCTTTCCGCCAGTGTAAATGTCAAGTCCCCTGCACCCCGTCTATCACACGTCATGCAGCTGCGCGCGCATCCAAGCTTCCGATTTCTGCTGACATTGCAACATTCTGTTAGCACCACCCCTTGGTGCCACCCACTTGCGTCACCTATCAGTGACGTTTTCTAGCACACACCCTAGTTCACGCCTAGTTTACGCCTCTTGATGATGTACTAGCACCACGTGTATACTGTTATCTTGTCTTCTCTCAGCTGTTACGCCTCTTACATTGAACATTATGATGTAAATCAAGTATATAAGCTATGTATTGTCAATAAACGACAGCGCGCTCATCTATCCCTTCTGACACCCTGTGTGGTGGTCAGAACATGATATCCTGATTCCTTTATGAGGAATAAAAACCCTTAGAAACTCTTACACCACGGACTCTGTTTTCCTTCTTTCCGATTGAGTTATTATTGATTAAGTACTTACCTGCATAGAAATTAAGAGAGTAAATTAATTATTTACATCATTTTGGCGCCCGAATAGGGACCCCTCCCCCACCTCACGCGCCGGAAGGTGCGTTGCAATCCGTGTCCCCTGCCATCAGTTAGACGGACAACACGTGTACTGGCAGGATTTCCTGCATCCCCCTCTGACACACGGAGGTGACGAAGACTGCGATCAGTGCCCAGACGAGGCGGTGAGGAGTGCGGAGGATCCCGACCAGAGCCCAGCCGAAGGAAGCAAGGTCCGAGGTGTGAAGAGGCCCACCAGTTTTCCGAAGTTTTCCGAAGTTTTCCGAAGTTTTCCGAAGTTTTCCGAAGTTCCGAGTCGAGTCCAGTCGAGTTTTCCGAGGCCTTCTGTTTTCCGTGCTTCCCGGTGAGTACCATTGCTGGGTCGTATCTAGACGGGTTTGGGTACGCAAGTCCGGTCTGCACTGTTTTTAGGCAGTGTATCTGTACTGTTTAGCAGTATATAAAGTATTCCGAATTTCTGCACTGTTACAGCAGTGTATCTGTATCGTTGAGCGGTACATTCAGAGTAGGGGGAAGTTAGCTATGTCTTTAAATGTTTCATGTGATTAATGTCGTGGTATGAATGTGATTGTTTTTGTGCATTATTGTGTTTTCTTGTTTAAATAGTTACATGCTAATTAAGTATTTAGGATCAAGCATTTCAGTATCAAGTAGGCACAATGCCGTTTTTCAACAAATTAAAGCAGATAGGAACTAGGAAAGGGATGTTAGAGGAAGAAATTCCAATCCCCCCTAGGGACACTCCAGGTAATTTTATGTACAATAAACATGGCATAGACGCCATCTTGTATCTAGAGTTATGGACAGATTATACCAAGCACCTAGAGGAAAGATACCGATGGCCAGTTAACGGAACATGGGATGCCGAATGCATCATAAAGGTAGAAGAAATATTACGGAAAAAGAAAGCTAGACAATCTCAGAAAGACGCCATAGAATTTTGGCGTAAAGAATCACGTAAACGTGCTGATAGAGCACTCCGTAGAGAAGACAGGCTTAAAGAATCAGAAAAGGCCCAAGAAAACGAATTAGTTACTGAGGGAATTCGAGTAAAAGTAGAACAAATAGATCGTATCCTAAATGGCAAAGTGAACAACATGTATCTTTTGGCCGATGGTACCCCTGACGCCATTTCAGAAATACCGAAAAATTTGCCGTCACCATTAGTTCCAACTAAAGTAATGCATAAGACTACTAAAGACATATTCCTAAATTCATATCTCGAAGATGTAGCGCCAGCTTACACCAATCTGCCTGTTCGTGCCCTGCCTACTGACAGGGCCGGGGGTGGTACTGCCCCCCAAGATCACTCTCAGCCGACACCGAAAAAGACTAGTCCCGTTCCGCCAGCTCCGCCACTTCCCTCACCTAAAACTGATCTGCCGAAACCACTTCAATCAGATCCTACTAAAAGACAAATTCAGATACTGACTACACACAGAGATAATGCCCAAGTTTCCGCTTCAGGAGGTGCGACCGCGGGTCTCCAGACCCCGCCACCGACTCACAGATTAAATCTCAGAGGTATGCAGAGTCCTTTTACGCACAGATCCCCCCGTTCTTCTAATTCATCCCGTCTTGATGCACTAAAAGAAAATATGTCAGTTTGTAGATATGATCCAGAACCTGGACAGGACGACTTAATGGTATTAGCGTCTTTACGGTTAAGATCTGCTACTGATAGTTTGTTATGTTATGCAGGAATGAAGGAGCGCCTAGATAGAATATATGAGTTCGTTCAAACGGGAAAGGACCCCGACAGTATTAAGGATGCCCTGGAGAAACAGAAAGTTACCATGCAAGCACTGATACTACGATTTTTCATAAATTGTCTAATAAGAGAACGAGACAGGCCCGGAACAGAGCAGAGTGAATTAGATGCATTGAACAAGTGGGGTCAAAATATAGCCGACGGAAAACATGACAGACAAAATTGCATAGAGGCCATGTATAAAAAGATTAAGAAAGCAGTGATAGCAGTACACGAGAAAGAGAAAGAAAAGGCTCCCTCCGAGGAGGAAGAAGAATCTGAAGAACCAGAACCAACTACAAGCACTATAGCATATGTAGGTAAGGGAACTTATCTTAGGAAGGGTATCCGTCCAGAAAGCAAGAGAGTTTTCTTCTCTGCCTTAACGAATCCGAATTCTGCTGAACATCAGTTCCAGGAAACTGATAAACGGCTTCGAGATCGAGTTGGGTACCATGTACTCAATTCTATGGATGAACAAGAACTAGCCCGATCAGCGGTATCATGGGCCGAAAATGCAAACATATATAATGATGACACGGTAGCACAGACATTTCTGAACCTCTCCCCCGACGAACAGAAATTAGCAGGGGTATATATGATTCAGCACCTTCTCATCAAATACAGAAAACATTATTCCGATCCAGGTCCCTTACATGAGACACTAGAAGCACTACTGATGGATAGATGGAGAGGCCTAAGCACTAAATTAGTTCAAATAATTCTAGAACAACGACGCAGATATGATACTTTTGTAAGTCCTGAATATGTTCCCGCCCCACCTCCAGAAAGGAAAATGTACCATATGCAGTGCGGGAGTGGTATTGAAAGTCAGAACCCCTTACGGGAAGTGCACCCTGTTATGGGTGAGGATAAAACTTTGAAACGCGTGTATGTGCACACGCCTCTGACTAAATTAGAACTGTTAGAAATGAAGAAATTAGTACCATGCCATGATAAAGACCCTGCAGGTTTCCATAGAGAGCTTAAAGACATGTTATTAATGGGGGACTACACATATGATGATATCATGAAAATGTTGAAAGTATTATTGCCTACGGGAATATTCGAGAAATTAAAGGAAAAGGAATGGGAGGTGGGAGACACAAAGATTGCCTGGGCAGAAATAGAAGACGAAGAGAAAAAACGGGTTCCAGGGTTAGGCCTTGGGGACAAAACTAAAGCATTACCAGGTTTGATAGTACAGGTCCTGCCCAGATTATTGACAACTAGAAAGGAGGATTGGGATGCAATCTCGTCCTGTAAACAGAAACATGATGAAGATACTAGCGATTTTTATTCAAGATTCGAGAAATGTTTTATTATCAATAGTGGCCTCCAGCCAAGTAGCGAGTCGTACCCACATCTTTTCGTATCAAAGTTAGTAGAGAATTCCCTACCGTTAGTTAAAAATAGAGTGTATAAAGTCGAGAGTACATGGCAAGCAAATACGCCATCCCAGATGTTACAAATGTTACAATATCACCAGAATAGAATTAGGGAAGAACAAGATCAGGAACAGAAACGTATGAAAGACACGAAAATGAAAATGTTAGTAGCCCAGACGGTTCCATCCGACAGTCACAGAAAAGGTACGACCCAGACAAGTCACACTGCAGCTCCTGTTAAAGGGACATGCAATTATTGCAAGCAGCCAGGTCACTACGTACACGAATGTACAGTTCTGAAACATAACATAGCGACAGGTAAAACTAAAGAGAGACCGCATCCGCCTAGACAAGACCATAACCAGCATCAGTCTACACAGAATACACAGCCCATGCATGCATCTGCACAGACAGCACAGACCGTAGCAGTACCACAGCCACAGCCCATTGCTGCAACCCAGCAAGTCTCACAACAGATGTACCAGTATGCCCAGTCTGCTTACCCCGAATATTCCCGATATACATGAAACAGCCTAGAGAGGGAAGGTGGCTTGCCTCTTATCGAGATTCCTGTAGATCAAGAAGGTCCTTATGTACACAGTCAAGTATTGGGGAAAGATAGAAAGTTTTTAATTGACACAGGGGCAAGTCGCACTACAATAAGTCATGACGAAGTTCCAGGGGCACCCCTCTCAGGCTCACAAAATGTTTCCCTTGGTTTTTCAGGACAACCTATTGTAAATGAAGTATCAGAACCAGTTCCCCTGGCTGTGGGTCCATTATCACGTGTTACAGACCTGTTACTAACAAAATCATGTCCGGAAAATCTGTTAGGAATTAAAACACTGAAGGCTCTAGGAGCTATAATATGCTGCTCCCCGGAGGGGGTTAGACTCTTTCTGCGGGATTTCAAGGGTCATTACGTCCTTCGTGAGTTTGACGTCAGATTGAAAAATGTACCTGATTACTTGTGGGCAAAAGGCCCAACTGATGTAGGATGTATGCACATTACACCATACCGCGTTACCCTCAAGGCAGGTGTTGTATTACCCAGAATCAGACAATACAAGTTACCACCCGATGCTGTAGCGGCTTTACTGAAAATCATTGAAGAGCTCATTGCCCAAGGAGTGGTCGTCGAGACCGACTCCAATATCTGTAATTCACCCATCATTCCGATTCTTAAACGTACTGATCCCAATGCACCGCCAGTATATCGGCTGGTGATTGATCTCCGAGAATTGAATAAATGCATTATCCCACAGTATCCTGTGGTCCCCGATATATCATCTCTATTGACTGCTATTGATTCAGAAGCAACGTTCTTTACTGTAATTGATCTCAAGAACGCCTTCTTCAGCGTGCCTATTGATCCCGAGAGCCAATATCTCTTCGGATTCTGTTTAAATGGACGCAGTTTCAAATTTTCGCGCGCACCTCAAGGATTCACAGAAAGCCCCAGCATCTATAGTCAAGCACTGAAAAGACAACTAGATTGTATTCAAATGCCAGTTAACACCGCTTTACTACAATACGTCGATGATCTGCTGATCACCGCACGAAGTGAGCCCGAATGTGAAAAAGCATCACTGACAGTTTTACATTTCCTGGCTGACAAGGGACACAAGGTGTCTCCTTCGAAGCTACAATTCTGCGCTCAGCAAGTTGTGTACTTGGGTCACTTACTGTCCAAAGTGGGGAGACAGCTCACTCCCGATCGCATTCAGTTAATTGTGAACATGCCGCAACCCAAGACACAAAAGGAAGTGCGGGCCTTCATAGGCCTCACCTCGTACTGCAGACAATGGATTCCCCAGTATGCATTCTTAGCTAAACCACTCATCCAGTTAACGACACAGGAGGCAGCGACTTCGACTGTCCTCCCTTGGACTCAGGAACATACACAAGCTTTTGAAGAATTAAAGAAAGTTTTATGCCAAGCACCAGTTTTAGCGACACCATGTTACAGCAAACCGTTTACACTTTTTGTTACAGAACGTGATGGCACAGCGTTATCTGTCCTCACTCAAGATCAAGCAGGTTCACATAAGCCTTGTGCTTATTTTTCTAGTACATTGGATTCAGTAGCTCAAGCACTCCCTGCGTGCTTAAAGTCAGTAGCAGCAACAGCGTTAGCAATAAGACAAAGTGATTCAATTGTTTTAGGTCATCAGTTAACAGTTCAAGTACCACATTCTGTAGAGGTTTTGTTAAACAGAACCCAGACTCAACACTTAACTATAGCACGACTGACAGGTTATGAATTAACACTATTCCAGCCACACATAGAAATCAGACGTTGCAGCATCCTGAACCCAGCAACACTGTTACCTACAGTTATGACAGATCCAGCTCCGCATGATTGTATAGAAATAATTAATGCAGTAACTAAGCCTAGACGAGACTTAACAGATGTCCCATTGACAAATCCAGACCTGACACTTTATGTGGACGGTTCATGCATGAGAACAAGTACAGGAGAATTAGTGGCCGCGTACGCCGTGACCACTGAAACTGAAATTAAAGAAACACATCGTATTGACACACTGTCTGCTCAAGCAGCAGAGCTCATCGCTCTGACCCGAGCTTGTATTCTAGCCAAGAACAGAAATGTTAACATATACACAGATTCCCGCTATGCCTTCGGAGTTGTACACGACTTCGGAGTCCTCTGGCAAGAACGAGGTTTTCTGACTTCCCATGGGGCCAAGATACAACATGGCCCCCTTATTCAAGCACTGTTAGAAGCAATACATTTGCCCTCGGGCATATCAGTCATGAAATGTAAGGCACATACCAAAGTCACAGATTCCGTTTCCCAGGGTAACGACCTGGCAGACCAGACAGCAAAACATACAGCACTGACTCACACCCAGACTACTGATGTGACAAAGACAATAGTCCAGACCCAGTGTATGGCAGTTAGAGATCCCACCCTAGATGTAATTGATATCCAGACACATGCTACTCCAGAGGAGATAAAGAAATGGACTGAACTAGGAGGGATTCAGACAGATCAAGGTTGGGTGACGAAGGGAAAATCTATATGGTTTCTCCCCGACTCAATGGTTCAAGTCATAATAAATACAGCACATAGTCCTGCCCATCTTGGAGAGAAAGCCATGTTAGACAGTTTACAGAATCTCTGGTACAACAAACACTTACGAGCAGCAGCAAAACAGAAAGTGCGTACTTGCATGATCTGTTGTCAGTTCAATCCAGGTAAAAGTGTCCCTGTTGAGCAAGGTGGATTCCATCCTCCCGATCACCCTTTTGAAGTCCTCCAGATGGATTATATCCAGATGAATAGCTGTAGAGGATTTAAGTATGTCCTTGTAATTGTTTGTGCTCTGTCCCGCTGGACCGAAGCATACCCAGTCCCAGACTACACGGCTCCGACCACTGCCAGACAGTTGGTTCGTGAATTCTTCCCACGGTACGGTTTGCCCCGTGTCGTGTACTCAGATAACGGACAGCCGTTCTCGTCCGAGTTGATGAAACAAGTTTCCCTCTTGCTAGGATATCAGTGGAGGTTCCACTGTGTCCGACATCCCGAAGCAGCTGGCCTTGTAGAAAGGCATAATCAGACACTAAAAATCCGTCTTGCCAAGATCTGTCAGGAAAAAGGGGTCGACTGGATAGTCGCCCTGCCCGTGGCACTATTCTACATGAGAATGGTTGCCCACTCGAGATCAGGGCTATCTCCGTACGAAGTGGTCTTTGGAAGACCGCCGAATATGTGGGGGACGCCCGTTCCGAAAAAGATCACTGATATTGATTGTAACATGTTGACAGATTACCTTGCCTCCTTGATGTCTGCACTCCAATCATGTCGTTCACAGGTTGCCGCAGCCTTCCCTGACAACACCGATGTAAAGGCGCATGAGGTCCGTCCAGGGGACCTGGTAGTCGTCCGGAATTTCGACCGGAAAAGTCCGCTGGAGCCCCGCTGGAAGTCTCCAAAGACCGTTCTGCTTACCACCAGGACCGCCGTGAAAATCGAGGGGAGAAAGGGGTGGGTCCACACGAGTCACATCAAATTATGCAATGAACTAAAAAACGGACTGAAACAGGACTCTGACTCGTCCACCCCCACCAAAGACTGTGTCGAAGCACAAGACGTTACTGTGCCTAAGAGAGAAAAGACTCCTCAAGAACTTTACCGAATGAAGCTTCGATCTAGCAAGTCAGACAGTTTAATTGTTTAAGTCCTCCCCTAGGTGAATCGGTTAAATAGTTTCTGACATGTATCCCCTAGATCGAGTTAGAGAGAGAGAGGAAAAGAGAAGAACATATTGCAAATCACTTCGTAGTCACTGCATAGTGACACTAATAATTATGTTTATTCTCAGTATACTACTCATTATTGCCAGCATTCTGCTTCCTATGTACTGGCCTATTTTCAGGCGTGAACAATCTGCTTACAATGTCTCTGCTGAACACACTTTTAGTGAACTTCCCGCACATGAACTATCTTACAGACTTGCGCTGCGCAACAATACATTTATTAGTATGTTACACCATTCCCATCAGACAAATAATGCTACAGACTGTTGGATATGTGGCCGACTCCCTCCCTACCAGAATTACAAGGGAGCTCTGCCCCTCTTTCCGTACCCATTCACTCACAATGGCTCCTGTGGAGCATGGTTTAAAATAATTAATTCTTTAGATCCTGATATTGCTGTTTTCGATGGGGGCTGGGTTTGGGGAAACTTGAACTTAGTCCTGCTCAACGTCTGTTATCCGGATAAAGAGGGACTTCCCACTCGAATAGGAACTGATCTAGAAAATGAAGTATATGGATTAGGTAATTACACAATCAGCCTTATGATCCTCACTGTTGAATCTGAAACTGCTCCAGTTTTGCCCCATATGTTAGTGTTACCAGTCACAGGTGAATTATGTGTTAGCAAGAAAGGTTCAGTACACGTAGGTCATAGTAAATGCACTACTGTGGTCGAGTTCAGTGACCATGGTAAATCGTCTTTTAAAGCTACCAGTCATTCCTATTTTGTTTGTGGTCATACCGCATACATACGTTTGCCTCCAGATTGGGATGGTACCTGTTACATTGCCTTCCTTCTGCCACCTGTTTTCCTAGCTCCTCCTGATTACCATAGAAATACGAATCTAGCACCGAATAGACCCAAAAGAGATATTCCCCTTGTCGACTACACAGAAACGGCATGGGAACAGTACACTGATTTCAATAAAGGATTCTTTTTCTTCCTAGGACCTGTCCAAAACAGTAAATTAATACGCAGATTAACGAGAACACTTGAAGCAGTAGTGAACGAAACTGCCTCCGCTCTAGGTAACTTAACAGAGGAGCAGTCTGCTATACGGACTGTTGTCCTTCAAAATCGTCTCGTGATTGACGTCATCTTGGCAGATAGAGGTGGAGCCTGTAAGGTCATCGGGTCAAGTTGCTGTGTTTTCATTCCACAAAACGCACCATCTGTCTATCAAGCTATCACCCGTTTACATAAAATTGCAAATCAGATACATCAGAATCCAGGCATCTGGACTTGGTCCGGTTGGTTCTGGACTACGTTGACAGCTTGGGGATGGAAGATCTTATCGTTCCTAGGCATTGGCCTTGTTATAGTATTCAGTTGTTGCCTGTGCCTGCAGTGTGGGCCAGCGATATGTGGACTGTGTGCCACATCCTGCATTGAGCATTCCAGTTGTCTTTCAAACAGTCAAAGAAAGAAAGACGAACATATAATGTTACAAGAACAAACCGATCGATTTATGAGGATCGACATATCATGAAGGGTCCGTAGGGAACAAGGAGGGAATGAGGTAATATAAATTCTATGGTCATGTTGTGTTCCCTAGCGAGTACCCCACCGACTCCATGTACGAGTTAAAAGTGCATGTAACTTCCCTCCTGTACCAGCTATGAAGACGCAAATACATTTGCGTCCAACGTTAACTTGTCCTCTTTCAGACCCACCATGAATGGGTTTGATGGTCCGTTCCTAAGTATGCTATGCCAACGTCTTTTTGAAGTGTACTCCTACGTCTTTCAGCCTGGCTGAAAGTAGGCCCTGAATCTCTGCCACCGAGCCTCTTCTCTGGCTTCTGACTGCGAGGGCCTCTGCCCGAGCAGCCCCCGTACCCGTGAACTCTGACTTACTTCTAGCGCGGCCCTCCGTGCTCAGCTCAGCCTGCTGCCTGCCAAGATTGACTATAACCTTCGAGTTATCTGTTTTCCTCCCCGAAGATACATTCCGGCCTGCTAGCTTCAGTAAACATCCTTCCTCAGCTACAGGGCTAAAGGGCCGACCTGTCTTTATGCAAGTAATTCATAGCCTCTGTTGCCATGCTTCCATGGAAGGCCCCATGCCCCCACGCTTCTCATACAGACACTCAGGCGCTTATACACGCACTCACAGCAAGTATAGAATAGCTTCTGCTCTAGAGACCTTTCTGCCCAGATAGCTTAGTTCCTAAACATCAGATATCGGATATGATAGAAGCACAAGTTGATCTGACATGCCAGACTTCTGTCTCTTTCCGCCAGTGTAAATGTCAAGTCCCCTGCACCCCGTCTATCACACGTCATGCAGCTGCGCGCGCATCCAAGCTTCCGATTTCTGCTGACATTGCAACATTCTGTTAGCACCACCCCTTGGTGCCACCCACTTGCGTCACCTATCAGTGACGTTTTCTAGCACACACCCTAGTTCACGCCTAGTTTACGCCTCTTGATGATGTACTAGCACCACGTGTATACTGTTATCTTGTCTTCTCTCAGCTGTTACGCCTCTTACATTGAACATTATGATGTAAATCAAGTATATAAGCTATGTATTGTCAATAAACGACAGCGCGCTCATCTATCCCTTCTGACACCCTGTGTGGTGGTCAGAACATGATATCCTGATTCCTTTATGAGGAATAAAAACCCTTAGAAACTCTTACACCACGGACTCTGTTTTCCTTCTTTCCGATTGAGTTATTATTGATTAAGTACTTACCTGCATAGAAATTAAGAGAGTAAATTAATTATTTACATCAATATAATGACAAATGACAATGAACACCTTCCACTGAATGAGTGTAACTAATACATCGAATTCTGAAATAACGGATCAAAAATACAAACCTGGTGGAAGAGTGTGGAGAACTTTTGAAACAAACAAACTTAGCAGTGAAGTCTCCCAGCGAATGAGACACAAATTGAACAAGCATTTTCAAAGCCAATAGATCTGGCTTAGGCCACTAGTCTTTAGGATTTGGCAATTCTTGTTTTGTTGTGTCATTGTTTATGAAAAACCTTACTGTTGGTGAAGCAGCTGGGCCATCAATCTAACAGAATTATTGGCTACAGCCAAAATATGTGTTTGTTTAAAAAAAGCACACATTACCATAGTAGTCCCTGAAGCCGAAGAAAACGACTTTGTATGTTGATGTGCTCCTTGTGAAAGCTATACCTGCCTGATGAGCCCTAATCAGGGCAAAACCAGTCCTGGGTTGCTTGTGTTTTGCTTCAGGGTGGAGCTAGCCTGGTAGCAGCGGCGGCTCCTCCGCAGTGGAGGAGGAATGTCTTCCCACTGGATATGAGCCAGCAAGTGAAAAATATAATGATATCTCAGTATCATTCTATTTTTCTTTTGCTGGCTTCGAGGCAGATTTTGCAGGCAGGGACGGGGCACGGGATGGGGGAGGAGTAGTGCTATGTGCACTTTTAAGTGTGCAGTTGGGAATCGTCCAAGGGTTGGTCCAGAGAGGAGGCCCTAGTGTAAGTAAAGTGGGCCTGGAGTGCCACTCGGAGGTAGGTCCCAGTGTCTTCATGGGCCGCTGGCCCGTTGGACGCCCGATGGCACTGAGTTATGGATACAGGACCATGGTCAGGGTCTTGCGTTTGTTGGTAGGGGGCGTGGTGGGGAGAATAAGACTCCTGCCTGCCCGCAGGGGCAGGGATCCGGAAGAGGAAGGTCGTCAGGTGTGTTGCCCTTCTGAAGGCGATCGGGCACATCTGCACAATGCGGGCCATGGGTTCTCTTTACTGCACAGGCCCACCTGGGGTCGGCTGCAATGTCTGCATGGGCCACCGGCTCGGATAGTGCCCACTGGCATCTCTGCAGCCGGAGCAGCGGCGATGGCAGGCATGATGTTGGAGCCTCATGTTGTTGATGGTGGGCCTGGTGGGGGGCACAGGCCATGAGGCCCCAACTGGCCCTCAGGAGCGGTGGGTGGGGGGTGGGGACCATTTAGTGTAGTGCTCCACTGCAGGTTGGTCAATCTGGGCAGCAGAACTTCTGTTGTCCACCATCCTGGGATGCGCTCAATGGTGTTGTTGCCTCGGCAGACTCATAAGCGGAGAGGCCGTACCTTGGGTAGGGGCCCTGTGGCATGGGTGGAGTTTGTGGTGGGGGGCAGAGTTCGGGCCCTCACCGGCCCATCGGCAAAGCAGCAGGAGAGAGAAGGTTTGCCAGGAATGCTGTCATCCGGGGACCGTCTCAGCATGGAGCTCCGGCGTTAAGCGTCCATCTCCATTCATGGCCAGACCACATCCTCCTGCTCTCACTTTTTCAACATTTTATCTACGGCAACAAAGCATAAGGATTCTTTCTCGAGGCTATGCTCTGTTTGAATTCAAAAAAAGACAAGGATTTAACTTTATGCAAGAATTATAGCCCAATCCTGCCCATTAATACAGATTTAAAGATGTTTACGAAGTTGCTGGCTCTACTATTAATAGTGTTTTCCCAGAATTTATTGGATTGGAGCAATTAGGTTTTTTCAAATGACTACATATTGCTGTTAGCTCTAGAACCTTTCTAAATATTATACATGTATTCTCTAAATGCCTCTCCCCAGTCGCTACAATCAAATTAGACACGGACAAAGCATTTGACAGAGTAAATTAGGAGTTCTGTTTCGCAGTGGCCCCACCCACAGAGCTGGACACACCCTCGACCCAAACTTCTCAGGAGGGATGAACATCCACTTGGGAAACAGCCACTACAATGCAGCCGTTTCCACACATACCCTTAACCACGCATACATTACAACGTATGCGTGGTTACCACGCATAGCCTTTACCACGCATTCCTTTACTACGAGATACAGGCATGTGTGTTAAAGGTACAGTTAAAAAAGGGGGCTTGGGGGGTCTCCCGCCCCAAAAAATGCGTGCATTTCAAAAAGGAGGCTTGGGGGGTCTCCCCCCCCCAAAAAAAATGCACCCATTTCAAAAAGGAGGTTTAGGGGTCCCCCCGCACCTGTTTCTGTCGTTTTTGTTGTTGAAAGATGTGGAGGTAATCGGTGTCGTTAAAGAAAACGGAAAGACACTTCCGCTTCCTCTTTACGACGTGCAACACACCTCAGAAGAGCTTGGAGAGGAGAGGTCGTAAAGAGGTAAAGGGATTTTAGTAAAAAATACATTATTTAAGGGATGAGAGGGTGGTGTCGTGCAGGGGTTCATTTTTAGGGTTCAGCGGAGGGGTATTTGATAGAAAGGTTTGTGGGTGGGGGAATCGCGCAGGTTAAGATTTTTAGTGTTTCGGGCAGTGGTATTTCTTAGAAGGAATGGGGCGGGGGGTCACACAGGGATACAGGGAAGGGTTATTATAAAAAAAATATGAGAGCTGGAGGGGGGAGGGCGCAGGGGAGTAGTTAAAGCAATTGGGGAAGGGATCGGAGATAACCTTTACCATGAATATTCCATTATCATGTATGGTTTTACAACAAAAATAGTTGTAAAGGTATGTGTGGTAAAGGCATTTTTGTGGTAAAGGTCGTGCATTGTAATGGCTTTTGCGTTGTAACGCATGCATGCTAAAGGCATGCATTGCAACGGAATGCGTTGTAACGTCATACAACCCATCCACTTCAGCCATACCACTCAGCCCCTCTGAACAGACCTCTACTGCGTATACTTCACCTTCACCACCACCGCAACCAAACCCGCCCCGTGCCTGCCACAAAGGAACTGGAGCAAAATCACAGAGGAACACCTCAACACCACCCTCCTCCACAACCCCCCCTCCTCCACAACCGACGCCAACTCCACAGCCAAAGAACTAAACCGCTGGATCACCAGCTGCGCTGACAAGCTTGTACCACTCCGCGACCCCGTCAAACAACGCCCCTGAAGGCCGCCTGGTTCACCAACGACCTCCAAGAAGCCAGGTGCTCCTGCAGACCCCTTCATCCTTATATAAGTACAAACTATCTATGGACAATAAATGATGGACTTGCCAAATGGAGAATAGTGGTCTTGTTCATATGTTTTTTGATTGTCCATCGATCAGTCGATTATGGTCACAAGTAGGGACTACCCTTACAGATATTTGTACAATTTCATCTCCAAGCGATAAAATGTATATCTTTCTGGGTGGTATTTCTTCTTTATGTAATACATTTGTTTATGATGGGGACGTTTGTATAGTATTTGCTTTTCAGGTCATCACTCCAGCTAGAAGAACGCCAGGAGGTTTCGTTCCTTAAATGGGGGAATAGCCTCTGCAATCATCATAGATTTGATTGTGCTGCAATCACTGCTACAAAACAATTAATCAAACGAGACATTCTGTGGATGCCTCTTTCCTACTTTCTCTTGCGACATCTGCCCACTTCCGCTACTATTATTCATCAGTCAGACCCCCCCATAAATCAATTGCAATTCTTCCACTGTTAAAAATCATCAATATGATACAGTTGTACCTTATTTCTTTCTCTTTCTCTTTAATTGGCTTATTTTTTCCCTCCCCTTCTTTCGCTACTCTCGCCTCCAACCTGTTATAAAATTAGAAAATGATAAGTTATAATATTTGTTTGTTCACTAGAATATCTACTTGCTGGTTTCATATATAGCAATAACTAATCTATGTTAATAACCTTGGATTATGTTTAGGTTATAATGATCTAGTCAGTCTCATTGTGGTTATGTTGTACTAATACTGATGTAAGTTTTGTAAATTTGTATTAGAGCATTTAACAAAAAAGGAAATAAAGACCGATCTCTATGCTTAAACATAAGCAGCAATTTGTCAGAACACAGAACCTACCATTTGACCTCTGTGATGAGATTAAAAACAAAATCCATAGGCATTTTTTCTCGCTCATTCGTCTTCTGAAGTCCAGCATGGTTAGTTGCCGCGTCTATGCTCAAAGCCTTGGAGCGGACATAAAAAACAGCCCGGCAAAATGTGCAATTGCAAATACCAATCCACTAACACTGTGACCTTTCAATGTGTGGGCAGACAGTTACTTTGGCTGTACCGGATATCTTTGCACAATACGGATGTGATGTGTGGTGTAAAGGGGCCATAGGATTTCCCACTGTGTTTTTGTTTGGAAGCAGATAGTGCAATGTGAACATTCTGCTTGTGAGAGGGTTCCCATTTTCTTTCCAACATGACTAACTCAATGGCAAGTGATGGAATACTCGTTGGGCGATCAGGATCGCGCTATTTCATCCCAGCGTATTTCACAGCAGCTTTCATTTTCATAAAGAAAACAAGTTAAATGGACAACCCTTCTGTGTCCCTCGTCAAAAGCAGTGACCCTTTCTGATAGCAAGCCAACCCTCAGATTGAGACAGGCCTTGGCCCAGGGAAACACAGAGCCCCAACTACAGAGAGAAAGGGCCTTATATAGAGTTTAGCAGGGTTCCACTGTCCATCAGGATGGAAGAGGGCATGATGTGTGCCATACTCCGACAGCCATATTTAGAGATCACAGCAGGCACAGTGACAACTCTGTGCACTCACAGAAACCGCAATTACGGACTCCGCTGCAAGTTTGGTGCGGCTGTCGTCTTTCAGGCAGCTGCATGCCACACTTTTCTGTTTTCCAAATACAAACTCCAAAAGTGAGAGTTTGCTTTTGAAACTCCAAAAAGACGAATGACCCTCCCACCCTGGGGATTTTCTTCCGGGTTGTGGGGGTCAATGTCCCTTTTTTCTGTCCGGTACTGCCAGGTTTTGATCTGGTGGTGATGAAGAAAAAGAAAATGTCCTTTCCAGATAGGGCGGGCGGTCTGATGCCCTTACATGGATGGGCCCTACTCCATCAGGCCATCGGAGTAAGCTTTCCGACAAAGTAACAAGAAAGGGGACGGCTGGGTGACAGCCGACCGTCCACCCAACTCTAAATAGAGCGGGAAGACTGAGGGTTTGGTGGACAGGTACTCCGTCACTTTTGTGACAGAGTACTCTGTCCCCAAACTCTAAATGAGGCCCAAAACCTTTTGTCATTATTTTATAACCTATAGAAGCCCTTATCCTCGACGGTTGTCTTTCTTATATTGTTAGATATAAAGCTTGTAGAATTAGCCTAAATGTTAAGCAAATGTTATCATTTTACAAACCTTCAAAAATGTTTAAAAGTGAGAAGGGGAGAGTCATGAAGTGTAATTATTTGTTGAATACTTACTTGCCAGTTGTGTATATTTATGGGTGAATGAAAGAATACACCAATACAGACTGGATAGAAGAATGAATAGATGCAAGTAGGAAATACATAGAACAACCTCGTAAACCGATCCATCTTCAGGTGCTATCTGATATTGAATCTGCCAGTAGAAGTTAGTTGCCTGCAAAGCGTTCAATTCTTTTTTTATGCAGTGAGACTCTCTGAGTGCTGAATAATCTAAAAATAGAATCCATTTATTTCATCAAGGAGTTTTATCACATACTAAAGGGAAATATGTTCTGGGCACATGCCAGGCACAATAGCTCCGACATAGTAGAAAGGCAACTTGGCAAACACAATGCACCCAATAAACCAATCCCAGCAGTCTGAAGTAGACAACCCCACAGCCCCGGCTGCTGCAGGTAACAGCGGTGGGGCCGGGTGGGGCAGGGGTGGGGATTTTGAGAGACGACCATGAGGGAAAATTAAATAAATAACTAATTTTCCCTCTTGGTTGTCTCTTAAAATTCCCACTCACCTGGCCCACTACCCCACCGCTCTTCCCTGCAGTGACCACGGCTGCAACTCCAGCTGGTCCGAACACAGGACTACGGAGCAGCACCATCAGCCTGCACAGAAAGAGAAACACGGGGTGGAGCCAACTTTACAAGTGTAAAGTTACTACAGTCAAAAAGGAGAAGTAGTAAGTCCAACACCATAGTTGACCAACCACTGAAACTGAAACACCCTCCCATCAACAATAAAGGAGGCAGGGACTTAATATAGAACCCGATAGCAAATAATATTAAATTAAAATAATTTATTTTAACTTCTTAAAAATCTTCATAACATATTGAATGATAAAAAATATGTATTTTGAAAGTAAATATAATTTAATGATATATTAAAATAAATCGTTTTTTATTTTGAAAAATAAACTAAACTAAAACAATTTTTGAATGAAATTTATTTAAATAAATTATATACATATCTTTTTGTAATTTTTAATACATAATAAGTACACACATTTTACTTTATGGATATTGTTTTGAAAATAGCTTTAAAAATTAACTTTGATCAATTTAATGTATTTAAATTAATTTAGTAATGAAAAAATGGGCTAATAGTTTAAATTCACTACTAGTAACTTACCTGTACCTTACATGTACCTAATTAAACATTATTTCCTATTAAGTATGTTTTTAAGTTCCTCCGCCGTTGTTTTTTAAAGGAAGTTGTTGCCATTGAAGTGAATGGCCATGGGTGCTGCTGGACTTACTTCAGTTCTGAGCTGGAGAACATTTACAAGTGTTGTCGGTCCTTTTTAGTTGTAGTAAAACAGAGGTACATTTTATGAATAGAAATGGTGTTAGTCTTTTGAGGATGGGTGCAGGGTACGGTTCAGGAAGGAACGCGGCACCGCATCAGATAATCCCAAAACTCTGTATTTTAAGTTAAAAGCAACAGCGGACAAATGGATTAGACCCCGTTCCCAAACAAAGGATGAAATCATGGATATGATTTATTTAGAGCAGTTCTTAGAGGCCCTGCCATACCCCATTCAAAGATGGTTGAAACAACACAAGCACCTGAGTCCTGAACAGGCTGTAGAAATGGCTACTACGTTTTATAGGGCACAACCTAGGGCCTTACCTTGGGACTCTGACAAATCTACAAAACCAGTGAGTGGTCTGGTAAAACCTGAAAAGAAACCCCTGAAAACTCCGCTAGATGTAGTAAAGCCAAGAACACCCCGTTTAGAACCGCCTCCCCTACGCAATCCACAGTGCTTTGAATGCAGAGAATGGGGTCATATAGCACGTAACTGTCCCAGGAAGAAACCACCCGAAGAGCCAATGGATATCGGATGCATACCCCGTTCCATCCTATATTCTGCAGAACTCGGACCCAGTTTTCACGTAAGTGTCCAAGTCAAGGGTGTGCAGGTGAGGGCCTTGCTAGGCTCGGGGTGCAAACAGTCAGTCATTCTCCAGTCCATAGTAGTACCGCTCCCTGAAGAGGTGAAAGACTCTGTACCAATTAGGTGTGTCCACCAAATATGTATTTTGAAAGTAAATATAATTTAATGATATATTAAAATAAATCGTTTTTTATTTTGAAAAATAAACTAAACTAAAACAATTTTTGAATGAAATGTATTTAAATAAATTATATACATATATTTTTGTAATTTTTAATACATAATAAGTACACACATTTTACTTTATGGATATTGTTTTGAAAATAGCTTTAAAAATTAACTTTGATCAATGTAATATATTTAAATTAATTTAGTAATGAAAAAATGGGCTAATAGTTTAAATTCACTACTAGTAACTTACCTGTACCTTACATGTACCTAATTAAACATTATTTCCTATTGAGTTTGTTTTTAAGTTCCTCCGCCGTTGTTTTTTAAAGGAAGTTGTTGCCATTGAAGTGAATGGCCATGGGTGCTCTGGACTTACTTCAGCTCTGAGCTGGAGAACATTTACAAGTGTTGTCGGTCCTTTTTAGTTGTAGTAATACAGAGGTACATTTTATGAATAGAAATGGTGTTAGTCTTTTGAGGATGGGTGCAGGGTACGGTTCAGGAAGGAACGCGGCACCGCATCAGATAATCCCCAAACTCTGTATTTTAAGTTAAAAGCAGCAGCGAACAAATGGCTAAGACCCCGTTCCCAAACAAAGGATGAAATCATGGATATGATTTATTTAGAGCAGTTCTTAGAGGCCCTGCAATACCCCATTCAAAGATGGTTGAAACAACACAAGCACCTGAGTCCTGAACAGGCTGTAGAAATGGCTACTACGTTTTATAGGGCACAACCTAGGGCCTTACCTTGGGACTCTGACAAATCTACAAAACCAGTGAGTGGTCCGGTAAAACCTGAATAGAAACCCCTGAAAACTCCGCTAGATGTAGTAAAGCCAAGAACACCCCGTTTAGAACCGCCTCCCCTACGCAATCCACAGTGCTTTGAATGCGGAGAATGGGGTCATATCGTATCGTATCGTATCGTATCGTAAGGGGTGCTTGTAAAGCGCACTGACACAGTGGGTTTCCTGGCGCTGGTTGGAAGTAGAGGGGACAGAAAGACTAACCAGATTGGGGGAAAAGCCAAGTTTTTAAAGACTTACGGAAAGAGGTCAAAGAGTTGGAGGTTTTAAGAGAGAGGGGAAAAGAGTTCCAAAGCTTGGGGGCCAGGTAAGCAAATCTCCGGCCTCCAGATCTACAGAGCTTGTAAGAAGGGACAGTCAGGAAGTGAAGGTGAGAGGATCGCAGATTGCAAGATGGGCGATAGGGTCTGATGAGGGATTTTACAAAGGCAGGACAGGGGCCAGCTAATGACTTGAAAATAAGGCAGCCGATCTTGAAGGCTGCCCTAGAGATGACAGGGAGCCAGTGGAGTTTGACAAGAAGGGGCCTGGCGGATTGCCACTTTGGAATCCCTAAGGCCAATCTCGCGGCCTGATTCTGAACCACTTGCAGTCTAGCCGTCGATGTTTTGGGCAGACCGTGATAGATCGAATTGGAGAAATCTAGGCGGGAGAGGACGAGGGCCATGATAACCTGCAGGAGGGCATCAGGTGTAAAGAGGTATGCCACTTTCCTGATCCTGCGCAGTTGGTAGATTCAGGACGAGACCACGGTCCCCACCTGCGGCCCTAGGGATAGGGCGGAGTCGATAGTGACCCCCAGGCTCTTCACCGAGGCTACGGGAGTGGGAGAGGGGCCCAAGTCCGCCGGCCAGAATTGAGGCCCCCAGAAGGTGGCGCTCCTACCGGGAAGGAGGAGCTCCGTCTTACCGGGGTTCAGCTTTAACTGGTTGTGACCCATCCACTGGAGAATGTGGGACATAACTGCCTGAAAGTTGGGGATAGCAGAGGGGGAATTGAGAGAAAAGATGAGCTGCAGGTCGTCCGCGTAATTAAACACGGTGCCGTCCCACTGCCTCAGAGAGAAAAGAAGGGGACGAAGATAAAGATTGAAAAGAAGAGGGGACAAAGAAGAACCCTGGGGGACCCCGCAGAGCGAGTGCTCTCTAGGAGCCCTGAAGGCGCCCAGGCTAACGGTCTGAGACCTGCCGGTCAGAAAGGATCTGACCCAGGCCAGCGCCGGGCCCTGGATGCCAGCCTGTTCGACACGGTGGAGAAGAATGTTATGATCCACCGTGTCGAAGGCGGCTGACAGATCTAGTAATACCAGGGCCTGGGGAACAGCCTTGTCAACACCGTCTCTCAGGGCGTCCAGCACGGCCAAGATCACTGTCTCCCTATAGCACGTAACTGTCCCAGGAAGAAACCACCCGAAGAGCCAATGGATATCGGATGCATACCCCGTTCCATCCTATATTCTGCAGAACTCGGACCCAGTTTTCACGTAAGTGTCCAAGTCAAGGGTGTGCAGGTGAGGGCCTTGCTAGACTCGGGGTGCAAACAGTCAGTCATTCTCCAGTCCATAGTAGTACCGCTCCCTGAAGAGGTGGAAGACTCTGTACCAATTAGGTGTGTCCACCAAATATGTATTTTGAAAGTAAATATAATTTAATGATATATTAAAATAAATCGTTTTTTATTTTGAAAAATAAACTAAACTAAAACAATTTTTGAATGAAATGTATTTAAATAAATTATATACATATCCTTTTGTAATTTTTAATACATAATAAGTACACCCATTTTACTTTATGGATATTGTTTTGAAAATAGCTTTAAAAATTAACTTTGATCAATTTAATATATTTAAATTAATTTAGTAATGAAAAAATGGGCTAATAGTTTGAATTCACTACTAGTAACTTACCAAATGTAGGCATAGGTCTCTGCCACCACGTGGAGATCTCAATATGGTAAAGTATAGGAAAAAGGTTAAAAGTTTATTAAACTACAAGAAAATATAGAAACAACATTTAAATGTAAAATAATAATGTTAAGTAATTTTATATAATTATTTTAATTGTAGAACAATATAAAAACATTAATAATTGTATTTAGATTTAAAATGTAATTATTTTGAATAAATCAATTCAAATTCAATTTATTTTCCTAAAGTTTAAATTATGAAAAATACCCAACCTAAAGTAAAACATATTGTTTTTATTATGTATTAAAATATATTTAATGTATTTATATTTTAATAAAAGTTACCAAACATAATTTTTAAATATAAAATATGTAATGTAATAAATTACAATAAAAATATTTAATTTTGGGATTTTTTAAACATTAAATTGAATGTATTTATATTTTTAAATAGTTCAAATCATGTACCTAATTAAACATTATTTCTTATTGAGTTTGTTTTTAAGTCCCTCAGCCGTTGTTTTTAAAGGAAGTTGTTGCCATTCAAGTGAATGGCCATGGGTGCTGCTGGACTTACTTCAGCTCTGAGCTGGAGAACATTTACAAGTGTTGTCGGTCCTTTTTAGTTGTAGTAATACAGAGGTACATTTTATGAATAGAAATGGTGTTAGTCTTTTGAGGGTGGGTGCACGTCCCTCTGTAAACCCCGATTTACTCCGTTAGTCCATCACATTTTGTACTAATTATGATCCATGTTCCAGCAACTTCCCCCTGTCTCTTCATATTTACTACTAAAACATATAATTATGAGACTGAAAACTCGGAGCAGAGATCTCAGCACAAAAAGATAGGAGATTCAGAGACAGAACCTCTTCATGTAGGTTTGTGAATAGCATTTTATAGTACGTACTACTGTAGCACTACTATATATTCAATAAAATGCAGTTTGTTACTAGACCACTAGGTTTAGTGATGAACACAATTATTCAGCAAGCACTTATTGTTTAGCAGACACATACAGACTTCAGGAATCAGGTGTAAAAGGAATCCCCCTAGGTTGGATCACCTCTCCTCTCCAACAGGACACTACAGGGCAGGCTCTCCGCTTTCACCTCAGAACTCAAGCAGTTCATTACAAACCTGTTCAGCACTTGCAAAGCACCACTCGCTGGCATCATAAGAACCCACAACATCAACATTGTCTCCTACTCCGATGACAACCAGCTCATCCTCACCCTCACCTACACATAAAACACCACCAAGAACAACCTCCCCGCCTGCATGTCCAACATAGCAATTTGCATGTTACAGAACTGCCTCAAACTCAACGTCAAAAAGACAGAGATCATGATCTTCAGAAATAAGAACTCCCTCTGGGACTCTTCCTGGTGTCCTGGTGGCCATCCGACTTGGGTCAAATGACCACTCCCACAGACCATGCCAGGAACCTAGCATCATCCTTAATGACAAGCTCTTGAAAAAAAACCAAGTCAGCGCTGTGATCACATCCTGCTGCCACAACCTCAGATTGCTCCATAAAATCTTCAAATTGCTCCCCACGCACACTAGACACATGGTCACACAGGCACTCATCACCAGCAGACTCAACTACGGCAACGCACTATATGTCAGTGTGAGGACACGGACTCTATGGATGCCCACTCGGGGCAATTTTCCCCTCACTGCTCTACCATTCTGTGTTCACAGAACGTTCATGACGAATACGGCCCCTTTAATTCCTGTGCCTGGGCCGGTCAGCTGGTGGGGTCACGTGGTTCAGGCATTCTGAAAAAGGAAGACGCCGAGGGAGACCAGCGTTCGTTTGGACCTACCGGTGAGGAGCAGACGTTGGTAACGACCTTTGAAGTCCTACCCTGGAACAACGCGTCGGAGGAGCAGGAACCAGCTGCTGCCGAGGAGTCTTCACTGCGGGACGAAAGAGCGGATGAACGAGGAGAAGGGCAGCCAGACCCTAGCTGGCAACACGCTGAAGCCCGCCACGGCCCAGGAGAAGGGTCGTGGCTCAACAAGGTACGGGCCGTCTCGGGTTGTCATTGGGAGGGCCCCGGGTTTCGGGGAAGACTGGGAGCGGCACGGGTGAGAAAGCCTAAAAGCCCGCTGCTTTACCGCGCTACATATTGGTGATGGTGGTGACTTCCCTTCACTTTCCCCTGCATCCCGCGACATAGGAAGGAAGGAGAAACCCCTGCCTGATATTTCTTTTTCTTTTCTTCCCTTTTGGCCCGGTGCAACGTCGTGTGGAGTAAGAGCGAGTCCAGAAACGGGAGCCGCTACCAGCACGTACAAAGCTGTTCTTTCCCCGAACTCTCTAAAGGAAGAGGACTACAACTCCCATAATCCCTGGGCAAAGACTCTGTGAGCCCCATTCTGATTACGTCTTCTGTTAGAAGTCACAATAAACAGCACTCTGATTAAAAAGACCCTATCTAATCCTGGTCTACTTCTCGCCCACTCCACACGTGGTGTCAGAAGTGGGATCACAGTTCGCCTCACAATGGAGAATTTAATACAGCAGCTAATCCGTGGGCAAGAGAAGCTGGAATGGGCAGTAGAAAAGCATATGGCTTCTGCTCAAGCAGGCCGGGAACTCATGAGAGACAGTCTGGCTAACCATGCAGACCAAATGCAAAAAGTAGCAGATGACAGACGGGAGTTAACCACACAACTACAAATAAGGGCAGGAACTGGGCCAAACGTATCTCTCCAGAAGTATGCGACAGGAGAAGACCCCGATGCCTTCCTTCTTAACTTCGAAAGGGCGGCAAGGGCATCTGAGTGGCCTGCAGCTAAGTGGCCTTTCTTCCTAGCCCCACTTCTTACTGGAGAAGCACAAGCTGCCTACCAAGTAGCTAACCCTAATAGCAATACTTCATATACAGAAATAAAAGACTTTATATTGGACCACATGGGCTTAGATGCAGAGGTATATAGGGTACGGTTCAGGAAGGAACGCAGCACCGCATCAGATAATCCCAAAACTCTGTATTTTAAGTTAAAAGCAGCAGCGGACAAATGGCTAAGACCCCGTTCCCAAACAAAGGATGAAATCAAGGATATGATTTATTTAGAGCAGTTCTTAGAGGCCCTGCCATACCCCATTCAAAGATGGTTGAAACAACACAAGCACCTGAGTCCTGAACAGGCTGTAGAAATGGCTACTACGTTTTATAGGGCACAACCTAGGGCCTTACCTTGGGACTCTGACAGTTCTACAAAACCAGTGAGTGGTCCGGTAAAACCTGAAAAGAAACCCCTGAAACCTCCGCTAGATGTAGTTAAGCCAAGAACACCCCGTTTGGAACCGCCTCCCCTACGCAATCCACAGTGCTTTGAATGCGGAGAATGGGGTCATATAGCACGTAACTGTCCCAGGAAGAAACCACCCGAAGAGCCGATGGATATCGGATGCATATCCTGTTCCATCCTATATTCCGCAGAACTCGGACCCAGAATCCACGTAAGTGTCCAAGTCAAGGGTGTGCAGGTGAGGGCCTTGCTAGACTCGGGGTGCAAACAGTCAGTCATTCTCCAGTCCATTGTAGTACCGCTCCCTGAAGCGGTGGAAGACTCTGTACCAATTAGGTGTGTCCACGGGGATGTGAAGGTTTATCCCGTCATCAAACTCCCTGTCACTCTTCCCCAAGGTCAAACTATAGATATCAGGCTCTGGGTTGTTCCTAGTCTACCTGAACAAATGATAATAGGGCAAGACAATCCCTCATTTCTTAACATGCTAAGAAACAAACTACAGAACAATCCTTCCACAACCAGAGCTCGGCCTACTCTTCTAACCCAAGCTCCATGGGTCAGTGACAGAAGCTTTAGGTACGCACAGAAAAACAACCCAACCTTACAATCAGCATGGACTCAAGCTCAACAAACACCAAATAGCTACCCTTCTTTTCAAATAAAAAATTAATTGTTATATCGCATAGGGAAACAGGGGGATACTCCCCAGTTGTTAGTGCTTCAAGCGTTTCGAGAACAGGTTCTTTTTTTTGCTCATTCGCATCTGCTCGCAGGGCACAGAGGGGCCCAAAAGAGAATGCAGATGTTGTTGCAACATTTTTATTGGCCTGGCATATTTTCCCAAGTCACTCGATTCTGCCAAGAATGCGAGGTCTGCCAAAAAAAGAATCCTTACAGACCACCAGCAGTCCTGTTACAACCATTACCGATTGTGGGCAATCCATTTGAAAGAATCGGTATGGATCTCATTGGTCCGTTACCTCGTACCAAGAAGGGCCACCTCTACGCTTTGGTTGTGGTTGACTATGCAACAAGGTATCCAGAAGCCTTTCCTCTACGCTCTCCAACAACCCGAAACATTTCTGAGAAACTCTTGGAGCTCTTTTCACGGGTTGGTTTCCCCCCGGGAAATACTGACCGATCAGGGCACTCCCTTTGTCTCTAAGTTGATGGGACAAATCTGTACGACTCTAGACATTTCCCACATCAAAACATCAGTATATCATCCTCAGACGGATGGACTCGGCAAGCGTTACAACGCCACTTTGAAATTGACATTGAAGAAACTCCTAACTGTTGAGGGCAAAGAACGGGATCAGCTACTTCCTCTAGTTTTGTATGTAATCAGGAGCCAGGTGCAAGCTCATTTCAACTCCTCTACGGGAGGGAGCCCAGGAGTCTTTTGGAGATTACGAAAGAAGTTTGGGAACAGGAGAAAGAAGAAGATACTAAAACTTTTCTTGAGTATACCCAGAACCTCCACTCCTGGCTCCACAAACTAAGGGAATTCGCTGATTCCAACTTAGAGAAAGCTCAGAGACAACAACAAACCCTATATGATAAGGGAAAGAAGTGGCGCCACCTCAATGTAGGAGATTGGGTGCTGGTCCTGTTACCATCCAACCTAGGGAAACCACGATCAGGGTGGCAGGGCCCATATAAAGTCACTGAGAAAGGGGGTCTAACTTCGTATAAGGTACAGATCAAACCTAGAAAGACCCAATTGTATCATATAAACCTGTTAAAAAAGTGGCTAGGGCCCCCCCTCAAAATGTACAACACATAGGTACCTTGCCACAGGGTGAAACCACCCTGGAGGAGTTAGTTGTCAATCCAGATTTAACTGAAGAGCAAGGCAGACCCCTTCAGGATACCCTGAACCCCTTTTCCCATCTTTTTCTCTAACCTACCTGGAAAAACAAGGTTAGCTGAGCATACCATAGACACACAGGTTGGAAAAATAGTAAAACAGAAACCATACCGCATTCCAGGTGCGAGAAGGCAAGCCATTGAGGAAGAGGTTAAGAACATGCTAGACTTAGGGGTCATACAGCCCTCCAAAAGCGACTGGTCCTCTCCTATCATGCTTGTGCCAAAACCGGATGGCTCAGTTCGCTTTTGCATTGACTTCCGCGCAGTCAACTCTATTTCAAAGTGTGACTCATATCCCATCCCTAGAGTTGATGAGTTAATAGAGAAATTGGGGGAGGCTCAATACATTACAACCCTTGACCTCACAAAAGGCTATTGGCAGGTACCCCTCAAACCAGAAGATGAGGAAACGAATGCCTTTGTTACACCAACAGGCCTGTATGAGTTCACTGTCTTACCCTTTGGATTGCACGGGGCACCTGCCACGTTCCAACACCTTATGAACAAGGTGTTACATCAGCATAAGGAGTACTCCTCTGCATACCTTGATGACATCGTCATATTCAGCCCAGACTGGGAAACCCATTTACAGCATTGTACTCAGGTTCTTGGGTCCCTGCAAGCGGCAGGGTTACATATAAATGCAAAAAAATCCAGAGCAGGCTTCAGGAAGGTGAAATATCTTGAGTTCCTTTTGGGAAACGGTGTTATCGAACCACAATCTGAAAAGGTGAAGGCAATAGCAGAGGTCCCTTTTCCATCCACCAAGATAGAGGTTAGGGCTTTACTGGGGCTCCTGGGATATTACAGAAGGTCCATTCCACAATATTTCGAACTGGCTGCTCCCCTGACTGACCTACTACAGAAAAACGTTAAAAAATAAAGACTTCCAACACCCCAGCGACGCCGCCCCAACAGCATTCGTGAATCTGAAAAAGGCCATAATTTCTGCTCCCATTTTGAGATCTCCTGATTTCTCGAAACCCTTCCTGTTACACACAGACGCTTCCGAACATGGGTTGGGGGTGGTATTGTCCCAATTGGCATCAGATGGTATTGAACATCCCGTCCTTTTCATCAGCAGAAAACTTTTTCCTCAGGAGCAGAAATATCCTATCATAGAGAAGGAATGCTTGGCCATTAAGTGGGCAGTTGAGAAATTACGGTACTATTTGGAGGGAACCCATTTCCTTCTTTACACCGACCATGCTCCCTTACAGTGGATGAGCCGCAACAAGGGCAACAATCCACGTATCTTGAGATGGTTCCTGCCCCTCCAACTCTTTTCCTTTGAGGTGGTCCTTAGGAAGGGAATTGACAATGGAAACGCTGACTTTCTTTCCCGCCTGCCTTTGTTCCCCGAACGTGAACAAACTGGGGTTGGGGTGTGTGAGGACACGGACTCTATGGATGCCCACTCGGGGCAATTTTCCCCTCACTGCTCTCCCATTCTGTGTTCACAGAACGTTCATGACGAATACGGCCCCTTTAATTACTGTGCCTGGGCTGGTCAGCTGGTGGGGTCACGTGGTTCAGGCATTCTGAAAAAGGAAGACGCCGAGGGAGACCAGCGTTCGTTTGGACCTACAGGTGAGGAGCAGACGTTGGTAACGACCTTTGAAGTCCTACCCTGGAACAACGCGTCGGAGGAGCCGGAATCAGCTGCTGCCGAGGAGTCTTCACTGTGGGACGAAAGAGCGGACGAACGAGGAGAAGGGCAGCCAGACCCTAGCTGGCAACACGCTGAAGCCCGCCACGGCCCAGGAGAAGGGTCGTGGCTCAACAAGGTACAGGGCCGTCTCGGGTTGTCATTGGGAGGGACCCAGGTTTCGGGGAAGGCTGGGAGCGGCACGGGTGAGAAAGCCTAAAAGCCCGCTGCTTTACCGCGCTACACATTGGTGATGGTGGTGACTACCCTTCACTTTCCCCTGCATCCCGCGACATAGGATGGGCAAAGACTCTGTGAGACCCATTCTGATTACGTCTTCTGTTAGAAGTCACAATAAACAGCACTCTGATTAAAAAGACCCTATCTAGTCCTGGTCTACTTCTCGCCCACTCCACAGTAAGCAACTCAGGCAACAACTCCAAATCATCCAGCACACCTCTGTCAGACTCACCCTGGGCACCCTCAGAAGGGTACACATCATGCTCTACCTCACAGAAATGCACTGGCTTCCCATCCAGAAACACTGCAAATTCAAGATTCTCATCCACTACTACAAAGCCCTTCATAGCACAGGACCAGCCTACCTTAACAACTGACTCCAGCTCTACCAACCCTCCAGACATCTATGCTCTACCTCTCTCTTTCTCACATGAATCTCATGCATCCACAGAAGCAAAACAGGAAGTTGCACTTTTTCCTTCATCGCAGCCAAAAGCTGGAACAAACTCCGTCTACATTATCAGGACTGCCACTCCACTCCTCGACTTCCACAAGAAACAGAAGACCTGGATGTTTAACTAGGAGCACCTCCAGAATCTACATAACATAACATAACATAACATAACATAACATAACATAACATAACATAACATACAGGAGAACACACTTCTTCCCTCCTTTATTTACAACAGAATGCAGACTTCATTTTCGTATCCTTTTGCAAAGATTAACCTTATAGTGAAAATATTAGAACAGATAAGACAGTAGAAGCATTTGTTTTTCACCAGTCTTTCACAAACCCTTATTGTTTCTTTTCATGAAATCATGTTCTTAAAGCATGGTGAAATTCTTTCATTATACTTCCATCTTGCATGGGTATGCACCTTTTAAAATCAAGTTCAATATGTGTATCCGAAGAGTAATTTATACTCAAAATGCATTGAGGTACTTAAGAGATTATTGAGAGGAACGGATTGTAGTCTTACCATCTGAGACCCAAGCAAGGGGACTAATATAAGAATCTTTTCATGTCTCACTAACAAAATGTTTACCTTTCAATGACAAAGTACTTATGGACTATGAAGAATCTAAATACATTCAAAAACCTAAAATTGGTGTGATGTCAACAAGAGAACCAATGGAAAAATAAGCTAAAAATTCATAGAAAAACATTTTTTTTAAAGTTGAGCTGTGCACAGGGTAACAGCACATAAGATCATGTTGTAAATGTTGATCATGCTTCGCTATAAACGTTAGCCAGTGCATTTTTGCAGGCAAAAAGACCCTGGCATGGAAGACCAGGATGAAAGAAACACAAAGTAATATTATATCCATTCAGAATACCCCTGGTGTCTCTTTATAGTGAACACCAGTATCCAGGTAGAGGGGATATCATTAACTTGCTTAACATACTTGAATTACCTTCACATGACCTGCAGGATCAGTAAGCTCTGTTTTCAGAAATTAAAGAAAAAGAATCATAAATGTTTTCTCCAGGATAGTGAAGGGGAAGACTGCAGGTCCAGATGGTATCCAGAGGGAGGTTTATCGGCGTTTGGTAAATCAGCAAAATCCGCTTTGGAAGGAACAATTTAAAAATATTATGATTAAAGACCAAAATCTGCCTACTTGCTGGGGAGAGGCAAATATAGTTGTTTTTAAAACCCAACAGGAATTCTGTTGAGTGTAAATCTTATAGGCACCTCTACCCACTAAATATGTGTAATAAGATCTTTGCAGGTATGCTAGCAAAAAGGCTCTCTGGGGTTGTTGAGAAGTTGGTCCAAGGGAATCAGAAGGGGTTTATTCCCGGAAGACAGCTCAGTGAATCTGCTTACCTGGTTACATGACTCATAGATATAGCTATCTTACAGAGATAGCCCCTTGCAATTTTGCCCTAACGTGGCCACAATCTTTGATCAAGTATTCTGTGAATATCTATGGTTGTGTCTAAAATAAATTGAATCACAATAGTCTTCATAAACTCCTCCCTATAAGCCTTATTCTGCAATCCCTCTGCCAGAGTTTGGCTAAATGCTTTCTCAATTCAAAAGGTTGTTATAGGTAGAGGCATGCAGCAGGGCTGCCTTTTTTCACTGATCCTCTTTTATCTATTTATTGAACCCCTATCAGAGAAATTAAGATCATACATGGCTATAGTTCCATCTGAAGCACAGGGCTTCAAGAACAAAAGTGTTCTATTTGCTGATGATTTCATTTTATTTACCAAATGTCCGGAGGCAGCAATACACAATTTAGAAGAAATCACCTCTGTTTGTGGTGCTTTGTAGGGCTTCTACATCAATCGAGACAAAAGTCAGATAATGACCTGGAATACTGAAACCTGTCCCAATGTTGGTTCTAAAAGAATGAGATATTTAGGGATTGACATCTTTCTGATACTGATCAAATGCCCAAAGAGAAACTAACCAAAGTGATAACTAAAGCTAAAAAACTTTTGATGAAATGACACAATCTTCCCCTAACAAACTACGGTAGAATTAATTTAATAAAGATGTGTAATCTATCTAAATTAATTTTTATTTTTAATAATATTCCACTAAGCTTCAGCCCAATATCTCTTCAAAACCTGCAGAGCTGTATTAATAATTTTGTATAGGCCTTTAAGGCTATGAGGATTGCTTGGAAGAAATTAAGAAATAAACTGGAGAAAGGGGGGTTACAACTCCCAGATGTACAATTCTATACCTGGGATTTTCAACTCAAGTAATTTAGGATGCTGCTGGGGACACATGATTCATCAGATGGAGGTAGATTGTTCCAACCTATGTTCTCCATGATAAAGCTCATTGATCGGTTTCAAAAAGAAAATTGGATATCCCAAATATTTCAAGAAAAGAGGACTTAAGGTTTTGGGGCAGCAGGTAAGATATGGGCCAATTTGAGGACCAGGTGTAAGATTTTGTATTACGACTTTGTGCCAATATAAGATTCACCTAATTCCATAGAGTACGTAATAGACTCCTTGAATCTTCTGTTAAAGGTGGCAAACTTCAATCGATAGGGCGACTTAATTGTGGTAGCACAGTTAGAATCCTGGGATCATTTATGGTGTGACATAAATGGAAATCTTTTTAGGTTGAAATATAATCAAATCTCTTAGTGGAATAGAGCACAAAGGCGGACACGTTGCCTCTGTAAAGATTTCATAAAAGAGCTCCATTCACTAAGGAAATTGAAAAAAGAGACTGCAAATGGTAAGAACACTAATGGACATGAAGCGGCCAGCTATGCATCAAGACTGGGATGGATACCTGCTGGATGAAGAGCTAAAAATGTTATGGCAAGTATCATATATTTTAATACATTTTATTCCCATGTTAGCCTAGCTACCCTAAAAAGGAAACATCTTCTTACGTGAAAAGGGTATATTGGACTCCGAAAAAGATGGAGAAAAGGCTGCAATCTGTTTTGTAAGAAATGTGGCGCACCTCAAGCAGATTACAAACATATGTTCAATACTTGTCCAGCTCAATTCAGATTCGGGGACGCAGTAATTAAAATCAATTTGGCTGCCACTGGTCGGAATATGGAGGTAGGCTCAATCATTATTTTGTTCAAAGTCAATTCCAAAAGCACAAATCGGTTATGTCAAAATAAAGGTAAGTTGATATTGTATTTGATGTTGATAATCAGACACATAATCTGCAGAAAGAATGGAGTGTGTAAACTCCTCCAGTGGTAAATGACTGGATACAAGCAGTCCTGAGAGTTAGCAGCTGTAACAATCTAGTTTAAGAAGAAAGAAACAGCAACAGATAACAGATTGGTCAGAAGTAAACAACTGGGTCCAAAGATTATGCCATTTGTAGATTTATTTGAGGGCTGTCGTAAGCGCCTTGACTGCAGTCTGGTGAGTTGGATGGTGATGCAATATCACAGGCTAAAACAACCTCATGAGTTGGAACAGTTGGTACACTTAGTAAATAATGAGCATTGAATAAACAGTGGTGAATCAGATAGAAAGAAAATTGAAATCCAGATCTCAATTAGAGAGAGTACTTGTCAATAATTATTCAATCAACAAGGGGGTGTACAGTAATAGGACCCACTTCTATTTTTCATTAGAACTTGGAATTAGGGACTGAGGCTCATAGTTTACTATTTGAAGATAATATTTTTAAGAAAGATTGGAAAGTATGTATCTGCCTTCTCATCTAGATGTATAAACATCTCTTAGAAGAGCTTTCATCAGCAGAGTTTTTGCCACAGGTGTTAGAGAAAGGGCATCTATACTGGATATTTTCAGATCTTCTTTAGCATGTCCCAGACAATCGGGCATGTCATTTTCTTCAACAAGACCAATCAGCTGCTCTATTCCTACAAAAATCAATTCCTACAAAACTAATTTTGCATTTGGCGATTCAGCATGCGCAACGAGATTCGTTTCATTTATTTATATGTTTACTTACCTCTAATCAGCCGTAATCCGTAGTTTACTACCTCCCACCCTCCCCCTCCCCCGCCCCACGTCAGCACCCAGCAGCACTCCCACCACGGGCCGCTACTGATATTGATCCAGTATTTTCCCTATTTCAGAACCTCAATTTGTGATAAATCGGGTGAAATGAGGTCTCAACACCAGCAAGAGCATTGAATTTCTGTGCTTCATCATTATCGGTGAGTGATTTTTCAAATCCTCAGGATCCTCATAAAGGTCACGCCCTCCCAAACCCTGTGCAACTCTCTCAATGAATATTTCAATGAAGAAATTATTAACATTAAAGCCAGCATTCCTCTACATGCTCCAATGCCGACCGCAGGGCCCACACATGGTAACACCTGCTCTCTTAGCAGCTTTCCCCCCGATTAGTACTGAGATCTTTCAGGAGCTCCTTTTAATTAATTAATTAATTGCAAGTTTATATAGCGCTAGGATCGACTCCCGGAGGAGTATCTCCGCGCTTCGACCGCTGCGAAACCCTTCCTGGCTTCCCTGAGAGATGGTCCCTTAGTGGGTATCTCCAGGGTGAGACCAGGCATCCCCGGCGGTCTGGTGGGGCCGTTAGTGAAGATGAGGCAAGCTAATGCCCAGAGTTGCCGAGTGTGATCGCTGATCAGAGTGGGCACCGAGGCGAGAGAATTATCGAGTCCGCTGACCCTGGTCCAGAAACCTGCCGCGTCGGGAATCGAACCCTGGTCCCGGGCCGTCCTCTGCTCTCGGGTCTGCCGCCTCTAACCAGTGAGCCACACTACTTCACTTGTTAAAGTTAAATCAGGAGCTCCTTCCGACTGCTGCCCACCCCACATTCTTAAGGACTGTTTATCAGTCTATCCGGGCCCGGCACTCACACTACTTAATGACTCACTTAGTACTGGTCAAGTCCCTAAAGCTTTTAAAAAAGCCATTGTAGTTCCTCTATTGAAAAAGCGTAATGCTGATCCTACACTTTCAGCCAACTACCGCCCCATCTCTTCACTCCCGTTCTTGGCTAAAATGTTAGAAACCCGTGTAGCCAGATGCTTGTTTGTATATCTGGAAGAATCCAAATACCTTAATTCCTATCAGGCAGGCTTCCAACCAGCCCACTCTACGGAGACTATAGTTTTGGCTGTCCTGGACCCTCTCTGCAACAACGCAGATAAACGTTCCCTCCAGGCTCTGGTGTTGCTGGATCTTTCTGCCGCATTCGACACGGTCGACCAGGCTATTTAGGTCGACCGTGTCGAACAAGCGGGCATTTTAGGTACAGCAGCCTGTTGGCTTTCCTCTTTTTTGGAGGATCGTTCCCAGGCCGTCCGCCTCGATCATTTTGATCCCCACGCGTACCACCAACTGTGGTGTCCCACAAGGCTCCGCTCTTTCTCCCCTCCTTTTTAACCTTTACATCTTTCCCCTGATCCAGTCCCTCAAAGACAGGAACACAACAGTCTTTATTTACGCAGATGATCTGCAACTAGTCTTTACGATCGACAATTCACACAGCTCCATATTCGAATTTAAGGCCACCATACTACTCACGAACAATAGATGGACCACAACAATCTGAAGCTAAACCCTGGTAAGACGGAACTTGTTCTTACTGGGGATAGCCCTAAATGTTGGGGCACTCACTACTGGCCACCTGAGCTAGGTCCCCCACCTCCCCCTCAGCTAAAACACTAGGCGTCCCCCTAATGACGACCTTTCATTAAAAACACAGGTTGGTACAGTCATTTCTAAATGCTTCCTTCAACTAAGGAAGATCAAACAAATACATTGGTTCCTTACACAGGAAGCCCTGATCCAAGTGGTGGTCGCAACTGTTTTGTCTCTCTTAGAATATGCTAACTCCATCTACTTGGGCATGCCTATGTACCTACTCAAATGGCTACAGATGGCCCAAAATCAGGCAGCCAGACTGATCCTCCACCAACCTAGATGGCAGCCATCAACCCCACTTCTTAGGAAACTTCACTGGCTTCCAATCCCTCAACGTTGTGCCTTTAAGGTGGGCTGTCTTTCAAATCTCTGCACTTCAACAATCCCAAATTTATCAATACTCTGATATCTAGGCACATCCCCTCCCGGAACCTCCGATCTGCCCACCTCTCACTTCTCACCATCCCTTCATTCAAACGAGTACGACAGGGCGGCTGCAAATTCTCTACTCTCGCCCCTAGACTGTGGAATACTTTTCCGTTGGAGATTCGTTCTTGCACCGAACTCATGCACTTCCGGAAGGCCCTTAAAACATGGCTATTTGAACAAGCATATCATTAAGTTGCCGTTTATTATCCTCTAGTCTAAAGCGACATGAGACCACCTGGTGCTATGTAAATTATTATTAACATTAACATTAACATTAACAAGTGCTAGATGTCACTAAATCACATAGCAATGGTTCTCCTTCCAAGCAGGACTGGCAATGTGCTGCTTGGGAGCTGTTATTTTTTGTTTGTATTTGTGCCGTGCACATCTGCTATCATGTTGCCACACGTCCCAGCAGTACGTAAGGACAGTGGTCCCAGACAATAACAGTGTAACGTGAGGAATCAAAACAATCCTTCAAAACAAAGCATAAAACACAAGGTATTTCCGTATATACTCAGTGTTTAATTCACACTGGGCAATGGTCTCTTGATGCAAAATATCGTTGTTTCATTACATGTTAATACATGTGACAATGTCCCTAGGTGGGAACAAGGTGAGGGGGAGGAAGGGGGGATGGGTATTGGTGTGAGGATTGGGAAGTGACTGAGAGAAACAGTGTCAATCAAAAACAATACATTACTTCAAAACCATGAGGCTCGTTCCTGAAGCCTGTAAATCTCAATTTCAGCAGAAACAATATACAGCCATGATAACAACAGAAGCACAATATGAAATATCTGTTGCCTGTGCTGGCTATGTAGTAAAGTGTGACATTTCGACCCCTAGGAGACTGTAGGCAGTTGTATCCATTACGGCAGGGTCTTCATCAGGACAAGGCGAGGGGATGAGGAAGGGCATAATCACAAGTCCTTTGCACGGTGAGGCGCGGGGGCTCATGTGATAGGAGAGTGGACGGCGCACTGCCTAGAATGTAGGATTTATCTTATGTCATGCTGGGTGAATCGGGTATACAGTTGACACAGTAGAAAGAATCTTAGCTGGGAAGCACGGGCCAGATGCCTTCTCTGAATCTCTTTATACAGGTCACCTCATCCGTCAAAGCCTCCGTTCGAATAGAGCGTCCCAGGGCTTGGTTTTTGGCAGCAGGAAAAGTAAGTGATCCAGCAGAGTGATGCTACTATGCTTCTTTGTGACCTCCCTGGTGATAGCAAGGTAACCCAATTGCCTGCAGCCTGATTTCATATTCATACATGACTTGGTTTCCGGATGCAGCAATTTTTTTATTAAGTGAAATTAGACCTTGGTTGAAATCCCTAAAAATCTGGACAATCTGCTTTCATCTCCAACTCTTGCACAATGTGTAAAATGGATAATGCAGATGCAGGCTTTTCCATGTTGTTGCTTCACGGAGCAGGAGGTGCAATGCCATCTTAGTCTTTCTGAGTGACCGACTGGTGCAGAGGGGAAACTGCCTTTACAACCAGGTTTTGACCTCGTTGTGCCTTTACCACACATTTTTTAAGAAGGCATATTTTTACGGTGAATATGCTTTTACAACGCATACCAATACCAGGCATTTGAGGTAAGTTGGAGGGTGGGGGTCTCCCCCCACGAATACATTGTTTTTAAATCTAAAAACAATGCGTGGTATTGGCATTCGTTGTAAATGCATATTTGCGGTAAAAACATGCGTGCTAAAAAATGCGTGGCAAAGGCCTACAATGTATTTAATTGGGTTTGACGGTCGTACAACCATGCAGAGATGTAACTTCCCACAGCTTTTGTTGTGGCCCTGTGGCTCGTTTTTTTAAGTGGACCGTGTCAGCCTAGTCTTGATTTTTTTAAAGTCACGTGGCCAAGTATTTTACAACCAGTAGAGTGAATACTTAAAGATTCTCCCCATATAATGAGCCGCATATTTGCCTGTGTACAGCTCCCATAGCCGTAGGGCAAAAGGAATTCCGGATAATGACTTCATGAGGGAAATTCTCTTATCTTTAGGATCTTCCTTCTGCTACTATTTAGCATGTGTGTGTCTGCGTGTAAGTGCATGCGTGTGTTTGTGTGAGCGTGTCTCAGTTAGTAATTTTGCTCAACAGAAGATCTTTAATTGAAAATATACAATCATGCAATCAGTACAATCGTGAATGCAGGCCCCTCAAGTACCAAATGAGTCTTAAATGAGTTTTGGATATGAGTCCTGGCAAACACCTGCTATAATTAAGCACTTCACCCAACTATGCTAAATAGTAGATACCTTCTTTGAAGATATAAAGAGTTTAACTTTGTACTCTACTGATCTGTAGAGGGGCAACACTAACATCTTCTGTGACTCGAAATAGCATTCTTTCTGCTTCTGATTCTTTTTCTTTTTTAGCCTAGGATGAACAGCGATATCCAATTTTACGTGGTCAGAACTTTTGTAATCAATTGGTCTTATTTAGATTATTTTCAAAATGCTGATAACTGTAGAAACGTAAGAATTAATGGCAGAGCAGTTGGAGAACTTATAAAAGAAAATCCTGACAAAGTGAAGTAAAAACGAAAAAGTAAGGGATCTACTGATCAACTTTGACAAAACAAGTAGATCTGATTATTCCGACATATAACTAAAATGTACTTTTACCAAAGAGGTACTTTTGTACTAAACTGATTGAAAAACTTCTTACATATTTCTAACACCGATAAATCAAACACAGAATCACAACAAAAAAATCACAAAGTAACTGAAATATATACAGGAGGCAAAAAGTAGCTAAAGGCGAGACTTACCTCAACTTCTTTTTCTGTTAGAGGTGGTGCGCTGAAATTAAACAAAATAAATTAGTTTAGAAATAAAGAATATTTGGGAAGACAATATTTCGTAGTTTCTACCACTAGATCAATTAAATATATGTGTTCAATTATATTTCGGTTTATTTATTGTATGTGTTAATTGGGTCAAGCAGCTATAAAACGCCTCAGAGGGCTGGTTTTGTAATAGCGAAGATAGTTGCAGGAGTTCATTGTGACAGGAAAGACTTGCTGACCTGCGCGACCGCGCTGTTTTATTCCTTTATCTTTTGATTCGCATTTGTATGTTTTTTTAAATAATTCTATTAGTGTAACTTTTGCTGTGGCACTCGCTCTAGCGCGCTGCGCTGCTTGAACATTTGATGCAGACGCCTTCGGTTATACCCCCTTACTAGAAATACTGGGCATCTCTGATAGTGCTTACCCACATTTTAATCGTTGTTTCACCCGCACTTGCGGGACTGAGGGACTTTCAAGGTGGGCTGGGGCTGCTTAGCGCCGTATTTTCGCCGCCATATTGGGTGGGGTTCCAGGAGGCGACACAGTTTAGGCGCCATCTTGGTGGAGGGGCCAGCGGCTTGCCCTCACGGGACTTCCGCGATCGTAGGTGGAGGGTACATAAGGTGGGACTTGCCGCGAGAAAGGTAGACTTGCTGACCTGCGCGACCGCGCTGTTTTATTCCTTTACCTTTTGTTTCGCACTTGTATGTTTTTAAAAATAATTCTATTAGTGTAACTTTTGCTGTGTAACTCGCTCTATCGCGCTGCGCTGCGTGAACATTGGATGCAGACGCCTTCGGTTATACCGCCTTACTAGAAATGCTGGGCATCTCTGATAGTGCTTACCGGCATTTTAATCGTTGTTTCACCCACACTTTCGGGACAGAGGGACTTTCAGGGTGGGCTGGGACTGCTTAGCGCTGTATTTTCGCCGCCATATTGGGTGGGGGTTCCAGGAGGCGACACAGTTTAGTCGCCATCTTGGTGGAGGGGCCAGCGGCTTGCCCTCACGGGACTACCGCGTTCTACGGTATAAAAGATGGACACACTCCAAGCGTGCAGCGTTGGCGCGCCGGAGGTGCGCCAGAGGTAAGCCCGTTTGCGCCCATTCGCGCACAGGTTGCGTCGGGCGCCGGGAATGCTGCCTCTCAGCTTTCAACCCCTATTGTCTATTCAAGAGACAAGCTCATAAGCATGGACCCTCATTCCACACCGAGCTGTCAGTCTCACACCACCGCTACTCGTCTAGAGAGCTTGTCCTGTGGGCTGCTTAACGTTAGATCCCTTAGTAAACATCACGATGAAATTGGATTTCTTATAGAGTCGCATAACTTAGACATGCTCTGCATGACAGAGACATGGACCAGACCAGATAGCACGGTAGAACTGGGTCTCGCCTGCCCTCCGGGCTATAAAATCAGACACAAGCCTTGAGTAAATAACAGGGGTGGGGGTATAGGCCTTATCTACAGAGAAAGCTTGGACAATTCCCAACTAGAGACAAGAGAAATCCCAGGATGTGAAACAATGGGTTTCTCCTTAAAGGGACAAGGAGGTGTCCTTTATTCCGGGCTGCTTTGCTACAGACCCCCAGGTAACGCCTTACCGGCCATACCTGAGTTGGTAGATCTGATTTACAAGCTCTCCAACTCTCACACTAGGTTTCTGGTCCTAGGAGATTTTAATCTATGGCCAGGAGGGTCGACGGATTCAGCTTACAAAGAGCTGGTCCAGTCCTGTTGCAATATTCATCTGCAGCAGCTGATACTCTCCTCGACTCACTCAAAGGGTCATGTTCTGGATCTGATCCTGGCAGATGCTAGTCGGGTGTCGGTACGGAACATCATCCCCCAATGCTGGACGGACCACTCCCTTGTCCACTTCTCTCTATCAGTACCAGCTAACTTCTTGAAATGTGGCAGGACAGGAGCCACCTCAAAGCTGGGTAGGCAATGGTCACGGCTCCTGAAACAGTCAAGCCTGCCAACCCTGTTAGCTGATGGCTTTTCCCTGGGAAAAAGTGCGGAGGAGAGCTATGTAATCCTCAGTCAGAAAATGTCCAAATCATTGGATGAACGGATCCCGCTGCGGAAAATTAGAGACAGGGCTAGACCGGCTATGCCTTGGTTTACTAAAGAGCTTCTCCAGTTGAAACTCCAGTGCAGACGCGCGAAACGTGCCTGGAGGAGACAGTATCTTGAATCCGATAAGGTTCTCTTTAAGCAGGCACTATTGGCCTATAAAATCCAGATCAAATGCGCCAAAGCTATTTTCCTGGAGGAAACTCTACTGACAGCGGCAAATAAATCTCAGGCCCTGTTTAGGATTGTTAGGGATTTATCCCGCCCTGCATGTGCCTCCAAGGACATACCTGCCTCCCAACAGCTCTGTGACTCTTTGACAAAGGCCTTTGAGGACAAGATCACCCTTATTCTGAGCAATTTAGGGTCTCCGTCCTCGGTGACCCCTCATGCTACGTCTAATCTGGCAAGAGGGACCACCCCTGAGATCCTGATGGAGTCGGATGCTAGGAAGGCTTGTTGAACAGTTTTCCCCTCCCGTCCTTTGAGGATTTTTGCACCGTGGTGAACGGGATCTCGTCGGGTTCCCCCCTTGACCCGCTGCCATATAAATACTGGAAACTGTTTCAAGAAGAGCTTTTCCCCGTCTTCACGCCATCTGCTGCCAGTCTTTGAGTACGGCTCAAGTCCCGGATTGTTGGAAGTTGGCCGTGGTATCGCCACTTCTGAAAAAGGACACACTGGACCCGACCTGCTCAGCAAATTACAAGCCTATTTCATTGCTTCCTCTGCCAATTAAGATCTTGGAAAAACTGGCGACAAAACATCTGTCCAGCTTCTTAGAGACCAACACCTGCTTGGACGAGGCTCAGTTTGGGTTCAGACCAGCCCACGGCACTAAGTCTGCACTGGTGACCGCTCTGGATGAGCTTCGCTCGCGTGTCGACCTTGGTCGAGCAGCCTTTCTCGTGCTGCTCGACATGTCGGCCGCGTTCGATACGGTCAACCATGCCATTCTGATCAGAGGAGATTGGGGTATCTGGCCTGGCCCTTAACTGGTTGGCCTCTTACCTTGGTAACAGACACCAGGTGGTAGCCTTGCCGCCCTACCGTTCGGACATCAGGCGGGTGGGGCAGGGCGTACCGCAAGGGTCGGCCATTAGCCCTATTTTATTCAATCTATATCTCCGCCCCCTGGTCAGTTTAATTAAGTCCTTTGGCATTGCGGTCATCAACTATGCGGACGACACGCAACTTATCTTCTCGTTTGAGGGTAGGGATGCCGTGTCTCTGGAGACCTATCACCGCTGCATGTCAGCTACTGCAGAATGGCTGAGTCTGAATTCACTGCAATTTAATAGTTCAAAAACCGAGGTATTGCATTGCTCCTCGGATCGTATTCCTCGCCCTTTGCCACCGGAATTTTGGCCTCCTTCCTTCCAGGGCACGGGGGCAGCAGCAGTCTCAACCCGAAACTTGGGGGTGCTGTTTGAATCCAAACTACAGCTTGACGCGTTTGTCAACAAAACCGTGGCAACGTGCATGCTGCTGCTCCGAACATTGCGGAAGATTCTGTCTTTCCTTCCGGCTCATGCCCGCCCAGAGGTAGTGTGTAGTATCATCTTAAGCAGGCTTGATTACTGCAACGCGCTACTTCTGGGCGCGCCTGCTGCACTAGTGGGTAAACTGCAGCGAGTGCAGAACATGGCGGCTAAGCTGGCTCTCTCCAGACGACGTCTTGATTCATCCTCTCTGGCGCTCATGGACCTCCACTGGCTGCCTATCTCCAGGCGCATTGATTTTAAAGCACTATGTCTTGTCTTCAGGGCCCTTCATGGCCAGGGATCTTCCTCTCTGCAGATGATGTTATCCTGGTATGTCACTACTAGATCTCTCCGTTCCTCCTCTGCATGCTTGGTGGTAATCCCTAAAATCCTAAGGAAGTGGATGGGCGGGCGCTCCTTTACGTTCACTGCAGCCAAGCTATGGAATGCTTTACCCTTGTCCTTGAGAAGTAAAGAGGACCTCTCCTCCTTCAAAAAAGGTCTAAAAACACACCTTTTCCCCAGGTTGGTGTAAAGTTATAAGGCAGCATAAAGTTACGTATGGCTGACCAAGTCAAGCGCCAGGATACCCTGAGGGTGACAGTTTAGCGCTATACAAATATGCCATACAATACAATACAATACAATACAAAGAGTGTAGCCGCTGCGCTTCAGGATCAAGTCAACTCAACACTCCAGTTTACACAATGGAAAAACCTTGGACCAGAGCATGTGGTGACACATACCAAGTGGTGCATGGCCCATTAGCTTAACTAATCCTGGACATTAGACTGCTCACTGGCCTGAGGTGCAAGTATTTCCAACGGAAGCATACTGAAGTTTGGGCATACAATGGGATCATCAGTGCTCAAGTTAAGCCGATGGTTGCAGGTGAGGCCCATTGGCACTTATTTTTGGGGAACGGCACTTACTTTTCCTCTACAGACTTTTCTAGAGCAAGAGAGAGAAAAATACACAAAGGCTAGGATGGCAAAAAAGAAAGACCAGAAAATAGTGACAAAGGGTGAAAGAAAGGAAGAAAAAAGCTGGCAAAAGTGAACTAAAGAGGCTGGGTGTTACAATGTCGACACCACAACGAAGACAATATAACTAGAGTATAACTAGAGTCTAAAGAAAAAATAAATCAGTGCATTTCACTCTTCCAAACAATACCATTAGGGTCAATGGAAAATCACACTAGGAACAATCGTTCAATTGAAGGTCGAGTTCAGTGGAAACCACTGAATGGTAAGGTGATGCGGGTCACAGGACCAAAGCTCGACAGTCAGTTGAATTTTACCTGGATCATAGGGCCTAGGTGCAGAGGTGTGCTGGCTGTCCTTGGTACTGAAGCAGGAGTCGTGGGTTTGCTGGTTTTACTACTTAGACAGTGCTGATAAGGAAACAGGTGAGAAATCCCGTTAACGGGCCACTAAGGCATCAGGTTGAAGATGCTGCGAGGTTCCCTTGAAGCGCAGTGTCGAACAAAGGTAGTGGTAGCCGGACTTCCACCAACAAGTCTTGGCAGAGGAAAGTTCCTCCTTGGGTTACTTTGACGCCCTGGAGTCTGGGAAAAAATGGTAGCCACCCGAAACTAGCTGGAGGTTAGGACTTTGTTTCCCACAATGCATTAGACCATTTAGTTTTGGGTGATCCCTCCCCGGGCCTGATGGCTAGTGAATCTTTGGTTATGGTAGAGTGCTTTACCTGCAGGCTGCAGGGGACTAGTACCTCTAGTTCAAATGAGTTTGGTGGTTGCCTTTGGTTTGCAGAGGGGTTCCTCTTTCCTGTGTAACCGGTCTTTGGTCTGGGACAAGTTATATTTGTGCAGTTGCAAGGTGGTTGCCACAGGTGCAGGTTATTGTGCCTTTGTTGTAAGTTGTTGAAATCTGAGGTTCTGGTGAGGGGAGCCCCTAAAGTCTTAGATTTAGGGGCATTAGAGATGTTGGTGCTAGTAGCCAATGAGCTTCTAGCCACAGCAGCTAATCCGCCCCTGAGGTGACCATTTCCTGAGGGTGGCACCTTTTCCACCCATTAGCCTCTATTCTAGTACTTTTACAAATGGCAGAACTCTTCTTCGGCTGTACAGACAAAGTAGCCCACCTTTGGGGTGTTCCTAACCTTCTGGAGGTTTATGCCTTCTAAATAATGTTCCCGCTTGCCTAGGTTACAAATGTGCCTGTGGCTGGGGGTTGGCTTTTTCCTCCTCTGGGCGGAAGCTTGATTGCCTTATCAGAGGTGATGGGGGCTTTGAAGCTCACCATCTTGATGTGCCACTTCACTAGCCATATTGTCAGGGACAGAGGTGATACCTCCCGCTCAAGAAGGCCTTTGTTTCTGCCTTCTGAGAGAGTTCATACCTACTTGCAGGGTATCAGATGCCTGTCTTAATGGCAGCAGCTGCAGGCTGTCAGCCAGGGCACAGGAAAAGGCTGTGGCAACCAGGTGGACAACCACTAAGGTAGCACCTGGGTACATGTCACATTAAATCTGAATTGAGGAAAAGGTTGCGTTTGATGAGACAAGATGTTTGATACGAAACCTGACACTTTTTAGTGGGATCATAATGAAGCTGGCAACCTTGGGTGCCCAGGTGCAAACCCATGTTATATGACTATGGTCACCCTGAACACTTATAGTAGCCCATAATAGCAGCAGGCTACTATAGAGACATATAAGCTTGCACTTATATGTCCACACTATAATATAATGCACCCCGCCTCCAGGGCTCAGGGGGCCTACCTTAGGGGTGACTGGCATGTATTAAAAATAATCTTTTAAAAAAACTTTTGTTGGTTAAAGTCTTTGCCAATTGGGGTTACCAGTTAACATGTATGATATTTAAGGGAGAGAGCACTGGCACTGGGGCTTTGTTAGCAGGTTCTAGTGCACTTTCAGAGTCATAACCATGAGCATTGGAGAAAAAAGTTTGGGGGTGACTGTACAAAAAAGGCACTTTCCTACACAATAAAATAAGGCTCGCAACAAAATGATATACATGATATTTAATTAGTTTAATTTAATATAGAGCTATATACCAGATATGAGGGGTGTTGTATGCTACATTCAGCAATGCATTAATTATGACAGTGATAGTCAACAGACACACACCATAAATGTTATAAAAATAACAGCTAAAACTCAGTTTTAAGAAACCACCGAAAACGGAACTATTTAGGTTCATGTTTAACTGGACTCTAAGAAAGGGGTATTGAGTGACATAATCAGGCAGTAGTCTTCACCTAAGTGGGATCAATCATTCAATCAATCAGGATTTGTAGAGCGTGGCTGCATCACCCATGAGGGCCTTGAGGTGCTGGGAGATCATGCTACTGGTTCCCCTATTGGTTGAACATCCAGATACAGAGGTATTTCCTGAACCTCCGGAGTAATGGTGAGGCTCTGAGGTGCATAGGGAGGTTATTCCAGACCTTAGCTGTCAGGTGGGAGAAGGAGCGGCCTCCGCAGTTCGTACAGCAGATTCATCGGATGGCTGCTCGGGAGGGGATTCAGAGTGGAGTTTCCTGGTAGGTTGGTGAAATTTCAATCAATTGTTTAAGTAAGTCAGTCCTTCATTGTGTGGTGCTTTGTAAGCATGGATGAGCAGCTTAAATTGACACCTCTTCACGTCTGCTAGCCAGTGAAATTTCCTGACGTGAGGGGTGATGTGCGTCTGTCTGGGGAGGTTGAGAAGGGGTCTGGATGCTGTGTTCTAGATTGTCTGGAGTTTGGTCATGAGTTGGGCGGTGATTCCTATGTAGAGGGAGTTGCCATAGTCTAGTCTGCTGGTGAAAAGAGCGTGCGTGACAGTTTGCCTGGTGTTGTTTGGGAGCCATTTGAAGACCTTCATGAGCATTCGGCAGGTGAGGAAGTAAGTGGAAGAGATGGCACTGACCTGCTTCTTCATGGATAGTTGGAGGTTGAGCATGATGCCATGGTTGCAGGCGTGCTTGGTGGATTTGGGGGTTGGCCCATCACAGGTGACCACCATTTGTTGTTCCAAATGGTATCCTTGCCTTTCCCGACTTCTGTCTTGTCAGTTTGAGGCAGTTGTTGTTCATCTAGGCGACCACGTCTTTTATGCATCTTTGAAACTTGTCATTGGGTCATTAGTAAGGGAGAGGATGAGTTGGATGTTGTCATCGTAGGTGATGATGTTGAGTCTGTGGCTCTTGACAATGTTGACGAGGGGTGTCATGTATACGTTGAAGAGGGTTGGGCTGAAGGATGAGCTTTGAGGTACACCGCAACTGGTGTTCTTAGGGAGCGAGGAGTAAAGAGGGAGGATGACCATCTGCATTCTTCCTGTGAGGTAGGTTGTGATGGATCTATGACAGAATTTCAACAGACAGAATTTCGACCTACACAAATATCGGCGTAATTATATCGATAGCAAAAATATCGACGCCCTATGTACAACATGGTAAGTACCAAAATATTGAAAAAATAATATCGATGTTAAAAATATCGTTGTCAAATATATCGATTTTTTTTTAATTTAAAATAACATAAAAAATACTGTAAATAATACTTATTAATTACTTAAACATATTTAAATATATGTAATAATGGTAAAAAAAATAATAATACATACTTAATTAAAAAAAAATTAAAATTCATATATAATATATACTTACTTAACAATAATTACTATTCCCACTCCAGTGGGTGCAACATTAGGGAAAACTGACCCTGAACCCTAAAAATACCCCTTTACCCAAAAACCTAAAACTGACCCTGAAGCCTAAAAATACCCCTTTACCCAAAAACTGAAAACTGACCCCGAACCCAAAAAATACCCCTTTACCCAAAAACTGAAAACTGACCCTGAACCCTAAAAATACCCCTTTACCCAAAAACTGAAAACTGACCCTGAACCCTAAAAATACCCCTTTACCCAAAAACTGAAAACTGACCCTGAACCCTAAAAATACCCCTTTACCCAAAAACTAAAAACTGACCCTGAACCCTAAAAATACCCCTTTACCCAAAAACTGAAAACTGACCCTGAACCCTAAAAATACCCCTTTACCCAAAAACTAAAAACTGACCCTGAACTCTAAAAATACCCCTTTACCCAAAAACTGAAAACTGACCCTGAACCCAAAAAATACCCCTTTACCCAAAATTAATTAATATTACAATTAAATTACTTCCCACCCTATTCCCCTATAAACCCACAACACGCTCCAATAGTAAAACATATAATTTACTTAAAAATATACATAAATTATCAACTAATTAATCTATTAATCAATTAAAATAATTCATTGCCAATTAATATTTAATTGCAAAATAAATTAATCATTACAAAATAATTATTTAATTACAAATAAATTACTACCCACCCTATTCCCCTATAAACCCACAACCCGCTCCAGTAGTAAAACATATGATTTACTTAAAAATATACATAAATGATCAATTAATTAATCAATTTATGAATTAAAATAATTCATTGCCAATTAATATTTAACTGCAAAATAAATTAATCATTAAAAAATAATTATTTAATTACAAATAAATTACTTCCCACCCTATTCCCCTAAAAACCCACAACCCGCTCTGGTAGTAAAACATAATATTTACTTTTATATATTTATTATTTATAAAAACATATTAAACACATATTATAACAATTAATTTAAATACTTAACTAAAATTTCTAACACATATTAGTAAATCGAAATTACTTACATCGATATATATGCTATCGATATAAGTAATTTCGATATTACTTACCTTAGGGTCGATATTCTGGCCATCGATATTCTGGACATCGATATTCTGTCCCATCGATATTAGCAGCTCGATATTAGTGTAAGTCGAAATTAAAAATTCGATATTTTGACTGTTTACCGGTTGTGATCCATTTGAGGGCTACTCCTTGGATTCGATCTTATAGAGTCTTTAGATCAATGTGTGGTGGGAAGCAGTGTCGCAAGCTGCTGAGAGGTCAAGGAGGATAAAACGTTTACCTTCCACGATCGTATCTTTGCACAAACATTGCGAAACACTCCAGTGCAATACAAAACTAATGACAAATGAACAAATACATAAATAACTACATAAAGACTGGAATGGGAAGCCAGTGTACAACGGGATAAAGAGGTTGTGAAAAAGTTGGATGGAGTCTGATTCAGAGAGCACAGGCATTGGTTTCTGGGCAAGCAGCCCAGTTCTGCCAGTTTGATTGCTGTTGAAGACTTGAGAAGGTGGCAGTTTAGTAAATAGAGGAACATGAACAGGTTGGTAGTGGCTCTAATTATTGTTATCTTGTGTCTATCTCAAATTGCTAGCCTTGTCTCCCCCAATGAGGACACTTAGGCCACGACAAGCGTCATGAAGAATGCGCTTATTAATTGCGCAAGGCACACATGCTCCTTTGGACGAACAACATTAAGTACACTGGTGTGATTTTGCACTGACACTTCTTGACTAGAATGATTGCAGTGGTACAATTTTGCATCAACATTTGTTCTGTCAGATAAATGTGATAACTATGTTTACATAAAACGACCAGTGCAAAAACAACATTTTGTTCCAGTAAATCTGTCCAAACCTCAGGGCAAAATTGCACAAGGGAAATCTACATGAATGTAATGCAAAATTGCACTAGGATGTAGCAAATCAGTACAATTCAGAATTGTACGCACAAAATTGCACTGTTTTATTTACCTATTTACCCCCTGGAATTACGTGTTATCATATTCAGAGGGCTCACAACACAGCAGTGCAGGCGAGGCTGATCCTTTTGTGCTGCGTGGGACTGATTTTTTTATGTTTGGCCTACAATTTGTAATCGTACAGCTGAGCTACAGAGGATGAATGCTGCATATTGCGCTGCTGTTGCCTCACTAGATTAGAAGCACCAGTTTCTGAATTTTCATCTGGTATTGGCATTATAGTTTTTAAAACATTTTGTTACACACTTGTAGTGAGTAACAAAATTGCTTTAGGACTAACACCAGGATGGTAGCATAGTTCAGATAATACGACTAATCAAGAAAGACTACCACTAGAGCCTGAGACATTATGTGGAGATAGAGAATTCAGTAGAAGGCTCAAAACAATTTGGTATACATGATATTTAATTAGTTGATTTTACAGTCTAATGACAAGATTGCTTATCGGTAATCTTAAATACTCCGAATGCAGGTCTCCCACAATACAGTATTTACAAGTGTGATGTAATATCTGTCTCGCAGAACTATTCTCTACCTGACAAAAATAGTACCCCCAATCTGGCTGACATTCCCTCATCATCTGTCTTACTTGATCCAGTTCTAACATGAAACCATGCCCAATAATAAATGATAATAAATGATTGGATATTTTATCTACATTTATAGAAAATGTAAGAAAAAGTTTGATGAGTGATAAATAGATTTATCCCCTTCAGGTCTGCTAGCCGATAGTATTCTACTGATACTTTCCGGAACAAGAAAGGGATTGAATAACATCCTCAGAATTGTTCATGTGGAGGAATGGCGGATGTGGCTGCTTTCTGAATTAGCATCTTGATCCCAGATAGAACAGCCTGTTAATGTAGGGAGACTGTCGGAAAAGGAGTCTATAGAAAGTCTGAAGAAATAGAAAGATAGGCCTGTCCTATTTATTTATGTGTGGAGTTCTCCTTAATGAATGCTGAATCCCTAAAGTCATAAATTTACTATTAACTTGTAGTTTGTGAATAGCAAAGTGTAAGTTTACTGTTGTAATCTATGCTTGTATTCCACAGGTTTATTATACCTACCCTACGATCGAATTCAGCACAGGAAGTTCCGGCTGAGACCTGGGCCGGTACCATTGCAAATTTTTTCACTATCAAAATCAGGCAGATACAGGACTCCTTCTCACCGAGACCGATAGCCGTTCTTTCGACTCTGTCGAATGAGATAGCTCACCTGCCCACCCTTGGCCCTGTCCTGTTGGACTTCCCGCCCCTCACGACAGCCTCATCTTTAGCTTTGATGAGGAATCTCAAATCTGGCTCACCACGTGATCCTTGCCCGGCGAAATTCTTAGCTAGAATGGCAGATGTTGTTAACCCTATAGCCAACCCTATTCTTAATCTTTCTCTGAGTCAGGGAGCCTTGCCACATTCCTGGAAACAGGCTATGGTTATTCCTCTCCTTAAAAAGCCCAACCTTGCCCCGGAAGTCCCGGCCAATTATAGACCGATCTCGCTCCTTCCAGCACTCACTAAAATCCTGGAGAAACATGTTCACAGCGTGCTCTCCAACTTCCTGGAGTCTAATGAGCTTCTCCACGCGTCTCAATCGGGTTTTCGACCCAACTTAAGTACTGAGACTGCGCTCCTGGAAGTTTCAGAGATTGTGAAGGAGGTGCTGGATGCCGGAGGCAGGGTGATGTTAGTTATGTTAGACTTGTCGGCGGCTTTTGACACCGTCCCCCATGAGGATCTCCTCACTAGAATACATGACATCGGTCTAGGGGGGACGGTGCTCAACTGGTTTTGTTCTTTCTTAGCCAACCGCCGACAAACGGTCTGGGCCTCTCCTGGATCTGCCGAAATGCCGCCATTGGGAGTTGGAGTTCCTCAGGGCTCAGTATTGAGCCCTACTCTATTTAACATCTTTATGACCCCTCTGGCAACATTGGTGGAGTCCTACGGGGCCCAGATCGTCTCATATGCTGACGACACCCAGCTTCTCTTCACCTGCCGTAAGAGCGAAGAATTCGATGGGGAAAGTATCCCTGAGTGCCTTGGGGCTGTTTTTAACTGGTTCCAACTGAACAGCCTCAAGTGTAACTCGGATAATCCAAGATACTTTTCTTTGGCTGCCCATAAGATCCAGATTGGCATGGTTGGTGGCCTGCCGACATGTTCCCTCCAGCTCAGTCTTCTGAATGGGCTAAGAACCTGGGAATTAAAATTGACAACGGGCTTACGCTCAAATCCCAGGTGTCAACTCTCACAGGAACATGTTTCGGCATTCTCAGGATGCTTCGTAAGTTTTTTCCATTGCTTTCTGAGGAACATCGGAGAATAACGGTACAGGCCCTCATTGGATCCAGACTGGATTACGCTAACATTCTGTATCTTGGTCTTCCGGAATATCTCTTACAGCGTTTGCAGGTGACCCAGAATGCTGCGGCACAAGCTATTTTTGGCCTGCATCGTCGAGCTAGTGCCTCGAACTTGCTGCAATCTCTCCATTGGCTCCCCATACGGAAGAGGGTAATGTTCAAGGCCCTGACACTAGCCCACGAAGCCCTGCACGCTACAGGTGCAAAATATATACAGAAGAGGCTGGATTTTTACCGGCCGACACGATCCTTAAGATCGGAGTCACTGGCACTTGCTGTAGTTCCTCGTATCAAGAAAGCTCGTGTGGGTGGTCGGTCCTTTAGATTCCTGGCCCCTCAGTTCTGGAATGCTTTACCGCTGTCCTTACGGTCCACACCTAACCTGCTTGCCTTTAGGAAGGGTTTAAAGACTTGGTTATTTTCTGGTTAGACTCTCTCTATCCTTGGGTTCTGTTTTCCTTTTTATTGTTGTTATGTTTTTCAGTCTCCTTTCTGGGTCAGGAGCACAAAGCGCCGGGACACTCCTCTGGAGTAGCCGTTGCGCTATAGAAAACCCATAAATAAATAAAAAATAAAAAATAAAAAATACCTCAAAAGCTGGTATCTCCACTGCCTCCGTACCCCTCCTTTCCCTTCTCCCTTGGTACGTCCCCTCTTAGAACGTTGAGAGTGGAGCTCACCTTAGAATGTTGGTGAGCATCAGTTGCCAGCTGGTGCCTGAGAATCTGGGTTAATAAACGCCTTCATTACTCCACTTCTGTGTCAGCGTTTACATCTAACAATTTGGAGACAATTGCTGCGCTGGGGGCAGCTCCAAATTCTCCCCGTTTCTTCTAAACTAGCTGAATATCCGGTTTACTACGTTTGAGATTCCTCGTATGCTCTATATTCCTTGCGGTGAGTGACCTTGCACGAGTCATCATCGCTGTTTCAGCTATTCTAAGGGTGCGCTTTGGTACACTCACACTCTGCTATTTTAAATTAACTAGAATCTGCCATCTGTCTTCTGCCTCCGCGCCCTTTGAGTGACTCATTGCTTCAGGGTGAAGTGTCATGAGTGACTGATTGCTTCAGTTGAAGTTTCACTTTCTGTTCCCTTTCCCCCATCTCAGCAGAACAGCCTGATCCACTGTTCCGGCAGCACTGTCAAGGCATTGGTTATCGTGCTATTCACACGGTTTTCACGCTGTAACTGCAGCGTGTTCCACTCACCTGTTTTGTGGGAGTGTTTCTTGGCCGTGGCTGGCATTGATATTGAGCCTGTGCCCAGCAGTGGTGGTGTTATCTGAACTCTCTTTGCCTGACTGCGATTAGTTAGATTAATGCCTAATTGTTTGTAATTAGCACCATACAGAAACTTCCTCAGTTTAGAGGGTATTCTTTCATCTCCTCGTTGAAGTTAATCTATTTCAGTCACTATTTCTCCGGTATCGCTCAGCCTCTCAGTAGTAACCTAATTGCCTGAGTGGGGGTGACCTTCCGTCAGCTGGTTTCTCACACGAACGTTGGAAGGCGCTGATCTCCACATGGTGATTCCTCTCAGCGGAATTTCACGGGGCAGAGCGTTTGGCGGCCTCCCGCCTTCCGCACACTCATCTGTTGTGCCTCAGCGAACGTTCCATCAGCTGCCTTCCATATGGGAACAAGTTTTTTTAACAGTGCATTGTTTTTCATAGTTCTTGAACTGGCAGTCAAGAGTTCCTCAGCAATAGAATCATTATCAATTTCTGATCGCACTGCAGTGCGTTCTTCAGATTTCTTCAAGTTTAGCTCCTCAGCCACAGACCCACTATATATTTCTTCGGCCTGCAGCATTCTCAAGTATCTTACACATGTAATTGCCTGCCAATTTCTACACCGCTGACAGGCACCGCTCATTCTAGGGGGAGAGTTATCTTGGTTGTGGATACAGACACTTGTTTCCTTCAGAGAGCCTGTCCCTTTTATCGCTGACAGGCATAACTTTGCATATTGCATCTATCTGTGACTCTGAAGTTTTGGGGTACCATATTGAGTTAAACATTGCACTCTGTTTTTAATTTATTATTACTGCCTTGATAATGGTAGCAATTTTGTGAAATGCCCTATATATATTATTTTGTATCCTCTGCTAAATTGTCTTTCTAACCTTTTCCTTCCTCTTTGTTCGTCACTGTTTTATTTCTTCCTCCATTCTTCTCTTCCCTTATTCTGTTTTCCTCAGTCTTATCTGTTCTTTTCCTTCATACTATGGCATCATTTGCAATGTCTCAACCCATCCCTTTCTTTAGTGAAGAGGGAGAACCACTTATTCCTTGGAAAAGATGGGTGAATCTTTTTGAATCTTATCTAATTGCTATTGGGGGGACAGATTCTCTTCTGTTTGCAAACAGCATATCCTGTTACACAATTTGGGAAAACATGCGAGGGACCTTTTTTTTTATCTCCCTGACACCATAATTGAAGGTGAAAGTGTAAGTAAGGGTGCACACTGAGATCCTCAACATGATGTCTATCAAAATACACTTGAAAAAATTAGAAGACCAATGTGGACAAAAAATCAATGTAGTTCTAGAACGCCATAATTTTTTCTCCAGATCACAAGGGAAGAATGAAAAAGTAGTAAATTACATTGCAGTTTTAAGAGGATTAACTTCTACGTGTGAGTTTGGTATAGTAATAGGATCATTAATTAGGGGGATCAGTTGGTAAGGTGTACTTGTGAGAAGAAAATTCAAGAGAAATTATTAGCTGATGATCCTGAGTTAAATCAAGCGATTGATATTGTAAAAAGCATTGAGCACACTGCATTTTGTATGAGTGAAATGAAAGACGCTGTTGAAGTCAAACAAGTTAATGATAATGGTGTACTTAAGGTGTCAACAAAGGTTATTAGGAACAAAATGTCTCCCTTTTTAAAAATAAAATATTTTTAATACATTTTTGCGCGTACACACAGCACAACACAGCAGAAATCAAGATGACAAGAAGAAAAACTATCATATTACATTGAGCACCAATAGGTTTCAGTAAACAGAAAATAGCCGCAATGCATCTTGCTCCTAAAAGAAAAACAACCAAGAAAAACCAAAAACAATACAGAAACAATACAGAAAAGAAAATTCAACTTTCCGCCATACCCTCCTTCCAAATCTGAATTGGCTCGCACATTTTCCTCCCTGTCCCCCTTGCCCTGCTACCCTTTCTAGCATAGATGTTTTTTCCCAAGTTATAAACTGACAGGAGAGTGGCCAGCCACTGTTGCATTGCCGGAGGCTTTTTATCCAGCCAAACCCTGGCAATTGCCAATCTATAAACAGCCATTGCCACAAACAAAAATTCCCCATGCTCACTATCCGATTCCCCATTGACGTCCAGTAGTATCAGGGGAGGTGTATGGGTAATATTAATCCCAAGTAATCGGGACAAAAAGCCTTCAGTGTCTTTAAGAAGAGTACGAAGTTGAGGGCAGGTGGCAAATATGTGTATACTGTCCGCCTCTGGAACATTACATCGAGGGCAAGTTATCCCGGAGGTCCCACTCCACTGTGCTATTCATGTCGGAGTAAAATAGAGAGCAAAAAGTGTTTTGTAGTGCTGGGCTTGAAGAGAGGTGGAACATAAAACTGAGTGCCCTAGTTCTAGAGAGTCTTGAAAATAGCTTGCATCGATATCCAGTTTTGTGACCCATTTGGCAGCATGCTTTTCCAGGTCGTCTGATTTAGTTACTGCCAGGGCTGCATAAAAACTGCGACTAGAGGACCCCCGGCTTCTATAGCTTCCAAGATGTTACTTTTGGCAAATCCTGCACCCCCCCCTTTCTTGTTGCTTAAAAAACTTCGAACCTGGAGATATTTAAAAAAACTCCTTTTATATGGAATTTCGCCTCTAAAGTAGAAAACTGCTGCAATCCCCCATCCGGGCATAACAGATCCCCTATCTTGACAATCCCCTTCCTTGCCCAATCTGCCATGGTCGAATCAGCAAATATCGATGGGGGTAGGATACGGTTTTTGTACAGCCTGGTGTATCTGTTAAACCTCCCCAGCCCAAATTTCTTTAAGAAAGCAGACCAGATATTGTGAGCAGACCTGACAGTCTTGAACCTCGTCCTTTTAAAGGAGGAGAAGTCGGTGCAGCTAAGAAATGCATTCTCTGTGTTGGAGCCAAGAATGGTTGCATAGACTTTAGTAGATGACGCTGTAATTTTAGGGTTATGTACCCCCGCCTCCCATCAATCCTGCATAAACTGCGGAGCAGAAGCCCAGTAATAAAGTCTAAAATCCGGGACCCCCCCACCCTCCTCTTGCCCTGGGTAGTGTCATGAACCTATATGCCCTCCTAGTTTTCCTGTGTGCCCAAATAAATTTGTTCAAATGTGCCCCAAACTATTAAACCAGTGAGCCTCAAATAGCAGGGGGATTGCCCTAAAAAAATATAGGAACTTAAGGAGTATTAACATTTTTATCACATTTGTGCGCCCTACCAAGGATAGCCGAAGGTTGTTGATCCTCACAAGGTCCAAGCTTACTTTAGACATTAGAGGTGCCATATTTCGTTGCACCGCCGTGTCTAGATATGCCGCAATCTCCACACCCAGATAGACTGCCGCGGTGACTACCCGAGGGTCATTGCAGACGACGTAAGAATTTGTCACTATTTGCGTTTTATTGCTGTTGAGCCTATATCCTGAGATCCCGCCAAATCTATGTGCTTCCAGTTCTACTTCAACTATTGCCAGGGAACGGTTGGGAGTGATTAGTGCCACGTTGTCCGCATATGCTAAAGCTTTAAACTGCATTCCACTTATACTTAGGGCAGGGATTTTTGGGTTACCATTCAATTTGCGCAGAAAAGGATCCATGTAGAGCGCAAACAAGAGGGGTGTGAGGGGCAACCTTGCCTAGTCCGCCTTCTTATCTTCACCAGTGAAGTAAGCCCCCTATTAATCCTAATCCGGGCTGTTGGAGCATTATACAAAGCTTGTACCACTTGAATATATCCTTCCCCTAGGCCGAACCATCTCATTACCTCCCAGAGGTAATCCAAGGAGACCCTATCAAACGCCTTTTCCGTGTCAAGAATTAAGGTTGCAATAGGGTCTCCTGGGATCTCAGTGGCATCAAACAAGGTAATGACCTGCCTAATATGCTCGGTGGTGCCCTTTCCTGGAATGAATCTGTGCTACACAGGACTGACCATGCCCTCTATCACTTTAGCTAATCTTTTCGCAAAAATTTTGGGAAAGATTTTAGCACCTGAGTTCATTAGCGTAATAGGCCTATAGGACCCAGGAGCTGTGGGTGGCTTACCTTTTTAGGAATCACTATTACTTCCGCTCCTCCCCAATAGTCTGGAATTGAGTGCCCCTGTTGGGCAGGGATAACTGTATCTAATAGATCTAAGACAAGGACTTCCTGGAATACTTTATAAAACTCGAGCGGGATCTGATCTGGGCCTGTCGCTTTTGCTGAGGGGAGATCCGCTAAAGCTAAGGTCAGTTCCTCTAGATTAATCGGGGATTCTAACCTTACTTTCTCCACCTCGGGTAATTCCGGAGTGCTTGAGATATTCCTTAATATCTGTACTCCCACCTCCCCACTCTGTGTCATACAGTTCTGTGTAAAACTCCCTAAACACCTCCCGAATGCCTTCTGGATCAGAAATCAAGCCCCCTTGCTTATCCAGAATGCCCTTGATGTCACCTGCGGCTACATTCTGCCTCGTCCGTACTACCAGGATGTGCCCAACCCTCTCACTCAATTTGAAAACTTGCTCCTTCTTTGCCAAGTAATTGGCAGCAGTCTTACTGGCGATACCCTCTATTGCTTCCGCCTTTAGTACCATGATTTTCAATAGTTGCTGTTCCAAGGGCCTGCCCAGTTAGGTTAATAGACACAGTTCTTCCTCCGCCTCAGTTAAAGTTCTAACTAGTACCTCCAGTCTACTCTTCTCTTCTCTCTGCTTATTTAACAAATAACTGAGTGTCTCTCCTCAGACTCCTGATTTGAATGCATCCCAGGCATTACCTGAGGATGTGCTCCCCCTATTTATAATCCAGAACTCCCTGATCCAATTGCTCATATACCTAATGTAACCATTGTCTTTAACCACTTGGACGCTAAGGGAATCAGGCCCATATAATGAGATTTCCATTGAAATGAATGGGCAGTGCATGACAAGTTACCCTTGTCCTTAGCATCCAAGTGGTTATGAAGGGCTCTCTCGAATGTCCAACAGTTTGGGTTAGTGGCTGCCCCGCTAAGTCAATAGATAGTATTAAAGAGTTGTTGTCCGAAATTATACGGGGGAGTTTCTTAATTTGTGATCTGGATAGTAGAGAGTTAGATATCAAAAAATAATCTAACCTTACAGTAATTCTATGTGGGGCTGAGAAATATGTAGTACCATCCTGCTGTGGGTGTAGGTTGGCCCAGAAGTCTATCAGAGCGTTATGTTGTGCCATATCTGCTAAGGCACAATGTGATCTTTTCTTCCGCCCAGTATACCCCTGCCCAGTTTGAATCTCAGTCCCGGAGGGACTATTAATGTTGAAATCCCCACAACATATAATTGGCTCGGGTCAACTAGCCAATTCTGTATCCAAAAATTCAAATATATCCGGATCATCCTCTGTGGAGCCGCATATTGAGACCAAAGTAAACTTTTCGCCCTTAAATACTAATTCGACTAGGACCCACCTCCCCCACTGATCCTCGGACTTCCTAGACACTGCATTCCCTCCCTCTACCCAATATAACTACTCCTCTTGTCTTAGACCCTTGCCTTGTATGAGCTAATAAGGTAAACCCTAACTGCTCGAGCAGATAACCCTTCCCTCCCTCTACATGCGTTTCTTGCAGACATACCACATCCGGCTTCATTGTTTTCAGCATCGCCGATATCTGAAGTCTTTTCTGTATATCGTTCAGCCCACAAACATTAACTGAAGCAATTCGACAATACATTAGAATATATATTTTGAACTAAAGAAAGTGGGCAATATGGCCGCTGATGGTTTGCAGTGAGTAGTCGCATCTCACTTCTCCTCCTCTCCACAAATTCTTGATGGGCAGAGAGTGATCCCCCCACGGCGATGAGAGCGGATTTCCGTGGTCTTACAAAGGGGTTGCTAAGCGGCAATTTCAGCGACTGGGCTGGTGCATTCTGGCAACAGCATATCGGCTAGGGTATTAAAAAAAAGCACTTCTCTGAGCCCAGGGAAAGATAATGGCTATTATCACGCTTGTGATCAAAGGAGCCTACAGTATGCCTTCAAGAGTAACAAAAGGAAGCAAGGCTAAAGAAGCGGCTAAAGTAGCAGCGATGCAGAAAGAGCTAGCTGGCAAGGAGAAGAGCAAGAATGATCCTAAAGCACTAATTGGCGCTGGTATCCAGAAGGGTAATACCGCCAGCACAACGAAAAAAACCTTTGGGAAAAAATCAGGAGAGACACGGGCTGGTAACGAAGCAGGGCCAACCCCAGGTGCCCCCCGTGATAATGTTCCCCCCGCTCTATCCAGTCTAAACCAAAGCCAAAAGAAAACACTATGCGGCAGCCTACAATGGTTGAGAGCTTCTCAAACAAACCTGCGGGGATTGCTGAGGCCGCTGCCTGTAGGATGAGGACCGGAGAGGGCTCTGACTTGCAAAACGTCCTCGTGGACGCTGACTCAATGGTTACTAAGCAACCGGAGCAGGCGAGGGCGTTGGCGCCAGAGCAGAAGACGGCGCGTGTCAGGAGAGCGGATCTGTGGACTTTTCAGCGGATCCTGGCATCAGGGATAATGTGAGTAATCAATCTGCCAGAAGAAGGCTTTGCGAGCCGAGCGGTGGGGAAGGTCTAGTTAAAGCCTCAGGCAGAGCCACAGCAGGCGACACATCAGTTTCGGAGGGGGCCGAGGGGGAACAAAGTGGAGCAGGCGCATTGGGTGACTAGGGAAGCAACCAGAGTATGACAGATTTGGCAGCTTCACAGCCAAGATCGGGGCATGGTATACTTAGTGAGTTTGGGGCTGGCGGTGGCGCTGCTTCACTGGACCGGTTCTACTCGGTCAATGAGGACTCTCAATCTTTGGACACTGAGGAGGAGAGCTCAGGGGAGTATACGGACACAGGGAGTAGCTCCACGGCCCCCAAGAGTACGCAGAAAAAGAAACGCTTGTCTTGGAGGAAACCCATCCCCGCAGACAGCCCCTTGGATCACTCAAAAAACTAGCTTGGGATTATTAAGCTACCTCACAGACTTATTTGGAACAGGATGGCGCTGCTCTCTTATTCGGGGGCCAGGTCTCTCCCCAATTGTCACCCCAACTAGTCTCGATGGACTTACTATTCAGCACCCTAAAAACCATGCAAAGTGGGGCTAGGGTCGAGAGCCGGAGGGCAAGGGAAGAGGCAAGGAAAATACAGAACACCATAAGAAAGATCAACAAACTTTATGAGGAGGTCGGGGAGAGGGTTACCCAAGTAGAGGAGAGGACAGGGAAGCTGGAGGATGACCTCAATAGCCTCAAGACTTTCAAACAAGATCAGCAGAAAGTGTCTGAGGGTGTACAATGGAAGCTGGAGGACTATGAAAATCTTCAACGTCGTAATAACATCAGACTTTTGGGGGCGGCAGAGGGGCTGGAAGGGGACGATGCCAGACTATTTGTTGTGAGCCTACTAAAGGGGGCCTTCCCGGAGCTATCTTCATGGCAGTAGGAGGTAGAGATTCAGAGGGCGCATCGATTCCCATTCACAATTAAAAGAGGGCAGGCAGGTGTCCAAGAGGGTAGACCTAGAGCTACACTCATCTTTGTGGGCAACTTTCTGCTGAGATAGCTAATCTTGGAAAAAGCAAAGCCTGAGTCCAAGCGCTCTTTTAATAATGTCACTTTCTTTGCTAGGCCCGATTTTTGCCATGTCACGTTGAGCGTAGGTGGAGACTTAGGCAGCTTATTGCTACCCTACAGGCCCTGGGGTCAGAGGATTTCTTATTATACCCAGCCAAGTTGAAAGTGATTACTAAGGGGCAGGTGAAAATGTTTTTCTCTGAGATTAAGGCAAAGGAGTACATGGTGGAAGTCCTGGGGTACAGGGAAAGAGGAAGCCCAGAAAGGTCATAAGGGCTGCAATATTGCTGCAGAAAGTTGAATCTAAGGGGATGATCATTTTCTTTCTTTAGTTGGTGACTAGTACGTAAGGGAGGGTGGAGGAGGCCACAGCTGAACTCCAAGCGTCCACACATAGGTCATGGGTGACCTATTTGCCTGTAGGGGGGGGGGCAGGGAGGGTGGGCTCTGGGGAGGTGGGTGGGAAGGGAGGTAGGTGAGGTAGGAGAAACGAGGCGCACACAGCACACACAAAAGAACCGACAACACAACACCTTTTATTTTGCAAAATCGGCTAGAAAGTTAGAACAAAATGTCTCCCACTGAACAGGTGAAACAAAGATCTGATGTTACTAAATGCAAATGCTTCTGTTGTGGTAATCCCAATCATTTAACTAACAATGTAAATTGTCCAGCTAGGAATGTTATGTGTAGGAAATGCAACAAACGAGGCCATTTTACTAAAGTTTATAATGATTTAGGAAGAAATGTCACTCGCATGGTTCACAATGAAACAGTGCCCAATGAAGACATTGTATTCCAGGTAGCACACCCTAAGGAATTATCTAACAGAAACTACCCTAAATGTGAAATTCTCCTTGATGATTTTCCATATCTGATGTTTGCAGACTCATGTTCCCCCTATACCATTATCAATGAAGCTACATTAATGGCCAACTCAGGAAGCAAGGATTATAATATGTTGCCCTTAGTGGGCATGCTTGTTATGCAGATCAATTTCAAGGACAGGGTTACTGTAGGGAAAGTGTACATTACAAATAATGGGTCGAATTTACTAGGGTGGAAACACCAAAAAGATCTTGGGATAAAATTGGGTCCCAATGCTTTAGAACCTGTGTATTTGGTTGAGAGATCTAGCGTAGGGAAAAAAGTGTGTGAAGAATTTCCAGAGGCATTTTCAGAAAGTTGGGTTTACTGAAGGGTTTTGTTTTTTTAAAAAAATGTTGTTTTGAATATCTTCATTAGGTTTTCTCCAGCGCGACAGCTCACATCTAGAATCACATCTAGAACCACATGTATACATTTCATCCACCTCAGCCGAGGTGGGGAACATCACACTTCAAATACATGCTAGCAACAATGTCTGGGTTCCCGACCCTAGAGCGTCCGTTTTCCACCACAACTTTTGGTGTACCTTTTACATGCATAAACAACTCAACCATAGGAAACTCCCCCCCCTCGTGCAGCCTCTTAGGTGAGAGGTATATCATTTGTATTATGTTATACTGGATTTGCTTAAATCGATTTCTCACCGACACCTTCCTCACATTCCCGAATATCTTTTCCCAATCTCGCGTCATGACTTCCTGCGGACACACCTGGTGCCATTTTTCTTCTATTTTCAGGGGGGCATTCTTTTTATCATCCCTCAACGCTTTATAAAGATGGGTAACACACTTTAGCCCTTCCGCTGTAGCAATCATGGTAACCAGGGTTCGGGTGTGCCCCGGGACCTCCGGAAATGTGGGCCATAATTGCTGTGCCATTGCCGTAATTTTGGTACAAAAAGGGGTGGTGATGGGCGGAGCATCTGAGTCAATCAAACACTCACACCCAGTCAAAAGATCTGGGTTTAAACCATCACCGTTCTTTAGCCCACTCTGCCACCCCAATTCAGATATGGCTATATGCAAGTCAGTCTGACCCTGTGCCTCAATTTTAGCATATTGCAAGAACTGCCCTGCTCCCAACTCAAAGGCGGTCATCGCCTTTTGATAAGTGATACATTTATCGTCCGGATTAAGGTCCAACAATGTAGTCCCCCGCCTTCCAGGCCTCTGTCGACATCATCTGGTCAATCTGAGCAAAGAGGGGCATCTGCCAGAAGTCCGCCTCCGGGGCAAACGCTCTTTCCTGAATTATTCTACGGAACACTCGATTCCAAATTGCAGCCCCAAGTCGCACCAAGGGCGCACCACGCACCGTGAGCCCCCACAGCCCACCACAGCAGTGCCCCGAGCTGCCGGTCTCTGTTCGTCCCAGCAAGCAGGGACCTCTCCCAGGTGGGATCAGCGTCCAACCAAGCTATGGCATGTTGCAATTGCGATGTAAAGTAATAAAGTTCTAGGTCTGGGATCTCCAAACCCCCCCTTACCCCAAATTTGTTTCATAACTTTTAAGCTGACCCTGCATCGTTTTCCATTCCATAGGAGTTGGACCAGCAGTGTATCCAGTTCCCTGAATACCCGGTGTGGAATTTCATAGAGGAAGCCTTGCATAGTATAGAGACATCGGGGCAGGACCACCATCTTTGTCAGTGCAATTTTTCCCATCAAGAAAAGGTTGAGAGTGTTCCAAAAGGAAATACTACCCTGTAGCCTCTGGAGTATCCTCCCCATGTTGCATTGATAAAACCCTACCTCAGACCGGGCGTCCCATATCCCAAGATATCGAACCGTGTCCTCCGCCCATGGAAGCTCTAGCACCGGTCATTGGTCCTCTCCCCAGTCGACCTCCGTCCCAAGCGCATAGAGCTGAGACTTTGTTCTGTTAATATACAGCCCGGAGGCATCCGTGAACTGGGCCAGCGCTGTTATCAGTGTCGGCAATGACTGGGCCGGTCGACTCAGGTATATCAGCGCGTCGTCAGCATACATTGACACCACATGCTCCGAGTCCCCCACACGTATCCCCTGCCCTTCCAGTATCTTGCGCAGATGACACATCAACGGCTCCATTGTCAAGGCAAATAGCAAGGGGGAGAGCGGACAGCCCTGCCGTGTCCCCCTTGCTATAGAAAAGGCATCCGGCACGAATCGGCCCGTACGGTCCCTTGCCAACAGACAAGCATATAATAGTTTAATCCAGTTGACAAACCCCTCCCCAAGGCCCATATTTAGCAGAACCCGCCAGAGGTATTCCCATCTGATGGAATCAAACGCCTGTTCGATATCGAGGAACACCAAGGTGCTCCGGTGAGCTCGTCCCTCCAAAGATTGCATAATGTGCGCCAGGCTGCGGATGTTCCTCAGAGTATTTCTGCCTGGTATAAACCTGGACTGGTCGTCGTTGACCAGCTGGCACAGGTAGGGGAGGAGCCTGGACGCCAACACCTGGCTGATAATTTTAAGATCAACGTTCAGCATAGAGATGGGCCTATATGAGCCGGGGAGGAGGGGGTCTTTCCCAGGTTTGGGTATCATCACGATTAGCGCTTTCCTCATGGAGACGGGGAGCGTACCGCGTTCCTCAGCCTCCATTATGACCCCAAGTAGTTTGGGAACCAGGACATCGCCGCACTCTTTATAGAGCTCTGCGGCCATACCATCCATTCCCGGGGACTTCACTGTCTTTTGGTGAGTGATAGCCGCCCTTATTTCCTCCGTACTAAAGGGGGCCCCCAGAGCTTCCTGACTGTCCGCGTCAATACTAGGCAGATCCACCTCCATCAAATAGGCCTTCACAGCCTCAAGGGTCATGGGTAACTGTGTCTCGGAGTATATTTTACGTAAGTGGGCCAGGCATACATTGTTTATTTCATGTTGGGCATTCACCATCTATCCTAAGTCATTTTGTAGTGCCAGGATTGGGTGAGGCTGTGTCTCCTCACTTATCAGATGCGCCAGCAGCTGCCCTGCTTTATCCCCTTCCGTATACCAGTGACGTCTACTCACAGTCCTGACATATTTGCCGAGCGAGTCGCATAAGTCCCCGATCTGCTGCCGTCCAGCTGTCCCATAACTCGGTTCAAAAACCTGCCATTGTCAATATTCAGGGCATAAACATTTACAAGGCATATACTGCACCCATCTAGTGTCCCCTCAACTACCACAAACCTCCCATCAGGATCCCGCCTAACCTGCCCATCCTTAAAGGGGACTCCTGGTGCCACCCAGATAAGCACACCCCTAGCACACCCAGAGTAGGATGTAGCAAAAACTGGCCCCTTCACCTGTGCTGGACGAATTTAAGACAGGCTCCCCATAGATGGGTCTCCTGGAGTAGAGCTACACTGACTCCATAGCGTCTAAGGTACGAGGCCAATCGGATGCGCTTCACCCAGTTATTGAGCCTCCGGACATTCTAAGTAATCAGTTTGTAAGTCTGGTTATCCCCTGGCATGAATGAACAATTGTCTGAATCACAGTCCCCTGCCCTTGGCTTGAAGACCCTCCTGTAGTGCCATAGCTTGCCTCCATGAAAGGATAACGTCTTCGATCTCCTGCGTGACAACATAGACCCGACCCAGCAGCAACCTCAACAAACCCCCAACTGGAAACCCAAATGCCCCCCACCCACAGGTGGTAGCCCTTAATTCACGCGACCAGACCTGATTTGAGGACTCCAAACCCCCACTCCAAAGCTCCACCCACCACCCAGAATACTCTTCTCAACTGGAACTAATGAAGTTAAACCCCCTTCTCCCCCTTGACTCCGTAAATCAGCTGACTGACTGGCACCGTGCTGACCCGCCTGACCGAGGTCTAGCCAGTCTGACTCAGCGCTCCACAGCCAGCAAAACTAACCAGCAGATAGGCGAAATAGTGTGCCCTCCTCCAATCAATATCAAACCTCCCCCCCTCCCCTGGCCTTTGGGAACCAATCCCATACGCATGAGTTCCTTAGTAAAGTCAAATGTCCCGAGGGTCAAATCCGGTACTCACAGTGTCTGTGACTGAACACCTCCCCAACTTAGAATCCGGCCCCCTGCTCACTCGTTTCCAGATCCCTCTCCAGCTAGGCCCGTGGCACCATCCACATCTGATTGTGTTTACTGTACCAGATAGAGCGGCACAAACTGGCTCTGCGTTGGGATCGCCTCTCGCTGCGTACGGAGAGAGTGCCATCTGATCCCACCACGATGCACCCCTCATCTGCCCTGTCCTGCCCCCGCCGCACGTCTCCTCTGCGTTGCTGGGTCCTCTGGCGATTGCTCCGGCGTCTCTGCTTCTGCCATCCCTGGTTCAGGTCCGGGCCGGCCAGGCCCAGTACATCCATCCAATCTGCTGCCTCCGATGGGGTACCAAAGAAGTGGACTTTGTCTGCGTATTACACATCAGGCAACATCAGGCTATATTTGATATTGTGACTACGCATCCGGGTTTGACGCTCAAGAAGTCATTCTGCATTTCCTGCACTTTTTTAGTATAATCGGGGTATATGTGAATGTCTTGGTTCTCAAAGCCGGGCAGGCCGTTGGCACGAATGTGCTGTAAGATCATGTTCCGGTCCCTTAAATTGATTGTCCCGGCTATCAAGGCTCTGGGCGGGGATCCCGGTTTAGGTGGCCGCCCCAGCAATCTATGTGCCCGTTCCACCGCAAACATTTTGGACAGTCTCAGGTGGGGGAACACTTTGCCAATCCAGTCTTCCAGTAATAGGTTGCTGCCGGACCCTCCGCCTTCTCCGGAAACCCCAAAACACTGAGATTGTTCCTTCGAGAGCGTCCTTCCGCTTCTTCCGCCCTGTCTTCTAGCCTGGCCACATTGTACTGGAGCGCCGCCACCATCTACCGCAGCTGCCTGACCTCCGTCTGCAGTGTGCTTAGATCTCCTTCCGTGACCGTAACCCTGTCTGCCATCTTACTGAGATCCAGACGCAGATGATTGATGTTGATGGCTATCCCATCTATTTTGGTTTCTAACGCCACTCTGGAGTCTCAAATTGCCTCTAATACGTCTGCTTTATCTCGGGCTGGCGAGTCTTGGTGAGCCCCCTGTTCCATGTTTGCCCGAGGGTGGTCCATCGCCACCGGCCCGGGAACCGTGTAGTGTATGACTTTGTTCGTTTGGGTGCCTCTCAGGGGTCGGTCTTTCCCCATTATCAGCGAGGCCGTCCTAGGGAATGGCGCAGTGGCCTAGTTTGCCGCCAAAAGTCTAAGGAAGGGGTTTCCACGGTCAGTCCACTTCCCCTTAAGGGCTACAGCGTTCTCTATGGCAAGCAGGACCCTCGTCCGCAGCACAAAACAAATACCTGGCTGTCCATCCTTTTCCTTCAACCTCTTCTGGCTCACCCTGGTGCGGTACCCCCGTGAGCCAGGTCTTCAGCCGAATCGCGGAACGATCGCCACTTGCCCGCTTCCACACTTCACGGGGGTAACTCTAATCCTAGGGGGGAACGCCACGCCTCACAACCTGGAGTACGTCCCCCCAGTCCCCGGCTCTGTGCACCACTGGATAGTCCCCAAGCAAGCGTCCAGACATGTTCCCGACCCACCTTCTGGAGCACTGTTAGGCCGCACTTTGCCCCCTCTATTCAGCCTATCTCCGGCTTCACAGACAATCATGCAAAGGATCCAAGGGGGGCAAGGCAGTTACTGGGGGCATGGGGCTCCACACTGCTGCAACCACGTTCAACAGGCAGCCTCCTCTCAGGACCATAGGCAATCACGCCCCCAGGCGGTCTCCTCGCAGTCTCCAGATGCGGCCTGCCAGACGTCATGCAGGCTGCCACCACCACGGCCTCGCGTCACTCACTCCACCGGCCCGTCAGCCGCTACCTCCCGCACATCGTCAATTACACCTCAGCAGGGGGCCCTTCCGCCAGCGCCGTTGCGCGGCTAGACTCACCTGATCTCCTGGGCTCTTCTGCTTTCCCCCGATGTGCACCTCCCCAGCGCCACCAGGAGGTCCCTGGCACACTGGGATCAGGAGTCCGGTAAGGCCGCCACAGCTCTCTGCCCAGAGATAGGCCTCACCGCCGCGGCCTCTTAGATCACTTTCCCCCAGCCCGCGGAGACCTTCCGTCAGTCACAGCTGCCTGGCGCCTCATGTCCGCGTTCTTTTGTTTCCACTCCTGGGATCAAGGCTCGGTGTCTGAATTCGGCTGGACTCCCCAGTGTCATGGGCCTCCACCACTGTACTTTAGGCACCCCTGCTCAAAGACGAGAGACGATTCAGAAAAGGGGGTGGTGATGGACTGAGTATCTGAATTAAGCAGGCCACTCCTACCCAGTCCAAAGATCAGGGCTTGATCCATCACCGTTTTTTAGCTCACTGCACCATCCCAGCTCAGAACCTGGCTACATGCAAATTAGTCTGTCCCTGGCCCAGTGCATCATGGGAACAGGGCAGACCAAACTACCAAGCCAATTCTTTCACTGGAAAGGAAACAAGCTTCCGGGGACCGGTTTCTGGCATTACAGCCGTCTTCGACCCGGCTTGCTTGAATCCTGATGGTGCAGTGAGCAAGGGACTCACATCTGAGTATACCCTTCCACGCTTATGGTGGACAAATCGATTCAGAAAAGGGGGTGGTGATGGACAGAGTATCTGAATTAAGCAGACCACTCCTACCCAGTCCAAAGATCAGGGCTTGATCCATCACCGTTTTTTAGCTCACTGCACCATCCCAGCTCAGAACCTGGCTACATGCAAATTAGTCTGTCCCTGGCCCAGTGCATCATGGGAACAGGGCAGACTAAACTACCAAGCCAATTCTTTCACTGTAAAGGAAACAAGCTTCCGGGGACCGGTTTCTGGCATTACAGCGTGGAAAGGTATGCTCAGACATGAGTCCCTTGCTCACTGCACCATCAGGATTCAAGCAAGCCGGGCCGAAGATGGCTGTAATGCCAGAAACCGGTCCCCGGAAGCTTGTTTCCTTTCCAGTAAAAGAATTGGCTTGGTAGTTTGGTCTGCCCTGTTCCCATGATACACTGGGCCAGGGACAGACTAATTTGCATGTAGCCAGGTTCTGAGCTGGGATGGTGCAGTGAGCTAAAAAACGGTGGTGGATCAAGCCCTGATCTGTTGACTGGGTAGGAGTGTTCTGCTTAATTCAGATACTCTGTCCATCACCACCCCCTTTTCTGAATCGTTTTGTCCACCATAAGCGTGGAAGGGTATGCTCAGACATGAGTCCCTTGCTCACTGCACCATCAGGATTCAAGCAAGCCGGGCCGAAGACGGCTGTAATGCCAGAAACCGGTCCCCGGAAGCTTGTTTCCTTTCCAGTAAAAGAATTGGCTTGGTAGTTTGGTCTGCCCTGTTCCCATGATGCACTGGGCCAGGGACAGACCAATTTGCATGTAGCCAGGTTCTGAGCTGGGATGGTGCAGTGAGCTAAATAACGGTGGTGGATCAAGCCCTGATCTGTTGACTGGGTAGGAGTCTTCTGCTTAATTCAGATACTCTGTCCATCACCACCCCCTTTTCTGAATCGTTTTGTCCACCATAAGCGTGGAAGGGTATGCTCAGACATGAGTCCCTTGCTCACTGCACCATCAGGATTCAAGCAAGCCGGGCCGAAGACAGCTGTAATGCCAGAAACCGGTCCCCGGAAGCTTGTTTCCTTTCCAGTAAAAGAATTGGCTTGGTAGTTTGTCTGCCCTGTTCCCATGATGCACTGGGCCAGGGACAGACTAATTTGCATGTAGCCAGGTTCTGAGCTGGGATGGTGCATTGAGCTAAAAAACGGTGGTGGATCAAGCCCTGATCTGTTGACTGGGTAGGAGTGTTCTGCTTAATTCAGATACTCTGTCCATCACCACCCCCTTTTCAAAGACAAGAGATGGCCACCATTACGTGCCTCTGAATCCCCCCGGGTTCCTCTCGGCCTGCACCGCCTTCCCGTCACAGCAGGCTGTTTTCTTTGTGCACCGCCAAGGTAGAGGAGGTTTCTGCTGTTTGCATGCATTATGAGGGCACCATAAAATTCAGTAGGATATCAGCTATTCAGGGGTGGAGCTTCACTGAGACACGTCTATCCCGCCATGTTACCAAGCCCCGCCCCCGGGTTTACTGAAGGGTTACTCAAATAAAATTAAATTGAAGAACCAACACAAACCAACTGTTCACAAATCTAGATCGATCCGTTTACTCATTAGAGATCCTCTCAAAAGAGAATTCGAGAGAATAGAAACCTGTGGTGTAATTGAGAGAATAGAAAGCTCGGAGTGGTTGGCTCCCATAGTCGTTGCATCTAAGGAAGGAGGGAAAGGTATCCGCCTGTGTGTGGATCTTAGAGATCTGAACTCCAACTTTTGGGTGGATAGACACCCTCTTCCCAACATTCATGAGATGCTTAGCGTAATACAAGGTGCCAAATATTTCAGTGTTTTAGACCATTCCGCAGTGTACCATCAGGTAGCTCTCCATCCCGATTCCAAATCCCTCACATCCTTCATCACACCCTTCGGGGCCTACCAATGTAACAGAATGCCGTTCGGCCTTGCATCCGCCATGGCAGTGTTGCAACGTATAATGCAACATATTTTGAAGGGTTTGGGAAAATTGCTGTGTTTCCAGAATGACATCTTGATATATGGGGAGTCAGAAACGGATCACAACAAGATTCTCAGAGAGGTTCTAGGTAAACTAAGCAAGGCAGGATTCACCACTCTCAGAGATAAATGTAAAATTGGGGTGAAGTCCGAAGTGTATCTTGGCCACACCATCTCTAGTGAAGGAATCAGACCTAAAACCAGCTTAGTGGATTCGATCAAGCTTGCCCCAGCTCTTACTAACAAGGACGAGCTAAGATCCTTCTTGGGTCTGGTAGAGTACATGTCTAAGTTTGTAGAAAACTTTGCAGGACATGTGCACTCTCTAAGAGAATTGTTAAAGAAAGGGTCCCCCCTTTGATTGGAAATCCCAATGTCAAAGTGACTTCACTTTTATCAAACAAACCATAATAAAAGCTCCCACTTTAGGAATGTTCAATCCCAGTGCTAAGACCACTTTGACAACGGGTGCAAGCATGAAAGGTCTAGGAGCTTCACTCACTCAATTGGTAAATGGCAAAGAGAGAGTGATAACGTTTGTGCCCAGAACCCTGAAAGAGCCCGACCGTAACTATTCCACGATTGAGAAGGAGGCCCTTGCTTGCTATTGGGTGATGAACCATTTCAAATTTTTCTTATGAGGAATTACCTTTAGTCTTCGCACAGACAACAACCTTTACTTCCAATGTTTTCCACAAAAAGCATTGCAAGAGCCACTTCCTGTATTTCTAAATGGGCGTTAGGCTTACAAGGTTTCAATTATACTATGTGTTATGTTTCAGGTACAAGAACCTAATAGCTGATTGTTTGTCAAGACTTCCCATTTCCAATATGGATTCACAAATCAATCCGCCAGATAAACCATCCTGGCAATTGACATACCTGCCATTAACAAGGAAGAATGGGAGAAAGGGTTACAAGAAGACACAGTTCTAAAGGACCTAAAGAAACACGATCTGCAAGGGTTGGCCAGTACCATTAAAGATCTTCCTGAGAATCTCAAGTCCTACTGGGTAATGAGAGATGAATTATCTATAATTGGGGATCAAATCTACAGAGGCAATAGAATTGTTCCACCGTCTAACATACTAGGAACGCATAATTGAGGTACATCCTGGAAGAAGTATGACCAAAAGTAAAATTAGACTAGATTATTGGTTCCCCAACATGGACTGCATGGTGGAAAGAAAAGTAAAAGATTGCCTAGCCTGTAGATTGTGCAACAAATCCAAAGTTACTTGCAAAGCGCCCCTCATTCCAGTGTCTGTCCAGTCCAAACCTTGGGACAAACTGGGTTTAGACATTATCGGTCCTGTAAACTTACTAAATGTTTCTCTAAGATTCATGATTGTACTCATTGATTATCATTCACATGGGATCTCTACAAAAATGGTTCCTTCCATCGCCACATCATACCTAATTGAATTTTTTAAAGATATATTCTCGAAAGAAGGAATACCCAGTACCCTGGTCACTGACAACGGTGTTCAATTTAAGTAAGACGAAATGAGACAAGTTTTATCCAATTTAGCCATCTCACATGCAAAAACTCTTTTATATTGTCCAAAGGCTAATGGGCTCATGAAAAGGGCCAATAGAATGATAAACAACACTATTCAGTTGGCTCTCACATCGCAAGAACCCATAGAAGAAGCCCTGAGACGGATGCTATGGTCATATCATTCAGCTCCCAATGCTATTTCAGGGGTTTCCCCATTTGTGTCTCTTAAAGGGAGGAATCCGGGTTCTAAATTCACTCCCAATTGGCTAAATGGAGGAAGCCCCGTCTGGGTAGATAGGGAATCTGTCATGGAGAAAGTGGGCTGGCATCAAGATAATTACAAATCTAAATTTGACATGAAGTGGGGAACCACCAGAAAGGATTGGGATGTTGGCCAATGGGTAGTTATCAAAAGACCCCAGGTAGGTTATTCCAAAGTATCGTCATTCTACAAACCTCTAAGGATTCAATGTGTAAACAGCAATTCTGTAGTTTTGGAAGATGGTAGCAGTTGGAGCATGGACAATATAGCTCATTGCCCCAAAGTGTGTATTCCTAGGCCTACTATGGAAGAAAGTCAGGAAGACTCATTCTCAAACATGTCAGAACAAGTCATCCACCAAGGTGGCAAGAGGATTATGAAATGTGATACTTTTTTCTTTTACTGTCTGTTGATGTTTTTCATCATTACAGTCCATTATAATGCATTGTTCTCTTTCCTGTTCAAAGGGAGGTGTGTTGTAATATAAGCTTGTATTCCACAGGGTTATTATCCTTAATAAGTTTTTATCTCCCTTGCCTCCTTACCCCTCCTTTCCCTTCTCTCTTGGTATGTCCCCTCTTAGAACGTTGAGAGTGGAGCTCACCTTAGAATGTTGGTGAGCGTCAGCTGCCAGCTGGTGCCTAAGAATGTAATGTAATGTTGTTCTCCAGTAATAACCTTTTACGAACTGTTACACGTCCAACTCTTTATCAGTAAAGGTGCACAGAGGTCACAGTCCTACTTATTCTAACAATGTATGACTACTTCCCTCATATTCCCACGTTACTACTACTCACAAAGACATGTGAGAGTACGAATAGGGCCACATGTAATGCAGAGCACAGTTTTCGAATATTTGCATGAGTGTAATACAAGCTGACCCGAAGTCACGATTTTCATGCAGCTGTTCCAAAACAAAAAAACACTTTTTAAACTATACGAAGCTGAATTTTTTTCAGATAAATCTGTAAAGATACATATGACTATTTTCAACGTCATACAACCCTATCTTCCACATTAAGTGTAGCTCACAATTATTATACAAAGGAGGAAGGACATTTACACCCACCCACAAAGCAATACATGGAATAAGACCGGTCTTCATCAGGAATAAAATCACCAACACATTCAACAAAGGAACCTCCGCTCTAAAGGAGCATCTCGCCTCAAAATCCCACCATACAAGAAAAAAACCATGGGTGGCATATCCTTCACTGTTCAAGAAGCCAAACTATGGAACTCTTTACCCCCCCAACATAAGGTCCACCGACAACCACCTTATCTTCAGAAAACTACTCAAGATTTGGCTCTTCCCCACATAAGCACCATACGCAAACAGAAATTTACAGCATATCCCTCTGTATACAAGCATTTTTTCCCTATAGATATGTACCTATCCTTGTGTATTACTTTGTATAAACATGTAAAATAATTGTTGTTGAGAGCGAAGATAATAATAACAAATAAATAAAGGTATGTAACTGTTACCACGGATTTTTGAGCACGCAGTACCGTTACCACGGATCCATTACCACGCAGGATCCATTACCACGGATACCTTTACCACGCATTTTTATACAACGCAGGTACTATTACAACACATACCATTACATCGTAAGTTTAGGTAAGTTTAAAGGTAAGTTTTGGGGTATTGGGTTTGGGTTTTAGGGTACAGGGGTATTTTTAGGTTTTAGGGCAGGGTTTGGGTTTTGGGGTACAGGGGTATTTTTAGGTTTTAGGGTTGGGTTTGGGTTTTGGGGTACAAGGGTATTTTTAGGGCTGGGTTTGGGTTTTGGGGTACAGGGGTATTTTTAGGTTTTAGGGTTGGGTTTGGGTTTTGGGGTACAGGGGTATTTTTAGGTTTTAGGGTTGGGTTTGGGTTTTGGGGTACAGGGGTATTTTTAGGTTTTAGGGCTGGGTTTGGGTTTTGGGGTACAGGGGTATTTTTAGGTTTTAGGGTTGGGTTTGGGTTTTGGGGTACAGGGGTATTTTTAGGTTTTAGGGCTGGGTTTGGGTTTTGGGGTACAGGGGTATTTTTAGGTTTTAGGGCTGGGTTTGGGTTTTGGGGTACAGGGGTATTTTTAGGTTTTAGGGCTGGGTTTGGGTTTTGGGGTACAGGGGTATTTTTAGGTTTTAGGGCTGGGTTTGGGTTTTGGGGTACAGGGGTATTTTTAGGTTTTAGGGCTGGGTTTGGGTTTTGGGGTACAGGGGTATTTTTAGGTTTTAGGGTTGGGTTTGGGTTTTGTGGTACAGGGGTATTTTTAGGTTTTAGGGCTGGGTTTGGGTTTTGGGGTACAGGGGTATTTTTAGGTTTTAGGGTTGGGTTTGGGTTTTGGGGTACAGGGGTATTTTTAGGTTTTAGGGCTGGGTTTGGGTTTTGGGGTACAGGGGTATTTTTAGGTTTTAGGGCCGGGTTTGGGTTTTGGGGTACAGGGGTATTTTTAATATATATTTAAAAAAATTACACTTAAAAATAATTTCATTAATGTAATTATTTAATGATTAAATAATGAATATTTAAATTAAATATTTTAAAAATAATTATTTAAAATATAATAATGAATAATTAAATTAAATATTACCAAAATATTTTTTTTTAAATATATATACTTACCTATACTTACGTTGTAATGGTATGCGTTGTAATAGTATGTGCGTTGTAGTGTATTGCGTTGTAAGGGTATCCGTTGTAACATGACCTGCGTTGTAAAAAATCCGTGGTAATGGTATGCGTGCTAAAAGTACGCGTGGTAACGTCATATATCCATAAATAAAAATCATCTTTGATCTACATGTACATACTTCCATTGTGCATCTATGTACCTTCTGTTTGTCTGGTACTTTTCTCATGAAAAAGCATATCCAATGCAATACCCTATTTCTCATCCTGTGCCTCTATCAATATCTTTAATCTACATATACTTACCTCCTTTATGTATCTAGATACTTTCAATGTAATTATGGATCTATATAGTTATCACTTTCTTCTAATTTAGCATTTCCAATGCACTATCCTATTTCTCAGCCTATACTTCGCTCAATATATCTTCTAGCCCAACCTTCTGACTCATCTCAAACTTCTTCTACTACTCCTTCTAATGCACTATGCTATCTCTCATCCTATACATCTATCAATATATCCTCTACATCCACTCTCTCATTTATCCCAAACCCCATACCACTAATATGATTGCCAAAATAACCCTTTCTAGATTCTCTCCTACTCTACCCCTCCTTGCATCATCTGACACCTCTTTTACTATATCGATCCCCTAAAACAAACCTTTCTAAACTATTTCCTTTGAGTCCTCCCCTCCAAAACTCCTTTTTACTCATCCAAAAGCCTCCTCCTTTTGCTAAGACCTAAAAAAAAAAAAATTTCACTCTTTTATCCCTCCACTATCCTTTTCAATCGAAATTAACAGACTAACATGTTCACTTCTCAAATTCCATATTAAACTATACTAATATACTACCCAAATAACTGAATAACATATCCACTACTCAAATTACTTCATATTTTTTTACTATACTAATTTTCAACAGTAATCCTTTATGGGTTCCGGAGTGGCGTGCTACTCACCAGAAAAGCGATTCAACACCCATCAGTGGTAACAAGTGCTATTTGAATGCAAATCTTTCTTCCCCTTTTATCCCTCCGCTATCCTTCTCAATCTAAGTAACTGACTAATATCCACCACTGAAATTACTTCATATTTCACCATATTAATTCACCACTAATCCTGTGTAGGCTTCCTGAATAGCGTGCGTCAACAAGCGCTCTATAAATAAAAACCTTTTTCCTCCTCTATCCTTCTGCTATCATGCCAAATCCAAATAACTGACTAACCTATACATCACTTGAAATGTACTTGCATGTTTCACTATACTAATTCAACACTAATCCTCCATGGGTCCCGGAGTAGCGTGCTACTCGCCGAAAAATCGCTTTGACGCCTCCTCAGGGGTAGTAAGCGCTATACAAATGCAATTACAATACAATACATCATTTATCATGATGTCCTGTTATACCTTCTTCTTTTTGTGTGCCTTATAACAGAAAGAACAGAAAAGGCGCCACACAGTAAATTATAACAATCGATTCCCTGGGTATATGTACACCCTGGACGTTACCCGATTACGCCTGGGCGTAATCTGCCTTCGCCCCCTTCACCGCAGGTTCCATTGCATGCTTTGCGGCGCGCACCTACCTTCCAGGAAGAGATTTGTTCACTCGTAACTTTCGCAGCAATAAATCCGAAATATTGGGCATGCTGTCAGAGGTTCCGTTAACTTTTCCCTCTTCTTCGTCAGTGGACAAAGGAGAAACCGGGGACGGACCTGAGGGAAATTTCACAACATAAACTTTTAACTATTCAGCTCAGGTGAAATCAGGTACAGGAGTAAAAAACACTTTTAACATAAATCGGACTTAAAACAGAAGTTCTAATGCACACAGACTCTCCATCGTTTATGTTACGTCCTCACAGCGTCATTCTTAAGCGTTCATGCTGCAAGTGCTCTCTGGTCTCCACAGAACAGAGGTGGGGGGGGGGTCTACCTTTTGTATTCTTCATTTTATTTTCGGAAAAAAGAAGCTGTCAATACAACTTTAATGGTAATATTAATGAGAAGAGAACATAAACCTGTATTCTCCATGTCTTCCCTCCTTTTGCTGTGCTTAAGAATGGATCTCCTCTTCCACGAGGATGTGACGTAGGCAATGCGTGCCTGGCGATAAGCCACCCCTGGACCACAACAGTATGCCGAGGCGTCCTGTTTTAGTCCGCTGGCGGCTTATCCATCCCGCCAGAGCTCTCTGCATGGTACATGGGCCTGCTATAGATCGAAGCAGTCAGTGGACGCAAAAGGCACTAGTAAAATATGAAAAGGCTCAATAAAAGAGCCTTGCTTGATTTCCATTCCTGAGCTCGCCTTCCTAACAAAAAGGGATTTTCTGCTGGTAAATGTTTGATTTAACCATACAATAAATGAAATGGTTTACAATACACATAACAATTAATTAAAGTTAAAATCACGATAGTTTTTTTATTCCTCTTTGTAATTGTTTATGAAATTGAAAACTGGTTCAATACCAATTTTCTTTAAGCATAATTTACAGCATGCAGTGACGATAAATGGCCAACACTGATTTCACAGACTTGCTATAGCGAAAGCGTGGCGCACGTCATAGGGATGAGGGGCACAAGTGAAAGTGTTGTCTACAATTATAGGTTTGGCCTGCACGCTTAGCCAGAAAGGGCCTCTATGTCAGTTTTTATTTTTATTTCGAAAACACTTTAAATGTTTGTACACAAAATAAAACAGTCACTTATTCGGGATAAGCTTGATCTAACACTGTAATGAGCCCTTGTAAGTTAAGAGTGGACAGCCAGATATTGGTGGGTATTAGCTGTACAGGATAATGTTATTCACCAGGCTTTAAGGATCTATACCAACAGCAGCAATATAGTGTCACTGGGGTTTAGATGCACGAGGTGCCAACTTCACCCCAATTATGCTTGTTTATTGGTACCCAACCCCTGGGTAGGAAAGGGCTCAATTTCCCCAGCTTGCATTAGGGCCCATGGTAACCTCGCTACACTACTATTGTTAACCACTTATGCATCAGAGCCCTTTAGATTACTACACTCCAGTTGGAAAGACCAAGCATTCACTTGGTTCTCTTGATTAGCCAGCAGCGGCTTGGCTGAGCATTAAGGGTTTACTTCAGGAGGTGGCAGAATGTTAGTGTAGGAAATGACACTTTTTTGCATGGTGTACCCTCAGATGTTTGCCCTATCTGTTTTAGCTGGCTGTAGAACTCTGTGCACCTTGCCCCTGCTAACCAGTGTTAAAGGGCCTGTGCTACTGTTTTCAATATGTTGAAATTGGTGTACCTTAAAATGGCATATTTAACTTGCATGTAAGTCACCAGTATATGGCACAGAATGTACAAATGACATGTAAGTTAAATGACACTAGTGGTTTGCAGCACTACAATGACATTGTAAAACATGGCTTCAGGCCTACTATTGTTACCTGACTAAATCAGCTTTTAAACTGCAATTTGACCTGTCAAAATAACCCACTTTGCCATGCAACATATTAATATTAATAAGTCACCCTAAGGTAGGTCTTACTGCTCTTAAGGCAGGGAGAATGGTACGTAAAATTGGGACACCTCCAAATATAATGATAAACATGTGCTTACAATGAAAAAGCTTTAAAAGTTATTTTCACTGTTGCAAGGCTGACTGTTCCATTGAAAAACACTGGGATGCGATATTAAATCTAATAATACTTTCTCTGTCTAGGAAACGGCAAAAAATGTCATTCTTGGACTCTTGCAATATTTATTAAATGCACAATTCACTAGTGATGTTGGATTTTTAATTAATATTGAGGAAAAGGGTACTGTTAGAAAGTCATCTTTCCCCTTCTCAGAGTTCAGCTTTAAATGAGGTGTGGAAACTGCTACCAGAACAGAAGACAAAGGCTTGGGTATGGGTAGGTGTTTCTGTTCCCGTGGCAGAATGGCCATTCATACAATTCCCAGGAACTTAAGTATCTTCAGGCAAGGGATGGCCTTCCTTGTCCCAGACAGACCCCAGACGACCCCTGCACATGCCTATTCTTTGTCTTTCAGGTCAGAAAGGCTTAACTCACAGTGCAGAGGGAGCTGCCTCAGAACTGATTAGAAATTACCACAAAGGAGGGCTTTGCTCATTTTCCTGGCCACACCTCTGAGGTGGACACATAGGCTCTGCACAAGGGAAACAAGGAATTTGCTATCTTGGATTTAGGCAGAGAGGGGATCTATGCAATTTTCTGCTGTAAATTGCACAGGAAAAGCTGCAAAGTGGGTAGAGTTACCCCTAGGAACTTTTACTCTATTGATCAGGGAAGGGCCAGGAGTCACCTACACTCACAAGCTGGTGACAAGCATAACCTTGACATCCCCAGTACCCTCTTCACAACAGTACTGGACCTGTGCAAGGCCAAATGAGTAATGAACCTACTGTCTGAGACCTAAGAAGAACCCCAAAGTACTTCACCTGCTCTTTCTCATGTACCCACACAGAATACTCTCTGTGAAAGAATAGTATTTAGCCATGTCGGACTGAGCACATTTTCAAGAAGAGGCAAATTAGATAACACTCCCAGACTTACAGGTGGAAATGCCCCCTTATTTGTAAACCAATCAGTTGCCACTAACTGCCCTATTCCCAGATCAGCCTTTACAATGGGTGGGTCTAATACTTCATATGCACCCCCAGATCAGCAAAGGGAGAGTGAAAGTCATCATCTGCTGGAAGTTTCACATTCTCATTGACACTGATAATCATATCATAAACATTTCTTCCAAATATATGATTCTATGAACAGACCTACAGTATGTGATTAAGGTTTCCCTCACTTTGCCCTGTTAGGGGAGTTTGGAATTCTGCTGTTAACTGCTGCATCCGGTGCCTTTCTTTGTTTCAATACAGTTGAAGATGCTGAGAGGTAGGAGCCTTCTTTCTTCTCTGTTCAGGATGGTTGTAAAATATACAGCACCAAGTACAACTGATCTATAATTATTTCTTGCAGCAATGTGGAATAATTTGGCTTTTATGTGGCACTGCAACAACACATGAAATGGAATGGTGCCTCTGCCATGTAGGGAAAATATATTTTAATATAGTGATACTCCAGGAAGTGTGTCTTAAAAGTCCACAGAGTAGATAGTCTAGAATATAAAAAGCAACATAATACAAATATATGAAATAAGTACTGTGAAGCTTGCTAACATTGACTGAAAACCCAAGAGTTCACTATGCCGGTTTAGGCTGCATTTGCCAGGTGGAGGCCTGGGCAAAATTAGATTCATAATTTGTATTTTCACTTGAGAAAATATTACCAAAATGAAGCAAACTTATTTTTACTCAGCATTTAAAATCCGATTTAATGTAAAATCTGATTTTTTATAATTTTAGTGGAAAAGTAACTGTCAAAATTTACTTTGTGCTGTCAAAGTCAAACCTGGCTTAGAATCAGTTTTGCAAACCATCTCCTCCAGAGGCTCAACAACGCATACCTGGTTGCCTTTCAAAGGATAATGGATTGGTCTATAGTCTCAGAATGGCGGGTGCTGTCAACAACTGGCCACTTAGTGATCTGTCATCTGGGAGGTGACTTAAACAACTGATAGAGCAAAGGGCAACCTTAACATTACTTTTGTAGTTAGAGACTCACTGTGGACTTCAAATCAACTTCTCCAGACACCAACAATATGTAACACTGGTAAGGCATTCAGCAGCTACAATGCAACTATAAAGTAAGTTTAGCTGTTTTCAATTATACAAGGTGGGGATGGCAGAAGCAGAATACATATTGATTAAGTGGGAGCTGCTATCTTGTGAAGAGCACACTCAAGCCTGAAATGCATTAAGGACCTTGTTTCATTGAAAATAGCTAACCATCTTAAAATGGATTTTGGATTGCAAGCTGAATCCTATGTGGAAAAAGTAATGCATTAAAACACACAGAATAAACTTGAATAACATTGTTATAGCAGTTTATTTGGCAATAAAGCCGATGGGCCGTATATATAGGTTGGCAGGAAGAGTACTCTGTCACAAATACAACGGAGCACTCTTTTCGCCAACCTGAAGATCCATCTGCCTCATTTAGAGTCGGACAGACCTTCAATGTGAGGACTGCAGAGACTACTCTGTCTCTGCCACCAACACACACCTCTGAAAGCCCAACGGAGTAAGAGCTGCCTGAGGTTTGGCCATTTGTCTACCCACCTAATTTAGGGCCCAATTAGGATCGCGAGCGGACTTGAGTCTGTCCGCGACCCCTGAGGAGGAGGGAACGTCCGCAGGGGCTGCGGCGTTCCCTCCGAGCAGATTAGGATGTGACCGCAAGGGTGGCGGTCAAATCCACTATCTTTAACATTGTGGCGGGTGCAGCTTCAAGCTGCACCCGCCGCAAGGTGAAAAATGCATGCATCGCATTTGCATGTACAAAGTGTCAGGCACCGCGCGGTGCCTGCTGCTTTGTGCACGTAAATGCAGGGGGGTATCATAGGTACCCCCCATGTGCACCCCACACCCCCCTCAACCCAGGGGGCACGCAACGGGCCCCCGAAGTGACAGTCCGTATGCTTTTCCACGGCGGGAAAGCCGCCGCGGACAGAAAAGCATGTCTTTCCCACCATCCTAATATGGCTGGCGGTGTCTGATAGACACCGCCACCATATTAGGGCTTTTCCGCCACGGTCGGAAGGCAACCGCGGCAGAAAAGCGGCGGACGGACTTTTCGTCCCCTCAGCCATACTAATCTGGCGGGGGGACATTGGAGGCTCCGCTTTGGAGAATCCGCATCCTCCGGGCCGGCCGTGGCTTCCGCCGGCCCGGAGGATGCGGATTCTCCGTGATCCTAATGAGGGCCTTAGAGTGGAAGGCTACGTGGCCAGTTTTTACTGTCATCCCCACCATGAAAAACATAACGCTGAGGTGTCACCCACACCATGGGAGAATGTTCCTAAAGGAAGAAGGTAATTTTTTATATTTTAAAAAGAAAGTCCCGCTGTGAGAATTTCTTTTTGAAAATTAAAGAAAATTGTTAGCTTGATGTACGGCTCTGTCATGTTGCACCAAGAATACCCTCATAGTGACAGAGGACTACCATCCTCTTACTGGCTTCATGCGTGGAGCACAGTGGTGTCAGAATGCCATAGTTGGCGAATAATAACGACAGACCTTTTTACCTGTGAGACATGTACGCTTACATCCCCATTTATCCAAAGTTCCACTGCTCACGATGAAGCTGGAGTTCTTGAATGCCGTCCCTCACACATTGTACTAGGATTGAGGGTGTGCCATACACGAGTGATAGCGGCCGGTGAGTTCCATTTTGAAAGCCCCCAGCCTGGACCAGATTACAAATTAGAGGAGAGTTTACTTTCCCCCTGACAGCATATATGTATTGCTGACATCAGCTAGCAGAGAGGGCTTAACAGCAGATGCTATAGAAAGGAGAGAGGAAGCAGGCTTTCTTTAGAAGTGCCAGGGCCGTTCCTGATACACTAGCTGTAAATGATTCGGACTTCAGCTGCTATTAGATAGTTGGCAGGGGGCGCAGGATAAGGCCTGCAGTATCAGTTGTTATGGAAAGAAGTTATTTGAATAGACACAGATTTGTTTCTTTCTTCCTGATCTCTTTGAGGAGGGGTTGTAAATAGTTGGGTGCAGCCTGCTCACTCCACCTGGAGATGACTGTTCTGCTGGGCAGAGCAGTATTGCAGGCTAAGGTCATGTCTGGAAGGTGGCCTGGCCAGGACACATGAAATTGAAACTGACCCAAACGGTTCCAATAATACAGACCTGGGATACACATCCACCATTTGCAAAATCGGTATAAAGATGGGAGCCCAAGACCCATTGATGTTCGGTGTTGTGGAATCTTCTACTGAGGATGGGATACTTCATAGAGCACTTAGAGACTTTGATGCAGCCAAGGGTTGGTGTTGCATTGACAGCCAACTCTCCAGGGGTGAGGAAACATCGCTTGGAGTCCGATCTGAGGAGAAATTACTGAACTGTCCTGGGTGCTAAGACATCCTGCCAGTCAGTGAGCAAAGGAAGTGTCAACCCCACAGGAGGAGCTGCTAATGGAAGGGACTGCCAAAACTGACCTGAGGTAGGGTCAATCTGACAGAAACTCATCAAGTAACTGTACAGAAGGAATCGCGGTACTGCCAGTCTGGGCAGTGCGATCTTCATAATTTATCCTTGTCATAGCTACCATAGTACCAGATATCCAAGTGATAGGCCTGACCAAAGCTGGGATAAGTGCCTGCTGGCGGCCTGTATGTTCCACAAGTGGACTGGGTGACCGTGGCACTGCCAAAGTGAGCTGTTGGGTCCAGACCTATGCTGAAGAATCAAGGTTTTCACCTCAGTGCATTGTGTGACAAAGTTAGAGCTTGGTGACTGCCAAACAAAAGGATCATCACATCTGGGCATGTTGTAATCATGCCCAAGAAGAAGCACCAAGTAATCAGAGTAAATTGCTTCTTGAGCAGAGATCAACCACTGGCTGTTCAGAAGAGGGACACGGCAAAAGCATCTGCACCTGTCACAACCCTCTGACTAACACGTGACGTGGCCAGCTTCTACGCAACTCCCAATATAACTGTCATGTGATATATGGAAACTCTCTGCTGCGGGTGAGAATCTGCTGTCACGGAATAGCTGAATGAGGTGCAGTGCTGCTCCTACGCATTTGGTGAGAGACTAGAAGGGACTAGGACAGAGAGACTTAATGTTAAGACCTACCGTGGGGAATGCGACCAGACCAATAGGCAGTACTTTGCACTCTGGACCTTGGAGGTGTGTACCAACAGAAAGGGAGGGCACCCATGAGGGACAGGTGATGGGTAGCTGAGCCAGCTTGACAAGACTCCTGAAAGCATGAAGACTCACATATAAAACATGGGTATCCTTGCATTATTGTATGTGTAGTTGAATTATATGTTTCCTTGTAATATTATACTTATCATGAATACAAAGAGAAGCATTGGGCTGTACATTGATATTATTGTGCTGATGCTGCGGGGGTGTTGTTTGCTGAGCCTGGGTACCTCCACCCTAACCTCTTTGAGAAGGGTGCAACTGCTTGCTACCACTGAGCGTTAAGTGCAGAAAGGCTGGTACTTGACCCAGATTTCATAGTCATAGTGCGGTCACCAAAAATATACCTTTGTAGTAGATTCTTTGCAACCAGAAATGTGTAGGAAAACAAAAAGACCTAATTGAAAGTCCCAGTTTGCTGATGCGCAGTGAGCGTTGCTCTAAGTCTGACCAGATTGCTGTTGAGCTCCCACTGAAACGTTCAGTTTTTCTGTCAAAAACTCCAAGCATGACAAAGAAGATTTTCATAGTTGTCAAAGTCACTTCACTGCTGGGGCAGATGTGCTGCCTCCAACCGTGCCACAAAGGTTTTACATTAAGACTTAGCCACTTATTTGTTTCTGGAGATCTATCTGTGGATTAAAGGCTAGAAGCTGTGGTTGAGCATGATCACTCAGCTCGACGTGTTTGCCATGATATTCTTCTAAAGTCTTTTTCTTTGTGCCACGAGGCTCTGTGCAGGACAAAGCATGATGTCATGGCTCCTCAGGGCATGTCTTCTATGGCGAAGCTTCAGCACCTTATTCCAATCCTCATCGGGAGAAGGAAATAATGACTTTGTCCAAATGATCTTGAATGGCTCAGAACGTTGTTTCTGGTCATACCTGAAGCATTCAGGTTCTCTCTATGCAAGGACTCCTTCAATACAGATGCCCTGCAGATTCTAGTCCACAGGGGCCATCTGGGCACAACTGAAGTCAAGAGACTTTCTGGCTTTTGCAACACTGTAGGAATAACAGGAGGTCAACCTCTTGGATAACAGTACTAGTTCCTGGCTGCCAGTAGGAATCAGGAATCCATGTTTTTTGTCTCTCATCAGTAAGGCAGAGTCTTCTTTCTTCCAGTGTTATCTTCCCAGGGCCATGAGCGTTGAGGAGGCAGTGATGAGGCCCCAACTTATCCTCTGCACAAGCTTGTAACTAAAGAATTCCCTATTTCCAATCTTAGCAATTTTCTCACATAATTTCCATCTCCTTGAGCAACACTTCCTTTCTCAGTTAATCACAAACTTTCACAGCATCCCCCATCCAAAATGGACCAAGATTTCTTCTAGTCACTGGAGCCTTTCCCCTCCTTCTAGCCACTTCACTATGGAGATGAGGTTCCATCCCTCTGCCAGCGCTAGAAGAGGTCAGCTTTCACCATGAGAGCACAGGCAAGAAGTGAAAGGAGACACAGAGCATGACTGGGTTCAGTTCCTGATAGTCCCATCCCTGAGAGCAGCATTTGGGATCACCATTTCAAAGGAAGATCTGTGAAAGCTACCATTTGGATTGCCAACTTTTCCTTTCCCCCTCTCAGATGTACAAACCTTGATAGGTGATGGTGGTTAACACCACTCTACCTTCCTGCAGCCAAAGGTCAAACCATTGTCTTTCAGGAAAAGGGTTGTTAATAACCAGCTAGGGGGTTGTTGTCAGTTCCTGCAGCAGGGCTCTAAGGCAAGCTGGTGCTATCAGGAATAGAAAAAAGTTGGGAAATCGTGACAAAAATTATGTTTTCTCTCACAGCAACCAATTAGATTGGTGTGATGTCTGTGGGCAAATTGATTAATGGTTAGCTGTGAATCAGTTTTATAGACATCTAGTGCCTACATAATTTAGCCACTCATATTGGTCACCATGTGACTAATATGAATGGACCCAGAACTTAAATACATAGCATTAATACTAAGTTGGACAACTGGATTAACTGAAATGCCTGCAGTCTCTTGGGATAAACATTCCAATCTAGGAAAGTCAAACAAAGCTATGTGCTGATGCTGGGTGAGCTCACGCATATAACCATTTTATTTAAAATTCTGATCCCTGCAATGGTGAATTGGCTAATAGTTTAGCAATTAAAGTAAACAGGTTATCCACCCATTTCCAGACAAACTCAATATTTCAAAAGTAAGAACAAAAAAAATTCACAGACGAAATAGGAACAAACGTAGGAAATCCTGCAAACAGGTATACACTTCAGGCCTGTGGGTGTAATGGCCATTCTCAAGTACATGTAGGTCCACACTTAAAATAAGTTTAGTTTCTCACATATATAAACCTCCTCAGAATCTTGAAAAAACAATGTCTCTAATTTAAATATACAGCGTGTTATTTAAGAAGGTTTTGACAAATATTATGTACCTTACCTCTTTCATGTTCTGCTGCCTCACTGAGGTCTGGAAGCATTGGTACAGAAAGGTTCTGATTTCGCATCAATTTATGTTCCTACACGGAATAACAAAAGAGGTTTAATGAACTAGCACATCAGTGTACTGGAAGTAAAATAACTGCATTAATAGGTGCAATGCAGGTTGCACAGCTTTGAAGGATGTCGCTGATGCATTTACTGAATCAACTTTGGTCAACTTTAACCCTACTGCAATACATTTAGTAAGGACAAATAAAAATTGCTCTAGATCATCTTTCCTGTAAGACACATTCAACCCTTAATGAGTAAAGTAAACTCTTTCCTGGGAGAAGTCCATTGATGGAGGATGTAAATACTTCACTGGATGAAGTCAGTTGATAAATGGACGCAGAAGGCTGTGGTGAATCTGACTTACCATGGAGAATAATTTGTTTACACAACATTATTTATGAAGTGTGCCCCAATTTATTTTCATTGCCATATGAAACACGTGCATAACATTGATGCATTGATGCATATTGGAAAGCAGATATATTTTATGTTCCCTGTATGATCTGTGGAGCTCTGGCATGATCAGCAACCATGAAAAAATATACTTGAGGTATTCACTCTTCTGAGAAGAGGTACAAGAAAGAGAGGTTTCTTTTACAAGAGAGAAGACTCATTCTTATTACATTCCGCATGCCACCAGCTGCATGGATCCATACATTGACGCTTGTCAAACTTGACAATTTTCTATCAATCTCTGATGTATAAATGGCAGATCAAAAAGTGACAGGCGCTGCCTTTGGAAGTAAGAGGCCTGGCTCAGTTGTTAGGCTCCAACAGTCAGCTGTTAAGTGTTTGAACACACTTGATAGACAATACATCACATACATAGACTTCTAAGTGTTTACATCGGTTAAAACCTAAAATCATATGGGTAATTAGGTTATAGCATCCACTTACTTATTATCATTGACCTAGGTCCGACACTTGCCTCCTCTTCATGTTCAGCATTTCAACTTATCTGGTTGCCTAAGCCAATCTACGCTTTCCATTTAGGGCATTAATTATCTTTTGCTGCTCCCTGTTTTGGACATTAACATAGATTAACTGATTCTCTGGAGGGTATTACCTACTGTTTATTGTCTGTCCGGCAATTATTGACTTAGACAAAGGTGAGGATGCATAATGTTGTGAAGAGAAATTGAGAACTGTGAACACCTGGCAGTATGGGAGCAATAAGACTGTTAACACCCTCCCCCAACTTCACTAAACACACACCTATTCACCCAGGCAAAATCTGTTCTTCTTGTCTCTGCCCAAAGCTTAGAGTGGAGACAAACAATAGTAATTAGTGCGTATTGTTAGGAGTCTAACTGACTGAGCCAACCTGAACATCCCACATCAGGCACTAAACATCCCTTAACAGTGTTCTAGAGAACATGAATGTCAATTCACCAAAATGCCTGGGGTAGCAAAGTAAGATTGCACACCATTTTACCTTTACTTTGGCTCACACAGACATGCTTGCACATACTAACACATTCACACACTCTCGTGCACCTAAACACACTTTCACCCTCAAGCATGCATACAAAATACATTTAACAGCATTTTTTATGTAAACAGACATAATATTAAATCAAAAATATAGACAGGACATAATATCGAGTAAAAAATATCGACTACACAAAATATCGACCAGACATAATATCGACTACAAAAATATCGAGTTATATCGATATTAATAGCCAAAATATCGAATCAAAAATATAGACTAGACATAATATCGACTATATAGAATATAGACAAAAGAAAAAGGAAAATAAGGTAAGTTTTGACTACTTTTTAATAATTGTGTAATATAAATCTGTAGCGGGTAGTGGGTTTATAGGGGAATAGGGTGGGAAGTAATTTAAATAGAAATAAATAATTATGTAATTATTAATAATAATTGTCAAATAATTAATAATTGGTAATTAAATAAAAAATAATAGGTAATTAATATTAATTGATTAATTGATAAATAATAATTTTATAGTAAATTAGTATCAGTAGCGGGTAGTGGGTTTATAGGGGAATAGGGTGGGTAGTAATTTAAATATAATTAATTAATTATGTAAATTATAATTAATAGTAAAATAATTATTAATAGGTAATTAAATAAAAAATAATTGCTAATTCATAATAATTGTTTAATTGATAAATAATTAATTTATAGTAAATTAGTTTCAGTACTGGGTTGTGGGTTTATAGGGGAATAGGGTGGGAAGCAAATCAATAAATAATTAATTAATTAAGTTAATTAATTAAATTGTTTAATTAATTAATAATTGTCCATGAAAAAAAAATAATTGGTAAATAAAAGTAATTGGTATAGGAAAATAAATTTACTTGGTACTAATTTTACTATAAATTATAAATAATTATGAACTTTTGCCTATTTATACTGTTGTACTCACTGGAGTGGAAATAGTAATTTTGACCCCTACGCTATCCAACGTTTTCCCTACTGTTGCACCCACTGGAGTGGGAATAGTAATTTTAACCCCTACGCTATCCAACACTTTCCCTACTGTAGCACCCACTGGAGTGGGAATAGTAATTTTAACCCCTACGCTATCCAACGCGTTCCCTACTGTAGCACCCACTGGAGTGGGAATAGTAATTTTAACCCCTACGCTATCCAACGCTTTCCCTACTGTAGCACCCTCTGGAGTGGAAATAGTAATTGTAACCCCTACGCTATCCAACGCTTTCCCTACTGTTGCACCCACTGGAGTGGGAATAGTAATTTTTACCCCTACGCTATCCAACGCTTTAGCTATTGTAGAATTCACTACAGTTGTTACAATCATTGTTAACTATTTTGCTATGCTACTGTAAAATTATTATATATGTTTATTTAATATAAAAAATATATATAAATATATATGTATTATTTTTTTATATTTATTTTTAATTAAAAATAAATATTTATTAATATAACATTATTTTAATAATATAAAGTAAGTTTATAATAAATATATTTATTACTACATTAGTATTAACTTAATTTAAAGACATTTAAAAACAAGCATTTACAATGCAATAGGTTTCGCAGCATTAAAGTTTGATGGATAAGAAGCAAGCAAATGAAATAGACAAGAACGCCACTGAATGCTAATCAATGAGCGGACCTAAAGCCCAATCTAAATTTTGGTATTGTCCACAATATGTCCTGACAACAGACCGCTACAAGCTGGATCTTAACACACATACATACCTCTGTTACAAACCAAATTTAAACGTGTTTGTGTAACAAGATGGTGTACTAACCAACCAGCTGGACCAGTAATGCAAATTGCTAATTTACTAAGGAAGGATAGCAAGACGGGCATATAAAGACATGGATTTAAGATTAATTGCTGACTTAGCGGAGGTTAAAGGAGTAAAAAAAACGAAATCATTATTATTAGATATCAGTTCATGAACCTGATATTTTCGATCAGCTCAGGTAAGCTGCGAGGAGTAGCATTAAGTGTCACAATGAGATCCAAAAGGAAGTCGAAGCAAGAGTTTTGTTTAGCCTCTCTACCTTACTGAGCTTCTTCTACTCTCTTCCTTACTGAGCCACTGCTGCTCTCTGCCGTACCCAAATTCGGCTACTGTCTACATTAGCGAGTCTCTGCTACTCTCTACCTTACTGATCCTCTGCTACTCTCTACCATACCAAGCCTCTGCTACTCTCCACCTTTCTGAGCCTCTGCTGCTCCCTACCTTACTGAGCCTCTGCTACTCTCTAATTTAGCAAGCCTCTGCTAATCTCGACCTTAGTGACCCTCTGTTACTCTCTATCTTACTGAGTCTCTGCTACTCTCTACCTTACCGAGCCTCTTCCAAATAAACAGTGGTGTCATGGAATTTGAAAAGCCTACAGTTGTTTAGAACGTGGTGAAATGTAACTGTCATAGATAAAAAACTCACCACATGCAAAATGGCACTGATTACATGTGTTCTGTTTGTGTACTAATAAGCTGAACATAGATCAAAAATACACCAGTCACACTGTGCACGAAACTACAATTCCCAGAATGCCAAGAGCATTTGGCCACAAAAAAAAACAGAGGTAGCTGATTTATTCACTCTTGACAAGGGATCAAACATTAACTAAAACCATTGAGTTGTGAAATATCCCCATGCATGGTCACGTTCATTCACTGGTAGGCGAGCTAGTACCACTAAACGTTACAGCACAATATTTCTTATAGCAGGTATGAAGGGAATTCTGCTGTTCAGACCACGCGTTGCGGCAGCTACACAGTTTATAAAATGAAGGTGCGGGGCCCCTGCACCAGGTGATCTTGGGAAGCAAGGGGAGGGTCTGTCTTAGAGAGGAGCGTGATCTCACGTTGTATTTTTAGCAGTCTTTTGCTTTTATTCTTCGCCGCTTCTCCCGCCCTGTCTTCTCCCTATCTGGCCGGTGCTTGCAGGAGGCTGCTGTAGCCCGAGGGGACTCTCCTCACGCATACCTCTGTTGACACAGTTCCTGCGCAGTGCGCGAGCTGAAACGCCACATGCTTAGGGACTGCTGGGCTCGCGCTGAACCTCGGGAGACCCCAGGACTGCCGCTTCTCACCTTCATTCTTCAATGGAAAACCGCTGAAAACTATGGGTTCCCCCGAAAAGCAGGTACAGCTATCCCCAAAAATACCTTCATAAATAGTTTCCTTCTTTGTTATCTTTAAAACTCGTCTTGCGAAGGGGTTTCCTGGTGCAGAGAATTTTTTTTAGCAAGTCCTTTCCACTGTGGTTTCCTACAAGACAAAATCCTAACAAGTCAGGTCCCGGGCCGCGCTGTGATTGGCTGACGTCACGGGGGTGTCCCGGGCCGGCAGCCAATCACAGCGCGGCCCGGGAATGACGTCACGGGGGTGTCCCGGGCCGGCAGCCAATCGCAGCGCGGCCCGGGACAAAGGGGCGGGGCTTAAAAAAAGCACCAGAAACGCCCCCGAATCGCGTTTTCAAGAGAAAGCGCGATTGACAGCCTCTGTCTCCCAATGGCTAGCCTCCATTTATGGAGCTAGCCAATGAGAGGCAGAGGCTGTGCCGACATCCATACTGAAGACAAAAGTTTTCAAACTGGGAGGGGCACTTCGTGCCCCTCGCCAGGTCAAAACCTAAAAAGGCTGATGCTGACCCCAAGGATCTTAGCAACTACAGACCTGTATCCAATCTTCCTTTCCTAGCAAAATTACTAGAAAAATGTGTTCTCCGTCAACTCACCCACCACATGTACATCAACAACCTCCTTGACCCACACCAATCAGGCTTCAGGAAAGGATGCAGCACAGAGACTGCCTTCCAAAATGTCATAGATGATATGCACAAATCACTGGACAAGAACCGCTGCTGTCTACTCATACTCCTGGACCTTTCGGCGGCCTTTGACACGGTCGACCACAAACTGCTCATAAATATTCTCACAGATAGGGTAGGTGCCAATGGGGTGGTTGCACAGTGGTTCACCTCCTTCCTACAAAACCGATCTCAAAGAATAAAAATAGGAAACTTCACGTCCGACCTACACCCTATAACTAGAGGTGTCCCCCAGGTGTCAGTGCTATCACCGCACTATTCAACATCTACATGGAGCCACTCACCATCATCCTCAAACAAGCCAGCAAGGAAAAGAACCCGCAAATCACGGAATGGTTAAAGGCTATTGATGCTCTAGACTGCACCCTCATCCCAGCAAACTCAGTGAAGTCATTGGGTATCACTCTGGACCCTAACTTGGATATGATTAAACACATCAAGAGCACTGCAAAAGGTGCCTTCTTCAACCTAAAGCTATTAAGTAAAATTAAACCCTTCATCCCACCAACGGACCTCAAACAAGCCACGCAGTCACTTGTCCTATCCAGATTAGACTACGGGATCGCCACCTTCACAGGCACGGCCAAACTACACCTGGCTCCACTTAGAACAACACTAAATGCAGCAGCCAGAATGGTGTAGGAGTGAAGAAATATCAACACATCACTCCCGCGCTAACTAAACTCAAGTGGCTCCCAGTAGAAATGCGAGCTAATTTCAGAACCGCCTGCCTCACACACAAAGCTCTACACACTGGCAAACCCACCTATCTAGCTGCCAAACTCAAAAAAGCGGGACAGACAAGAAACCTAACTCTGTGCTTCTCATCCCTCCGAAAACCTGCAAACAAAAGACTCTATCTAGGCCCTTCACCGGAAATGCACCCAAAATCTGGAATGCCATTCCCATACATATTAGGACGAACTCATCCTACAGAGCCTTCAAGAGCCAGCTCAAAACGCTCTTCCTCAATCAAATCCTCACAAAGTAAAAACGGATCCTCTTTAACTCCCGACCACAAGACAAAAGACCCAGAAACTACGTCAAAGCGGATTAACGAACCTCCTTAGACCTTGGACTCACTATTTACCTGGGCACTCTTGGTGTAACAATCCGTTTACAACAATGTAATCGGTTTATAACAATGTTGTAAAGCGCTCCGATACCTCCGGGTCTGGCTAGAGCTATAGAAAACTACAAAAATAAAAAATAAAAATATGTGTGTATGCCGGGTCTGGTGGCTCAGTGGACGAAGGCGTACGCTGCAGGGACCTGTGTTCAACCTCATGGTCACAGTTTTTTTGTTGCTCTAGCCCCGTCCCCCACCCCCAATGACCCCGCCCCCACCAGTGCAGCCCTCGGCCACAAACCACACTGTAAATTTATCCCAGAGAGAAAGTTTGTGAGTACCCATGATCTACATGATCTTTGGTCTGAGATGGAGGCACAGAGCTTGATGCAAAATTAGATGGCTTGGTGTTCAAGAAGACTAATCTTAGTGTATTTGTGGTGATGAGATTGAAAGCCGTCCATGAGATTGAGGTTTTTTTCTTGAGCGCTTGAATTTCTCTGTGTCGGACAGTATAATTAATTACCCATGTCAGATACGCTATTGCTTAGTAGTAGATAGGGTTAGTGTTGAAGCCTTGCGATAGCCTCATGGCCTCATGTAGAGGCTTTCTGTCAATGAGTTTATGGTCTCTGGATTATACCAGTTTGATTTCTGGCCTCAGATGAAGCAACTGTACTGCTGCTGTGCCGCAGCCAGGATATGAAAGGGAATAAAATGTGGATTCACCAATCCAGAGTGACCATGCTCGAGATCTGTATGTAGTTTTTCCTGGTGCTAATCAGTTCCGGTGAGATCTTGGAATGAGAAGGAATCAGTATCAACTCCGAATTAAAGTCAAGCACTAAAAGGTTTTGCCTCGTGTTGCAGAAAAAATTACTGAACCACGGGCCATCAAACTGGGATTCTTACACCATCGGAGCAACACTGTCACGTATATGAATGCCTAATTACAGTAATCAGCAGCTGAAAGTGGCTAACTTCTGCAAAGTGTCAGGCTTGCTGCTGCACACCATGTCCTGCAATTTTCACAGCTTTTGATCCCTTTGAGCTACACATAAACGCGTTCGTTAAAATCTGCAATTTATGCAGCAGGTGATGGATTATGTGTTTAGTGCAGGAAATGTGTATTTATGTCCAAAGCACCGCCGCTGCCAACAGTGTTTTTCCAGTGGCTCTGCCTGTGCTCCACGGTCAAACTAGCATCTTTCCATTCTCCCGCATTTTCCAATTATGAGCGAGTTGGAAGGAAGGTACAATTTATCGCTGCAAATAAAATCAGACTTACACGGGTTTTTAATTTAACAGGTGTGATACATTATACCTATTCTGGGCTTCCGATGAATAACGAGCTGATTTTAATGTTTGCTGCACCAAAATCTGCAAGCCATGTTAAAACCTGTATGCTTTCCTCTTTTGAATTCCAGACGGTGTACCTTGCCGAAATCTAACAATACGTGTGGTTTTTATCGCACCCGGTAATTACCAGGTGCAGTAAACGCAATTCAACTTGCAAGTCCGAACCCTGCACAAACATGGATTTGAGATGGGGTTGGGAAACCCGACCCAATATTTAACACTGCACACTCATTTGGCCCTGGGTGTTTTTGCACGTACATTCACCACTTTTTACCACCGCCTGCACTTTGCTGAAAATCTTTTTTTTTGTAAGCAGGTTTATTTATTTATTTATTTTTTAGGTGTGCATTGCATTATTTACCACGTGCTCTCACGGCCTGCATAGTACTTAAAATGTTCCTATTACCCAACCTAAAAGAGTTAGGTTTTATTTATCATGAAAGTATAGAAATTTGCGTTGGCGATCCCAGAAGTTAAACCATTAACCTATAGATTCTTGCAACAGGTATATCCCACTGACGCATCTGGCCGCCTTCAATACATGATAGAAAAGAAGCAGCGTGCTGAATAGGACCTCGAAGCGCTGGCTCAGTGTTGAGAAACGCCCACGTAGAGCGCTCCAGGCCATACACTTATATGTCCCACCTGTGTCAACAATCCCACCGCACCCATGGGGAGATGCAGGACACGCACTTTAAAGCATCCTTAGACAGAGCACCCCGCCCCCACACTTTACAAATGCAAGGTCACAGGGGGCGCTTCCGCCTGGAAACGCTTCTCTTGTATCCGTCTGAAAAAGTATGAACAGCCCCAGCACAGACCTGCATATGGAGCTCAGGAAGAGGGTTTTTTATACCCCGAGGCGCTGCCAATGAAACCTAAAAGGGTCAAGTTCAAGAACGGGGCAAGTGTTTACATTATGATAATTCCCTCCACACATGCAATGACATGTATAACGATTGGGATTCTGTCGAGCACGTATGGCACCGAGATACTGAAAGAGTACCACAATGAAAGGCGCAAAAAGCAAGGACATGTATAAACACTGAGTTGTTGCTAAGAATGTAGGACAGGTCCCGGGCCGCGCTGTGATTGGCTGACGTCACGGGGGTGTCCCGGGCCGGCAGCCAATCACAGCGCGGCCCGGGAATGACGTCACGGGGGTGTCCCGGGCCGGCAGCCAATCGCAGAGCGGCCCGGGACAAAGGGGCGGGGCTTAAAAAAAGCACCAGAAACGCACCCGAATCGCGTTTTCAAGAGAAAGCGCGATTGACAGCCTCTGTCTCCCAATGGCTAGCCTCCATTTATGGAGCTAACCAATGAGAGGCAGAGGCGGGGCCGACGTCCCTACTGAAAACAAAAGTTTTCAAACTGGGAGGGGCTGTGCCCCTCGCCAGGTTCGAAACCTAAAAACGATATTTTTTACAGTCTATATTTTAGTAACTCGATATTTTAGAGTCGATATTTTTGTACTTACCTGTTTAAAGATAGCCAGTCGATATTTTGTCCATCGATATTTTGTCAACAATATTTTGGCAACTCGATATTTTTGAGGTCGATATTATTTCAATGATCCCATTTTTTACTTACCTTAGCTTCCTCATAGGGTCATATTCCAACTAATGTATTCCATTGTTTATTACACTAATATTGAATACTAGAATAATATCATTTACTATTTGTATAATATTTTTTTTACAGAAACCAGGCAATTGGAGCACCAACCAGCGTCCATTAGGAAGAGCAGACCCTGTGTTCCAGGCACTGATTTTGCCACCTCTGCGGGCAGGCGTTGCAAAAGCAGTGCTAGGGATGGCAAGGAGCAAGCCAGTGGCCGCACCTGCAACCCCTGCCGACCCCTAAATGACATCCATGCTAGAAAAGTGTTCTCCAACTAAGAAAAATCTATCTAAGCAATGATATCCAATCTGTGTTTGTTGAGACTAATAACATTATTATGACACAATGGTAGATGGTTTTGTTCTGTAGCATTACATTTTACAAAATAAAGCCTCAATCAATTAAGATTATTAGGTTTTTACATTTCTTGTTGCCTTTTCAAGGTTTGTGAATACATATCATTTGAAATATCCACTCACATTTGCTCCCTTTCTTGCTTTGCTTTGCTTACCTTTTTGTACTGATAAGAAATAGAAATGGAGGGAGACTAAATTTATAATTAATTGGTCCCTATATTTCCTTTCTTTCTATTTTATTTTGGAGTGGATATATATATTACCTTGTTTTTTGCTTTTGTTTCAATGTCATATATTTTTCTATTCACTTTATTCATATTCCAGATAAACACATACAAAAGACATGCCAATTCATAAAAATAAAATCGCTTAAAAACTGGTACTACTCGTGCATATTTTTGGTGCCTGAAGTAAAGGCATGCGAAGGGCTCGTTTTCAACTACAGAGCTGTAGTTAAAGTTGATTCAAACCGTCATTTTGGCACATGGTCCTTTTAGTAAACAACTTTTATTTTATTTCCAAAGTGTAATAAAAAAACATCTCCAAAACACAAGTCAGCTGCTTTAACTGGAATGATATTAATACTCCCTTCACGTCTTAGCCTCCGTTCTACCCTTATTTCCACATTCAGTCTTATATTGCTGCTTGTGCTGTTGCTCCGTTGGTTTTGATTGAATGCACTTTGTTGCATGCATAATGCAGTTTTCCCCAGTGCTTGGTTTGTAAAAAAAAAAGTGGTAGGCCCACTGCAGCTTGCATCACCCATTTCCATTGCCAGCACTGCCAATGACTGTACTAACACAACTAACCATTACACTCCTACAAGTGTGATAATCCAGACAATTCTAGGCCCCAAAACTATAATAGCTTGGGGGCAAATATTAGTCATTTTGATGTATATTTAATCAGTAAACAACTGTTACTGTGCTCATCTCTAAATCAGATTATCAGTCCCACCTTGTAGCAGACTGTCAGAAGTGAAGATGTTGACAATTAAGTGCCAACTTCCTGGTGCATTCTTGGCTCTTTTATATTACCTTCTCGGCCATCACACAGCAGTCCATATTTTTACACCTTTCATCATATGACGGGATATCGCCATCACCACATTAGAGAATATTTTATTATATACCTGCCAAGTCTACATAGAGCCAATCTAGATGATATGGAAAAGGTGGTCTCTAGTTAAATGTTTTAATCTTTTTATTGCATTTCTTTGCAAATGTAAACAGAACTTGGAACACAGAAAGGAACACAAATATTAGATAGTCGATCAGATATTGAAAGTTATGATATTGGTTAGGAAACCTGGCATCAATGAACAAAAGTAAACTTTCAGACTGAGAAAGTATCTAGTACCCTATAAATATTGTTCTTTATCTTTTCCCAGAACCTTAGTACCAGAGGGCACTCCCATAAAGTGTATATCGTTGTTCCCTTTTGACCACATCCTTGCTATGTCATTGTTGATCAACCCAATTTGCACTAGTTTATTTCTAGTATAATATATTTGATGTAGTATTTTTAGCAACTTAAGCCTGTATCCTATGCTTATACTATTTGCCTTGTGCTTCTGACCATTAGTTTTATTCCAATGAGTACACATCTCCTCCCTTCGCTCCATGGGTGACTGCAGTGTGTTCATCTGCTAGTTTTGATCATCCCATCAGATACCATTGCGACCAAAATGTTGGCCTCTCACACAGGCCATGGAACAACGTTCACTCCCACAAAGTAATTCCAGGTTTGGGATGTTCTGACAACAAGTTTGTCTGGTTGCCATCTGCCATGCCCTTACAACTGCTTTGGTGCTTTCTGTCATTTTCAATGACCTTTCCCTCTTATATAGCTCGGAGATAGCTCCTAGGTCTCATGGACAATCTATCAGCCAACAGGGATGGTACTGACTGTCAGACGAATGCCCAGTTGTTAAAGACCACTATCTGGTATGCTCAATAGTACTGACGCACAACAGGTAGTGGAAGCCCTCTCTCAAGGACACCCAGGCCAATGGTGGCAAGCGATAACCTTCTTGATTTCCATTTCGCAGCAAAGGTCAGACCAGCTTGTCTAACTTTCAAAGTATATTTCAGGAACCCTAAATGGAATCGAAAAGGGTATGTTTTCTATAACATACTGTATTTGCAGCCCTTCCCATAAGCGAAGGTAGGACATTCCTCCATACTTACACATCTTTCTTAAATTCCGTAGGAGGTTTAAACATGTTTATATCATGGAATATTTCCCTGTCTTTTGTGGCAATGATACCTCAGTACTGGAAGCCGTCACTAACTATTTTAATGGGATATCCCCACCCAGCTGATGGGGTTCATGCTCTTATTGGGAAAAGTACTAATTTTACCCAGTTAATATGTAGAATTTCATCTATATATAGTTACCCTTCCTAATCCAAAAAGCTGGTGTTTTATTATGAGATCAAAGAGAAGTGGAGACAACGGGCATACTTGTCTCATGCTCCTCCCTGGTATAAAGGGTTCTGAAACCACTCTAATGTCCTTTACTCATATGTATCAGGATATGAAGCCTGGTCTAAAGCACATCCTTTCCAGGATGGCCAATAGGAATTGTCATTCCACACAGATTTAAGGCCTTTTTAGCATCGAATGACAGGACTGTTGTTGGGTCTAATATTGTTATGATTCAGTCTAATTAGCCAATAATATTGTGAGGTAACAATAGTGCATGCAAGGCCAAAACGGTCCTAAAAAAGCAAGAGCTGTTCATTTACGAACAGGACATATTATTTGAGTAAATGGGAGCAACAGTCAACAGTTTCTAATTGTATGACGGGTCATTGGCGTAATAAATCATTTATTTATAAATATATCAAAACCTTTGAAATATAATTCACATGCTCACTTATACACAAAGTGAAACACTGATACATATATCTAAATATTTAAACATTACTCGCTAATATATGTATTCACTAAGATACACTTAATACACTTAATAAGCCAGTTAACCAATCATTTTTTTTTTAAAAGCATCCATTTAGACACTTATTTAAACATTTATTCTTCCATCGACCTTTACATATACATATATAAAACATATTTATTTTTCAGAAAGACACACATTCACTGGATGGTGTCATCAGTGATGTCATGAGTGATGTCACTGACCATGTCATGAGTGATGTAATATGTGATGTCATCAGCAGTGTATTGCAGGGGAGTCCAACTAACTATAATGTGGTAATTTCAATGGTTTTATGTGAGTTTTTTTTTTGCGCTGGAGCGCTCCCGGTGCGCGTATCGGTAGGCGCACCGGAAAGCGCAGTCTTGCGGCGCGCCCCGGAGAGCGTAGCGGTGAGCGTCCCGTTTGCGCTATTGCTGCGAACGAACACATCATCGTGACGTATCGCGTAGCCGCGTCCGCGTGATACGCACGGCGTAAGCGCACCCAGAAGCACCCGAGCGCATACGATCGCACTACGTAAGCGCCCCGGGGCGCGCAGCGTAAGCGCGTCGGGTCATGTGACCTGAAAATAACAATTTTCATTGGTTCAGGACAGTTTTGTTTTCCAAATGATGAAAGCCCCCACCTTTTTTCCTCATTCTCACTTTGTACTTTGACTGAGGAAGACCTGTTTGCAGACCTATTTGTACCTATTTGTACTGAGAAATGGCTACCGTAGCAGCAGCAGCAGGAGCATCTCAACCACCACCACCACAAGGACCACCACAACACCACAGTGGTGGAGAAGAAGAAGAGGAGAAGGAGGAGGAGGAGGTTCCTGCCTGAAGAAACTACCCCCTATAAGCCAAAGGAGCACATTGTCTGGGAGTTTTTTAAAATCCCAAGGGGCCTAAAGAAAGTTAAAGCGCCAAAGGTTACTTGTCTGATCTGTGGCACTGTACTTTCCATGAGGAACCCTGCCAAAAAGTTTTCTTTTGGCAACAACACTATGATTCGCCACATGCAACGCCGGCACCCAAACAACTATGCTGCGGCAGAGGTCAGAGAACTGACCAGAAACCCTCCCCAATCTTCTCCCAGCACCTCCCAAAGTAAACAACCCACTCCATCGGGTCCAGAGACAAGGGAGATGGTCCCAAATATCCAACCCCAGTTTGGAGATTTTAAAATAATTTGTAAATTTTGTGGGACTACAATTTGCTACGGAGAGCAAAGTATTAAACTCATCAACCATGCTGGAGACAACCACAACTGTAAAAAGAAACCTTAATTTTTTCCTGGTTTTTTTTGCTCCAGTTGAGCTGTATACAATTCCCTGTTTTTTGTTTGTCCCCATAAAAATTACAAAAAAAATATAAAATTGTTCATAAAAGCCAAAAAAAGTAAAAAATGTTCCAAAAAACAATAAAAAAATATAAAACAACAAAAAGAATAAAAAAACAGTTCTTTTTAGAACTACCTCCAATTTATAAAAAAATGCTACATTTTAAAAAAACTCTGTCATTCTTTTTTCCCCATGGTACGCTCCCCGGTACGCTCCGCGGTGCACGTACCGGGCGCTCCCCCCACGCAAATCAAAAAAAATAAAATAATAATTTGCCCCGCGGGGGCCTTTTATGGCCCCCACATCAAACCTAGGGGGTCGGGGGGGGTCTACCCTTCCCCCTTTTGGTCATTTCCCCCTTTGTTTTTGCCACCTCTTGTGTCTCGATCCTACTGAGACACATGATGGCGGCCGCTCCGGACTGTTTGGAATGTTGACAGACACCCGAGAGCCAATCAGCTTTCCGCTCGCGAACTCGCGTAGCGCGCTGGGGCGCGCTTATAGATATATATATTTATTTGAACCTAAATTACTCAAAATCCACTGAAGCACATATCTTGAGACATAGCACAGGCACATCGGGCTACCAGTCCCTACAATTTTGCCAAGTTTGGTGGAAATCCATTCAGCCGTTCGGGCTAAAAGTGAGTCCAACCGCCCTATGGAAATTAACATGGGGAAAACACGTTTTGGGAGCCCCCTTTTATCTCGGCCCCCGCTTGACGAAACCCCCCCAAACTTTCAGGGAAGGAGCGGAGCAAATTTAAGGAAAAAAACAATCCTAACTATAACTACTATGGCATTTTGGACTGAATCAATTTGTATGCTGTTTTAAAGATGCGAAGCTGCAGCTTTCACTAATAAATGCGGAAACCATACTTACCTGCTGTGAGGTTTCTTCCAAGGGGACAACTAAGGGGCAACTCTTGTTCGACTTGATATATATATATATATATATATATTTCCACAAACGATCCTTTCATGCAATGAGAGCGCTCCACAGTGTGTGCTCGGCCCGAGGGCTGGATCAAAGCCCAAAGTTCAATTGAAGCACAAGGAGGGCGGCACAACCGGATACTTTTTAAGAAGCCTTTATTAGCACTTCACAACACCCCACCGACGCGTTTCAGCCTCACGGCTTTTCTCACGGTCAGCAAGTCCTTTTTTACCTTCCATTTATATACTGCCCCATGTTAGCCTCAAAGTGGCATTATGGGATACGTAGTTTATGAAACAATTTGTTAAAAAACACAATTATGACAGACAAAGGACTGGTGTGTTCTACTCGTTCATGTATAGTACATTGCGTCCAAAGTTGGTTTCACTTAGGGCATCTATCGTTTCATTATCTGTCTATATACAAGTAAGTTTATCATTGTAGTATCCGGTTGTGTCGCCCTCCTTGTGCTTCAATTGAATTTCGGGCTTTGATCCAGCCCTCGGGCCGAGCACACACTGTGGAGCGCTCTCATTGCATGAAAGGATCGTTTGTGGAAATAAATTGCAGAGAGGAGCGCCCGATTACCTACGTGGAAGAAACTGCTTGACTTCAGAAGGAAACGCCCTCAGTTGTCCAGCGGAAGAGTCGGGAGGCTCGGCTGCGGTTTTGGAAAAGATCCACAACGAGGTGAGCGGATTCGAGCAATGAATGCGGCAAAATGAGTGGGTAATCGAAGTGGCTGTATTTGAAATAACGGTGAGGACGCCGTAGCGTATACGATACGTACGGCTGATTATTTCAAGTCGGAACGGTGAAAGCGAAGCGTTTAAAAATCACTTACAAGTGGAACACTCTTGCAGTAAAGATGTGTTCTTAATAAGACTGTTAAGAGTAAATTACAATGGAAGCGCGTGTTGCTAAACGCGCTACAAAAGCGTCCACAATGTTTAAATCCGGGGCTATAGTGGTTGACGTTGCACGAAAAACTAAAACACCTGAAAATGACAATGTCACGCTAAAGCAGCAAATCAATGCACTTGAATGCTTGTACAAAAAAGAAGTTAATAAAAGCTGGGAAATCATAACGCTTGAGAACTATGTGGAAGTCAAAAAAATTCTGCGAGGATTAAGAATATTTACCATGCCGACACACCCTGAAACGAAGGAGGAACTGATCATAGAATGGCTAGAAAATAACACCACGTGCTCTTTAAATATGATGCGCATTCTCATAAAACATGCCAAAATGGACATTGACGATATCACTGAAATAATCAAAGCGCTGGAGGAACTTCTCTCAAAGGAAACTAAGCAAGAAAAAGTTACTAAAATGAGACAAGAAATGGAAGTTAGACTGGATCAATACGAAGTTGAGATACAAGAACGCAAGGAGCGTAAGTTCAAAAGGGATGAATTAGACTGTCTACATGGTAGAATCCTTACGTTCGCACGACGCTACGACAACTTGAAGAAAAACTTCCCGCCTAACATACAGGTATCGAGTGGAAGTGAATCTGATGCGAGTGTAACCGAAGCAACTCGTGAACAGTCAAAAAACTTGAATATTTTAGAGGAAGTAAGAATGGTGAACCTAGAGAAAAATATCACCGGAGGAGGAGGAAGAGGGAGAATGTCTTTTCAGAGCAAAGGGAGAGGAAGAGCCACACAAAACCAACCAAGTCCCTCACCAGCACCTGCAAAACCCGCAGGTCAAAACAGCGAAAGAAGACAATATCCCCTCCGCAACAGGAAGTGACTAACCTGATCGTGAATCTCTCACAATATCAACTAACAGATGAAGAACAAATGGTTTTGAATAAAGGTTTATCATTCTGTCCGGAAGCTCACTTTGATTATCCTCAAATGAAAATCAATCTATATAAGTTTGTGAGAAAACTAAAATTGGCAAAAGTTCACGCGAACAAAGTGATATCAAACAATTTGAACAACATGACAGAACAAGCAATAGAGGAGGAATGCACAACAACTATCGAACAATGACCTGATTTAAGAGAGACATTCGAGGCAATGTTTAACCCTGTGGGCGATACAATAACAGACTCACAAATGTTGGAACAAATGAACAACAAAACCAATCAAAGTAAAAATACTGGACTAAAGAAAAAGTCTCGATTCTATCCAGTGCTATCACCAGGGAACAAAATTGATCTGTTCTCAGATGCCATGACAGAAGCATTGGATAATCTCGTAAAGGTTAAAGACAATAAAAGAGAAAATCTGTCAATCAAAGAACGAAAGGCAATCCAGAATCTGATGGACAACGCAACAATAACGATTAAGCCCGCCGACAAGGGGGGGAATATCGTTATTTTAGATACCAGCGACTACATCAAAGAGGCCGAGCGACAGCTCAATACACTACAACACTACAGTAAACATAAATCCAACCTAATATTGAAAAAGAAGTCTGATTTGAAAGAACTACTGCAAGGTTGGCATGCAAAAGGATTGATAAATGATGATGAAAGGAAATATATGACCACGGAGTATCCAATTACTCCGTGCATCTATTTTTTACCTAAGATTCACAAAACACTGATCAATCCGCCAGGAAGACCCATTGTCTCGTCATGCAGTTCGCTATATGAGAACGTCTCAAGGTATGTTGATACCTTCCTTGCTCCTATTGCTCAGAGTATGCCATCCTACCTGAAGGACACGGGAGACTTTTTGAGGATCCTAATGGATGTGACATGGTATCCAGGCTACCTTCTGGTGACAATTGATGTTGTGTCACTCTACACATCAATAAGACACAACGTAGGCTTGAAAGCTTGTAAACATTTTTTGAAGCAACGTAGCATTAAGGAAATGGATCACACATTAATGCTCTTAAGAATGATAGAATTGTGTCTTACGAACAATGTGTTTCTTTTTAACAATGATCTGTACAAGCAAGAGTGTGGCACTGCCATGGGGATATCTTTTTCTCCGAATTACGCTAATATCACCATGGGATGGTGGGAAAAGACAATTGCATGGAACAATACCAACCAGGAAGAATTAGATCGAATAATTCTTTGGGTCAGATATATTGACGACCTTTTCCTAATATGGAACGGCACAAATTATCAATTCCAAAAATACTTTGCCACACTGAATCACAATGAGGCTGGGCTGCAATTTACATGCTCAACAAATAGAAGAGAAATAGACTTTTTAGACACCAAAGTCTACATCTCCAATGGCATACTTGAAACCACATTGTTCCGTAAAAAAACTGCAACTAATAGTGTGCTACATGGCACCAGTTTCCACCCGAAGGCACTACTGAAAAGCATCCCATATGGAGAATTTGTACGACTAAAAAGAAATTGTTCGAAACCAGAAGATGCCGAAAGCAAAATATATGAAAGTAAAGCCAGATTCCAGTCAAGAGGATATAAGGACTATGTGCTAAAAAACTGCAAAAATAAAGTGGACAAAATCAGTAGAGCAGAGACTTTGATTGAGAAGCCAAAACCCCCGCAAGACAAAGATCCGCCAAGATTCGTTACCACATACAACAAGGAAAGTGGAGTAATTGCCAAAAAAATGAAAAAATACTGGCACCTGATAACCAGTGATCCAGACATAGGGTCAATGGCTGGAAAACATCCTTCCATCACGTATAGAAAAAATACCTCACTTCAGGACCTATTAGTTAAAAGCCACTTCCAGATTAAACAGCAACCCAAATTGTGGACAGAACAAAATATAGGCTTTAAACCATGCACCTCATGCAAAGCGTGCAAAATAGGCAAAGGAATGAGAAATGTGATAGAACCGGATGGGAAATGCATGCCTATAAAGCAATACATTACATGTACATCAAAAAACGTGGTATATGTCATTGAATGCAAATGTGGAATGAAGTACATAGGATGCACCACGTGTATGCTGAAAAAGAGAATACTGGAACATATCCGTGCTGTAAAAAACTCCAACATACTGTATGCTACAGCCAAACACTTGAGTACTTGTCAAAATGGGGATTGGGGAGCCATGAATTTCTATGAATTGAAAATGCTCACCAAATTGGAAAGAGGAGGGGACACTGTCCGTCTTCTTCGACAAATGGAATCACGGTTCATTGTTCGGTTCGGAACAAAGCATCCCAGAGGCATGAACTTTGGAGAGGACCTCCACATACATCTGGAGTAAATATGAACTCAGCTGGCCAATAATTAACGAAAAGGGTACTACACCCAAAACAATGATAAACTTACTTGTATATAGATAGATAATGAAACAATAGATGCCCTAAGTGAAACCAACTTTGGACGCAATGTACTATACATGAACGAGTAGAACACACCAGTCCTTTGTCTGTCATAATTGTGTTTTTTAACAAATTGTTTCATAAACTACGTATCCCATAATGCCACTGTGAGGCTAACATGGGGCAGTATATAAATGGAAAGTAAAAAAGGACTTGCTGACCGTGAGAAAAGCCATGAGGCTGAAACGCGTCGGTGGGGTGTTGTGAAGTGCTAATAAAGACTTCTTAAAAAGTATCCGGTTGGGCCGCCCTCCTTGTGCTTCAAATATATATATATTCACTAAAAAAAACATAGGTTTTAGGCCTTACTGGTGATTTGGATGATACGACTCAAACTTAAGGTCTACATTATCCATCCCACCCTTTTTTAATCAGATGCTCACGCCGATCTTTATTAAAGTTTGGTTTGGATCAGCGTCCGCACCTTTTTTAACTTTATCACTTTCTCACTTTATTCACTGTTTTTATTGAATCCAGCTCCACTGCAGATGCAGGTGTTGTAGCACACCAGATAGGTCTTTTACCTGCCTGGTGAAAACTACCCAATGATGAAGCATGTCACCCAATAGTTGGGTGAGTGAGGGTAATATATAAAATAATAATTATTTTTTCACATTTCACTTCACTTGAAAATGTTTGTTTTCTTTTCCAGTCACTCCTTTGTTGTTAATTATATATATATATATATATATATATATATATATATATATATATATATATATATATATATATATATATATATATATATATATATATATATATATATATATATATATATATATATTCACTGAAAAAACCATAGGTTTCAGTGATGTCACCGACCATGTCATGATTGATGTAATATGTGACATCACCAGCAGTTCTTTGCGGGGGCGCGAGGTATTGTTAGCTCTACTAGCTATAACATTCAAATTTCTCTGGTTTTGTATGAGTGAAATGTCCAACTAACAATAACGTCCCTGAAAACTATGTTTTTTCAGTGAAATTCTAAGGTTTTTTAAATGCTATTTTCTAACTATAACGACCCTGAAACCTGTTTTTTTCAGTGAATTTCAATGTTTTTTTAAATGCTAATTTCTAATTATAATGTTCATTAAACCTATATTTGTTCAGTGATTTTATATTGTCATTCCATTCTCAACCTGGTGAAAACAGCTGATATCGCCAGTTTTCCAGCAATAGCTTCAGCAAAAAAATCTCCATGAATGAGAGCAACAACTAATGCTAATAATATGCAGAGTAGGCGTTGCCATGCAAAAATAACACGAAAACACCACTTCCCGATATTTTCAACGAGCAGCCAAATCTGCAGTGCGATACAAAAACAGGCGATAAGCCGTGTTAGCAGTAATAATCTAACATCTGCCTTTTACTGGTGTAAAGCAGGATGACTACCTACAGTGTGACAGGGAGCCCAGCCCAGATCACATCTGAAGACCAACACATGTCATAGAGCTACTGATCATGCACCTCCGACACCCAAGAAGGCCACAACACCCACTGCCACCACCCTCAGGGCCTCACCCTGAACCACCCCCCCATTACCACAGAGGAAGCACACAACAGAACAGCGGACCTTCCAAAAACAGCATGGCCCCTCAGCCACACAATAGCTGAGTGTTGGAAGATGTGGCAACCACACGTGTGAAGGACGCAAATCACCCACCAACAATAATGCCCACAATACCAAGTGTAGCGGTGATGTGCTGAGTAGACCTCACTATGCAGAGTACAACCTCTCCATGTGGACATATACTGCTGGTGCTTGTAGTGTTGTGGACAGTGGATGTTACCTCAGGCAGTGGGGCCAATCTCGGTCATGTACCTGAGTCGTCATCCCCTGTAAGTGAAAGCACAGTGGGATGGTCCAACATTCGCCACTCCAGCATAGAAGTGAGACTAAATAGGCTGCAGCTCTGGGCGTGGTTCACGTCTGTGAAGGCCAACACGCCTGCCAGAGCGGCGGCTCTCACACTGCCACGTGGCCACCGCCATGACCGCGGGCCTCCTCTACACAGGCCCCTGCAAACACAGCACAGCAGAGTTATGTCTGTACAGACTACTGCCTTTGACATACACTACAGACAGCAGGGCTCACAATTCAGATTGAGTCCCGATTGCAGATGATGCAGTCCAGTAGACAAGACACATTGCTCACAGTGCGACCCGATCGGACCACGCATCATCGCAGGCTGCGTACACGCTGAGCGCCACACTACCACTAACTCTATGCAGCTCAAGTCAACGGCACGTGGCTGTGGGCCCTTCCTGACCACTGCTTACGGTCTACACTGCGGTCAGCAGGGCTCCCAATTCAAGATTACCGATGCAAATTGTGTAAGAGACTATAATCGGTTAAGAAAACCAAATGCTCCCAATCTGTGCAGCTCAAATGAGCGCCACGTGGCTGTGGCCCTTTGCTGACCACTGCCTCCGGCCTACACTGTGCTCAGCAGGGCTCACAATTCAAAATAAGTCTTCATTCATTAATTTCACAATCCAGTAGGCAATGAACTATAACGTCCTTGAAACCTATATATTTCGACAGTGCATTCCATAAAAGTTTCATCTTTTGTTCCATTAACCCACACTGCAGTCAGCAGGGCTCACCATTCGAATTCAATCTTGATTTATTAATTACAGAGAGAATTGTACTCTGTCCTCAAATTTTGTGAAGAGGAAGTGACAAAAAGCATTCCTCGATGTCTGTGCTGACTACTGCCTTTGATCTACACTGTGGTCAGCAGAGCTTACAATTCTGATCGCATTACGATTACAGATGAGGTAGTCCACTAGCAACAGACATTGCTACCAGTGAGGCCCTCCCGGACCACGCACCATCGCTGGCTGTGCACACGCTGAATGCTTCTGATGCCCCTATCTCAGTGCACCTCAACTCATGGACCCTATATAATACAATCTTTTGTGTATAATTTCAGATCTGCTGCCCCTACCTCAGTGAACTGTAAGTCATGGATCCTTTATGATCGAATCTTTTGTGTATTATTTCACATCTGGTGCCCCTACCTTAGTGCAGGACAAATCATTGACCCTTTATGATTGAATCTCTGTGTGTGATCCGATGTATACTGTCTTACTTGTTGCCAGCACCAACCATTCCCTGAGGACTTGCTTACACTCACCCCACACATCACTGGATATGTGCCCCAGGTTATAAAAAGGAGTCGAGCGCAAGTGCCCATACCCAGTTTCACTATCTATCTAACTGTGTCCGTGTGTTCATTATGTATGCATGATGCTGCTCCTGGGCCCTACCACATTACATTGTTCTGTGGACAGCATATGCAACCATGTTACCGCTGGCAGTGTGTGGAACACTTTGGTTATTTAACTTTGTCTTGGTCATTGTATAAGTACATAGGTAGAGACTTGACGATTAGAGTACTGCAAGGAGAGTGTATAGTGAATTTATAAGTGCTTGGGGATTGGCAGAGTGATTGTATAAGTACATATGTTGGCGCTGCCTAACCCCCGAGTACAAGCTTGGCCCTAATTGCCTGTCCTCCATGTGCCAAAAATGGAAACTTCAACTTTGCATAGCCCTGTATTGCTGCAGCTGCAACACTCTACTGAATGTGCAATAAACATTAAGCATGGGCGGAAAATCCGTTTCGCTCGCGGATTTTGCGGATTTTCGGTAAATTCGCAATCCGCGAGATTCGCGAATCTCCCGCAAAATCCGCAAATCCGCGAGCAGCGGATTTTGCTCGCACTGTTCACGTGAGTTTGCGGCTTCCCAGTACAACTTCGCGCCCCGCGAATAAGCGCTAAATTGCAGAAATACGATCTTAGCAAAACTGAAACTACTTACCAGGTTCAAAAGTTCAGGCTCATCATTAGTAGCCATTTCCTGTAGTGCTTCCTGAGGGGCCCCTCCAGAGTTCAGTTGCCTACTTGCAACTATTATGTGACACTGCTCTGAACCTCAGAATAGTTACACATATGCCACAAAGGTCCTGAATTACAGCTAAGGGAGACAAGCAGGAGCCAGGCTGGAAGTTCAAATCCATTAATCAGCCCCTAATTCATTATTGTCAGTTAGGGCAGGGCAGGTGTTGTAACTAATTTTGCAACAATGAAAGCACTTAGCAAGTGCAAAAGATCACTAATCAGGAAGCACTAAGGAAGCAGGTGCCAGCTAAAAAAATATTCTGTGACACATTAATCAGCCCCAAATTAATTCAGGTCACTTGAGGCAGGGAAGGTGTGCTTTGCTTTGCCACAATAATGTACACTGACTGGACAACCAGAGGGTGCTGTGATGAAACAGAGGGTGGCATGGGTGGGCCAGAGGGTGGAATGAGTAGTCAGAGAGTGGCAGTGGTGACAGAGAGTGGCAGTGATGAAGAAGAGTGTCCCAAACAGGCTGGACACGTAGAAACAACAAGTTCGCAAAACTTGCGACCCGACAGGTAAGTTCGCGTTTGCGAAATTGTACAAAACCCTCGCGAACTGGCAGAAACCCATGCGAACACAAAAAAAAAATCCGCAAATTCTTGAGAATTCGCGGATTTTGCGAATTGCGAGTTCGCAAATCCGCAAAATTCACGAACGCGAGATTCGCAAAATTCGCCCATGCTTAATAAACATTCATATCCACACAGATGTGTCATGCTGACCATCTTTCATGTGTGGAAGTATGGATGAATGTAGGGTCAGTGATTCCCCGTACCTTCCCTGTTGGCCACGTTGTGGGACTTGGGCCACAGAGTGACACATTGGCGCTTGCGACCCGGGTGACGGCAGCACTACAACAGGGACACCCACATCAGTTGATTCCTCATACAACCCAGGACGGAACCACGCCCATAGCTCCGGAGTCATTCTTCACAGCCTCACGCAGCACTGGCATAAGCCAGGCCAGCCCACTCTGCTCATGCTTACAGGGAGGGACGACACCGCTACATGGCCCACATTTTCATTGCAGTGATCTGCTGGTCAAAGGTCTAGTTGTCAGTACGCCGCAGCCACTCTCTCACGGCTGGTATACACCCACACCACACCTATCCAGCACAGGCATCACAGGACATGTGACCTTGCCAATAAAAAAGACCAGGAGCACGTGCTGTACCCCATTTCAGACTTGCTGGCACCAGATGCACTGCAGCCGGCAGAGGCACACCGCCACGGGACGGTGACTTTTGTTCCACTAAGGTAGGGGCACCGTAAGTGCTGAGAAGCCTGCAATGATGCCCCATCCCGGCGGTTCAGACAGGTCAGCTTTTGTGTGCCCGCCTGGACGGCAGTGTAGGCCTAAGCCATCAAACAACGGGGGCCGACCCCTACGTGGCTTGGCCTAGCTGGTCGAAGAGTGCCACCAGAGCTCAGCGGGTGTGCAGGCTGCGATGATGCGTGGCCTCGATACACCATCCTAGCAAACAAGACCCAATCTGAATTGTGAGCTCGGCTAGACCGTGTGTATGGCACGACTGAGGAGGTTGCTTCTGCACGTGGTAGACCCTCTTCGACACACGGCGGTGGCGAAAGGTGAGCAGTGAGGCCTGGGTGCGCAGGGGCGGGCAGTCACCTCTGGGCGGTGGGAGTGGATGGTGTGCAGCAGCCTTGGTGCGGAGAGGCGAGATAGTGATGAAAGCATGTGCAGTCGTATGTACTCTGCCTTTACTGATTCTATACTATGCTTCAGATGAGTGAGCTTGTCGGCTGCAGTATGTCCTGGCATGTGGTTGGAGACACACTGGTGGCGGAAAGGTGAGCTGTGAGGGTTTTGTCCGGAGTGTCTGCATTCACTCTCCCTCTCCATCTCTTCCTTTCTCTCTTTCACACTCTTTCTCTCTCTCTTCCTCTCTCTCACTCTTTCTCTCTTTCTCCCTCTCTCCCTCTCTCTCACTCTTTCTCTCTATCTTCTTCTCTCACTCTTTCTTTCTTTGTCTCTTCCTCTTCCTCTCTCTCACTCTTTCTCTCTCTTCCTCTCTCTCTGTCTTCCTCTCTCACTCTTTCTTCCTTTATCTCTCTCGTCCTCTCTCTCACTCTCTCTATTTCTCTCTCTCTCCTCTGATGGGTGCATAGCGCAAATCTAATCTTGCTTTTTGTCTTGCAGGCTGTGAGTCACAGATTGTAGACCCCCCGCTCCCCCTGAAACAGGCCTCCCGTCATGTGGCGATGATTTCAGTTCCACTGAGTTAGTGCCACCAGAACTCAGCGGGTGTGCAGGCTGCGATGATGCATGGCCTCGATTCACCATCCTAGCAATCAAGAGCCCATCTGAATTGTGAGATTGACTAGACTGCATGTACGCCACGGCTGAGGAGGTTGCTTCGGCATGTGGTGGACCCTCTTCGACACATGACGGTGGCGAAAGGTGAGCACTGAGGCCTGGGTGCGCAGGGGCGGGCAGTCACCTCTGGGTGGTGGGAGTGGATGGTGTGCAGCAGCCTGGGTGCGCAGGGGCGAGACAGCGATAAAAGCGTCTGCAGTCGTATTTACTCTGCCATTTCTGATTCTATACTATGTTTCAGATGAGTAAGCTGGAGGGCGGCAATATGTCCCGGCACGTGGTTGGAGACACACCGGTGGCAGGAAGGTGAGCTGGGAGGGTTTTGTCCGCAGTGTCGGAACTTAATCTCCATCTTCATCTCTTCCTTTCTCTTTCTCACACTCTTACTCTCTCTTTTCCTCTTCCTATCTCTCTCTCACTCTTTCTCTCTCTGTTCCTCTCTCACACTCTTTCTCTCTCTCTTCCTCTCTCTCACTCTTTCTCTCTTTCTCTCTCTCTTCCTCTACCTGACTCTTTCTCTCTTCATCGCTCTCTCACTCTTTCTCTCTCTCTCTTTTGATGGGCACATAATACATAATCTTATCTTACTTTTTGTCTTGCGGGTTGTGATTTACAAATTGGCACGGGATGATGACACGCCATGGCTGTACCTACTTTTATTTTGTTGTTTTGTGTAAATAAAATGTTTTATATGTAAATCCATAGATGACTATGATTCTCATTTGTCCAACCTCACATTCATCTTGAATTTTATAATTGTACAACATCAGCCGATTTTCTACCTTACACATTTTGAAAGCTTGCTATCACATTAATTTGTGGGGGGTGGACGGGGTGGGGGTCGCCACTCCAAAGTTTTATTTTTTTTTATCGTTCATTTTCATTATTTTTCATTAATTTATTTTTAAAAAGGGGAAGGGGGCCACGTGGCCCCCCTCCCAGGCCACTTCTGGCCCCGGGGACCCCATCCCCAGGGCATGCCCTCTCTGTTGCAGCCCGTGGGGGCAGCCCCAATGTCCCCACGTCCCGCCAGCTAACCGGCATTGCTTTTGGGCCACGGGAGCGGCTAACATGCAGCTTCCCTTGCACAAAAGCAATTCTCCTTCCTTTATTGAAGCGAAACAAGGTTTTCCTTCTCTCGCTTCAACAAAGCAAACCAGGGTTTGCTATCACAGGGTGGAAGCCATGCTCCCGCCCTGTCATAGCAAATAGAAATGTCCCGGGGATGCACACCTCGGGACATTGCAGGAGCCGGCCCTGGGGGATTTCGGTTCCTAGGGCCATCAAGCGCTCCAGGAGGGGGACCACACGCAGCCCTCCCTCTATTTTCAAAGCCCCGGGGAGGAGGCGGTCTCCGAGGCTTCGGGGGCCAGTGAGGCCCACCCTGCATTTTTAATTAAAGCCCCGGAGGGTGCCGATCCCTGGGACTTGGGGTGGCCTCGTAGCCCCCGGATCAATTACAAAACATTCCCCGGAGAGGTCGCAATCCCCTGGACTGCAGGTGATCTGTGTGCCCTCGCGCATCTAATTTACATGGGAGGTGGTGGTCCCCACTGCTGCGGAGGCCCCCCATGCCCCCAAAATATAATTATAGTATTGCCCCCAGGAACCTGGCCCCCCAGGGAGCTCATTTAAATGAAGGGGTGAGAACCCGCTTAATTTTTTATTTTATTTTTACCACCCGGATTCACTTTATTGAAGCGAGACAAGGTTTTCCTCCTCTTGCTTCAACAAAGCAAACCAGTGTTTGCTATCACAGGGTGGAAGCCATGCTTCCGCCCTGTCATAGCAAATGGAAATGTCCCGGGATGTACACCCCGGGACATTGCAGGAGCCGGACCTGGGGGTGGTGGTCCCTAGGGCCATCAAGCGCTCCAGGAGGGGGGCCGCACGGCACCCCTCCCTCTTTTTTCACAGCCCCTGGGAGGAGGTGGTCCTTGAGGCTTCGGGGGCCCGTGAGAACCACCCTGCATATTTAATTAAAGCCCCGGAGGATGGTTATCCCCGGGACTTGGGATGGCCTCGAATTCCCCGAACAATTGCAAAACAAGCCCCAGGGAGGTGACGATCCCCTGGACTGCGGCAGGTCCGTGTGCCCTCCCACATCTAATTTCCATGGGAGGTGGCGGGCCCCAGTGCTGCAGAGGTATGGCAAGCCCCCGAAATATAATTATAGGATTGCCCTCGGAACCTGGCCCACCCAGGGCTCATTTAAATGAAGGGGCGAGACCCCACTCCATTTTTTTATTTATTTTTACCATCCTGATTCATGCACCCAGCGCGCATTCTGACGTTTTTTTACAAAAAAATTATAATTTTTAGGCCTGCGGATCCTTGTGGGACCCCCTTGAGCAGGACTAGGGGGTCAGGATGTTTGTACTCTGCCCCCCTTTTCTTCTCTTTTAATCTTTTTTCAACTGTTTTCTTGTAACTCGGTTCTACGGAGTCACAAGATGGCTGCCAACACTTCCTGGTTTAGTGTGTTAGCAGCCAATCACAGTGAAGCTCGTGGTCGTGACAGGCAATCACAGTCAAGCGAGTGGTCGGCAGGGTGTGCGAACGCACTGCGGCCCCAGATACCAAAACTTAAATTTTTTTAATTTCTCAGCAACTACTGAACGGATTTACAACATTTAATAAAAAGATGCTTTCTGAATCAAGCACTACCTTTTTGCCAAGTTTGGTGTCATTCTGTTCAGCAGTTCAAGCTGTAGCCCTGCATTCAGTTTCCTATGGGAAAATGATCTTTTCACATCTATTGTTTACATTTCTCAGCAACTATTTAACGGATTTACATAGATTAAAAAAAAGGTCGCTTTCTGAACCAAGCTCGACCTTTTTATCAAATTTGGTGTAATTCTGTTCAGCAGTTCGGCTGTCGCCTGTAATAAAATTTCCTATGGGAATTAACATGGAGAAAAAACTTTTTGGGACCCCACTTTTTTGTCATCCCCTGCTTGACGAATCACCCTCAAACTTTAAGGATAAGAGCTAACCTGGATAAACCTTTTTTGGGAGAATTCCGCGAAGATTCGTCAAATGACGCCAAAGGAATTAGCAAATCAATTATGCTTTTCCTATGAAAACTAGGTTTTAACTGTAACTACCTACTGGCGACCGCCAGTAGGTAACATATATAAATATATGCAATTATCGTTTTCAGCCCAATTGTTCTAGACTGGCCTTGATATCCTTAAGACGGGTGCCTGAATAATACTGGCATTATATTAATGCCCCTGTTTTTTCCTACACTAATTCATTCTGTGATTACTATCTACTTGGCTCTCTTTTTTCATGTAGGGCTTTGCTAATGCACTGAATTTATTTTTCCTCCTTTGGGATTTTTTAATCATCTTTTTCTTTTTCTTTTACTTTATTTTTTGCATTGATTTGGTCTCTAATGTGCCTGACACACAGTCATCTCTCTTTTTTGGTTTTGTGCAATGTGTTATTTTTTATCTTGATTCCCATAAATTCCTCATTTCAGAAATGACACACTGGATGCTGTGAATTATGTCTTTTTTGTCCTGAGGATGACCATACTAACCTGTTGTGGTTGAAATGGCATTGACGCTCATCTTTGGCTCAAGAGGAAGCATCTATTGCGAATCTTGTAATTGTTTGCATTCTTTTTTTGTATAATTCTCCACGGGCATTGTCTTATTGTTTACACTGTCTACTGTTCCTTTTATATTGTCTATTGTGTAACTGTGTGAGCCCCTTTTTGTTCATTGTTTATTTTTTCTAATGTATGGCTTCAGTAAAAATACTTTATTTTGATAATTTTCTATTTATGAGTATCATCTTCTATAATTTTTCCTTGCATTTTCTCTTCGTATTGCATTTCTATTTTTGTTTTCTTGTGTAATTTTGGCATGAACCATTGTTGTTATTATATATCTCACGTGCGAAACACAAAGCACTGCAGGTTCTCATGTTGCCTTTTGCAGAAAACTGATTAATGGAGGTAAGAATTATATGAGATAACAACTTACCACCACCTTCACTGAAAAAAACAAAGGTTAAAGTAATGCTATAGTTCTGTGAAATGTTCGGTAACAACATAAACTTCCAAACTCCAACAACCACAGAAGTTTCCCATTTCCAACTTGTGCACCCCCATGCACAGTTTTTCATCAATAATTGAATTTCGTTGTAGTGTAATTACTAACGATATCATAGAAGATATCACGAGTAATGTAATATGTGGGGTAATTAGCAGTGCATAGCAATGTGGATGCCTGGGGGTTTGAGGTCCTCGAGGCCTTTAAAGACTCAGGGAGGGGGGCAGTGCCATTAAACATATTTTCAGTCACTGGGGATGAGATCCCTGGGACATACAATGGCTTGGGACAGGCCTCCCTCCCCTTTTTTAGGTCGAGCCTGACCAATTGCTTGCGATGGTCTGTGCCAGACCTTATGTAAGAAGGGCTTCAGAAAATGTAACCCCAAAAATGCTGCTGGCGACAGCTTACAGTGCATGTGCTCGGGCACGCACTTGAGCAGAGGTGGCATGTGGCATTCCTCATGCTTATTAAGGCTCCTGTGCTCCTTGCATTCCCACTCCCTTTTAGCCCATACCTTTGAAATGCTCGCATTTCCCTCCTCCCCCTTCTGGGTCCTTATCTCCTCGCATTCCCCCCTCCCTTCTCGTCCAGCCCTTTGATGCTCTGCTGTAGTCGCTGCCTCTAAACCTGTCATCCCTTCTTTTACCCACTCGCTTCCCCCTTTCCTCTCCATTGACGACCTCCCTTATGTGTGAGTGTTACCAATGCGCGCGGCGCCCCCTGAGCTTGTGGCCTGTACCCGTCATGTCTCCCTCCCTGCCATACACTGATTATTTCCTGAATGCAGCAAACTCGTGACACACACCGACCCTGGCCGGAGAGAGATCCAAGCTCAGTCACACTCGACAATGCGCTCACGCGTTCTGCAATCTGCCCACGTAGAAATTAACAAGCAATGACAGAATTTCGTAAATATCACAAGATAAGGGCTCCTTCAGCTGCACTCGCAGTCTAGCGATGTGAACGTGAGAGCTTCAGGGGAACCATACTGAGCACATCCGGATAGAGGGAAGGGAGCACCGGAAGACGCATTATTTCAGAGTTTGAGATCATATCAGAATGCACATTTATATCAGACTGTCAGTTCATGATGATTTATAGCGTGAGATTATATCAATCACAAGGTGAAATTATATTCGAATTGAGGCTTTATTATCCAAAATATTATTTGATATCGTCATTTCAGAATATTTCAATACTAAACTGGGTATAAGGTAATGTTCATTTCAGAGCGCAAAAGTATATTTCTGTGAGATTTCACTATAGTGTGACGCTGTCAGGGATAGAAACACTGTATAAATAATACAAACAGATTAGCTACTTCCTCGCCCACCCAGAAAGTGCTTTTTGCCATGAAATGGGTACGAAAGCACTGTACGACTACCAACACAATACAAAACGCGTTCATATGCCAGTGTGTGATTATATCATTCTAACTTTCATCTCCTTTGTTACTTTACGGCTTTCACGTCTCCATGCCCTAGATCCCTTTTTTTCATCGCCGCCTCTAAACCTGTCGCCCCTTTATTTTTCACCCTCTCGCTTTCCCCTTTCCTCTCCATTGACAACCTCCCTTATGTGTAAGTGTTACCAATGCGCGTGGCGCACCCTGAGCTTGTGGCCTGTACCCGTCATGTCTCCCTCCCTGCCGTACACTGTTATTTCCTGCGAGCAGCAAACTCGTTACACACACCGACCCTGGCCGGAGCAGGAGCCAAGCTCATTAACACTCCACAATGCGCTCACGCGTTCTGCAATCTGCTCACGTAGAAATTTACAAGCAATGACACACTTTCGTAAATATCACAAGATAAGGATGTGAGATTAGAGATAAAGATTGTGCAAATGTATCCAAATACGAGGTCAGATCAATCCAGTGTCCGATAATAACAAGCTACACTGTGGCATTATAACAACCTCAAAGGAGTTACTGGAGTGTGAAATGATATCAATCCATAGCATGAGTTGTCTCAAAACAAGGGAGTAAGGGCAGTGCAGTCGCAGCACTACAATGTAGCAAACTATATATACTCTGTCCTGATAAAGACATTGAGAATCAATACGTTGGGTAATAACAGGCATCTATTCCAGCGCCATTAAATCCTGAAATCCACAGGTTGAAGATAATCAAAGTGATCACATACCTCTTAAATACTGTGATTGACAAACCAGATTAATGTCCAATGTCCTACCTCTAAAGATGTTAGACTATTGAATTGAACAAGCATTGGCATAGCCAATAGGTCTCACCTTTGGGACCTTATAAGTAATTAGTTATGCAGCACAATATCCTTCTTTTGTGTGTTCTCTCTTGCAGGCTTTCCCATACAAACCTCTTGCTTTTCCTCCTGTCATGCCTGTGCTCATGTCTAATTTACGCTCTATTTTCTGCACACTCATGTCCTCTTGTTTGTTCTCTCTAGCATCACCCTCATCACACTCTCCTAACAAGTCTTCCTTCTCCAGCATGTGACCCTACTTGCACCCTCTCAGAACCATCTTCATTCTTTTCTGCTTTTCCCTGTTTCCGCCACACACTCCACTCCTTTGTGTCTCCTTTCTGGCCTCTTTCCTACTTAACTTTTCATCCTTTCTCCTTTAATCCCATTTCCACCTTCTCACAACCCCTTCGAGCACTGTCATCTTAACATTTGTGTTCTCTCTGTCTTATGATGTCTGCCCTGCCACCATTTACTTCAGACCCTCACACACCCTCACCCTCACACCTCCTCACCCTCACACACCCTCACACCCTCTCACCCTCTCACACCTTCACTCACCCTCACTCACCCTCACCCTCACACCCCTTCACCCTCACCCACCCTCACACCCTCTCACACCCTCACCCACCCTCACACACCCTCACTCATCCTCACCCTCACCCCCTCTCACCCTCATACCCTCACACACCCTCACTTCCCTCACCCTCACACATGCTCAATCACCTTCATACCTTTACTCTCACCCCCCTCACCATCACACACCCTCACACACCCTCACACCTCCTCACCCACACCCTCACCCCTCACACCCCTAACCCTCACCCTCACACACCCTCACTCCTTCTCACACCCTCACCCTCACACCCTCTCACCCTCACAACCCTCTCACCTACACACACCCTCACCCTCACACACCCTCACCCTCAAATCCCCTCACCCTCACACACCATCACTCACCCACACTCACCCTCACACATCCGCACCAGCATAGCATAACAAAACATAGCATAGCATAACAAAACACAGCATAGCATAGCATAACAAAAAAAAGCATAGGATAGCAAAACATAGCATAGCATAACAAAACAAAGCATAGGATAGCAAAACAAAACATAGCATAATAAAACAAAACATAGCATAGCAAAACACAACAAAGCATAGCATAGCATAAAAACACACAACAAAACATAGCATAGCATAACAAAACATAGCATAACAAAACAAAGCATAGCATAACATAACATAACATAGCATAGCATAACAAAACACAACATAGCATAGCATAACAAAACAAAGCTTAGCATAGCAAAACAAAACAGAGCATAACAAGGCATAGCATAGCATAACAAAACATAGCATAACAAAACATAGCATAGCAAAACAAAGCATAACATAATACAACACAACAAAGCATTGCATATCATAACAAAACATAGTATAGCATAACAAAGCATAGCATAGCAAAACACAACAAAACATAGCATAGCATAACAAAACAAAACATAGGATAGCAAAACTAAACATAGCATAGCATAGCAAAACAAACCATAGGATAGCAAAACAAACCATAGCATAACAAAACATAGCTTAAAAAAACGCAACAACACATAGCATAACAAACCATACCAAAACACAACAAAACATAGCATAGCTTAAAGTTACCTCGGTCATCATGACAAAACCCTGAAAATATAATGCGTGGGGTCTGTGGTGTATGACTGTCTTAACTTGATCTAATCCATGCTGTTGTCAGTTATCGGCAGGTCTGAGCAAGTGTTATGCTGCCCACATCTAACTCTGAAAATCAAGGAGACCTAATGAGAACATAAGTGGAATTTACCAAGCCTGCACAAAGTCAAAATAACATTTCGATTTCTAAATGACCATTTACCACTTTAAGGCCCTGTCCACCTGAAACAAGCAAGAGGGTTGGGAAGAGTATATGTGTGGGGGGGGGGGGGCGGGGGGGGCGGTGAAGATAAGAGTGTTAACACCAGGAATTTGATGTAGTAGAAAACCAACACAAAACCATCATTTTCATTCAGTGCATAGCAGAGGAGTATGGACCATACAAAGACCCTCGCCTGCCTGCCTGGTGCCTCTGTTTTATCTCCGAACCCCTCTGTGCATTGCACGGTGATTAAGACATAGATGTTGTCATATAGGATACTCTTACAATGGATCCATTAAACCCCCTTTCCAGATGGTCCACTGGTGACTGAAAAGAATAGCTATGCCCAGATTTTAGCTTAGAATCCTGATGTCAAAGCTGTAGCCTGTGGCATTCCCTATAGTCAAACATATATTTTTGAGCAGGAGCAAATTACACTTCATGTACGTAGACAAATCAGCCGCAGCTATGAAAATGTTGAAAACCAGAGATTGTTTTTGTGACAAGCGTTTAATCAGCAGTAGTTCTGAACAAGACATCATTGTCCAGGTAGAAAGGTGCACCCTGATAGTAATGAACAATGAGCAGGGTCCTTCTAACATCAGCTATTGGAATGCCCATGGCTAATAACTTCCTAGAACTACTATTCCCTGCTGAACAATAATGTTATTATGAACTAGAATGTCTGTCAGCTTCTCCCTACATCTGCCGTGTTAATCCCATTTGACAGATACACAATTGATTGAACGGGTTTGCATCAGTAGAGGTACACAACAGGCATTGAAGAGGAACGACAGTAGCATCCTACTGTGATTGTCATCACATATCATGCAGCATAAATACCATTAAAATTAGGGAGAAACATAATATTCTTATAAAGTTATAAAGAAGTTTATTTGGACTCTGGGTCATTTTTTATGGTGAGAGAACTGCTGTTCCTTAACAACTTCCTATATCAGTTCATGAGTGGTATAATTGCGTTGCTGCTTTAGCTAGGTTCGAGCTGAAGATCCAGTGCTCTGCAATTATGTTGTACCTGATCAATATCAAAAGCAATACACAGGGGTGCAGTTATCTTTTAACTTGCTCTTCAACTCTGTTCAGCATCCACTTTGTTTTACCACAGTTGTAAGTTTAAGAAAGAGGCATCTTCTCCAAAAAATGCTAAATCAAAAAAAAAATCTGGCTTCAACTAAGATTGGTGCCCGGGTATATTTTTTGTCCCAGTCCAACCTGGTGCCAACCCTCGGACTTGGAAGAGCAGAGCTGCCAAATCTGCAGACAAAGACACTGTAGTATCCAAATCAGGCATGTCCTGCTGAAACATCACTTTTGATTAGTTCTTCAATTAACAGATACTAGCTAAAAATGTTGTAGGCATCATGTGTTTCACCCTATGGCCGCATCAAGCAGGGGCCTTTATCAAGGTCAAGGGCCTAAGTATGAGTTGGGCAGTCCATCGGACCACCAAACTCGCAGTGGAGGTGCGGTGGCGGGTGGTTGGAGTGTTTTGGGACTGCCGCAACCGCCAGGGATCCACGATCCCTGGCAGTGGTGCCGTGGTCTGGGAAAGCAATATAAATGGTGGTGCTGATACAGCACCCCCCATGCATATTACAAGTTTCCCCACTGCCAGACTTTTCCTGGAGGTGAGCCTGCCATGAAAAGGCCGGCAATGGGGAAACATAGTGGGTTCGACAGGTTGCCCCTGTGCATGGAGGTGCAAGCAGGAGGGCATACATTGTGCCCGACTGTGTGCATGTACCATTGTTCCTGCATGGCATGGACTGTTCAGTCCATGCCCAGCAGGAACATTAATTGGTAGTCCCATGTCAGTGCAGTTATAAGCCTCCCTATGAGCCTTTAAACTGCACCGCCGCATGACCGCCACAGTGCCCGCTCACCAGCCAACTAAATCACTTGTAATCTGGCAGGCAGCGGTCTGGTTAGTCAGTCGAGTTTGGCGGTGTGGGGACGGTAGCATGGTGGCCGCACCCTCACTGCCAAACTCATAATCAGGTGCTCAGTCCCTAGCTTTGACCGCCAGGGGCCCCGTAATGGGTATGTGGAAGACATTCCTAACTTGTTGTGGTCTGGGACACAGTATCAAAAAAAGAAACCAAAGCAGGTATATTTGTTATTATCCTTCTCAAACTTTAAAGATCGAGGGGCAGATTTACAAGCCCCTTGTGCTACTTTTGCGTCACATTTCCCATGTTAAAAGTGACGCAAAATTGGCGCAAGGGGCTTGTAAATCTGCCCTCGTGTGCCAAGTTAGCTGTTTGTCATTGTTTTATTTTTAGAAATTATTTCCTGTTTTACGTTTATTTTGGCATGCAATGCGTACCTTTCTCATCAGTAGGAAAGTCTTACTAAGCAGAACTCCTACTGACACCAGGGTAGGCTCTGTTGCTCCCCAGGGTCACTTATGTATGATATGACAATTAATCAACAAGATCCTGTTTACAAATGATGAACATGAGATAGCCACACCAGACCTCTGCATTTTACAATTGTTATATATAGTGTAGACACAATCCCTGCTGTAATAACTCTCATAATTCTCGATCACACCCATTCTAACAGTTAGCTCTGCCTTGCCTCAGAATCTGTGTGTGTGAGTGAAAACTCTGTTGCTGGAGTTGTGACCGGCAGGATGCCTAGGACTTGTGTGAAAAGTGTTCAAATAACAAACAGAATATAAATAAATACAAATTAGCAATTACCTGCCACAGTTAAATTTGATTTTGAAACCATAAATACAACTTTTTAAAATGTGTTTTCCCATTGTTACTGTGATACAGTGCAATAAAACTACCGGAGATGTGTACACAAATAAGTGTTGGGGTTTTATGGCACAAATCTAGCACATCATAAGTCGTGTACTAACACATGTGCAAACACATAGGGCCAAATATAAGATTAGATGAGATTTGGAAACAGTGGTTCTACATCATTTACTGTGTTATTCCTCATTCTCATGACGTTTTTGACCCTGCTTTTAGGGATGAAAAACCATAATTAGGCGGTAGCGATTGTAGATGTGAAAGTATGATTGCGCATCCACCATGCTTATTTATGCAAATATTCCTGATTCTCATAAGTAAACTTACACATTTGTGTCAGTTTACACTTTTTTAGTATTCACAAAACTGCAATTCACTAGTAAGCTTTCCAGTGTGGAGACTCCGGAGTCGTTGCGGAGAACGCCGCATCCATGTCTTTCACACCTACAATCATATCACAAATTGTTCATAGAAAATTTCTGTATGGACTACCACACTGGGCGTTTAGTGTAACTCAGATTAAGAATGAAATATTAATTTCACGCACCCGTCTGATGAAGCCACTTTACCATTAAAATTTAACTAAGGGAGTATCAGAAAATAATTAGGGACCGATTACGGGTTTCGGAGGTGCGGGTGGTAATCCATGCCCCTGAGACCTGCCGACACCGCCTGCTAGATTACGACTTGGCGGGCCGCAGCGCAGTAGTTCCAGGGTGGTGCGTGATTCAAAGGCGCGGTGCCTTTGAAAAAGCCACTGCAATAGGAACACCTCACAAGGTTCCTGCACAGCATGGATTTGAAAGCACATGTTGTGCAGGAACTGTTGTGCATGTACACTCATAATATACCCAATGTGTGCATCCACAAGCAGAGGTGGCACCGGGGGGCCTATGTTTCCTCTCCTCTCCACCATGATGTACATGAAGCAAGGACCTCCATAACACAGCTGGCGGAGAGAAAACTCGTAATATGCATTTTGCGGCCTCCTGAATGCAGCACCACCTTCAGAGAATGGTGGTTCCCTGGTGGCGTTGGCAGTCCCAGGGCAATACAACCGCCCAATTTGTAATGGGGCGGTCAGACCACCAGTGCGGCAGTGGCTGGACTGCCAACGCTACACCCCCGCAAGTCTGTAATCGGCCCTTCAGTATCATAGTGTGCAATAAATTAGGAAATATGCAATGACCAAATTGTCATGCCGAGACAGTGGGCACTAGGACCCACAGGGTCAAGGATGTGGGGAAGGGACACTGGACACCACATCCGGTCAAGGGGCAGGGGAGGGGACCTTCCAGGGAATGAGGACGAGAGGCAGGACGCAAGGCGAGCTGTGCCACAAATAGAAATAAACATACCTGAACCAAAGCAACAGTATTGTGTGATCCTTGGGGGGCCATCACGATACTACAACTGGCGACGAGGGTTGAAGAAAACACGTGTGTGTCGCCTGCCTCACAACTTTAAACCAGGAGCCCACCCTGGATCGCGTCGTGTGAGGAAAGAGGATCGCAGCGAAGCCAGGAGCCCACCCTGGTTCGCACCTCCGTGAAAAGCAACGACGCGGGAGCCTACCCCGACCGCTGCAGAAGCAAGATCCTAAATGCCCGGTAAGCGCAGGCCGTGAGCGTGAGACTTAAAGAAAGTTTCGTGAGAGTCTCGGCAGCCATCTTGAGGACAGGATGAAAGAGCCAATCAGCGCACGAGGACGAGCGACCATTTTGAGACCAGGCAACGCTTGTATTGTTCCCGAAGTCTCACGAGAGTCTTGGAGGCCATTTTGAAGTCAGGCGAAAGGGCCAATAGAAAAGCGGAAAGGGCCGGCGGCCGTTTTGAAACCAGGCAAAGTCGAAAAACATTGAAAAAGTGCCAGAAAGAGCACCAAAGGACTAAAAAAGTGCCAGGAAGAGCACCACGAAGGTGAAAAATAAGCCCAAACAAAAGATAAGAACAATAAGAACAAGAAAGTACAAATAAAAAGGGGCACACAGAGATGCCAAAAAGGAGACAATAAATAGAAGAAGCAACACAAAGTGGGGTATAAATAGTGACGGCAAGAAGAAAGCACAAGAAGTGACCAAGGACACAGAAATAAGAAATAGCAGAGCCAAGGAGCGAAAGGCAGAGCACACAATATCGCAGACCTCTCCCATTCAACCTCTCAGAGCCACAAGTGGGGATAAGATGGGAGCGATGGGTCAAGAGATTTGAGAGATACATGGAGGTCACTGATGTAATAGAGGCCAAGCAATTAGGTCTGTTCCTCAACCTAGTGGGAGATGAAGTAGATGACCTACTAGTGACCCTACCAGAAAATGAGATATCAACATACAAAGACCTAATAAAGTGCTTGACAAATAAATTTGACAAGCAATGAAACATTGATTTCGAGCGATGCACTTTCACCATAGCATTCCAACACACAGATGAGTCGCTAGATGACTTTGGGACGGGACTAAGGAAGCTAGTAACTCACTGTGAATTCGATAAATATGACAACGAACAAGCAATTCGCCTGCGTATCATTGAAGGGTGTCGTGACACAGAGTTCCGCACAAGGATTCTGAAGGAACTGACATCACTGGAGAACATTCTGTCACTAGCAAGGGCGGAAGCAAGAGTGGCAATACAAGCAAAGCAAATGAAGCGGGGAAAAGAACGACAAGTCGAACAGGCACACCGCATGACAGAGAACAGCCGCACCAGCAACTGGAAGAAGCGACAAGAAAACAACCGGAATCATCATGCTACAGATGTGGATTTGAATTCCCTCATAGAGGCGCGTGTCCAGCGTTTGGCCAAATCTGCAGAAAATGCAACAGGAGCAACCACTTTGCTAGTGTTTACCAAGGGCTGCAGTTTAGATTTGAAAGAGGAAGACCAGGAAGACCGCGGATGACGACACGCAGACATGTCAGGCATGTCGAGACAGCAAACAGAAGCTTCTCAATAGAATCGGGAGACGAAGGAGAAGAAAAGGTAGAGCGACTCTACCTCATGTCAGACACCGCTGTCATGTCCACAGATGAAGGCAAGACTGAAGAAAGCATCCGACTCGTGGACAAAAGCACCATAAGGAAGACGGAATCTGTGACCATAGACGTAGGACCGCACAGAGCACGGTTTGTGCTCGACAGTGGCGCAACATGCAACATCATGTGTGCGTTGGAATATGAAAGGATGAAAGGGAAACCAGCGATGAAACCGTCGAAAGTTGAGGTGTTCACATGGGGTCAAAAAAGCCCGTGACCAACCTGGGAAAACTTCAAAGAGAACCTAACATACAAAAATCAAACGACAAAAGAAGAGATTCATGTGCTGAGAGGTGACATTCCGGCACGGTGCCTATTGAGCAATGTCCCAGCCCAAGTGATGGGCCTGCTCGAGATGACGTAAAACATGTCAGAAAAAAAGAACATCTTAAAGGAATATCCCAAACTACTGAAAGGGCTGGGGAAGCTAAAGCGGCGCCAAATTACGCCACACATCGACGAAGCAATAAAGCCGGTAGCTCAACACCACCGGCGAGTGCCAATACACCTGCAACCGCAAGTAAAGGAAGAGATTGAAGCGTTGCTCAAACAGGACATCATAGTACCAGCCGAAGGACCAACGCCCTGGGTGTCGGGGTGTCGCCAATAGTGGCCGTACCAAAGAAAAACACGTCCAAGATTCGCATCTGTGTTGACATGAGAGTACCAAACACAGCAATTGAACGGGAAAGACACCCTGGACCTCACCTCGACGACATGATCAGCTGCCTAACAGGCACAAGACTATTTTCCAAACTATATTTGTGCAAAGGATATCACCAGTTAGAGCTCAATCCTCAGTCAAGGTACATCACAACATTCTCTACGCACATGGGTCTGTTCCGCTATAACGTCTGAGTTTTGTGATATCCTCAGCCGCCGAAATATTTAAAGAGACAATAAGACAAGTGATAAGGCCAGTAAAAAAATAGCCTGAAATACAGCAATGACATCATGGTGTTCGGCAACTCGGATGAGGAGCACGACAAGGCACTGCGAGAAGTATGCTCCCAACTAGAGCAGGCAGGGCTCGCGCGAAATGAAGAAATGTGTGAACTGGGGCGAGATGAACTCGTATTCTTTGGACAAATTTTTTTCCAAAAAAGGTATGAGACCAGATAGCAGCAAGGTGGGCACATTAGAAAAAGCCAGGCAGCCAAGCGATGTTGCAGAAGTAAGGTCATTCCTTGGTCTTGCCAGCTAATGTGCAAGGTACATCAAAGACTTTGCCACAGTGAGCTCACCGTTGCGAGAACTGACAAAACCAGGACAGAGTTTCGCATGGACAAAGGAATGCAGCAAAGCCTTTGAAGAGATCACTGAATTGACAGTAGATGTGAGCCCAGTGGGGTTAGGGGCAATACTGGCGCAACACAGACCAGGAAAGGACTCACCAAGATGTGTGGTGGCATACGGAAGTAAGAGCCTATCAGACGTTGAGCGAGTATACTCTCAACCGGAGAAAGAGAGTCTGGCAGTTGTGTGAGCCCGTAAACATTATCACATGTTCATATATAGGAAACCATTCACGATAATACCTGACCACCAAGCACTAGTAACAATCTATGGAAATCCCAAAGCAAAGATACCACCCCGGATATAGAGGTGGGGAATAAGACTAAGGATTACAACTTCAAAATAATACACAAGCCTGGGAAAGAACACAACCCAGCGACTACATGTCAAGACATCCGTTGCCACCTACTACTGAGGCCACGACAATGGCGGAGGAATATCTGAACTTCATACTGAAGCACAACACGCGGCCTCAATAACAATGGCAGAGCTGGAACATGAGACGAAGCCAGACCCCACCATGCAAGCGATACAGAAAGTGACAAGACAGCAAAGGTGGAGACACATCAACAACAACAGCATCCTGGATGAAGGAGTAATAAAGGAGGAACTGTTGGCATTCAAGAAGATCCACGTAGAGCTCTCACAGACCGAAAATGGCATCATGATGAGAGGAACGAGAATAGTGATGCCCCGAACACTGAGGAAGCAGACAATAGAACTGGCGCACAAGTCACACTGAGGAATGGTCGCAACTAAGAAAATGCTACGAGAAAAAGTGTGGTTCCCGGGGCTGGACAGCATGGTTGAGGCTACTGTCATGCGCTGCCACGTCTGCCAAGTGACGGGCCACCGCCCAAGCCGGAGCCGCTACAGATGTCTGAACTACCGAAAACAGTGTGGACCGAACTGACGGCAGATTTCTATGGGCCGCTGGAGACAGGAAATTACCTGCTGGTAATAATAGATGAGTTCTCCCGTTTCCCAATTGTCAGGCAAGTATCGCCAACGTCAGCAAACGCGACACTACCAGTCATGCATGATGTGTTTGCAGCATGGGGCTGCCACCAAACACTAAAGACTGACAATGGTCCACCATTCTCAGCAGAAGAGTTCAGAAAGTTCATGGAATACCTAGGAATCAGACATCGGAAAATAACGCTTCTGTGGCCACAAGCAAATCGAATGGTGTAAAGGTTCATGGGGACCATAAAGAAGGCGATACAGAGAGCGAAAATAACGCAAATATCGATAGGACAAGCACTATGCCAGATACTGAGGGACTACAGGAACACCCCTCACAGCTCCACAGGCCGATGCCCGGCCGAACTCGTCCTGGGACGCTCGAGCAGTACCAGGCTACCGCAGATGGAAGCAACGACGAGCGTGGAGCGAAGCAACATAGCTGCCAAGGATGAAGAGGCAAAAGCAAAAAATTAAGGTATACGATGATCAAAGGAGGCACGCCACCAAAACAAAACTAAAAGAAGGGGACACAGTGGTAGGGCGGCAACGACAGCAGAGGAAATCAGACAGTGCGTTCTCGAAAGACCCGCTGACCGTGATGGAGGTGAAAGGACCGATGATAGCAGCGGCAGTAGGGTGGTATCACATCACAAGGAATAGCTTGCACTTCAAAGAGCTGAGAATGAAAGATGAACTGCCAGCACCAACGCGGGAGGCAATGAAGGAGGAAGAAAATATACAAGGGGACAACAGAGAAACAAGACCAAGAAGAACATGCAAGAAACCACAGAGACTGATTAAAGAGATATAATGTGACGAGGGTCTGTGGGGATCTCTCTCTCTCTCTCTCTCTCTCTCTCTCTCTCTCACCCTCTCTCTCTCTCTCTCTTTTTTTCTCTCTCTCTCTCTCTCTCTCTCTCTCTCTCTCTCTCTCTCTCTCTCTCTATCTCTCTCCATCAGCACTTACCAATAGTGACAACAGGCCGCGTCACGGAAAATGTTTGTTTGCAACAAAGCGGGAAATGTCAAGCCCAGACAGTGGGCACTAGGACCCACGGGGTCAAGGATGTGGGGAGAGGAGACCGGACACCACATCCGGTCAAGGGGCAGGGGTGGGGACATTCCAGGGAATGAGGACGAGAGGCAGGACGCAAGGGGAGCTGTGCCACAAATAGAAATAAACATACCTGAACCAAAGCAACAGTATCGTGTGATCCTTGGGGGGGCCTTCATGATACTACACAAATCAATCTAAACACTTCAATTTCTGTGTCTTTGGTGTTTTGCCTCTCCACATAAACTGACCTACCTATTTGATTTCTGTAGCCATAGTGCTAAATGCTTTTTTCAAATGGACCAACAGTCATTATTTTCATGGAAAATCATTTGAGCAATACAATAATAATTCATTTGCTTGTGTGATTGGAGATACATTTAATCTTACCCAGCATCTTTCTCTATTTGTCTGTCTAGACGGCTGGCACACTCACACCCACATTAGGGCATAGTCAACCCTTAAACTGGCAAAGGGCTACAATTTATCTACTGCAAGCAAATTCTAAGTTGCCAAATACTAACTTCATACCTCTAGTCTATGCCACTTTTTGCTATAGCAGCACCTTGTGTGCTACAACTAAGCTCATGCGTCCGAAATGCTTTAAAAATAAATAATATGGGGGTATTTTCGATATTCCGCTAAAAACTTCTTGTTCTATAATTTATTTCAAGTGAACTGACATTAGGAGATCCCTTTATGAAAGAGGTAGCCCAGAAATATACTGCTAAAATAGCCGTACAACAGAATATCAATGCCAGAGTATCTACTACCAAAATATCAACATCAAACAAGTAAAAAGTACAGAATGTATAAAAATAGCTGGTACCAATATATATACAATTTAATAGTATAAATCACATTAGAATTAACAAATATATTTACTCCAAAAATAAAGTGTAGCAAATATCGTAAAGTGTTTTAAAAAAATATATATTTTTTTAATTATCAGTAATTAATGTCATTAAACAATTGTAGTAGATCGAGGGGGATTCCCCAAAGAAGTCAGGAGGTGGAGGCTGACCGGGAGTGGATGCGATGCATTTCTGCATACAAAAATACAAAATTTGTCAGCTTAGCAGCCAATGTACAGGTCAAATTGCCTACATGTAATACTCTTCATCAGGGATAGTGGAAGTGCTTTGCAGTTTAAAATATTGTCATGGAAAGTAGATAGGTTAACACACTGCAAAAAGAGAGACTGTTTGCTAGAATATATGTCATATAGAGGTTAGATATAACTTGCCTAATGATAACCCATTTAACATAGAAAGCGGTTCATGAATTATTGTGCCCAAAATGGGCCAATGGCAATATTTATTCAGACTACTGTGAGCAGGGGCTACAGCTAACCTAACCCACTGTGAGAGGGAAATACCAAATAATTAGATCACAAGCAGATCCCAAAAATAGATGAGCAATAGCCAGTCTATCAGTCAAAGATAATTTTGTTGGGGTGACTGCAATAGCTCAATCATGATAAACAAAAAACAAACATTTTACATAATTTATTATGTGTGTCATAATTTCACACTTTTTATATTCTAGTGGATGATTCCAATGCAATCTTAAATGAAAAGCTAGAATGACCAGAATAAGATCAGACTTTTAAGAAATGATACAAGACTTAATTTTACAATATGTATGGAGGAATAAGGGGGTGGTCAAAAAAAGTAATGTACTTTCTATTTAGGCAGATACAGCCACCAGGTCACATTACCTTATTTTTAACTTAGCCCATCATTAGAGATAAATTAGCACTATTCCATCTTCCCATTCAAGACCATGTAATTATTCAACTAATAGTGGGGGAACAGAATATGAGGGGTGTTAATGCTAGATAGACCTTTGATGAGCTCTTATTGCAGCAACATACTCAGCTGCTAGTCAAAAGACAAAGAGTAATATGTTTTGTTTATCTGGGGTGCAACAAGCAAAATCTGTAGTTCTAATACCTATAAGACATATTAGAAGTAGGTATTATCCCTTTCAAAATTGTTCGCCATTATAAGAAAAAGGATAAACTACAAACAATAAACAATAATTAGAACATTAATAAGATTCATAACAGATAATAGCTTATGTATTGAACCAACTAAAACAGATTAAGGCCAATGAAAATTGCAAACTACCTTAGATGTAATAACTTACAAGAAATGTGAAACTAGTAAGCCTAAAATCTTCTAGCACTGGCAGACATTTGGAACCCTTCTAACCTTGAAATTCAATTCAAATCAACCTATGAATATAATCCTACAAGTATTTATTAATGATAGGATTGGCAAAACAGGTTCACAGGATGAAGTTAAAAGATAGTTTGAAACCTTCTTCTAGACTCTATATAAGGAAATTCTCATATTGTCACAGAAAAAATAGATTGATGACTCCAAGAAGTAAATTCCCCAAATCTTACTTCAGAAGAGGTTGACATTTAATATAAACCACCACAAGGACAATACCAACAACCTTACCAACCACAGGTGCAATTCCAACCCAACTTCTAGGACCATCAACAATTGAACCCAGATCGATACCTAGAAACACGAAATGCCAGGTACTGGCGACAATGAAAACGATCCCTATATTCAATTTGAGTAGCCATGAAGCCAGTGAATCTACTTATTTGGTTTTATCTAAGGGACTGTCCTTTGTTCCCCATTCGGGGTTAAACAAATTTGAATTATTCAATGATATGGTGACCTTTTTTCGCAAAATCCGACTAAAATGTTTCTTCTCTAACAGAGATATTGACAACTTAGAGCTTAATAGATCGGGTTTGGCCCCTAAATCTATTTTTACTCCTACCCTAGAACAGGTTGCACCAGAGGTGGGAATCTTTTAAAAAATAGTTCTTAAGAAACTTAAAAATGCCACCAAATTTGTACCATCTACCCCCTATAACATACCATATGAAGAACACCACGCATTAATGGAACTCAAAGACTCCAACAAGATAACCGCAAAGAGTTGTGATAAGGGTGGCGGGATCGCCATCCAAAATACAAATAAATACATTGAAACAATAGAAAATATGTTGAGCGATACCAACTACTACATAAAAATCTCTAAAGATCCTACGTCCAAAATTAAAAATAAAATATCTAAACTAACTACCAAAGCATTAAACAATGGTTATATTTGCATCAAAGAACATCAATATATGAATATAGACAATCCTAGAATGGCTAGCATTTATGGAATTCCAAAAGTGCATAAAAATGAATGGGATCCACCTTTTCGCCCCATTGTAACAACTATTGGGAGCGTTACTGAGCCAATTTCTAAATATTTGGATGCAATATTGCGTCCTTATATAAATAGGATACCAGGATATATTCAGGACACCCGTCATGTCATTAAAGAACTTGAAATCACACCGTTCAATGTCAACCGCCAATGGATGGTGACATTGGACGTTGAGAGTCTTTATTCTAATATCCCATGTATAGGCGCCATAGATGCGACCAAATGGTTTATAGAATTGTATGACATAGATTGCAATATTAATTTCATTCTAGAGTGTCTTAAAATCATCTTATTTGACAACATTTTTTATTTCCATGGTAACATGTATAGACAAACGAAGGGAGTTAGCATGGGCGCATCTTGCGCCCCAACAATCGCTAACATTTATGTAGCTCATTTTGAAATGAAGCACATATTTAATGAGGTAGCTCCATTTTTCGAATCAATATTTTACTGGTCCAGATATATTGACAACATTGTATTTATTTGGAACAAAGAAGAATATATGTTACAGGAATTCATGTCATGGTTGAATGTCTGTGATCCCAATTTAAAGTTCTCGGAAAAGAAAAGTAAAACAGAACTAGAATTTCTTGACCTAACCATCAAACATGACGAAGGTCTTCTCGTCATGGATCTTTTTGTAAAACCTAGTGCTCGCAACACCCTCCTTCATTACAGCAGCTTCCATTCTATGAAATAAAAGAACAGTATACCCTTTAGTCAATTTTTACGACTTAGAAGGAATTGCACTCATCTTACAGATTTTGATGAGAGAGCTGCTGTAATGAAGGACAAATTCATAGAACGAGGCTATCCACATAGGTTAGTTAGAGAATCATGTAAAAGAGCCAGGTATTATGATAGACAACACCTACTTAATAATACCAAACCAAAGAAAGAAGCTAGTCTAGTTTTTGTCACGAGACACTCTCAACTCAACAACCAAGTTCGCCAAATCATATATGCCCATTGGCATATATTAAATGTAAATAAAACAAAACAGGAAGTGATACCTAAGCCTTTGTTTGCATACCGCAAAAATAAAAATCTGAAAGACTTGGTGGTAAGATCACGTATGACAGTACCTAAAGGAAATTTATACAGAAATCCAATCACTGGGGCTCCAGTGACTGGCAATTTCAAATGTGGGAATTGTAAAATCTGCCCACAAACCATTGAAACTGCTGACTTTCAGTTCAATGGCGTCATAATAAAGAACAGCTATATGACGAACTGTAAGACCAAAAATATAATTTATCTATTGATATGCCCCTTCAAAAAGGGATACGTGGGAGAATCTTCCAGATCCATGTATATCAGATTAACTGAAAATAAACCAGCTATAAGAACACAAAAAATGCAAGCACCTATAGTGGCCCATTGCATAGAAGCCGATCATAAACCAGAAGACATCCAATGGATTATTCTGGAAAAAATTGTCCCTAGAGCTGGTCTATGTCCGGACAAGATTCGGCGCAAACGTGAAGTCTTTTGGATTTTTTCCCTGGAGACAGTCAAGTCAGGACTCAATTTAGAAATTCCATGGGAACAAGCGATAATATAGCCATAAATTATTATTTACAGAAGCTTTCATCTTTACTCCGTACATAGATCTTATGATAAATATGTCATGGCAGGATAACATTGGAAATATCTATGTATAAAATTCAATTTAATCTGTACCTTGGTGACTATTTAAGCAGGTTCCTATTTTTCTATTAAAAAATATATATTAATGCATGGCAATTTCTTCAGTGTTCTATAAAATTTGAGTCTAAAGTTAAATAACAACTGTGAAACCCTTATGAGCAAAAAGAGAAAAAAATGTTTTATTGGTATCGCTGCCGTTATTTAATACTAATTGGATACTATATCATTGCTATGCTATAATGATAATGGATATTCAATATATCTTGAATTTACGAACACATTAGTGGAGGAATCGATCATGGAAAATATCTTTGTCCGTCTTTAGTGTCCAGGTTCTGAGAATGACGTATTTTTACGTCTGGCGTTTGGTGGAGTCCATTGTCTATTTCTCTTATAAACAAGTCTCACCGCAATGACGCATTTCCCTAAGCGCCACAGGATTCTTTGCTCAGCTGAATCAATTTGAGACGCTTTTAACTAATCAGTGCTAATATATAAAGGAACAATCATACCAACGTTCCTGCTACCGCCGGATTTGCGCGATTGAATACCAGAGAACCCCATATTACTACAAGCCCACCGATAACGCAGGTATGTTAATAGCGAAGAGCTTCACCTCAAGTAAACTACCTTATCATGCACATATAGCTTTTACCTATTTCGCTACCTGTTTGCATGTTCTTTCGTTTAGATAGAGAAGTGAACTACCATCAAATATATGAACTAAGAAAGTAGAAATAATTCCACTCTATTCACGGCCGAATCTTCACTTCGAGGAGGCTTGAACTGAATCCTCATACTATAGCGCGCTTTATTACATCCAAGGTAACCAGACTACTTTAGTTTAACTATTTTTAACTGTGGTTCTGATGTTTTACATATCGTTAATATAGCTAATTACACTCATCTCTGTGTCTCCATCTGTAAGAAAACTTCCAAGTTAGGTAACCCAGCATGCACGATACTTTGAATCCAATGACCTTCATCAAACGATAAAACCAACTTAAAATAGAACCCCACGCTACCACATTATTGAGCTAAACAAAGGAAACTAAACCTCATGCACTTTAACTATGTTTTTGATGTTTTGCATATCGTTAAAATAGCTAATTACACTCTCCTTTGTGTTCTTATTTGTAAGAAAAAAAAACCCGAGTGAGGTAACCCAGAAGGTACAACTTTCTGAACCCAACGATTTGCTTCAAACGCTAAAATCACCTAAAAATAGAACCCCACGCTACCATGGTATCGAGCTAAATAAAGGTAACTAAACCTCTATAGCTGTTTTAAATGGATGCATTTTACGTCTTGGCCCATTTAAATATATTGACGGGAGACATATGTATTATAATCAAGTGTTAATCTCTAGCTACATCGTTATGTATAAACTCCTCATATTGAGAAGCAATAAATGAAAGTGCGAGATAATTACAAGGTATTATTTCCCTGCTGATCAAAAAACCTTATTATAATGTGCAAGGTAATGTTCCAACTGTAGTTACCCTTTTGTTTAGTTTAAACTAGTAACTAAGTTTAACAACTATAACTCAACTAAGCTCAGCTTCAGTAGGTACAGATTGGAAATAAAAATTTCTGATAGGCTCCTTTCTTTCTGCAGAATATTAATAAAAATCTTGAGCAGTTTCTACAAGAGTCGACAATGATGATGCTAGAATAAAATTAATTCTCAGAGAGTAATTAACAACATGAGACCTCTTTAAAGTAAGTGACGATATTTACAAAAACGGATTCCTTAATTAACTGGTTTTCGTATATCTGTTGGAAGGATAAGATGAATTGCTAACACTGAATTGTATATCTTTATGTTTTTCAGTCCTCTTTGAAAATCTCTCTTATTTTCTTTTATCTGTTTTTTGATCCTAATAGGAGTCTTTTGTTCATTGAAGTCAATGTTAACCTTATAGAGTCGGCATGGCTGTCATCACACTAAGTATTAGATATAATAATTAGTGAGAAGTAAGAAAGTAAGAATACTAAAATTCGATCGGCCAGGCTACCTTTGTGATATGGAAATGATGATATCAGTAATGATAACCGAAGAGATAAGGGAATCCAATGAGAAAGGGATATATCTATATATAACTGCTCATAAAAAAATCATGTAAAATAATAGAAACAAATTCTCAATAACAAAATGAAGCAAATACAATAAATGTTTGATGTAATGACCTCTCTTTAGATTGTTTCTGTTACTTAAAACAACACATCATGCAAATGTGGATAATAATGAAAAGTTGGAAGCTGTAATATTTTAATAATGATGAATTTGAATAGACCCTGTCTATGGTTATCACATGACTTATATATGTTTTTTAGTTCTTTTGCTCTTTTACAGATTATTGTGTATCTTGTGTTTTGTATTATTTTTTGTAGTGTATATGTAGGACGGCCACCTGATGAAGGCTACAGGCCAAAACGGGCGTTGTTTAACAACATATTGCCTACATCTGTGAAAACATCGACCAAAATTACTGTTATGTATATACATTTTTGTATATTTTGTATTGTCTATGTAAATTGTATGGATTTTGATAAAACATTTTTATGAAATAATCTAAGAAAAGAGAAAAAAATAAGGGATACAATAATATTTTTCTAAAATGGATATCAAAAATAAATCAGAATTGAGATATATATTGTACTTATCATGTGCTTTATTTGAACGTCATTTGTTAGATGTAAACGATATATAAATCATACTAGGGCAGTAAATATCTCATTGTTTGCTAATTAAGTCCGTTACTTACCTTTTGACAGTTTGGCATACAATATAACCCACAATGAAGTATTAGATACCATCTTAAATGAAAACAGGGATAAGGTAGGAGGCTATGATTGGCTTAATTTAGAAGTTTACACAATATTCAACAAAGCCCTAACAACTATACTGGTCCAACTATTTATTTAGTAGGATCATCCCGAAACACCAAGCACCTGACACCTGGTTGGCAACGTAGATATTGTTATAATAAACAAAACCTCTGCTATCCGTCCACATGATCGATACCAATAATGCCTTTGATCAAGTTATGTAATTGTTTCAAGGGAAGCTGTAGTACGAATGGGTCTAGGTCAAAGGTATGATGTTAATGGAGAGCTAGTCAAGCATGTCACGATCATTCAACTGCTACCACCCTGCTGAAGGGTACTCTAACAGATCAAATGGACATTGAGCAGGGCACAAGACAAGACTGCCACTTTCCCCTCTTCTTTAGATTTATATAAATAACCCTTATGTGCAAATCTGAGCAATGATAAGCAAAAAAACCTTTTCAGTTTAGTGCGCATAAGATATAAACTGCACTATATTCTGATGATTTAACAATTTTCGCAATGGCCCACGATGCTAGTATTCCAAAATTAGACGAAATAATTAGTAGTTTCTCTAAGATCTCAGGGTATCCTGAATCCTAAATTGTGGTGTGGAATAGTGACTAGAAGTCTGAAACAATAAAGGATAAAATCCGATACTCAGGTGTTACCATTGTTGCAAAAATTGCAACAATAACACAAATCAATTTAAGCAAATTTCCAGAAAAATCAAGGTGTTCATTTAAAGACGCAAGGGCATTTATATAATTGTAACAGGCTGAATCAACATATTAAAATAAAAGTGCGGCTTAAATACTCTTTCATCTTTATTGCAATCCGACAAAGTTTAAATTGGAGAAAGAAATGTGGATACAGTCTACGCCAGGGATCTCCAACCTTTTATATAACAAATCTACTCAAGTTCAATATAAATTACAACAAGCTACTAACACAAATTATCAGTGTTATAATGGTGTGCAAATCCATTAGTGGGCAGTACATGTAGGATTACTATCAGTAAACACCTCATTGCATCAGGCAAGCTCACCAGCAATAATGTAAAATAAAGCTTTCTCAAGTTCAATTTGAATGCCTCTACATTTCATAGCAGTGATATATACGCGATGGCCCGTGGCACCTAAGAAAGAATATCAGTAATATGACACCCAAATGCAGCATGAATTAAAAGCCTTAAATATACTTTGTGTCTGCAAACATCAGATTTTCAGTACTGATACACACAGTTTACTTTTAAATACACCCTTTTCAATGTTGGAAATATACCCAATTCAATTAAAAAAATGTTTTTAATTTACTTGATTGGACCACACATAGGGGAGTTACTCACAGGTAGCTGGATCACTACCAGTAGCTCCATAGCAATTTGCTGGAGAACTCTGGGCTATGTTAAACAACTTTATGTGGTGCAAAATCTAAAATAAAACATAGTGAAAGGTGGCTGGGCACTACCAAATCTCCAACTATATTGCTGGGTTTCCAAACGAAAACAATTTAGATCAATTGTTGGATTTCAAAGTGAGTGTCAAATAAGTGGCTTTTGGCAATGACTGCACCTAAAGAGTGGAGAGTGCGACTATATAAGGGTGTCACACCAAAATTATTTAAAAAGATGAGATGGAAGACATAGCATCTACAACCTGGTGGGAGATAATGAAATGTATAGCAATACAATGTTGTAGCCTTTTGAAACCCTTAATGGCATTAATAAACACGTTACTATGGCCCTCATTACAATGACAGTCGGTTGGACCACCGACAGCCATGGTATTGGGCAACTGACTGTCTGACAATGAGTTGGCGATCCCACCCAGCCTATTATGATCAGACCACTGTGCAGGCAGTTGGAAAGTGCCTTTTTCTACTGCAGCTTGTGCTGCGGCTCAGGAAAAGGGCTGCAACGCAACCCGCAGTAGACAAAAGGCATTTTGCGCACATCCATGCACCATGTGCCAGGCACCATGTGGTGCCAGGCATAAGGTGCTTGGATGTGATGGGAGGGACTACTTGTGCCTGCAAGGCCCCTTAGTAGTGGCCCACAGCGGTCCTGATTGGTGTCCCCAAAGTCCGTTTCAATCTGCCTTTTCATGGTCGTGGGACCGCCATGAAAAGGCAGGCACAAAGGTACATCCTAATCCCTAAGGCGGTGCCTGTGCAGGCACCGCCTCCATTGTAGGTATAAGAATTCAACCCGACGTGATCTTGGATCCTTCCAGAGGCTGCGGTCTTTCCCCAAGACCTCTGCGCTCGGCCACCAGGATTGTAATCCAGCAATCAGGCCTACTGCCTGAAAGTCGGGTGAGCCGCCACCGTTGATGGCCTGTGGGTGGCGGTCTGCCCACCATTTTAATGAGGTCCTTAGTTTTGGTAATAGTTTAAGTGGTAGAGACTCTGTCTAGCCAAAGATTGCTCACCTTATGCTAAATCCTCGGGTGTCAGACTGGATACAGAAATTTAGCAGCAGTACCTCTGTGCGTCTGGAGGTGGCACCTTGCAGCTCTGCACTGATGTGGTTCTGCTCTAGAAATGACATTTGGGGCCTATATACGTGCCACACCCGCATACGTCAGTTGCTTTTAAGACTGTGCCCCCAGACACAAAGCCCCAAAAGCGAACTGTAGACAATGTGCAATTTCCCAATTATGGTTAGACTCCAACCACAGAAAGGAAAGGATGGGGTGTTAGTGAGGAATTTGCAGTTAGACAGAATCTCTAACAGAAAAAGCAACACCAAGGGTAAGTAACTTTTTCTTCTGATAGAGATGTCTATCCACAGATTCCTCACCTTTTAGATACCAAAGCAGTAACTGTTTAGAGGCGAGTCTGTGAATGGACTAAAACTAGAAATTCCTGCAGGACCAAGCGGGCAAAATGCCTCTCTTGGCAAACAATAAAGATTTGTGAACATTTGGAGGGATGTCCACATAGCGATCTTGCAGATGTCTAGGACATGAACTAACGCAGTGGTAGCAGCTGGGCTGCTTTTCAGCCAGTGCACAGAAGATTTTTATGCAAAGAATGATCTAGCTGGAGATGGTTCTCTTCTACAATGCCTTGCCTTATTTCGTACCACACAAAGTGCTGATAGTCCACCTAGTGGTCCTTGGTGTGATCTATTTAAAAGCTCAGCGCTCTTTTGGGGTCTAAGCGATGAATTCTCTCCTCCTCCTTAGAGGCGTGAGGTGGAGCGTAGAACGCCGGCAGAATAATGGTTTGGCCAACATGGAACAGCATTACAATATTGGCAGAAAGGCTTCCCTTGTCTGCAGACCTAGTTTATCTGGGAAGAAGGAAGTGTGTGGTGGCTTGACACCATCTCACTCACAAGCCATACCAAATTGATGGCAATGAGAAACATGGTCTTGAAAGTAAGGAGCAATTGGGAGCATCTATAAAGTGGTTCGAACAGAGTGCACATCAGATAAGTCAGTACCAGATTAAGGTCCCATTAAGGCATGACAAAAGGGGAAAGGGGCTACTTGTTGCAGCCCTTTCAAAAATTGCATCACAACTGGTGAACTAAAAAAAGAGGGCTGGTCAGTCAACTTTAAGAAAGCCGAGAGGGCCTAAAGATAATCCTTTAGCATGCCCAGAGCAATGCCTTGCCTGACAGATTGGCTTGGAGTGGATCAGTTTGGCGAGAGCCACACCAAGCCGCAACTTTTCCCCAATGACAGTCATATACATTTTTCATCTAGGAACACATCTCTGCCAAGATAACAACAACCACCTCCGGGGGAAGATCATAGGTGTTCGGCTGTCACCACTCAGTCTCCAAGCATTAAGGTGGAGATCACGAAGGCCCAGGTGCACAAGCCTGCCCTGTTGCTGTCACAGCAGGTCCACCCTGAGCGGTAGCCTGATCGGAGGTCATATGCTCCATCCTATGAGTTCTGAATATCATACTTTCCATGCCCAAACCGGAGCCAATAAGATGCCTTGGGCCTGGTCGGTCCTGATCTTTTTGAGAATAGGGGCAGGAGAGGTATCAGTAGGCAGGAGCCCCAAGTTCAACTTGAGATTGAATGTACTTAAGATCTGATATTGTGCGTTTTTGGCAGTGGCAAGTCGATTGAGCAAGGTTCTCCCCATGTGAGGAAGAGACCATGTCCACCTCCAGGGGCATCTGCCATTTGTGATCCGTTAGCTGCAGATGGCTGAGCTCATCTACCCTGGATTGGAACAATTCTGCCAGGCAGATCACCACCAGGAAACTTTGTTAGTGGTCCATCCATTTCTAGAGGCCCAAGGCCTCCTGGCAGAGGGTATGAGACACCACTCATCCCTGTTTGTTGCTATACCACATGGCTGTGGTGTTGTCTGTGAAAACCTGTACCAGATGGATGGAATGATTGCTTTCAACACCAAGCAGAGAGACCTCAGCTCCAGAAGGTTGATGTGAAGCTGGGAATCCAATGGAACCAGAGGCCTCTGATCTCCACCTCTCCCATTTGGCCACCTCAGTCCGGAAGGAATGCATCAGTCACCACTGTCATCTCTGGGTGGGGAATGGAGGGGGTCTGCTACTAACCCAATTGTGGTCTAGTAACCACAAATGCAGGTCTTTTGCAGTCCCCTCCTAAACAGGAATGTGGTCAGAGAGATCTTTTTGATGCTGTGCCTGCTGGGACTTCAGGTTCCACTGTAGAGCCCGCATATATCACCTAGTCTGATCGATCAGCAGGATGCAGGAGGCCATCAGTCCCAGCAGCCTCAGAGTCTACCTAACTGAAAGCCAGGACCGAAGCTGAAAGATCAGGATCATTTCTTGAATGCCATGGACTTTTGTGGTAAGCTGCAGTGATGAAACGCTCTGCCAGTATGCTTCCATTCTTGCCTAGGTCATTAAGTAGAATGTTGTTATGTCATAGTGTTATCTGTGTATAGAGTTGTTTATACTTGAGGCTGAGTGTCAGTTGATGCTCTGGACTTTGCTGTTGGATGGGATCTTCTACCAAGAATAAACCTGCATTTATCAACTCATCTGCATCCAGTGTCTTACTTCAGAAATGCGACACTGGCGCAGGTGGCAGGATTGAGAAGATCTCAACACAGGGACAAGGCTCATTTAATGAAATCCGGTGAGAGATAACCTTTTATTGACTTTGAATGGCCAATTCATCAAGCGCCTACTTACTACTATTGACATTGAACGTGTATGAGTTTAAGCGTTAATTTTGTTTTTCTTCTGCTAAGTGGTGGTTCGTCTTGCTAGTTAAAGCTTTACTAGTCTTGCTCTGTACGTATATAGCGAGAAAAAATCCTTTGTATCATTCTGCCAAATCTCTTGGTCATTGGGATACCTCGCCTGGTTTATCGACTTTATTGCTAGTTTTAAGCTGTTGTATTGTCTCGACAGACAGCCTCTACAACTTGCAGCGGGCCCTTCTCGAGGATTACAACTGCCTTCTGGTCGCTCGAGTGCGTTCTTTTCCATATGCGACTGCACTTGAAACAGAAATTTACTTCATTCTGTTCCTTTCTCACTACCCAGGATGCCAAGAGTTTCCTACCTGCAGCAGGATTTCTGTGTTTCAACTCCTCAACACAGATACCTAGATCTTGGTGGAGCTGTGTTTTTCCAGCAGCGTATTGCTGATTTGAAGGGTTCTTCAGAGCAGCTTTCTTCCTGCTGGCACTTCCTGGTTTTCTCTAGGCTGGCTACTAGCTACTCTCAGAAGGAGGCATGTCCGTGGGCTGGGCTTGGATGTTCTTCATCGTTTAACTCTTCCTGCATTTGCAGCGCAACAAATTACGTGTGTTATGCCTTCCTCTACTATTAATCACTGCTAGTGTATCGGGCAGAGCAGTAATTGAAACAAGAGGCAGAAGAGAGCCGGGCAGCAATAGAGGCAGCATTTGCAATAATCAGCCATTTCTGTTGCAGAAGCATTCTTCATGGCGTACTTTGAACTTTTGCACGACAGACACATTGTTCTTGTGAGAAGGATTTCCTTGCATCGCATGTCAATTCAATGATACGCACATTTACGTCTTCTTGTGGGGATTTACCTGTGCTGACTTATCTAGCTACAGTAATGTGCACAATTTATTGTCTTAAAATTAGTCTATTACGTACCTTTTGACTTTCATGCTGCAATTGCGCAGAAACATTGTGTGTCAGACATCTGAGTGTCTTATATTCATTTTCCTGTTTTCCTTGCTTTGTCTATTTTTCATTATGCAAAATGTTACTGCAGCTCCTTTTTTCCTATCCAATCCTGGTGTTCCGCCTATAAAATGGCAGAAATGGAAAACAGTCTTCGTATGGTATGCCAGAGTTTGTGGGACTTCCCTCAGTGTGGAAAGAAAGTCATAATTGCTTCTTCATTGTTTGGGCTCTGAGGGGCAAGATGTTTTCGATCATCTACCTGACTGTCCACTGCAGAAGCAGGTGAGTTGAACGAGTATGAGATCAGTATCAAGAAATTATACAAGCATTATTTGCCCAAAGTTAGTACGATCCTAGAAAGGTACCATTTTGCAAAAAGAACGCAAAGGGATGATGAGACCATAGAAAGCTATGTGACTGATTTAAGAAAACTTGCTTCATCATGCAAGTTTGAAAACTTAACTGATAAATTCATCCATGATAATTCATGTTTGGGTGCAACATGGAGAAAGTAAGAGAAGAACTTTGGTTGCTTGAAGAACCAAAATTAGATGAAGTCCTTACAGTTGCCAAAAAAATTGAGCATTCTTAGAAATGTGTTGCTGTTATAACAAAAGAAAATGAGACATATTCCAAAACACAAGTTGTTAAGGTCAAAAACCAAAGATGGAATGAAAGGGACAGAGAGAAGTTTCACCTTAACAAAGAAGGGTCTAAAGAGAGATAGGTAGACTTAAAATGCTATAGGTGTGGTAAGGCTGGTCATCTTGCCAATGACAAGAAGTGACCAGCGTTGTGTCAAACTTGCACTAAGTGCAAAAGAAAGGGACATTTCTCTATAGTATGTAAAAGTAAAACTGATCTTAAAGTCAAGATGGTTGAAGTTTATGAGGGAGACAACTCTGAAGTACGTTCTGACGACTTTGAATGTGGGCAAAATGTAATTCAAGTTCTAAATGTTACTGGTAAGAAGTCTTGCCCCTTCGACATTATTACTGTTGAAGGGGAATCCACTTGTGTTCTGTTCTATTCAGGTGCCAAGATTCCAATTGTATCTAATTAATTATACCTCACAAAATTGAAAAACAAAGTTAATCTCCTGAAACTTGACATCACACCCCTGGCTTATGGAGTGGAACCCATCAAATTACATGGGTATTTCACTGGCCTTATTGATTACAAAGAAAGATATGTATCAAGGAAAATGTATGTGTCTAAGAAAGGAGACAGTATCATCAGCTGGCTCCACCAGGGTGATTTGGGTGTGTTTCTGGATCCTAATTCTGACCCTCCCATTCTTATTAAGGGCAAGGTTTCTACTCCCATTCATATCAAGGACAAGGTTTGTACAGTAGAGAAATCTGATGAGAGTGAATTTCTATATATTCATAAAAAAAGAGTGTCCAGGTGTCTTTAAACATGAATTAGGATGTTTGAGAGGGTACCAACATAAAATTAAGCTAAAGAGTGATTCTTTACCTCTGTGTTGTAAAGTTAGAAATGTACTGCTTTCTATGAGAGATGACATGGAAAAAGAAATCTCCAAACTCAAAAGTGGTGGGATAATAGAAAAAGTAGAAGAGAGGTAATGGTTAGCTCCAGTAGTCGCTGTCAGAAAGCCCAATGGGGATGTACGCCTTTGTATTGACTTGCGGCAACTAAACAAGAATGTAATTGTGGATAGATATCCTCTCCTCAAAACACTAAAAGTAGGGGAGGGCCTGAGGGGAATCGTGTTTATAGACTGCTTTGGTACCTTGTCCCCCAACTTAATACTAAACAACACGAGAGATACCAAAAGTCTGCTTACAGGAACCTAAATAGTGTTCATTCTGTAAAACAAAACCAACAGGTTAATGTATGGGTCATAGCAATCATAATAGATGTATAACTGCAGGAGAAGAGGAAAAATAGAGAGATAGCCTCAAAAGTGCTAGAAAAAATCCCCATCAGCCCGCTCAATAGCGGAGCATCGTCATCTGGGTAGTATGGTTGACAATTGTGGTATCCAGTGTGCCCTTCCTTAGGAACAACCTAAGGCTAGCAAAACTTGGACCATCATGTTGACCCTCAACCAATAGAGATGCAGACTGAAAGGGTTAAGTTGCAGTGCTCAAAGAATTGTGAAAAAGGAAAGGAAAAAACTTTAAATCCAAGTGTTCTAAAAATACCTACTTTGATGTCATTGGAAAAACTTTATTGGGTCTGACCATCAAGGTGGTATGGTTAAAAGCAGAGTGAAAAATAGCATGCAAGGAATTGCTATTCACCATGAATCTTATTTGGTCGACATGTTTCAGCCTGGATAGGCTTTCTTCAGGACCTATGATGCACTACTGCAACAACGACTTACTGTGTCAAGGAAACTAATAAGTGATTCCAACTCCTCAATATTAGAGAGTCGAAGTGTCTTCTCCTGCATGTGAAGAAATGAAAAAATACAAATGGCAACCATTATTGCTATTTATCAAGAAGCTATCAAGTGTACAGTACACTGATTACTCCCTTGTTTTTACTCAGGAGGGAACAGAGATGGGTGTTCAAGCTGAAGAGTGACATGGAGGGGCTTAATGATGAAATCCCGTGGTTACAACTCTAAATACCAGGTCTCTAGTCATTACTCCTGCAATACTACATTGAGTTCTTTAAGATTTTTTAACAAGAAAATAGAGAGTTGTTTTACTCTGCTCTTTGCTCTTTGTATTCGGTTGGCTTCCATATCTCTGCCACACAAAATAGGGTTTACACAGACTGTTAATCTATGAGGTCTATGTGGTGTTATGAACTTTTGAGTATCCAACTGGCTGTTCGGGCACATGACAGGTTTGACAACCGTTCTGGCATGAGCCCTAGGGAGCACTGTCGGATATCTTTACAACTCATCTGGCCCTTTAAGTCACTGATGTAATTGAATGGGAGTTACACACTTTTCCAATACACAGATCGACCGAACACTAATCCACATTAAACGGTCTGATCATTGTGGTGATTAACACATGGGTAGGCTCCATGGATTGAATACAGCTACATTTTGACAACCTCGTTAATACTTATGGATTCGATACTGCCATATATCGGAAGGGTATCGATGTTAGCAAAATACATAAACAATGAATCCCGCTATTCCAATTGGCCCTTCGCTATCCAATAGGCTTGCTGCACTGATAGAGTCACCCAATCAGGGTGCAGCTATGTTCACAATGGCTACGGTATGCGTTCGTTTGACGGACGACATGGGGGCTTTTCCTCTATACGACAACAGTGGTACTAGACTAGAGGGTAATGTGCAACCGCTTTCTGGTCAGCTGAAATCCGCATATGATTGCGACCCGGCGTTTATAATGGATTTATAATACGCGAGCAAAACATTGGCGTCTATTCGATTGGCCACTCGCTAACCAATAGCGGAGCTCCGTTTATCATGTTATCCAATCGGGGCGCATTTCTTTGTATGGATGGTTGCAGAAGCCAGTTGGGCTTTCTTCCTCTGTACTGTATTCTCTAATTGGACGCGAGGGAAACAAACGGTTCTCCTTCACGTCCGTAACCTTTGTACTTCTTGCTGCTTGACACACGCTGTCTTCACCTCCCCCTCGGCTCACTATTCGGAGCGAGGCAACGACGGAGAGGTGAGGACAGGGGTCTCTCGCTTTTTTTCCACTTTTTCCTGATTTCCCTATGATGGAGGTGAGGCACAGCAGTTAGCCAGTCTAGGACTCTGCCCTTTCTTCGCTAAGAATCTGGACACCAGGGAGTCTCTTTGGAAATTACATTGTCTACTTTTACATCTTTGCAGTTTCCTTTTGCTTAAGGGAACTTTGATCTGGGTGCAGTGGTTGGCCTTGATCATTGAGTGGATGTCCTGATGGGAGGCACTGACCACACTGGTCACCCCCTTTTTTTTAATCGGGCAGACAAGATGTTTGTTAGTCGCCCTGAAATACAGGCCTTTCACGTATGACTATAATAGGATGTCCTTATGTTAAGGTGTGTCATGGCTATCCTCTACCCCCCATAGTTGCCACACTGTAGTTGCCATTCCGGGCTAAACTTTAGGACTAAGAGTCCCTTTTGTGGATCTCTAAATGAAACGTATGTACCCTACCCTTCTTTTTTTCTTCTTTTTTCTTTAGTGCGTGGCCTCCTTCACTGTGAGCTAGTGCCAGGTGAGGTGAGGCAATTCCTCCCTACAATTTGGGTGAGTAGATTAACAAGGGAGTAATCAGTGTACTGTACACTTGATAGCTTCTTGATAAATAGCAATAATGGTTGCCATTTGTATTATTTCATTTCTTCACATGCAGGAGAAGACACTTCGACTCTCTAATATTGAGGAGTTGGAATCACTTATTAGTTTCCTTGACACAGTAAGTCGTTGTTGCAGTAGTGCATCATAGGTCCTGAAGAAAGCCTATCCAGGCTGAAACATGTCGACCAAATAAGATTCATGGTGAATAGCAATTCCTTGCATGCTATTTTTCACTCTGCTTTTAACCATACCACCTTGATGGTCAGACCCAATAAAGTTTTTCCAATGACATCAAAGTAGGTATTTTTAGAACACTTGGATTTAAAGTTTTTTCCTTTCCTTTTTCACAATTCTTTGAGCACTGCAACTTAACCCTTTCAGTCTGCATCTCTATTGGTTGAGGGTCAACATGATGGTCCAAGTTTTGCTAGCCTTAGGTTGTTCCTAAGGAAGGGCACACTGGATACCACAATTGTCAACCATACTACCCAGATGACGATGCTCCGCTATTGAGCGGGGTGATGGGGATTTTTTCTAGCACTTTTGAGGCTATCTCTCTATTTTTCCTCTTCTCCTGCAGTTATACATCTATTATGATTGCTATGACCCATACATTAACCTGTTGGTTTTGTTTTACAGAATGAACACTATTTAGGTTCCTGATAGATATCCTCTCCCAAATATTTCTGAGTTACTTATATTACTAGGTGGTGCAAATGTGTTTAGCACAATTGATCTTACATCCGCGTACCATCAAATTGAGCTGGAGGAATTCTGCAGAGACTTTACAGCATTCATTACACCCTTTGGCACATTTAGGTTCATCAGAATGCCTTTTAGCTTAGTTTCAGCCTCATCCGTGTTTCAACGTGCCATTGAGAATGTCCAAAAACATCTTGCAGGGGTGTGCACATATCAAGACGATATTCTCATATTTGGTGATAATGTGGAAGAATGCGATGCTCGCCTGAGATCAGTTCTGGGGAAGTTGTGAGCATGCAATCTTAGCATAAAAATGGAAAAGTGTAAATTTAGATCTGATTCCATAAACTATCTTGGGCACAACATAACCGGTGATGGGGTTAAGCCCAAGAATGACCTAGTAACCACTATCCAGAATATGAGCTCCCCAACCAGTAAAGAAGGATAAATGAAGTTCTTGGGCATGGTTGAGTCCCATGCTAAGTTTGTCAAGAACTTTGCAGAGCTTACCACAAGGATGAGATGCCTATTATGTAAGGATGTGAATTTTGAGTGGTCGGAGCTATGTGAGAGGGAATTTGCTTATATCAAGAAAACCTTGAGTGATGCTCCTTCCCTTCAGAGTTTTGAGCCTAGGGTAAAACCCATTCTTACTACTGATGCTAGTGAGAAAGGCTTGGGTGCAGTCCTACAGCAACAAGGTCCCTCTGGTATGCGAACTGTCATGTTTCTGTCCCGTAGCTTGAGGGATGCTGAGACTCACTATTCTGTTGTGGAAAGGGATTCCCATGCAGTCTTCTGGGCCATCAAGAAACTGAATAAATTCCTGTGGGGTGTTGATTTTGAAGGTTGTACATACCATAAACCCTTGGTGGAGATTTTCAATAAGAAAGGTTTGGATTTGATCTCCAGTCGTATCACCAAATGGTTTATTGGTCTACAAGAGTATAGATTTTTGCTTAAATACATTTCAGGCATTGAAAATGGAGTTGCTGATGCGTCATCATGTCTTGTCCTTAAGGAGTGTCCTGAGGATGATGACGTGGATGATGGTAATGAGTGGGTGTGTGTGTTGGACCTGAGCTGCATCTCGGAAGAAAGATGGCGTGAAGAAATGGCTGTAGATTCCACTCTCATAGAGGTGATGTCATTCGTGCAGAACGGTTGGTCTTGTGTCAAGGAGGGCTCTGATCTGACTAGACCCTTTTGGTATTTACGGCATGAACTGTCCGTTGAGAATGGCCTGTTGTTTTGTGGAACTAGATTAATCCCACCTAATATTCTCAGGAAAGAATTAGTAGACTTAGCCAGTGTTACCCATGCAGGTCTCACTAAAACTAAAGAAAGGTTGTCTATGTCCTACTGGTGGCCCGGCATGGACAAGCTAGTGGAGCGTGTGGTATGTGACTGTCTCCCTTGCACCATGAGTGATAAGTCAAAATGTCCTCAGTTGCAACCTATGGTTCTCAGGATGCGCCCTTCGCATCCTTGGCAAGATATTGAATTGGACATCTTGGGACCTATTCACACTGTTGTCCCACACGTGTTCCTCTTAGTGGTTGTTGACATGTACTCTCGTTGGTCTGACGTTTTCTTCATATCAATAATCAATTCTGCCCATGTCATTAGGTGTTTGAAGGAGTTATTTTCTAGGGAAGGTGTGCCAGAATCTATTCTTACTGATAATGGAGTGCAACTGATATCAAAGGAGATGGAGGAGTTTCTGTCCACGAGAGGTATAATCCACAAAACGTGTTCCCTTTATCTTCCAGAGGCCAATGGAATGGTTGAGAGATTTAATAGGGTTCTTAAAGAGACCACTGCCATGGCAAAATTTTCGCCCCTGGAATAGAAGGGCGAAGTTCTTAAGTAAATTGAGGAATATAGAATTACTCCTCATGGCACAACTGGGAAAACCCCTTCTCTACTGGTCGGTAGCAGAGTGCCTAACACCTGCATTGAACCTTCTTGGGTCAACAGATATGAGTTATCCAAGAGTAAGGAACGCGTTTGTGATGGTAAGGATGTGGAACAGAGGAAAGAATGGAAGGCTGTTGAAAGGAAAAAATAATTTGATACTAAAAGAGCTGTAAAAAAAATAAAGGTGAATGTAGGGGATTGGCTCTTAGGTGGTTCTCCTACTAAGTTCTTTAAACCCATAATGGTTATCAAAGTCTTCAAAAATGCTGTTATAACTCAAGATCATCATATTTGGAATCTTAACAGAGTTGTGGTTGTAAGGGGCAAATTCAATGGGAGGTGTGGTGTAACCTCCTGCAAATGCACCACTCCTCTTGGTCATCTCACCCGAATACTAATGGTATGGAAAATATCCGACGTTCGTCCAGGGTGATTAAACGTCGTGGTTATCTCAAGTATTATGCTTAACTTGTATGTGCAAGTTTCCTATGCATTGTATGTATATAGTTTGTTAAGGAAGGAGGTGTGTGGTATGCTGCAGTGTCTCCTCTCTATGATGAAACGCTCTGCCAGTATGCTTCCATTCTTGTATGCTCTTGCCTAGGTCACTAAGAAGAATGTTGTTAGTGCTATCTGTGTATAGAATTGTTTATACTTGAGTCTGAGTGTCAGTTGATGCTGTGGCCTTTGCTATTGGATGGGATCTTCTAACAAGAATAAACCTGCATTTATCAACTCATCTGCATCCAGCATTTTACTTCCTTTATTTGGGAAAAGGTCGAAAACTGAACCAAGTCCAAAATGGCTTCAGTGAAGGGGAGCGTCTCAGAAATAATCAGGTGTTACTTTGGCATGTTTATAGTGAACCCCAAGATGGTGCGTCACAGCAGTCTGAAGGTGCTTGACGACTACCTGGAGCAACCCTGTTTTCAACAGGCAGTTGTCAAGGTAGGGGAAGAAATGACCTACAAAGGTGTGCTACCACCACCGCCATCACTTTCATGAACACCTATGGCGTGCTGATGAGACCAAAGGGGAGCACAGTAACCTGGAAATGCTCCTCTCCCACCATGATCCACAGGTAGCATTAATAAGCTGGCAGGTCGGGCATGTGAAAATAGGAGTTTTGCTTGATGGCTTCATCCAGTCTTCAGGATTGAGGACAGACAAGACCTAGGCCAGGGTGAGCATCTTAAATTTCACCTTCTGGAGTAAGTCTTTGAGAGGAAGCAGATCGAGAATTGTCCGAAGAGCTCCATCCTTTTTGGGCACCAGAAGGAATCACCACCAGGCCTTTTTTCTGGTTCTGGCACCTTATCAACTGCCCCGTGGACAAAAGGGTTTGAACTTCCTGTCGCTAAATGGAAGACAGGAGTGAATGGTGGATGTTGCGGTGGGTACGAAAGGCAGGGTAAGGCATAGCCTTTAGAAACAATTTGAATGACCCATTGTCCAATGTGATCACTTGCCCACCCAGGTAGAATCAGTGAATTCTGTCTCCCACTGGATGGCAGTGACCCAGTAAAGATACACTAAAGAGGTTTGGCAGGTGGAGATGTGGGAATGATGTGCTTAGCAATACGCTGATCTTGACTGCTATAGCAGTGGTCACCATCAGCAAAATTACTGTGTCCTTGAAAGATCTGGACAGGCTAGCTGTAAGGGATGATTCTGCCAAAGCCATGAAAGGGGCACTGGAACTGGTGCAGTTGGTGAGGTGGGGGGAAAGGCCCAGAGAGCTAGCAGTGGCCCTACCCTCTTTGAAATGTTTGGGGGCAGAGCCAGATTTGGCCCTGAACAGGTGAGTCCCATCAAATGGCATGTCTGTCTAAAAAGACGACATCACCAGAGAACCCAGTCAAGTGCAGTCACACATTGCAGGGAATAACTACGCTGGTGCCAATCGCAAACTCAATGGAATTTTTGCTGTCCAAGTCATAACAATCATGAACTTGCCTCCATCACGACCATCTCAAATTGCCCGTGACAGTACAGGGTGCAGATTTTCTGGCACACTAAGGAGGGCTTGTGCCACCGATCCAAAGGGTATGACAATTAACTGAAAGCAGAGACAAACTAGTGCACAAAAAGAGGTCTGCACTGGTTTTGATTCCCTATCAGGGAGAGTGGTAGGAAACGTATTTGGCTGATGGAGACCAGCCCCACAAGACACAAGAAGGGTGCTGGGACAAGAAAGCCGGGTCACATGGAGCAGGGTGGAGGCACCTGGTAATTCGTCTGTTAACTAAAAGCCAGACCAGGGCTCGGCCCAACTTCCCATAAAGGTGTCAGTCTGATGCCTGTTGAAGGGCAGGATGGTCTCAGACGAAGTCTGGCCCAGCTGCAGGACCTCGGTCACCTCCTGGGTGGGGATTTGAAAATTAAGGACTTTGCCCATCCTGCACATGACCATGGAATAGGATGTTGATTCACCTGTGGCCGGTCCAGGAGGGGGGAATAAGCTGTCTTTGTGAGGTGTCTAGCCCACTGGCCTCCTACAAGTCCTCATACTAGTTATCATTCTGATAGGGCTGAACGTACTCATCATCCGGGTCACAATCTTTATTGGAGACTGTGCCAAAAAGAGAATGCAAATAATGTTGCCTGCCTTGTGGTAAGTTGAGAGGAGAAATGGTCACTTCGGGTGGATTCAGATGCAAAATCAATCACAGTCGTACTTGTATAGGGTCGGCATAGACGTCAACATACCTTGGCCCGCATGGTTGTGGTCCCCAGAAGCGGTGTCAGAACAGGAGTCAGAGGCAAGAGGAGCTCAGAAGAACCAGCTGGTATTGAGGGTGAACCCACCGGCTATATTCCAGGTGGAAAACCTCTCATCTCCTTAGGCCCTAGAGGCTTGCCAGAGGGAGTCAGTAAGGAACCAAACAGCAGTGACCATAGCTGTGAGGAACTGATGTGGTGTGGCTGAAGGCCCTGAAAATTAAGATTGTGCGACAAACAGCTGTAAAATAGACTCTAAAGTTGGCCAACTTTGATAACATGATCAAGACACCACCCATACGTTTTTTGCTCAGCAGAGTGGGAGTGGTGTAAAGGAGTGGAACTTTGCTTCCACTTCTTGTGTTCCTTATGCTTACTAGAAGACTTGGAGCACAACTAAGACCAGCCTTTGGAATGGCTCCATTGACTCTGGGAGTTATCCTTTTACGTGGACTGTGAGCTAGATCAGTTCCAGTGCTGAGTTTTGTAATGATTGGCGACATTAAGTTTCACCTTGTGTTCCCTAATGGCTTTTGGGGTAATCGGCAGGCAGTCTCCACAGGTCTTGGAGTGGTAGCTTGTACCCAGACATCACAGGGACACCTGATGGGGATCCGTCACAGACATCTGTTTACGACAGTGCCTACGGGGGACTTGAAATTTGTCACTTTACAGGAAGCTTGAAACCTGTCATTTTAGGGGGTGACATGCCTTGCACATTGTATCAGAATCTTGGAAAATCGAGGTAAGGTGTCTCTGAGAGATGAGCGGAGTCTGGAGGCGCTGAAAGAAAGGATCTGACATCAGTGCACAACAGTGGCGCCTATATAGGACCTGCATGTCATTTCCAGAGAGTAGCGTGTCAGTGCTGAGACGCAAAGTGCAGCGGTACTGATGAAAAGTTTATGGATCAAGTCTAACACCTGGGGAATATTCAAAAGGTGAGGAATATGCAGCTAGAAGTCTACATCGGAACAGGCAGTCCTATCTCCCTTAATGTTGTGTTTAGCCCCCTCTTCGAATCAGCCAATATTGCGGTTATTGCAGACATTTTCCAGAAGAATAGGTCTTCGAAAGACTTTTGAATGCAGCCAATAGGAAGCGCTCTAGATTTAAATATTATCAGATTGACAAATGGCTTCAAGAGGTCCGAATGGAAAAAGTAATCTTGCTGTCTTTTAATTTTGCAGGCACAGCATCCTTCCAGCTGAAAGTTGTAATGCTGCCTTTTAATTTTGAGAGTCTAGTCCATAACTGGGAGAAAGCCAAGAAAGATCTACAGGAGATAAAGGATAGCTAACAGGAAACACCAGGATTAATCTGGTCAGAGAGTATGCATAGACTTCAGGAATTAAGTATATGGCTAGTATCTCTTGACTCTCTACATAAAGTGGTCCTTCTTGCTGCAAGTTTCAAGTTATATTGGACTGTGAATATATTGTCAAAGCTCCAGCCTAATTATTAATTCAGATGCTCCAGAACTCTAGCTGATAAGGAAGACGACCTTGATACATTTCTCTACAGCCATAAGCTTCAACCATTTTAGGCATAAGGTACCCAATGTACTCTGTGAGATGTAGAGACACAAAAGCAAGTGGGTCCTTTAAAGGTCTTGCTTAACAGTTCAACTGTTACCAACTGTTATTTGATTAACAGAAACAGTGCTTTCAGAGGTACTACTTAGAGAGAGGCTTAGGCTACGCCCACCTGTTGGTTTCCTTTAATACACAATTTGAGGGGGCGTAAGTTGGGTGCTTCCCTGAAAAATAGTTCTTGTATTGCACTTTTGACTTGTTTGAAGGCTTATACCGAATACAGCTGGACTGAGGTACTAATGATTGAGAGCCAATGATCAAGGCTATGGGGCTGACTTATATATTATGAAAAATTGTATTAAAGGTAGTGTGTCTAACATGTTTATGTTGAAAAGCATATGTTAAAGTCAAAATGCATTCAAGGGTGGATTGTTGTTATCTTCCATTTAAGCCTGCAGAGAGTTAATGTGGAATCTCAAAGACAAATACAGTAGGTAGCAGTTTTGGTGTCAATTGCATTTATTAACCCTGATGAGGTGCTGACGCACTTTCAGTGGGTAGTACATTACTCCAGAAGCTAAGGTTAGCCGATTAATCCAGTGGTTAGTGATTACTGTTGGATATTAGTTGCTTGTTGTTGGGATTAATTTTGCGCTTTAAATGAAACCGTCTCATGGATTTACTCCAATTTCTTTGTGGTAGAAAAAATTAAGTTAAGTGTAGGAAGGTAGGATTCTCTGCATGGTTACCCCCACTTTTTGCCTGGTGCAAAGCTATATTTGACTACTTAGGTCCGAATTCACTGAACTAACTTAAGACAAAATCCTAAACTTACTACCATTTTGGTATTCATAGAAGGCACTTACTCATTTCGGTATTCAGAAAAGTCATTTAGGAGTCCTAAAGTTAGGACTCCTAACTTTGCTACTCCTAAACTGAGAAAAATCCTAACTTTAAGACTTTCAGTACTCACAGAAGGCATTTAGGAGTCCTAAAGTTAAGACTCCTAACTTTGCTACTCCTAAACTGAGAAAAATCCTAACTTTAAGACGTTCGGTATTCACAGAAGGCATTTTGGAGTCCTAAAGTTAGGACTCCTAACTTTAGGACTCCAAAATGCTTTCTGTGAATACTGAAAGTCTTAAAGTTAGGATTTTTAGGAGTCCTAACTTTAGTAGTGCCTTCTGTGAATCCCAACTGAGTAAGTGCCTTCTGTGAATATCAAAATGGTAGTAAGTTTAGGATTTTGTCTTAAGTTAGTTCTGTGAATCCGGGCCCTCAGACTGGCATCCTGCTGATCAGGACCCCAGTCTATCTGCTTTTTCCCTAAACTGTTGTGTTCAGTACTTAAGCACCCTTATAAGTCCCTTGTGTATGGTATCCATGTACCCAGGGCATAGGTACCCCAGAGGTCTCCCATAGGCTGAAGCTATTATTATGTCACCCACGAGAGACCATTCAAAATGGAATAAAGACCTGCCATTGCAGCCTGTGTAGGTTGATGCTAGAACCACTTACTAAAGATATACGTTTCCTATATCTAGGGTCATTGCACTTAACACCTATAAGTCACCCCTCTAGCAGGTCTTTGCAATTCTGAAGGCAGGTTGCTTGGTTCTAAGTGAGAGGGTGCTCCTGCATGAGCAGGACATCCCTGAAGCCTACGAAGTCCATTTCCCTGGTTGTCCGTGAAGCAGCCATGTACAATACAGCAGGGCATTGCATAATTACCCGACGACCATCTCGAAAACAGCTGCAACGAATCCTACCATGTTTTGTATCAAACATGTTGAAATCATACCCCCACACAGTAAACGGTGTGAGAGGTATGATTCCAAGCACTGGAAGAGCCCTCCGTTAGGCTCTCAGTGTTTAGTGTATTGGGGTGGGATGAGTGAGCTTGCAAGCACCACTCAGTCTGCATGAGGGGCACATTTGGTTTCCCTGTGCCCAGTCCCTTTCAAAACAGTCCTAGGAGCTGTTGGCTCCCGCTCTGGTGCAACAATGGACAAAGGACATGAGAGTAAACTCCCCCCTGTCCAGACCCTCCCCTGGGAGGGTCCCCTGATTCTTTCCAAACCTTTCCCTAGGGTATTCCAACACTGCACACGCTCTCCGTGGGGTCCCTATGTACTCAACTTGGGTTACTTCCTTGGGTCCCCAGCACTTCTACGTCCTCTCGATATTGTCTTGACCTGAGTTATGGTTCTTATTCCACTTTCTTAGTATATGGTTTGGTCCTCCCCCACGGGTTCACTGTGTATTTCGTGCTATTTACTGTACTTCTTTGCTAAAGTATTGTGTGCATTGTGCATAACTCCGGGTAGGAGATATTTCTATGTGTTAGAGAGTATTATATAATAAATACATATTTTTATAAATACTTTGTGAGGTTCTTTTTCACTTAATCAATACTATAAGATTGAATTCTGGTAAAACAAGCTGCTTTACACTCCATCTGTACTAATCCTGATGGCTGCTCTCCACAGCTACCACTTAGAGAGTTTTCTACGGTTGTCTAAGGCCTCTTAAATGACCAGGGCAGGCACCGGCGCACAGTATACCAAGGCTGAACAGTCTGAAATCAAACTCATGCCTGTTTAACCGACATCCAGAGACTCCCTGCCCATTCATCTCTCTCTTGCAGGGTCCTACTTTGTCCCTTTAGGATGGAAATTTAGTCTTTCTCTTTCACAGTCTTTCTGCGTTGTGTGTTTTCCCTCTCTTGCTCTCAGGAAATGTTGGATGAGGAAAAATAAATGCCAGTCACAAAACATGAGTGCCATTGGTCCCCACCAGCAACTACCTGCTCAATTTAAACTTTGGCTATTATACTGTGTTAAAGTGTGTTGGCAGATATTTCATTACATGGAACCTCACAAATTATTGTAATAAGCAAAGTTTTTGGTCTTAGTGGCCCACTCAAACAATCATGAGGTTGGAGGATTTGCATTATTATAATCAGTATTAGGCTCTCTTAAGAGGGATTTTACATTGTTTTGAAAACTGTAATCGTGTACATATGTATAATTTTATTATACTATACCTGACGGTTGCCTAGTGGCAATAGGTCTGCTATTGTGATGGTGGCAAGTCAGTAGTAAAACCTAAACACCTGACTAGTCTTGGTGAAAAGTTATGTTAGAGGCTATAGGACTGATCTGTTTACTAAGAAATGTTTTGACAGAAGAAGCATGCCTGATTTATCTGTTACCCAAAAACATATGTTATGTCAATAGGTCTTTACGGGTGGATTGTTGAAGTCTGCAGACACATACTATCTATAAGGGCAAGCATTTTAATATGTATTGTGTAGTAAACTACTTCTCTGTGGTGCTCTGCTTATTGGAATGTTGATGACATCATGTACTTCCTTTACTACATATTGCCCCCTTTGACAAGTCCTAGGGCTAGTAGATTTTCACTGTCACAAATCTTTCTAGAATATCTCTGGAGGTCCTGACAGTGTGAATCGACTTCCAGGATCGTAAAATACTTATGCACATATCAGTGGTGGACAGCACAGGTAAGAGAGATGGGGCTGTGGTAGGGCGGGGGTGGTGGAAGTTGACAGACAAGGGGATAGACAATATTAAATAAAAAATAAAAAACACTTACATTGTGCTCGCCGTATTGCTGAGTCGGTTACAGGAATGTTCTAGTTAGGCTCAGATTTCACTCTTACAAGACCATTGAAACTCAGCAGTTATAGTTAGCTGAGCTAACTATAACTTACGGCCCGCAATGCACTGCTTATGTAGGAGTGGGTGTGTAAGAGCTGTATGGGTGTGTGAGTGGCTGTATCGGTTAATAGGTGGATGTGTGAGTGGCTGTAAGGTAAGTGAGTGGCTGCATGAGTCACTGTGTGGGTAAGTGAGTGGGGGTGTGTGTGACTGGCTGTATGGGTGGGTGAGTGTCTGTGTGAGTGGCTGTATGGGCGAGTGTGTGTGTGACTGGATGTATGGGAGAGTGAGTGCCTTCTGTGAATCCCAAACTGAGTAAGTGCCTTCTGTGAATATCAAAATGGTAGTAAGTTTAGGATTTTGTCTTAAGTTAGTTCTGTGAATCCGGGCCCTCAGACTGGCATCCTGCTGATCAGGACCCCAGTCTATCTGCTTTTTCCCTAAACTGTTGTGTTCAGTACTTAAGCACCCTTATAAGTCCCTTGTGTATGGTATCCATGTACCCAGGGCATAGGTACCCCAGAGGTCTCCCATAGGCTGAAGCTATTATTATGTCACCCACGAGAGACCATTCAAAATGGAATAAAGACCTGCCATTGCAGCCTGTGTAGGTTGATGCTAGAACCACTTACTAAAGATATACGTTTCCTATATCTAGGGTCATTGCACTTAACACCTATAAGTCACCCCTCTAGCAGGTCTTTGCAATTCTGAAGGCAGGTTGCTTGGTTCTAAGTGAGAGGGTGCTCCTGCATGAGCAGGACATCCCTGAAGCCTACGAAGTCCATTCTCCCTGGTTGTCCGTGAAGCAGCCATGTACAATACAGCAGGGCATTGCATAATTACCCGAGGACCATCTCGAAAACAGCTGCAACGAATCCTACCATGTTTTGTATCAAACATGTTGAAATCATACCCCCACACAGTAAACGGTGTGAGAGGTATGATTCCAAGCACTGGAAGAGCCCTCCGTTAGACTCTCAGTGTTTAGTGTATTGGGGTGAGATGAGTGAGCTTGCAAGCACCACTCAGTCTGCATGAGGGGCACATTTGGTTTCCCTGTGCCCAGTCCCTTTCAAAACAGTCCTAGGAGCTGTTGGCTCCCGCTCTGGTGCAACACTGGACAAAGGACATGAGAGTGAACTCCCCCCTGTCCAGACCCTCCCCTGGGAGGGTCCCCTGATTCTTTCCAAACCTTTCCCTAGGGTATTCCAACACTGCACACGCTCTCCGTGGGGTCCCTATGTACTCAACTTGGGTTACTTCCTTGGGTCCCCAGCACTTCTACGTCCTCTCGATATTGTCTTGACCTGAGTTATGGTTCTTATTCCACTTTCTTAGTATATGGTTTGGTCCTCCCCCACGGGTTCACTGTGTATTTCGTGCTATTTACTGTACTTCTTTGCTAAAGTATTGTGTGCATTGTGCATAACTCCGGGTAGGAGATATTTCTATGTGTTAGAGAGTATTATATAATAAATACATATTTTTATAAATACTTTGTGAGGTTCTTTTTCACTTAATCTATACTATAAGATTGAATTCTGGTAAAACAAGCTGCTTTACACTCCATCTGTACTAATCCTGATGGCTGGCTGTATGGGTGGGTGAGTGTCTGTGTGAGTGGCTGTATGGGCGAGTGTGTGTGTGACTGGATGTATGGGAGAGTGAGTGACTGTGTGAGTGGATGTATTTCTGCGTGAGTGGATGTGTGAGTGGCTGTATGGATCAGAGTGTGCTTCTGGGAGCTGCCCCCTACCCCTGAAGTGTGTTTCTGTGACCCCTGTGGTTTTTCTTGACCACTGGATTCTGTGCTTTTAGCACCAAGGACAGCCCCACACATGATTAGTGCTGAACCACAACAGGGCCCATTCTGCCCATTCTAATAAATTGAGAGGCTGGATTAGAGGAAAATGGTAAAGAACTCAAATTACCCTTTTTAAACAAAGCACGCTATTAATCTAATTCCCTGTTATGGATCAGTGAGAGTCGCCCCATCAAATGGTGGAGGAAGGGGTTTGAATACTAACATTCATTAGTAGAAATAATGAAGGGACAGTCTGACGTACATAGCAGAGATGGGGTGGGGTGGAAGCGGCACCACCTCGCACACCCTTCCACTCTAGTGCCGCGTGAAGGAAGTGGAAACACAGCTGAAAGACTGACCTTTGCTTTCCTCTAACTTTCCGCTTTTTAATTTGTAAAATATATCTGCATGTGACTCACAGACGCACTCTTTCTATTTTTGGGATTAGTTTAAAGATTCGATCGCCCAGTTAACTGTTTTCTCTGTACTGCACTGGGAGCCACAATATCATATCAATATGCAGTAGAGCACCGACTACAGTCGCAACAGTGATTACATTCAAGTCCCTCACACCAACCTACTCCGCACTCTGGATGCACCATTTGCTCTTGGCCTGAACACCCCTTTTCGTCCTGGACTATAAACCACCCCTGCCTCACCTCCTCATAGGGTCTTGAGATATTGCAAACAAATATATTTGCTCATCTCAGTCACAACTGCACATCCTTTTCCTGCCCTTTTTAATATCTGCCTGCTTAGTCTGTCTCTTGTTCTGCTGACATGATTTTACAAGTTGGGGGTAAGAAGTCAAGACGTCATGTCCACCACTGTGCCAAATGAAACTTAATAAAAACAAGAAAACACAATGAGAAAAAAGCATGGGGGAGGCAACGTAGCTGCCTTGGCTGACAGCAAGATGATGCGGGGGCTTGGAGGGTGGGTGGTGCCTGTTTTTGGGACGGGATGGGTTGTCTTTGCATCTGCCCCTTGGTAACCACCCAAGTGTCTCCAGTAGAGGTGTGTGAGCCAACAAATTAACAGGTAGAGCCGAGCCAAGGGCACTTTCTTACGCCGAAAGCCAAACCCCCATTTAAGCAACACTTGACTCCCTAGCAGTGTTTTCTACAGAAATGTACTACTTTTGAGAATTTAGCACCCTCCTTATGTTGGCAACACAAATGCATCTCTTATACAAAGAAACCAGAATCAATACATATGCCTGCATGAAAAAACAAATGCACTGGATGCTGAGGTGCCTGAATTTGTTTTCCCTTCTGCCCCTTGCCTCTCCCCATGGGGCTGAGAGCATCTGCCACTGATATCCTCATCTTTGAGTACAGACATTTTTATCATAATTTGTGTTTTGCTTCTGCCCATTGGCGCGCTGCCCCGACATCTCTCTGGGTCAGACCCTGCAAGCCTTTGTTAGGACTGTGTTTAGTGCAAGGTCTCAGGTCATACTCGACGATGGCAGAATGCACCAGCAGGCATGTAAATATGCATACATGTATCAGTCCATAGACTGGAGGCAGCTGTATGGCAATCCCACTCTCTCCTCTGACTAACATGTAGTAAGAAGGGTGTAACTATATTGATAAGTCATATAGCAATTTATGTAAACTAAATATACATTTTTTTCAAAATTAGCAGAATTATTAATATAAATGCTCGGGGACCTGGCCTACCCTAGGTTGAAAGAGAAACAAGCGCAGGAGACAGTGCTTACATTTATTTAAATTTTTTGCTGCAAAATCACAAATTTTCAGGTTTTTGCACCAACATTTAAAAAAATGCATTTTTACTCTGGCAGGGCTCCTGGGGGATCCCAGCACCAGGGCTCTGGGGTAAAGGTATTCCTACCCAGCCCCCTTTTCTTTATTTTTTCATATTTTGTTTTGGGACTCAGCTGAAGCCAAGTCCCAGAATGGATGCCAACACTTCCTGGTTAATGTGTTGAAAGCCAATCAAATCCCGTCACGAGATTGGCGATATTTGCAGCGGCTTTGTGTACACAGATATACAAATTTGGATTTGCTTTAATATCTCCAAAACTACTGAACAGACTTACACCAAATAACAAAAAAATGTTGCCTTCTGGATCAAGATTTTTCTCAGGGGAATCCCAATATTTCTGCCAAATATGGTGTAATGCCGTCCAGCGGTTCGGCTGTAGTCGAGTCTAAAATCTCTATTGGAATTAACACAGGAAAAACACTTTTTTTGACCCGTCATTTTTTCAACCCCAGCTTTGTAGATCAACTCGAAACTTTCCATGCACAACTAGATTCAGCAGCGCACTTTTTTGGGAACTATTTGTGAAGGTTTGCCAAACATGGCCAAAGTAAAAGCCAAGTCAAAAAAACGCTTTTCCTACGGAAACTACCGCCAGTAGGTATTATATATCTCGTTAGGTGTTGACATGAGGTAAGAAATATTATTTAAAAACAAAATAATCTGTTATATTCACTTCACCAGTGCTTTAGTGAACTGACTATAACATGCGTCCTGCCATGCACTGTTCATGGCATCCCATATTACATCACTTGTGACATGTTAATGACATCAGTGATGACATCACTGTTGACATCTCAAATTATTTTGGTGTCATCACTGATGACATCATATAATCATAGTGACATCGTCCTATAGGGTTTGTGGACTTGAAGTAATTCAACACAGTACATTTCTCTTCATCCTAATAGTATTACCCTCTTAAAGACTTCTCATCACATGCAATTTTAAGTCAGGTGATTAACAGGTATACATTTTCCACTGCAAATACACCTTCAATCAAGCCCTGTGCACAATGCTCCATAATTTGGTAAAATACACTACACACATTCCTTAGTTGGGTATAATGTTATGTTATGTTTTCTCGATTTGTAGAGAGTGACTAATCTCTTGTAAGGGTGCGATACAACCTTAAAGCCATGATTACTACATCAATATGAGATAGACCACCTCTAATTGGGACATCCCTACATTCTAAATTATTTGATAATCTGCAATGGTTCAAAATCTGTTGTGAAGTTCTGGATATAAACATACACACCCTATGGAATTTTTCTATACCATTTCATCACAACTATTTAACATAGACGCATTGTCAACAGCAGCTATGGCCTTTCTCACATAATTTTTAGAACAGTGTTTGGCTTTAAGCTGCAACCTAATATCAAAGATACCTGTGCAACCCACATCAGATGCTCTAAGCCTTTAAATTGTTTAACATGGAGCTCTTCTTCTACCCCAAACGTTAGTGATTTGTAAACAGTGGACCATATAACTTTTCAAATGTACAATTGTCTCCAGGGCTTAAGCAGTTTTTACACTATCAACCCACATGTGTACAATCAGTAATTCCATGCTGTATATGACCATGGTGTTATCCCTGATGTCAGTCGTGATGTCATCAATGATGTAATTTTACTTTGGGGGCGTGGGTAACCGCCCAGAATGGCGGACACATAACGTCTGAGCTACCACCACGGAGCCTGAAAGTCCCACTATATCACCAGTGTTAGCCGTCGTTTCGGCAGCTGACTGCATAAGATCGGACCTTGCTGTTTCTGAGAAGTGTGGGACCAATTGGCAGCCTACATGCCGGATCGATGAGCTGAAAAGGGCCGATCAATGCTGAGGAGGCATCAGAGACAAAATGGCAGATGCCACATTCACTGTTTGTCGCTGGGAGAATGGACGTCCAGGGGAAAAGCTCCAGAGGTGTTAAAAAGTGGAGCGTGCCCCCTCTGATTACGATGGAACGGTGGACTCCTGCCTGTTTGCTGTTGCCCCCCACCTGCGATACCTTTGTGGTTGGCGCCCGGTCTGTAACTCGGATGAGAGGTGCTGCGTATGCAATACAAAGCAGCTACACACAAGACATACTGTAGCTGAGGAATCTAATTTGTGGATGCTCGGGATGAGGATAAAGGACATGTTGCTCAAACCTGGCCTTTTTAAAAAATAGGATATCCCCCTGTTATATATTGTGATTACTTTTCCTCTCCTTGCTCTCTCGTGCTTGCTGCACGAGAGACCTTCTCATGGTTCTGGAATCCTGTTCTTCAGTCGTGAGGATTCCTTGCACGTCACTTTGGACGTTGGCTTCCTCACGACTGGACGGCTCTGGTTGTGGGTGCTTATGTTTGGAATTTAAACTGAAGAATAAACCTACGAACTTCAATCTACACAAGTCTCTCGACCCTTACTTAACATATTTGGCGACGATCGGGATTTTCGGATCCTCCTGCACCCACCGCCAGCCTACTCACCGAAACTCGACCACTGCTCGTTGTGCCTCCTCAGCTGAACCCGCCTCCAGTCTGGTTCCTGCTACACCAGGTCGTATGCTTCCGGACACATTTCCTGTCCATTTCCTGTCTCCCAGCGTCAATTTGCTTGGTTTCTCCGCTTGTTCGTTGGCGCCACTTCTGCCTGTCGGTTGCTGCCTCGCGCTCACTCACGCGCGCAACGTTCCGACTTCCTGCTCGCGCACACACGCGCTACGCTTCAGAACAAGCTCCACCACATTAAAAAAAACACGTCTTTCTGTTTCCTAGACGACGACGCCGGCGGCCATTTTCAGCGCCCTTTAAAGCCTTCGTCCACCGCTTTGCGTTTCACACGCACTGCGCTTTCATCAATTTCACAGCGATTTCATCGCCTTCTCAAAGTTTCAAGTACTACTTCAGCGATAGGCACGCTCATTGCCTACCACGTTTACTTAACCCTCATTTACTCATTTTAATCGTTTTTCAACTTCAGCGACAGGCACGCTTTCCTGCCTAACATGTTCATGTAAACTTCCATGTTTTCAAGTGGCTTCAGCGATAGGCACGCTTCTTTGCTTACCATGTTTATTTAGTATTTATTTAATAAATCTTCAAATTATCACAGCGATAGGCATGCTTTTTGCCTTATTTAAAGCCATCAGCGATAGGCACGCTTACTGCCTATCTCTCACTCCAAGTATTCATTTTTACAACAGCTTTTATCACTCTCCCTTCCTCTTCCGCTGCGCAACAGTCCTCCGCATCTGAGGAAACTTCCCTACCACATGATTCCATTTCTCAGGAAACTTCTGAAGTGGCAACAAAAAGGGCTTTTCGTTTGAAACAGTTATCCTGCAGATTGAGAGACTATGTTTTAGAGTAATTTTGCTTTACACTGTACCACTTCACCTTTGTTTTTGCAATTTCTCATGTTTGCTTTACACCGTACCTTTTCACCTTTGTTCTTGCAATTTCTCATGTTTGCATTAGTATGTTTGCTTTCTTTCCCTTCTTAGAGGGGAAGATGTTATATATTGTGATTACTTTTCCTCTCCTTGCTCTCTCGTGCTTGCAGCACGAGAGACCTTCTAATGGTTCTGGAATCCTGTTCTTCAGTCGTGAGGATTCCTTGCACGTCACTTTGGACGTTGGCTTACTCACGACTGGACGGCTCTGGTTGTGGGTGCTTATGTTTGGAATTTAAACTGAAGAATAAACCTACGAACTTCAATCTACACAAGTCTCTCGACCCTTACTTAACACCCCCATATGCTCTTGAACTGCCTGATCTTTTGCTACAACCCTGATGCCTATATAAATAAGGCACCCTGGATATTGCATTTAGCTGAGTATACCACAATGGGGCACTGTCCCGTTCACAATTAGTTACCAGTAGGGAAAGCCAAGGTTACCTATGTTGTTTGCCACCTCATGTATTTTTAGGTGCTGTGTGAGCTTTGCTGGAGCTGATGTTGGATAAGATGGGGCACAAGGACGCATGTGTATAGAAGCACTGGAAAGGTGGGACACGACTGTAATCATAATACATCGCCTGTGTTGATGCCTGCACGATGAGTACCTTACATTTATATTCCCCATAAATGTATTGGTGACATTCGACATGCAAGAAGTCAGCTGTAAAGGTATGGGTGTCCCTGCCTGGATAATAACCTAGTAATATACTACATCTACTGATCACTGCCTTGTGCATTGATCAGTGAGGATCAGTGATGGGCCGTCCAAAAGGGGTCAAGCTGCAAGATACGGACGACGCCTCTTCATCATCTTCCACTGCTCCCTCTAATGTTGTTCCCCCAACGGCAGGGCCTGTGCCCCCAGACAAATTAGACATTATCCTTCAAGAAATACCCCAATCTCATACTTCCTTGGAACAACAATTGGGCTCACTAACGGCTGAGGGGGTGCTTGGATAAAGTGGCCACTAACAAAACGATAATACAAGAACTACTTCCTAAGCAAAAATAGCACTCTGCTGAGATAGAACGTCTACAATACCAAAGTTCGATTTTACAGGACCATGCTGAGGATGCTGAAGGCTGATTGAGTCGTAATAATGTCCATATATCTTTTGTCGAGGCATTGTTGCGTGCATGGCAACCAAAAGAAACACTGACGAGCACATTCAGCATCGAAAGGGCTCACAGAGTTCCGGTGAGGCGGAGGTTACCTGGCGCAGCTCCTCACCCGATTGTTAGCCAGGGTCCTCAGTAGTAGAGACAGAGACCTTATACTACAGGTGGCACATGAGAAAGCTCATCTCCAAAAAGATAATGCACGCATCTCACTGTTTCCGCATTATACTCTCCAGGTCTAGCTGCAGATGGCTGCATACCAGGGAGTTAAAAAACACGTGCACGATATAAATCTGAAATATGCACTGCTCTACCCTGCAAGGATCAAAATTTTACATGACCAAAAAAGTCTTTTTTTAGACACTCCAAGCGAGGCCTGCAAATGGCTGGAGCATACGTTCCCGGACTTCCCTATTGACTTCGTCCACCATAATGAAAAAGACCCACACCCTAGGAAGCGGTTGCAACAACAAAGACACAGGAGGACCAAGATACAGGAAGGTGACCCAACACCGACACATGCATTGGCAGGCCAGTATCAGGCCATAATATCTGCAGCTACTTTTTGAGAATACAGAACAAGCACAGTGGAGGAATTTTCTACAGTGAATACGGTACACTCAGAGCCGGATGCCAGCCAGTTGCTCTTCTCTTCAATATCTTCACAAACAAATACAGACCTGCTAAATTGATCATGATGCTCTGATCTCCTAGGCGCCCTCTGCATAGGTAATGGGTGAGTGTTGGCAAGATATGCAGGATCTATTACTGTCTGGGTTGGTGATGATTCTGCGGATCTTCAGATGGCTTCTGGGGGGATGACTGTCCAGGTTGGGCAGAGGACTGTGCTGAGGAAACCCCTAAGCCCAACCAGTGCAGAGGTAAGCCGGTGGCTATTATGGCACAATGGTCATAGACAATGAAGAGATACTTTATACGGAACTCTGGTAAACCGATTTGTAATGCGGTCTGTGTCAAGGACCCTTGTTAATGGGCGGGTACCTGAGCAGGGGGACAATACTTTTTTCTCTGTAGTGTCTAAGGAGCTTGATCAGCTCTCTCATTATCGTGTAACCACCATGACCCCCAAAGCAATAGCACAATGTATGTTAACTCCTTCAGCGCTTATGACGAGCTCAGCTCGTCGTGAGGCACAGTGGAGTTGTGCTCATGATGAGCAGAGCTCGTCATAACTGACGTGGAACGCCCACACGGGGATAATTCCCCTCCTGTGCGGGGCATTCCATTGAGTGGGCGAAGTGAGCTCGTCATGAGTATCGCACGCGGCCCCCTTCCCCCCAAGCCACGGGGGATTTAGCCCCGCGGCGAAGGGGTTAATAGAATTGCTAGTGTTTATTTTTGGTTTTGTTTATGCTAATTGGTCGAACACAGTTTTGATGTTGGACCGTGTGTTGAGTAGTTTTAGTGGGCAGCTGAGGGGAACTTGGGTGTTATCAACTGGGCGGGATACCTTATTACTGAAATATAATGACAATACTAATGCAGAATGTTCAGCAATATCACTGTGCACAGCAATATCACTGTATTACTTGGAATGTTCGGGGAATGGACACCCCACATACATGTCAAAGAATGCACGCTCAATTGGTTCGGCATAAAATGCAGATAGCCTTTCTACAGGAAACGCATATAACTGCTTTGGAAATGTCTAGGTTGAAGAAAAAGTGGAGGGGACAAATATATAGCACGGTCCATTCTGCTTTGACAGTATGGATATGCTCAGGTATACCATTCGTAGTACAGGAACAGCGCATTGATAAAGAAGGTAGATTTGTGTTGTTACTAGGTCAGTTGGATGGCAGTCCCATGGTGTCGAGGGGGCTGTACGCCCCAAATACTGATAAGGAGTCTACAGTTCGGTGAATTCGGTGCTGGCGAACTGGACAGATCACCCATGGGTACTCGGGGGAGACTATAATGTGGTATTAGATGTAGAACTGGACCGCTCACATCCCCCCATAGATGTGGCGCATACCAAATGACTGTCAGATGCACAAATAATTGGGCACAGGGCTGGTTTCTAACTGAGGTGTTGCGAAAACATAGGATGCAGGAGTACTCTTACTACTCGTCAGTGCAGGGCTTACATACTAGAATCGATCATGTATTTTGTAGTGCATCACTTGTAACACAAACTACAAGCTCCACCTATGTGGGTAAAACAATCTCTGATCATAGTGCTCTGGAAATAACATTTGAATGGGGCATGCCCCTTCCCCAGTGCCTACATGGAGACTGAATTCATTGCATTTGGAAGACGGAGTATTCAAAGATACACTGGCTACCACCATCACGCATAATTTTATAGAAAACACTGACACAGCAGGGAGTACCACAACAAAATGGGAAGCATTTAAGGTGGTGATCCGCGGTGCGGCTATCATTGTCGCCACCGGAACTCGCCATCAAACTAACAGTGAATTATTTCAAGTAGAGGACCGATTAGGTGTGCTAGAACTGCAGGCGGTTTCGGATATGGCTGAGAAGCCAGCACTCCAAGAGGCTCCTATTAAATATGTGGAGTAATTGGAACAATTGCGGATTATTGATCACCGGTCATATACATAGAGAATACATGCAGAAGCTGACCGCCCGGGTTTGCTGCTGGCACGAATTATTACGAATGCTCCACCACCTACCCCAATTGTAGAAATAAGCACTCCATGCAATAAACGTGTTAACTACCAGGCAGAAATGAATGATACATTCTATAGCAATTACCAGGCCCTGTACAAGGCTCCACAATGGACATACCCTCACGAATTGCACTCCTTCATAAGCAAAGTGCATTTACTGATATAACGGATGCAGACAGGCATTCGCTTGCCAGACCCATATCGCTGCATGAAATACATGCAGCAATAAAGAATCTTCCCAAAAACAAAACTCCTGGGCTAGATGAACTCCCGGTGGAGTTTCATGCTACCTAGCGCAGCAGCTGACTCCACACCTTAACAAAAAGAACAATACAATTTATGATACAGGTACCTTGCCACCCTCAACAGCACACGCGTTAATCACTTCCCTTCCCAAACCAGGTCGCGATCCTTCAACACTAAATGCATACCGACCACTATCCCTACTGAACACCAAAAATAAGATCCTTAGGAAAATACTAGCAACTAGTCTGAAACCACCCTTGACGGGCCTAATACATATTGATCAATGCGGATTCATACCTGTACTTGACACTTCTCTCTGTATCATTGAACTGTTCTGGCAGCCTATTGAATGCTGGGTGCTAGCCATTAGATATCATACAAGCTTTCACCACGCTGAGCTGGGAATATATGTTAGCCACGCTGCAGAAATTTGGTATCCTCTCAGACCATATTTAGTGGGTGCAGGCATTATATCATCTTCCCAATGCTAGGGTGTGTACGGGGCGGCATATCTCAAAGCCTTTAGATATACAGAGAAGCTCCTATTGTTTGTGTTAGCCATGGAACAATTAGCTAGTACGATCTGATCAGGGCTATTGATTGGGGCATCTCCATATCTAAAACACCTCATGCTATTTCTTTATATGCCAATGACAATATACTATACGTCTGCAGTTTGCAGAAAAACAGGTGTATCGGAATGCACAGGATCCTATTGACGAGGACCTCCAGAGGGCAATTATTTCTTTGAAGTCGCAGGTTGCGTTCTGGATGTCTCTGCCCATCTCGGTGGCAGGCAGGACGCGATCTCCAAGATGGTGGTCCTGCTGCAGCTGCTATGTCTCTTCGCTAATTTACCAGTAAGGTTTCCAACCTCTATTTTTCAAACATTAAACACACTATTGACTAGTTTGATCTGGGGTGCAGGCTGACGGATCACTGACATAATATAGAATGCCAAAATATCGACCTACCAAAATATCGAGGTAAAAATATAGAATGCCAAAATATCGTCCTCCTATCTGCAAACAGGTAAGTACAAAAATATCAAATCAAAAATATCGATGTAAAAAATTAATTTAGTCAAAATATCGAATTTTTTAAAATGCTTTAAATTAATTAAGAATTAATGAAATAATAAATATAATGTACTTAAACATACTTACAATACTTAAATACCCTTATAATTAATAAATAATTAATGTAAGTAAAAAAAACATACAAATTGATTTGTTAATACATATATATATATAAATGTAATATTAATTTTAAAAAAATACAATATTTTTACCGTAGGATAGCGGAAAGCGTAAAATTGACTATTACCACTCCAGTGAGTGCAACAGTAGGGAAAGCGTTGGATAGCGTAGGGGTAAAAATTACTATTCCCACTCCAGAGAGTGCAACAGTAGGGAAAGCATTGGATTAAAATTAATTACCCATTATATGTTAATTAATTACCAATTAATAATTAATTAACAATTATTTCACAATAAATACAAATAAATAAATTAACATATTTAATTATTTATAATTAAATAACTTCCCACCCTATTCCCCTATAAACCCACAACCCACTACTGAAAATAAATTACTAATATTAACATATGTATCAATTAATCCATTAATTTTAATTATTTACCAATTGTATTTTAATTAATTACCAATTAATAATTAATTAATAATTAATTCAAAATAAATACCAATAAATAAATTAACTTATTTAATTAATTATAATGAAATTACTTCCCATCCTATTCCCCTATAAACCCACAACCCGCTACAGAAAATAAATTACTAAAATTAACATAATTATCTAAGCATGGGCGAATTTTGCGAATTCGCGATCCACGAATTTGCGAATTCGCGATCCGCGAAATTTGCGAATTTGTGCGAATTTGCGTATTTTTTTATTTTTGAGTGTTTGCGGATGTTCGCGGGGCGCTTTGCGTGTTCGCAGGGCGCTTTGCTTGTTCGCAGGGTTTTTTTTGCCTGGTTAATCACTGCCACCCTCTCGTTTTTTATGCCATTCTGCCCTCTGTACCACTCATTTCTGTGCCCTTCTGCCCTCTGCCCCACTCCTTTTTTGTCCCCTTCTGCCCTCTTTCCCACTTTTGTGCCCTTCTGCCCTCAGCCCCACTTAGAATGGCACCGGCAAGCTGTCAGCGCCATTCTAAAATAGCTACAAAGAGCTTCAACAGGAAGCACTAATAGATAAAGTAAAGCAGGTGCTCGAGTTGAAGGTCAAATTAAGTTACACAATCATTAATCACCCCAAGTTTGGGGTGATTAATGATTGTGTAACTGAATTTGAGCTTCAACTCGAGCACCTGATTTACTTTATCTATTAGAGCTTCCTGTTGAAGCTGAGTTTTGTAACTATTTTGAATGGCTCTGGCAGCTTGCCGGCGCCATTCTAAAAGAGTTACAAAAATCAGCTTGAACTTTTGACCCAATCCGTTCCGCTCACGGATTTTGCGGGAAATTCGCGAATCTCGCGGATTGCGACTTTACCGAAAATCCGCGAGCAGAACGGATTTTCTGCCCATGCTTATAATGATCAATTAATCAATTAATTAAAAATAATTACCAATTATATTTTCATTAATTACCAATTATTAATTAACAAATAATTCAAAATAAATACCAATAAATCAACATATTTAATTAATTATAATTAAATTACTTCCCACCCTATTCCCCTATAAACCCACAACCCGCTACAGAAGATAAATTACTAAAATTAACATAATTATCAATTAATCAATTAATTACAAACAATTTCCAATTATATTTTAATTAATTACCAATTAATAATTAATCAATAATGAATTCAAAGTAAATACCAATAAATAAATGAACATATTTAATTAATTATAATTAAATTACTTCCCACCCTAATCCCCTATAAACCCACAACCCGCTACAGAATTATATTACGCAAAAATTAAATACCATAAAAATAATTAATTAATATAAATATTAAAATAAATATACACTTTTCAAACATATACTAAATAAAAAACACTTTAAAAATTGATATTAACTTACTTCAAATTCTATATTCTGTCCATTCTATATTTCTGTAGTCTATATTCTGTCCATTCTATATTTTTGTAGTCTATGTTCTGTCCATTCTATATTTTTGTAGTCTATATTCTGTCCATTCGATATTATGTCTATTCTATATTTTTTTATTCGATATTAATGCTATTCTATTCACTATTTTTGTAGTCTATATTCTGTCCAGTCGATATTGTGTCCATTTTATATTTTTTAATCAATATTAATGCAAATCGATAATAAAAACACGATATTTTGACTGTATACCATGCGTACTGCCTAGCAGCACAGATTCAATAGATGTTTTACAGGCTGGCCGAAATTTAGGTGAAATTGCATATACGGCACAAATGATAGCACAGGGCAGACTTCACTGTTTGCTTTGCCTGAGTGCCGAATCCCCCTATAAACCTAATGTGCTGCACTAGATTACTGGAGAAGGGCGCTCTGATACATGGCAGATGTTCCAGCATATGTACCTAATATTCCATTACTGGGTATTCCTTTGAACAATGGAACATTAACAACACGACAGCTGGACCCTTGGGCACAAGCCAGGGTGGCCACAATTGGCGATTTGTTCGGGGGTGGAAGGTTACTCTTGCATACATATTTTGTTAACGAACGGGGAGTAGCAGATCTACTGTTTATGACGCCTGCTAGCTTAGCAGCATATGTCAAGAAAAAATGGAACCCCCCAGGGAACTCTAAAAATGAACCAGTACATCTGGCGTATCTTATGGGAGCAGGTAGCCATCTTATACACTGGTTATATCGTGGAATACGTATGCACCAACCATCCACTCTGGATGGGAACAAGAGCTTGCCCGTCCTTTGTTAGAAAGGGAATGGGCGGCTATATTGGAGTACCTGAAACTGTGTTCCGCAACACTTGTTTTAAATTAATTCAGGATATGGTTACACAGCGTGTTTACAAGAAGCCACACATAATTAATAACATATATCCTGACACAAATGCCCAATGTCCTAGATGTTCCGACCAAGATGGCAATTTGCTACACATGTAATGGACCTGCAATAAATTACAGGTTTACTGGGAGGAGATAGCACAAATACTGACACTGACACTGAGAAACATAGGGCATCAAACAACAGAAGTTTTTATCCTAGGACTGTATAAAAGGTTGCGAAGTTCAGGCCAAATTTATGGATTTGGCCTTATTGTTAGCCAAAGAAGGAGTAACTAGGAAGTGGAAATCCTTAGTTGCCCCTACATTTCAAAATTGGAAGGATGAGATAATTAAATTGGGATTAGCGGAAAGTGTTGCCATTCATGCTGAGGAAGGAAGGGGTATACGGAAAAATCCATAGCCATGAGCTGGGATGCTATACTGGAATACTTTAAGGCGACTTAGGTCCTAACTTCTGGAAATGTATGAGTCGTATCATATGAACAATTAACTATGTATGACAGTAGGCATATAGGAGCTTTCTCTATTTCTCAGTCTGGGGGTTCCCTCTTTTTAAGAGAATTTGTACAGCAAACATGCTGCCCACAGGACGTGTTCTAATGTAGGATTCCGCTGTCTTGACGGTTTTCTCTTATTTCTGTTTATTACTTTGTTCACTTCTGGTACCGTCAGCGGGGGCTTGGGGAATTGCTTTTAGAGTTTGTTAGTTACAAGAAAAATGTATTTTCCACAATGTAATCTTGCTGCTACACAAGTGGAGATGATAATAGAGGTTTCAACAAAAGGGCGAGAACAATATTAATCAGTTTTTAAGGATTGAAAAATTACTTGAGCTACTGATGAGTATTGCGATAATGTTCTGGTTTTATGATTATCTATCTAAACCTGCTGTACAACTGTATAATTTGTCAATATATGGAAAATAAATAAAATTTGTTTAAAAAAAAAAGATGTAGTTTCACATGTGATGAGTGATATAATATATGAGGTCATAAGCAGTGCACGTGCAAGTTAGTTAGGGGCTGCAAGTCAGTTAGCTTATTAAACTATACCAGGTGAATTTCAAAGGCATTTTTAGGTACACGTTGGATGTGAATTTGCTGGCAGATTTACTTTTCCAACTCCAGGGACATTAGGGAAAGAGTTCATATAATTGGGAGGTCATATTTACTAGGATTCAGATCCTACTAATTACTAACTATTGTGAAAGTTCATATTTCTGGGTTTTTCAGATTTACTATTCTAAAGGCAGTTCTGTAAACTCTGGGGAAAATGAATACATTTGGGGTTACTATGCAAGAGCATTCCCACAAACATTATGAAAAGTGCATATAATTGGGAGAGTCAGATTTGATATTCTAATTCCAGTCACAAGAACATTGAGAAAGGTACATATAATTGGGAGAGGGGTGTCAGATTTACTGTTCTAAGTCTAGTCCTACTTCCACTGGGCAAATTGAATATCTTCAGGTGGGGGGATAGACTTACAACTACTGACATTGATGAACATGCATATCTTTTCGAAAGGGTCAGACATTTAACATTTTAACTCCAGGGGCTGGGAGCATAATTGCTACCCTATCGCCAGTCCTAGAACACTAGGGAAAGTGTTTTTAATTGTGGTGTAGGTCAAACCGTACTATTCTATCCCCAGTGCAACTAGCATAGGGGAAAGCACATATAACCAGGGTTAGTAGGGATCGTAATGAAAATTGTAACTAGAAATAATTTTAAAAATAAGTACATATTTGTTAAAAAAATAGGTTCAATATTTAAGTGCTGTATAGTTTAAAAGTTATCATACATTTAGAGATAATATGAAAAGTATTTTTAAAAAGTATTAAACTTTACATTCTACAACTTTGTTAACACTTTTCTAAAATGATTATTAGGGTCCATATACAATATCTAACTTGTTAATACTTAAAAAATAAAATAAAATGTAAGCAAATAAAATGAAACAATTCTGCCCCCAATAAAAATATTTTCAATATTGTAAATAGACATGTACATATCATTAATTAATTGATTAAACTTCATGAAATCCATTAATTAAAAACTAAATTAAACACATCACTAAAATCCACAATATTGAAACCAATTAAACGTTCTACAAATACTGAATTCCCAACACAATTACCCAAATAAAATAACATTTTCTATTGAAAAAGAAAATAAAAATTAATCAACTTCATTTAGGCTTTTTTATTATTATTTAAACTGATTCCAATCCATAAAATTAAATATTAGGAAATTCAATCAATAATAAATGTATTGGATTTCACAATATTTTAAAAACACTATTCTAAACATAATTATTGTGTTAAAAAAAGATATGTTTAGCGTCAGTATTGAAAATGTTGATAGTGTGTCTTCCAAATATTTTTACCTCCATATTATTGGCTAACAAATTCTGGTTCCAATATTCAGGCGCCACACCATGTCATCATCAAGGACAACATTTGTCATTCAAAGAGCTACTGACTTATTTGAAACAAACTAGTCAAAAAACATTTCTGGGGAAAATAATGCAAGAGTCATTACTTTTCAGCACCCACTATAGATATTTTAAACCAATCCCTATATGTCTGATCCATTGTTTTATATTATGAGCAGGGAAGAGGGTTGTGTCATGTACGTATGTTGGAGATTCCAATGCCTTCTACTAAACCCAAGTTTATTTTCTGGAATCCTATTCTAATCTTAACCAGGATTCTAGTCCTTTTTTTGCCAGGATTCTCCCAGTCTATATATATTTATAAAAATGTCACTGTGAACGCAGGCAATTTACCAACAGTAATTTTCCATAAACTATTGTTATATTACGAAGTTCAGCGAAAAATTAGCTACCACGGTCCAAGCTAAAACCCAAAACATTCTAAAGGTCTCAGCCCCATGGCACATGCAGCCACTAGCAGACCACCATCTCCATTGTAAACAACTGGAATGGAAGTGGAGAAGAGCCGACAAGGCAGAAGAGCTAGCCCAATATACCAGCCCGTAAAAAACTATCACCTGCAAATGAAATTAGCAAAAATTGATTATTTTCCCAAACAGATAACAAATGTCCAACAGGACAAGAAAGCGATCTTTAAAATCGTTAAATTATTTACAAACCCAAAAGCTCTAATTAAAGATATTCCTCCTTCACAGCTCCTATGCGATCCTGATCTCTTCCTTTTTTGAAGAAAAAATCCACAACATTTAAAAAGAGTTTAGCACTACTCGGAGACCCCCCTAGAGTTACATTCTGCTTACACCGGACCATCATTCCAGGCCTTTTGTAGTATTAGCCTGGAAAAGTCTCATCAAGCAATTCTCTCATATAAATCTGGCTCCCCTTTTGAAGCCTGTCCACCTTCTGTTCTTCACAATATTGTTGACATCATTAATCCAGTAATTAATAACATAATAAACTCCTCACTTGCCACAGCGGATGTCCTTGCAGACGGGAACGTGCTGCAGTTAAACCACTTCATAAAAACAGGTTAAAGATCCCTCCACCCTCTCCAACTTCCAACCCATCTCACTACTTCCTATCCTTGGAAAAATTGTTGAAAAACTTGTCAATAAGCAGCTCACAAACTTTCTGGAAGAGGCCAAGATTCTTCAACCCCGTCAGTCGGCTTCCGTCCTAAACACTCGACTGAATCAGCGTTAATGAAAATTGCAGGAACTCTAAAACTAACCCTAGATGTTGTTAGAATGTGGTACTGATCCTATTGGACTTATAAGTCGCATTCAACACTATTTCACATGACATTCTATTACATAGTATGAAAAGCTGTGGCATGTCTCAACTCTTGCTAGCCTGGATAAAATCCCCTCGCATCGAGCATAGGCAAACGGTCGCTTTAGGACCCTATCTGTCAACTGAATGATTAACTACCTCAGGTGTACCACAGGGATATTTTCTTAGCCCAATACTGTTTAACATCTACATGGCCCCCCTCATTTCACTAACATCATCTTTTAATGTTGAAACAACCTCATTCACTGATGATACTCAATTGATTTTAGTCCTAGACAAAGGGTCCACTGAATTAGAGCATAATTTTAAGCTCTTCCTAACAAAGGTCATCCGGTAGATGCGACTCAACCACCTCAAATGTAATACGAACAAGATTGAGATCATGTTAGTGGTGCACAGACTGTCACAATTCACTCCCTGGGCTCTCGTGCCCACCACCAGGGGCACAAATTGTGGGGCTGTAGCTATTTCCTCTTTCCTTTAACCCGAACTGCCTGCAGTGCTACCTTGACTCCTGAAGCTTTAGTAATTCCCTGTTACTGAATTTGCACTGCCTGCAGTGCTACCTTGACTCCTGAAGATTTTGTAATTCCCTGTTCCTGAACCAGCACTGCCTGCAGTGCTACCTTGACTCTTGGGCCTTAGCTCAATTCTTGTTCCTGCCTCAGCACTGCCTTCAATGCTACTTTGTTTTCTTAATTCCTTAACTTGTACTATTCTAGTACACACCTGTATCCTCCCTTTCTGTATATACCTTTCCAGTCCCTGCCTTTCTTCCCAATTCCTTGGTTCCAGTTCTAATTTGCAGTCTTTCTATTCTGCTGTCTTGCTTCTGTGACCTTGTATGTTTGTTACCTGCTATCTGCCAAATGTGCCCTGTGATTTCCTTCGTTTCCTGTTAAGCACTTCTCATTGCTAGCTCCGTTTCTATTGTGCTTGCGTTTAGTTCTACCTCCTTGCTGTTACTGCCTTGCGTGTTCCTGTTTGATCGCCAAGATTCGTCGGCACAGCTGACTACCTAGGTGGTGTTTCTTGTTCACTGTGAGTATTATCTTTGAGTTACATTTATAACATCACCATAGGTATAAGCTCCACAGACCCTCCCTTTGCATGCGTATCCTACATGTGGGTATTTGCAGTCAGTATCTGTAACAGCAGTTGTGGGTGAGAAACTTACTGAGCTTCAGTCTTACCGTGTGGAGCTCCTGAGTGCTTTATCCCCACACTCCCCTTTAATGCTAATGTTGTTTCATATATATGTCTTGCATATTTGTCCTGGGTGTAGTTATTCTGAATGCTAAATTGCCACATGAGTGGCTTCCTTACTAAGTCTTACCCATCTTGTTCACTTGTACAGGCTTCCCCTTTGGATCCCTTTTTCTCCTCTGACTTCCTGTATGATCCTGAGCAGCGCTGTACTCCTCTTTCTGTGTATGTTTTCTACCCAGTTCCTGGTCCTTGCCCAAGTACCTGACTGTGTTCCCCACATAGTCCCGGACAGTCCTTGACACATACATAATATAGAGTTTTAATTTTCGCAGTACAAAAATATCGAGTTGGAAATATTCAAGGGAATGAATATCGACATCAAGAATATCGGTGACCAGAATATCGACATTAAGGTAAAAAATAAAGTTTTTGTTAATATCGAAGTCAATAATATCATTTGTAAAAATATTGTTGTTAATAATATCAATGTTTATATTAGTGCTATGTATTTTAAATGTATGTGTTCTATATTTTTTGTTAAGTATTGTATTTTTTAAATATGTGTATTACATTATTAGAAGTTATTAATTTTCTAAGTAAAGTTTGTGTTTTAGTTGCGTTGGGTTGTGGGTTTCTAGGGTGGGAAGTCATTTAATGATAGTAAATTTAATAATACATTTTAGAAATGATTAATTATTTTTAAATACATTTGTGTATTTAGTCCGTAGCGGGTTGTGGGTTTATGGGGGAATGGGGTGGGAAGTAATTTAATTATAAGAAATTAATTATTACATTTTATTTATTGGTATCGATAATTAATTTATTGTTAATCAATTATGAATTGGAAATTAATTTAATTTATTGATTAATTGATAATGATATAAATTGCGTCCATTTTTTAGGAGCGACCTGTGGGTTCATAGGGGCATAGGGTGGGAAGTAATTTAATTTTAGTAAAGTACGTATTAATTTGTATTTATTGGTAGTGATAGTTAATTTATTGTTAATTAATTATTAATTGTAATTTTATTTTTATGAATTGATAGTTATAGGAACTGTGTTATCTTTTTTAGGAGCGGGTTGTGGGTTTATTGGGGAATAGGGTGGGAAGTAATTTATTTGTAATAAAGTAATTGTTCATTTTTATTTATTGGTATTGATAATGTATTGTTAATTAATTATTAATAGGTAATTATTTTTTATTATTTGATTAATTGATCATTATATTCATTGTGTTCTTTTATTTAGAAGCGGGTTGTGGGTTTATAGTGGAATAGAGTGGGAAGTAATTTATTTATAATGAAGTAATTATAAATTATTTTTTTAAATAAATATTGTGTTATTAAGTAATTATTATTTGGTTATTTAATTAACAAAATTATTTAATAACTATGTTAATTGTGACCCTCTGCTATCCAACTTTTTCCCTACAGTTACACTCTCTGGAGTGGGAATAGTAATTTTGACCCCTTCGCTATCCAACACTTGCCCTACTGTTGCACTCTCTGGAGTGGGAATAATAATTTTAACCCCTTTGCTATCCAACACTTTCCCTACTTTTGCACTCTCTGGAGTGGGAATAGTCATATTTACCCCTACGCTATCCAGCACGTTCCATACTATTCCACTCTCAGGAGTGGGAATATTAATTTTTACCCCTATGCTATCCAACACTTTCCCTAATGTTGCACTTTCTGGAGTAGGAATAGTAATTTTTACCCCTTCGCTATCCAACACGTTCCCTATTGTTGCACTCTCAAGAGTGGGAATTGTAATTTTTACCCCTACGCTATCCAATATTTTCTCTGCTCTTTTTTTTATTTGTTATGTATGTTGTTATTTATATTATTGGTGTATGTGTATATATATTTATATGTATTTATAATTTGTAATATGTGTTTTAACAATGTATAAGTTAGTAAAAAAGTATTTATAAATATTATAAAGTAAGTATGTATATTATATTTTATACATGTATATGTTTAATTATTTTTACATTATATGTATTAGTTATAATTTTAAACATTTTAAAATGATTTTAACTATGTTCCTTTTAAATATATGTATTATTTACTTTACTTTATATTAATTTTTAACCATTAAAAAAAATTGTATTTTTAACAACGATATTTAAAAAAATATATTTTTGTACTTACCATTATGTAGATAGGACTTCCATATTCTGGACATCGATATTTTTGTACCTCAATATTCTGACTGTCGATATTCTGTCAGTAATCCCACGTTAGGAGGTAAAACCAACCAATTCAGCCCGGTCATGAGGCGGCCCGAAGATGCGCCTGCCCCTCCAAACACCGTAGAGGTGGTAAAACCTTGGCATAAAATTTGGCGTATCTCTCTTTCTGGCCACATGTCCTTGCAGTGGCAGGGATGTGTTTCAACCTGATAAAATCTCGTAAAACGGTTTTGGTTCTCATTCCCTGTTCTGAAAGGAAGACAGTAGCCATACCACTAATCACAACAACATTAGACTACTGCAACAGTTTTGCAGGTGGCAACAAACAAGTGCTTCAGAAGCTGCAGGCGGTACAACACGCAACCGCTCGTCTGGTATTGAATTTGCCCCGCCGCTCCTCTGCCTCTGCAGCTCTCAATACCCTGCATTGGCTGCCCATTCAAAAAAGAATACTATTCGAGATCCTCCTAATCATTTTCAGAGCCTTCAGAGCATTCGGGCCAAAATACCTCACCTCTAGGTTTACGCCCAATGTCACTGTCCAGACGCTCAGATCTTCATCAGCAAATCTGCCTACACCTCCTGCTTTTAGGTACAAGACTAAAAGGAGCAAATCCCTGGCAGCACTCTGGATCACAATATGGAACATTCTACCGAATAATCTAAGATCGATTAAACCAGAAACTCTTTTTAAAAAGCTACTAAAAACTTGGATTTGTGTAGCCCCTGAAGAATTGTGCTCTTCACTTGTTTAGGAATGCGACCCGGATCATGCCTGCTCTGACCCTTATCGCTACTTCTGCAGAGCGCCAGGATTCTCCTTCCAGAGCAACATTACCGCTTTATAAATGCAAAATACATACATACATTTATCTCAACTAGTGTCAGTTGAATAACTATGTCAGATTTAGCAGACTGTGAGCCCTCATTGTACCTCTTCAGTTGCCACTTTTCAAAAGCCTATTTGAAGAGCAATAAGCTATCACATAACTTTTATCCAGCAATGTTTTACCTGTCTGAAATTTCTCTTCTCTGGTCTGATCCCCACTTTAGGAATTTTCCAAGAAGGTTGCCCTTGGTCTTCTACAAAACAGTGACAAATGCACTTGGATTGGAAGGCACTAAACATTTCAAAGTAAAGCTCCTTCTGTCAGGCATTATTATCAGATTTCTAGGGACAGGCTTCTCATGATTTACCAGACTAATCACAACAGAACCCAAGTGAAAAACAGCCTGAGGAGTAGGCAGAATGATGGAGAATGATGCACAACAAGCTCCGGAAATGAAAGGTCACAACATGAAAGTGAAAGAATACAAATTCCCAATAATCTCAAATAATTCAAGCCAAATAAGTCCTAAAATCCCAACCATAATGTCAAATCGAAAAATAATCAGAATCTCTTGAAGAAAGTTCCAAGCATCATGTTAATTCCCGAAAAATGATCCCTAATCTCCAGTAGTAAAACACAATTCCCCACTAGCAAATTCAAAAATACATGCCTGAGGTGAATTAAAGTATAATATGGAAGTCGAATATCTGATGGAGGATGGCATTGTTCTGGCTGGGTGTGTTTCTGGTGATCTTGCGGCCCACCAGGAGTCAACCTTTCCTGAATATGGATCAGAAACCTTCCATACTGCTGAGGATACCTGGCAGACCTTACCATGCACAACCCTGAACAATAAGCAATATAATCATTGCAGGCAGGTATACATTTGACAAAGAGCCAGACATCAGCAAAACAAACTAAGGGGCATATGTATGAAAATCCGTTTTTGCGATTCTCAAATACCTTTTTTTGGAGAATTGCTATTTAAGAATTGCAAAATGGGATGTATTTAAAAATTCACAATTTCTTTGCGATTTCTTAGTATTCCTTAATTGCGAGTAGCTAATTGCGAAATCACAATTAAGGAATAGGGCCAGGAGGCCCATAGGAATGAATGGGAAGTCATTCTCAATTTGCGAATCGCAATTTGAGAATTGCAAACTGAGAATAATTTCAAGTGTCATAAAGAAACCCTGATGCACCCCTGAAATGAGCATATGTGTGCATATGCCCTAAGGGCATGTATTTGCGCAACATAGCACCTTGAAAAATGCCAAGAAGTGCATTTTTTCGAAAGAAATTGCAAATTACCACCAACGTGAAGTTGTTGGTAATTAGCGATTTCTTACGAAGAAATCGCACAACTTGGGTGCATGTTACATAGCATTAAGGAATTGCAATTTGCGATTCCTTAAATGCTTACACAAAATTAAGGAGTCTCAAAATTTGCGATTCCTTAATATTGCGATGCATTTTGCACATTTTTAGTCGCAAACGCTGTTTTTTGCGATTCGCAGCGTTTGCAACTAAAATTTCGTTTCATACATATGCCCACTTGTGATAAAAATTTCAGGCATTTCCAAGTAGGGAGATTGTCATGAGATTCAAAGGTGATGATTAGATATTTAATGAATCAACTATTACTGCAAAGTGGCGAGCCTACCAGACTCTTCTGTATATTGTGTTGTGTCATTTCGAGTATTTGTCCAGAATGCGAGGACACGCTTTGTGTGAGTATCCTGCAATAAACCACTAAAACTGAATCACCAGAATACTGTGAATATGCTGGTTATTAAAGCACTACAACGGCTTCACAGGATTAGGGTCTTCCTCTCGTTCCCTCTTTTCTAATTGAAGATTTACATTTAGCACCATAAAGAAGGAAGAAAACATTGCTCTGTGGAATGTAGGATAAGCATGTATCAAGAGGACACGGTGATGGGGTTTGGCAAGTTAATTTCCTAGAACCAGCACCCAGAGAACTGACTTGAGTATTGATACATAAGTAATACTTAAGTACCAAGGGGTCCATTAGGATGGCGGACGGACCGGTGGAAACGGGACCGTCCGCCACGTGTGCAGCGGACCCGCCATAGCAATTATGATGCGCCCACCACAGTGGCGGGCGCATCCAGCATTTTTAACACCGTCCGCCACAATGCTAAAAATGCATGTTGTACATTTCAATGCACAACATGACAGGCACCGCGCAGTGGCTGTCATGTTGTACATTGAAATGCTGGGGGGTACCTAGGTACCTCCCATGTGCACCCCCCACCCACCCTTCACCAAATCAAAGACCGTATGCCTTTCCGCCTCAGAAAGGCATACCCCGAAGCCCATCCTAATATGCCTGGCGGTGTCTGATAGACACCGCCACCATATTAGACCTTTTCCGCCGCGGTCGCAAGGTGGTCCCCCCCGCCATTGTAATATGGCGGGGGGGTAAATTGCTGGCGGACGGTGAAGGATGGCGGATGGATCGCCATCCTAATCGGCCCCCAAGTGCCCTTTTCTGCCACAAAAGAAAAGACCACTGCATTTGAATTTTCCTGCATGGAATTCATGTAGCCGTGTACATTTGACCTTAAGCATGACCAGAAACCTTAGTGGGAAGAGTGAAAACCTGGTGTGATTGCCCTCAATATGTTTTATCATTAAAATAAGAGAGTCATCCATTTGAAGCATATTCCCATTGGGAGGTTTTAGTGCTAGTAATGCAACACATTAGACAGATTCACGTTCCTTTTTAATTTGGAAAAGAAGGCCTCTTCATTGGGATTCTTGGAAGTTTAACTCAAGTTGTCAGCTTGAAAGATTTATATTTTGCCAATGAGGACTAAATATTTTTATAATATTGAATATTGATTACATTTCACAGTTTCCTGATGTAGTCGCAGGGCCACGGGGATACCTTTAGGATGCCTTTGGAGTCATGATACGTTCCTGCTGCTAGAAATACAGTGCCTGTATGCCCGGTAGAGTAAGTATGCAAGGGGGAGGAATATTTGCCAACTCAACCCACAAGATCACCAGAGAAATGAGAAGAGCTGCAAAAATGTCTGACTTTGTTTTTGTTTTGCCTGAACCACTGAAGAACTTGTTTGTAGACACCTACCATAAAGGTTCTAGCCCAACAACTGTGTAGGACTCTAACATATGTTAGCAGTGTCCAAGATGAAACCCAGCCATCATGACAAAACAAAAATGTGATTGCTCTGATTCTAGCTTTGGTTCTAAAATCTTCATTTTCAAGACCTTTACCATGAATGGAGCAGACTCAAAATCAATGTTTACAAACAGCTATTTCTTGGAGAAACGTTGCCTCTAACACTCAAATAAATGCACAGGGAAACCTGTTGCAGTGATTCAAGGATCATGCCCTCTGCATAAACCTCTGCTATATTGTAACCCCAACACGGAATGTTTAGCCTCCACAGGTTTTTATCACAATAAACGAGCTGTGTCAAAGCCATTAACATGATTCAGAAACGGTCAATTGATCCATCCGCCATCATAAGTCAACCACCTTCATTGTAGGCTTGCCCTCATACTTGCTCCTGGTCCTTAAACCTGCACAAGAGCAATTTATGCATGAGTTGAGCCACTCCAAGTGTCCCAACTGTGAACACTTTGCCTGATTCCTGGCAGTGCTTATTTCGAAGTGCTAGTCTGGCAATGCCTTTGGTTTTCATGAATTTCTTCGGGTTCTGCTAGAACACCAGGCGACTAATCATCCATATTCACTTTGCTTCAGACTAAATTAGCTTTTTCCTGTACCTGCTGTAATTGAATAGTCACGTCTCCCCTCAGCTACTTTGTTTATGGCCCTGCTTTTAGGGCCACATGATAATGGTGGGCAGATAGTCAGGAGGTGGAGAGACCGTCCAACACAAATCCAAAGGGGCTCATGGAGTCCATAGGACCATTGGACGGTCTGTTATCCATACAATGTTGGCGGTGCCTGCTCAGGCACCGCCGGAGGGATTATAATGCCAGTTTCTGCCAGCCATGGCGGTTAACCAGCTGTGAAAAGGCTGGCAGAAAGGGACTTGGGAGCCCCTTGCGCCCCCCCCCGAGTCCCTTGGCCCTCCGATATGGGCAGTGGGGGGCACCTTTTATGAACATATCCTTGCACCGTGTGGCAGGCACACTACGGTGCAGGCACCGTAGGGTGCCTGCCACATGGTGCAAGGATATGTGCAATCTATTTATTTTGTACTGCGGCGTGTGCTGCAGCCCACAGCACACGCAGCAATACAAACTATACAGCTTGAAGGCGGTCATATCCTAATCCCTATGGTGGGATCTCCAATAGCCAGTCAGGTGGTTCCATATCCGAAAAGATGGCGGTCAGACAAAAGTCTGACCGCCATCATAATGAGCCCCTCAGTTCCTGCTGAGTTATTGACCTCGCTTGTTTGTCCAAATTTCATTCTGATAAACAAATTATCCCCTTCATGTCATCTATGCCTTCTATAACTAGTTCAGTATCTTAACTGCTTTCTCATTATCACACATGGTCTCTAGTCAGGTTCGGTGCCACATTAGCAGACCTGTTGGTGTTAAAAATATTACACTCCTGTCTTCTTTTACAGCCCCCAGTGCAGTTACATTGTTATGACAAAGGAAGAATGGCACAGTAAAATAGATTTTTGCTACATTTGGGTCTGTTTAAGTGAACTTGGTGTCTTTCCTACTCAAGGGTTTGGCCACAGTTTCCATACAAGGCAATTTTAGAATGTGAGCACTCTCATGGCATGTAGCTGTTTGTCGAAAAGCCCAAAGAAATAATTGAAAACTCCATCCGGCTTGCTGCTTTAATTACTTCCCACTTATTTACAACCGATTTTCCGGTCTCACGCTATAATCAAGGTGAAGTCAGTAAATCAGGAGTGTTTTAATTTACAAACTATTCTTGCACTTTTTTATTAATAAATACGTCAAATGATCAAATAATCCCCTTTTGATTTGACGTGACTCTTCGATCTTTTACTTCATTTTTGTATCATTTAAAAGTACCTGTTTTTTCTTCGTCCCTTAAGCAGCATATGAGTCTCATATTTGCTAGTATTACACTTAAATGCCAATACATGTTCCAGGTGTTTCTGGGGACCAGCTCTGTCCATGAACATAGATTAGATGACACTTTTATAAGGCCTAGGGAATACCACTGTTAAGTTTTAATTGATCAGTTTATATTTTGTGTACCTGGATAAAATCAAGGATGGGACACCGTTTTTTTAAAGTTGGAATTCTATCATGCTTGTTCCATATTTGTCTAACATACTGTTTTCTATACTTATATTGGCTTTGGGTCAGCCTTCTGCAGCCATTAGCAATTTTTGCCTTGTAATTTTCGGCCATTTTCCATTGATATTGGCATTCACACCTGGGATCAGCCCTCAGGAGTACTTAAGGGTCACTGTTTTTCTATTGGCTGTTTAGGTGTGTCCTCTGTCTTTTCCAATGCATGTGGGACTATTGTACAGTTTCAAGTTTCCTGGTATCATCTAAAAATTGAACGCACAGAAAAAAGGGTGGATATATTTTCTGCAGCATCTATTTTTCAGAAGCTTTTGTTAGTGCTTGGTTGCCAGTGCTGCTGCTGCACTCACTGACTTATTATTAACAAAGTGGCCATCTTGGAATACGATTGTACACCGTCCATTATTGTTTTACCACTCCAAGATGGCTATCATGTTTATAATAAACCTGGGATTGGTGCGAAAGCAATGAGTAATGAGAGCTGATGAAAGAATCTGAAAAACAGATGCTTCAGAAAAGCAAGAAACTTTTTTCATTTCCTAATCCATTTTTTCGAAATATTTTATTGTAGCTAACTTCCCAAGTACACAAACAAGCATTTGTCAAAATCTCAAAACTTCATATTGAGAGACTCAATAATCTGCAAACATCTACAAATAATACCCAAGCCAATTTTCGAATGTCTAAACTTTGCAATCAGAAGAACACTGCCCAACACTTTCTCTATACACCCAATTTACAGAACAACAAAACTCAGGATCACCTTAACTGAACAACTAACGAAATACATCACCAAAAACAAAATGCTAGTGTACTTTGACATACTTTTATAAGCTTTCAACAGAGACTGGGGAAACAAATCATCAAAACTATTCAGAAAATTAAACATGCTTCTAAAGCTACACAACTACCTGCTTCCGACAGTGGTAGATTGGGAAGATCACTACTTGACATCCTTTCACATCTGTACCAAAAAGCAGTCAAATCTCTGAACAACTTGAAATAAGACAATATGGACTTGCCGATTAAAGAACAACAATCAATCATCAATACAGACTCTTCTATCTTCGAAATTAAATACACTTTACATAGATCTACTACTTAAATACTAAAATAAAATTAAGTTATTTACAAACAAAATTTCCCCCAAAGCAATCAAACATGTTTCAATGAGGCTTTCCTAGTAATAAGATGCATAGTTGAGAAACCTTGAAAAAATGGATCCATGACAAATTGGACACATAACGATTAAAGCTGAAAAAAGAAAAAGCACAATAAAATAAGAACTGCAGTTGTAAACTTCATCCAAGAACAGATATCCAAATTGAACAGCTATCATATCCATCTGAAACCCAGTCAAATTATGTTGATATAAAAAAAATATTATTGATCCAGACGACGAAGACATCTACAAGCTAGTTACGTATATGCTATGGCTAGGAAAGGTCATTGGGAAATGCAAGACCTTACAACTCAAAGAATATTTAAGCACCAATCTCCTTCTAGGTAGATCAACAATCGGGTTTCTGAGAAAGTTTCATTACGGAAACTCAAATGCTAATAATTCTCTACAATTACCACAGGATACCTGGATAAAAAGGAACTCTGGCTGCTGATATAATTTGTTGTATCTGCAGCATATGGTACTATAGACCACAAAAAATTACCAAACCTCTTGCATGTTACCGGTGCTTAATTTGTAAAAGAATGAATGGTGGTGCCCAAAGTTCTGCTCAGAAGCTAGCAGCTTGTGCAATTAAATGCCAGAGCGCCCAATCCCAAGAATGTGTAGTCTTAAATCCATCTCATGTTTGCTTAATCCACTACCAGACACTCTTTGCCCCTTTATTCCACTTTTGCATGTTCCTGGTTTATCAGTATATCCATTTCTCAGTTTCTCCATTTGTGATGGTTTTTCCGTCTTTCTCTTCCTCCTTCTTTCCACTTTGTGTGTTTTCCCTCTCTTGTATTTAGTAAATGACTGAAGAAGAAAAATTAGTACCTGGACTCAAAAATGAAGGCTGGGGCCCCCACCGGCAACCACAGGCTCAAATTAAGCACTTGTTATAACCTAGGAGAGTCATATGGTAGATATAGATGAGTGGACCAAAAAAGAGCTGCCTGCTGAGTGTTGACTTAATTCACAAATCCAGAATCTTGTGAGGGAACAAGGGCTCAAGGTTCACTTTTCAAAGTTCAAGATTGTACACGCCTATCTCTCTCAAGGAGTGTAGAACATAAGCCGTAATGCACATACCAGAGAAGCAGCAAGCCTGATCATCTAAAAGGTAATGAATCTAGGAAGTACCTATGACCTTCTTCTAGCTCAGAGGTACCAGGAGATGCTGTCTATGAGAGCAACATAGAATTAGGTACAGGTGCAAAAGCTTAAAAACTGACGGCAAAGGAGGTAATCTGGAAGAATCATTTAAAAAAGGCAGGAATACACATGCTGATTAAATTGTTCTCTATGCAGTGCTTCTATTTCTCTGATTAGTCTTTCTTCTCCGGCTAAACTGGAAGACCTCCTCTTATGCTCAATCACAGCTGCCACTGTCTGGTCTCTCACAGTCCCTGGGTCTCTGAACTCAATATTTTCTTGTACAGCCCTTATTTCTTATCTGGCTTTATGTTTCTTGCTACCTCTTGAACCTTGTTTTGTCATGACATTACCTCAAAGAATGGATTTCTGTGGGAAGTTCCTCAAATATTTTTCATCATTTCTCGCCAGTTCTAGTCAACTAGTAAAAATATGCAAACCCATATCACAAATGAAAGGAATGCCACAATACAGGGATCCCTATTATCACTGACCTTATTCAATTTACATGCGAATCCACTCTGCCAATATATTATGGATACAGGATTAAAAAATGCATCATTATGCAGATGCCTGACTTACACAGCTATACAAGACGCTGTATTACTTCATCCCTGCCTAAAGAAATTTCAAAAACTTCCTAATTATAATTTCAGAAGAAATGGAATTCATGCTAATCTAATCTAAGTTCAAAAGCAAAGTGAGCCTAGAAATACTCCAGAATCTGACAGTTTCACATTAGGCCCGGTTGGAAAGTTTCATTGGCTAGAAGACTTGGTGGAATTTTGCCACTCTGCATTACTCTTGTAACCTGCAGTTCCAGCCAAATTCTGCCAATCACCATGTGTCTGAATTATTTCTCCCACAAGGCACCTTTTACCGTTGAAAGGAGTACGTCCAGTGATAATATCTAAAGTGGGTGCTCATGAGTGGTCGCAGTAAAAAGGCAGCTTCTTGAGTAAATTTTTTACTCGAGAGGCAGCAAAATCAACTTCAGTGGCTGTGTGCTCTTGCACACCAGGGGGTACTGTTGGCACTGATTTTTCAGACCGGAACACGCTACTGGCGCTAACTGCCTATTCAGAGACATAGGACAAACTCCACTGAATAAATCTCTTTGGAGTTTTCATGCACCTCTGCGGAATTCCACCTTGGCACATTCTGCTAATTTTGCGCACCCCTATCTCACATCTAACTTAGCACTAATGGGCAAGTCACTAGGATTCACAATAGATAAAAAGGTATCTCTAACTCAGCAATTGGTAAAACTGCTCAATCTCCAAATCACCATTCACATGCGCCCAATAAGGTAAAAATATTTTTTTTATGGCAATGCAATATTAGCTGGATACCCTACTACCCACCTCGTCCCCATCTAAGTAGTTCTCCATATTACAGCAAGATAAGTCATGGGCACAAAGAAATTACATCTTATCATGCCAATTCTCTGTGACATGCAGAGTCTCCACTGAAGGCCAAAATAAAATTCCAGGAGCACGAGTTGAAAGGAGTCGAGGTAGGAGAGCTTTTCTGTTATCAGATTAACAAGATGTCATTAAACCCTAATGATGCAAACTCTCTTCATACAAAGTTCATCTTCATACATGAAAACATTATTTGGCACTTTTCAATTTTTAACTCTTTTCTATTTTTGCCCAAACAGAATTAACCTTTTGATGACTGTCCAAGATATGCAGGGTGGGTTCCTCATTGCATTGACAAGTGCTTGGTGTCTCTGCTGGCTATCAGTGCTTATATTCTCGGCTGTGTTATCTCCTTACAGAGTCTATGTTGGAAGGTTCTCAAGCCATCATTACCTCTAAATGTGGCTAAATGTCAACAGCACAGAGCAAAACCGAGACAACACCCTGGTTTGAGGGTAGAGAAGCCAATGTGGAGGCTGCATGAATAAATTCAGACACAGACAGCAAACGAGGACTCCCCAACAGACAGCCCAAAGGGACGCCAGGGGTACCGACGGAGAGAGCGGTGCTCCATGTACCTGAGCTGAAGCCAGGTGAGGTGGGGCCATTCCTTCCTGCTAACAAGCCAGGAAGATGGTAAAAGATCACATTTAAGGTGATATAATTCCTTTTTTATTAGCAGTAGCACTTAATGGTCCTGAAGAAGCAGCAGGAGACCTTTTTGGCTCCAATTGTCTGCAGAAACATGTCGACCTAACATACTTTTCCAGTAGTTATTTGTTACACTACTGTTTGCACTGTTTTTTAATTTGTCTTTGGGATTGAATGGGGTACAGAATAAATATTTTTTTCCCCTGTCACTACCCAATTTTTAACCTATTTTTGTTCACTTACTCACTTTTCACACCACTTCTCTTTGCACTGCTATTCACTCAGCTACAGACACTTTTTGCCCTCCCTCACGATATATGTGTTATAGATTAGGCTCCAAAACATCAGCCAATCTATTGTGGATACTTGACCTTTTAACGATGAGGGTTTCCAGATGATGAAGGGCGGTCTCGTTAGATGACTGATGGGAACTAGAACTTTTCGGATGAGCTTCCACAATTAGATTTTCCTGGCACACACCGATACATACATTCGTTAATTGTTTGACTTACTGCTATTCTTTGTTGGTGTAGTTATCAGTGCTTATATTCTCGGCTGTGTTATCTCCTTACAGAGTCTATGTTGGAAGGTTCTCAAGCCATCATTACCTCTAAATGTGGCTAAATGTCAACAGCACAGAGCAAAACCGAGACAACACCCTGGTTTGAGGGTAGAGAAGCCAATGTGGAAGCTGCATGAATAAATTCAGACACAGACAGCAAACGAGGACTGTGGTCACAGACCATGACTTATACAATGTGATATCAAACACAAACACCATCTGCCCTCTAGGAAGAGTTTATATGGGCAATACAGGCCTGGGAGAAGCTCTCCCTGGTTTTAATACTTAACCCAAAGACAGGAAATAACAGAACCCACTCTTGAGGTGCTCCTGTGTGGAACTGTCCCAGCTTTTAGTGTGAGTGTTACCTGCCTCCAATAATGGATGCATGTACATGGGCATGCCTCTTTTGTCCACCACTCTGGTCAATACCTCGAGTGAGATAAAGATTCCTGGGTAGCTACATATCTCCATGCGATAGGTAGTGCATTATTCAATGCCACCTATTGGAACAAACTTTGCAGTTACTGGAGTCGCTAAAGATCACATCCGTATTTTCCAAGAGGGTTTTCTAACTATCACATCTAAGGATGAAACAGATGCAAAATGTTCCAGTGATTGGCATTTCAAAGCAATAAAAAGTGCAGGAAATGAAGATTTGTGTTTTACCACACCTCTAATACAAGCATTCAAAAGAAAAACAAACAATATTATTTTTTTCTATGGAGTCCCTGAACAGCCATCTGTCTGCTTTCATTGCAGATAAATCCTCCCAGGAACTCTTGACTTCTGCTTCCAGAGCTCTTTTAAAATGATTTGTTTTTGTGACACAGGAAAGCTGTGCCTCATTCGCTTCCTGTTGCGACAGTAAGAACTTGCATTGCTCTGGTTTTGCTCACATGACCACTGTGTTTAGAAGTTATAAGATGAAGCTTTGTGATTTAAAAGTTAAATGTCACACTCACAATAGAGACGGCTGCTTTCTAGGTGTGCTAAAAAATTAGCTTCTTACCAATTGCTATAAAGTCTACCAACCCAGGAAACTGAAAAGTTTAGGATGCTAAACTATTATTATCACTTGGTAACACATCAGCTGTTTAACTCGGGATTGCTTTCACATAGGTCGATTCACCAAAAGTCCACGGGTAGTGGAAGGACATCAGACACCCTTCGATTCTGATGTCATCACAGGAAATGAAAACATGACCTTTGACCCAGGGACATCACAGGAAGTGATGTCATAAGATCTTTGAAACCGACACCATTACAGGAAGTGACTTCATAGAGGTTCAAAACAACTGCTCAGAGATCATGGCAAAAAGAATACTAAAACAGATAAAAAATGTATTTACTTACCAACCATGCATTTACAAAGCTGCTGTCATGATATGCTAGCCGTGTAACAACAAAATGCCACAATGATAGCCATCGTATAACAGGGAAACACTGCCATAGGCCAGATACATTCATGATACCTCTAAACATAAATTCAAATGCAAAGGCACAGACTCAAATGCCCAGGCAAAGCCATATGGTAACCACAACCATTATCTGCCTAGGTACAACTACATTATCCCTGAACATTGCCTGAAATTCCTAATTACAGCCTCAAAAACGTAGACGAAATTTCTGCATGCCAGAGCAAAACCGGTATATATCCAGTCATTACTCCTTCAGCCCAGTGCGGTCTCATAAAATGATACTCATAAACCAGAGGTTTGTCCTGAATGATACACATGTGAAGGCTCTCCTTATCAGAGCATGTTTGTGAACATAGTGTACAGACTCAGCTCCGGGCACATACGTCCAACCGAAAAATGCAGATACTCAGCCAACACACTTTTTCTAATCCATTGTTATTCTCCCATGACAACTAACTGTGAGCAAAATAAATCTGGCTGCCTATTCTAGGAAAAGCATTCCTAGTTTAACAATGGCTTGGTTGCATATTTACACGCACACACACACAAACACTCACATACATATATAGAGCTTTTACTAAAGATTTTGGAGGACAGGGCCTATGGCACATTTTCTTTGAAAACACTGAATCTGCAATTGAATTGCTTTTTGATGAGTTCAGTGTAACTTATTTTTTTGTGGATGCAATCACCAATGGATCTGACCATCATGAAAATATCTTGAACACCCTTTCATATAAACTAATTATGTTAGCCAGGAACTTAGCACATGCCAAAAACGGTATTGCCTCTTTTTTTTATTCTTCAGATTTATATCGTGTAGACTCGACCCGAAGGTATTGAAGCGCTTTACATGAGCACCAGTTACGTTACATAAGGACACATTGGACCTGATTCACAAAGGTAAACTTAGATCAAAAGTCTAGGTTTATACCTGAAGTCTAAGTTTAGACTTAGGTCTAACTTTACTACTACTAAAGTTAGACCTTAGGTCTAAACTTAGACCAAAAGTCTAACTTTACTAGTAGTAAAGTTAGACTTTAGGTCTAAACTTAGACTTCAGGTCTAAACTTGGACTTTAGGTCTAAGTTTACCTTTGTGAATCAGGCCCATTCATTTTTTGTTAGGCACGGGGAGAATAAGTGATTTGCCCAGAATCACAGGAAGCTGAGCCGAGGCTCGAACCTGGTTCCCAAGCTACAAAGTTGTCCGCTCTGGCCGTAAGTCCACAACCTCTCCCTTCAACCTCTCTTTGTACTTTATTAATGGGCATTCTACTAAAGAAATTTTTCATCTGTGTGCTCCTAACTTTCACTTAGCTAATGTGCACTATGTGCACACTTAAACCACGTCTCACATATATGCGCCTAGACATTTCTAGCCTGTGCACACCTAGTTCAGTTGCACCTGCATTCGTAAAACAATATAACACCTATGTACATGCACTGTCCCCATCACCTGTGTGCGTCCATAGGTAACGTTCTCACATGTGTATTTCAAGCTACATCTTGCCTTTGTGCACCTACCCCCACTCGCCTCTGTACACTTTGGCCTTTTTAAGTGTGTGCAACCGGACCCAGACCACCTGCATTCACGTAGCACCAGCCACCTGTAGCCACTATCAAATCCCCCAGCCGTGAACGCTTATGGCTCAGTCGTGCACTTAGCTCACTTTCCTATTTGTGATTCTTGCCCCCTCTTCTACATAACTCCATATGCCTTGTGTACCTCTCACATGTGTGCACATAGTTCACACTCCCCTGAAACTACTCCTAGGTTGCTTGCATTGCCTTCTGGACCGTACACAATGCAGGACATTTTGAGTCCCATATCAGGTCATTGTGGGCATCGAACAAGCCAGCAAAGCCCACAATTTAACAGGCAATGGTACAAAAAGCCTCCATCAGGTCAGGCAATGGTGATGGCTTTCCTCTCAAGACAATGGGCAGCGGCAGGCGGGAAGGTGTTGCCTCCACATTTGTCCTTTTTCAGCTGCCCGTCACCTTTTACAGTAGAGAAGTCAGTGCATGCTGTTCAGTACACTTTTTACAACACTGGCACCCAGGGCAGAGTCCTGCAGTGATATCAACCAGCATCCAGGGCTGCACCTCAGGGGGTCAGGTGTGGTAGGAAGCAAAACGCAGGACAACTGGCATCCTGCAGCGGTACTGCAGGAGAGACAATGTGTCATTGTGGCACAAACTGGGAAAATGTAGCACATTTGAAGTTTTTTTTAAAAATGGGTGGAGCTGCAGGATTGTATTAGTGAAGACGATCAAATGAGACAATCCTTTCCCAACCAGCAAGGGGGAAAGCTTCGTTCTTTGATCATTGCTTGGGAGAAATCTACTGTGATTCTCGTCTCATGGCATCTGCCATGTGATGCTTTGGACCTGCCTCGGCACGACTTCAAAGGCTTTCAATAAAGGTGTAAAGGGCCCAGAATGCACTGGGAAAAGACACTCCCAGCTGCGATTTAAATTAATAAAGCACACTGATCCATAGCCGCCTCCGATGACAATGTGCATAAGCTAAAAAAAAAGATAAATTGTCAACGTCTGACATTCAGATTTTATGCAAAACAAATACAAGCAAATGGCTCTCAACATGAGGGGACTTGCATGAGGATTGCTAGGTGGCTCCTAAGGCTGTGTGTGAATGACTAGTATTTGCTCTAATATGCTCTCTTTTGACTGCAGACTAATCATATTCTTTTCCATATGAGATACAATCTACCATATATGGTCGTTAATCTATTGTTCTTCTGCTTCCTATTGCTTATACTATTGGCCTTCCATTGGTTCTTGTACTGTATATCATTTTCGTCATATTTCTGTCTCCTGTGTGCATTAATGGGTTACTCTGAGCACAGCCTGCTGAAGCCTAGTAAACTTTCAGTTCCATCCAATCCTTACTCTTCCAGGCCGGAGACATTCGCTGATGCATACCAAACTAGTGCTCCCATAGTTCCTATCCTTGCAGACAGCAAGCTCTCCTCATTAACTCTTGTAGCTGTGGTGACAGCAGGCGGCCTGACAAAATGTGGACATTACTAATGATCTGGGATGGAGACTCTTCATGAGCTGTAAGGAGAGATGAGCCATGTGACATATCATTGTGAATGTCTCCTTTCGTTTCACTCAAAAATAAAAATAGAAGAGTGAGAAAACAACTACCTAAGTTTATGTATCACAGTTATATTCACCCTGGTCATGGTGAAAATACATGCCCGATTTACTAATATTTGATACAAGCAGTGCAACAAGAAAAGTTGCTGCACCACATTGCATAAAAGGGACAGACACAAAAAAGAACCATATCAACTGAGGCATGGTGCACTTTTCTGACTCCCCAGTGCTGGCACACTTTTGCCTACCATTCATCAAAGGACACACAATAGCACAATAGTGGCAGGTTGTGTTTGTTCGCTAAGGCGTAGGTTTTGTATTGGAAGTGGGACTGTAAGAAATCGGGTTATTAGTTGAGAGGGGTGGAAGCCCCACTCAGGCAACAAACACAATTCTTGTCTTAGTGAACTGCAAAAGTCACTAAATTAACCTGTGCGTAACCCCCTGATAGCTTGGCATAAACCAGCCAGGCTTAACTTGTGAAGTATTTATGCAGCACACAAACAGTAATAAATTAGGGAAGCCCTCTGGTAGCAGCAGAGCAGTCCTGCGGGGGCTAGGCAGTCCTTCTTTTGTAATGGACAATGATCCAGGAGTGAGCGCAAGAGCTATACTCCCTTTATGCGCGCCTGCGCAGACGCACTGTAATTTCTGGTCGCGCAAGGAGCCATTTGAGGCACGCAGGTCAAAGTCGTCCCCTGTCACAAAAATCACATAGAATGGCTGTTCATAAGCTATATGGAAAACCAATGCATAGTCAACAAGGATACTAAGGGAACACCCTTTATTGTTCTTGGCTGTCCTTGTGCTTTCCTATCACTGTACGTGTTGCCCAATTTGGCTTGTTCTGTTTTGAGCAATAAAATGCTACTAAGCTGCTCACATTGCTGTCGCACAGACCACCCATTCCTCCTGCCTGCTCTTATGCATGTCTATCGCTGCTCCATTACAGCCATGATGACCCAGGGCCCTCTGTATGAAGAGAGGACTAACAAAACCTTGTTAGGGATGGATAGAACCTGGCTCGCAAAGTATTTCAAGTGCACCGCACAGTGCACGTTGGTTTTCCTCCGTTTACTTTTCATTCAATAAAGTTGCTTATTCTGACATTAAAACTAGGGTGTGTAGCTCCTCTCACTGGGTGCACTGTCTTTAGGCGCTAGAAACAAATTACAGCCAACTTGAACTTTCTCCGTTTACACCTGTTTTTAAAGACATCAGCTGCCAACCAGCATCCTATGTAGTATTTTTATCTGCAAGTTCTATTTCACTTTCACTTACCTTTTGACAAGCTAGGATATTTGATGTTAAGACAGTATAATCTTTGCATTGTATATTGTGCAAAGTTTAAATATCATAATGTTACATTTCTTCGTGTTCTTATAATGTCTATTACTTATTGTAATGTCTACACACTTTCGTTTGACTACTTCGCTGATAAAACAGACTGAGTTTCTGAGCAAGATAGTCACTTTTGGAGACAGAAAGAGTTAGTGAATGAACATAGAGCAATAACATGTTAGTGACTAAGAAATAGGGTCTTGGTTAGCATGTGAATAAGTGTTCTAGTAAGATACTGAGTTAGTGATGGAGTGAGTATAAGTAAGAGAAAGACAGTGATAGAGAAAGATAGTGTGGTGGGAGAAGGATATATATGCACTAGGAGATGTAGCAGGAAGAAAATAAAAAGGTGAGAAACAAAAGGAGAGAGAAGTTAGATGGCATAAAAAGTAGAGTGAGAACCAGAGGACGAGGGAGAAAGTGAAGGAAACACAGAAGAAAATCCTTCTGTGACCCATTAAGTGATGGGAGGTATTCTGGACAGGAGTTTGATGCTTCTTATGTGGTGCAAAGCATACCTAAAGGCATCTCAGAGTGACACCTGTGGAACGCAGAGCCCATAGTTCAGGTTCACTGTCTCTATCCACAATACCTGGGAGATAGGTATTCTGAGGCATATTTAACTGCAGGGCAGGTGTTTTGATCACTATAACCAATGGTGGAGCAGGGTTACACATGCTCTGTGGACACAGTAACTCTTATGGCACAGACTGTTCTGCTAGCCTCATGCACGCTTGCACCTAGGTTGCTCTCCTTCAAGATAGGCAATATTTCCTTGAGCGATCACTATCCGCTCTGTTTAAAGTTACATTTGCCTCCCCCAAGATTCAAGAGGAAGCAACCAACTAACCAGGTTATAGGTGGCCAAGATTTGCAAAAAAATTATGGCTATTCACTGTGATGGTCCAAAGTGGACCCTGCAACATTGATAAAACAGCTAATTTTGAAGTGTAAACCTGCCTTTGATATCTGCCTGAGTGAGCTTTCCTCATCGGACGGCATAGTACACTCCTTCCTCGAAATAACTAACGAGGTTAGGAACTTATTATGTGTCCAATGTCATAATAAGCCTCAAACTTTGAGTTGGTTTAATAACGCCTGCACTAAAGCGCACTCTAAATGGAAAGCCGAGTTGCACAAGCAACCTAGATCTCTCTTGGGGGTAAAGCAGGCAAGAGCAGAATATAAGAGGGTCATTGCTGATAGAACCGAACCTTGAGGGAGGAAGCTTGGGAACCTCTTCACTCTGCAGCCCCACGGAAGTAGTCTGTGGCCTTTTAGAAGGTACTAAGGGCCCCTCCCCTGTTTGGGGGGAAGGCCCCTCTATCGAGATTGCGATACCGTAAAATGTCTGGGTCAGTCACTTCTCTAAGTCTAAAATGAACCTATTCTTCCTGACCAGCAATTCCTGGGTGCCTATTCTGTGCAATGTAATCTAAGCAAGCTGCAAATAACGTTAGATGAAGTAGACAGAGCCCTTGCCCGGAGCCAGGAGGGTAAGGCCCCCGGCCCCAATGGGGTCCCGGTTGATTTATTCAAATCTAATACTCTTTTATGGGATCCCCTAATAACTCAATTTCTTAATGCTAGCGCCCGTACTACATTTCCAAAGACTTAGGTGGAGTCCATTATTCTCGTGATCTTTAAGAAGGGGAACCGCCAAGGCCCCGGTTGTTACAGACCGATTTCCCTCCTTGATTCAATTGTAAAGGTGGCAGGACGAGTTGTCCTGGAACGTTTGCAGGATTGGGCGAAAGAAAACCAGGTACTGTCAGATTTACAGTACGGTTTCCGGGAAGGGCTTGGCACTATAGAACAGAGCTTAAACCTGGCTATCATTCTAGGGAAATATACAAGAGCCAAAAAGGGAAGACTGTACTTAGTCTTCGTTGACCTTATGACACTTTCGATTTAGTAACACATGTTAGGTTATGGGACATCCTCGCAGGCTTAGGGATGGACCCTAATATTATTGCTTTTCTGCAGCAACCATAAAATGGAGTTTCTGCCAGTGTTCGCTATTGGGTAGATTGACAGTGCACGGAAGCTTACCCCATAAGGAGGGGGTGCAGGCACGGTTGTATCCTGGCCCCATTCCTTTTTAATCTGTACATTAACGGGATGGCTGATGCACTGCTAAAGAGCGGTCATGATTTTTCCCAAGTGGGTGGGCGGCCTATACCTGCTCTTCTCCATGCGGACGACACAGTTTTAATGGTGCGCACTCAAAACGGCTTGCAAAGGGTCTTAGATAGTTTTAATGCCTTTATGCTTGATCTGGGTCTAAGTATTAACATCTCAAAGACCTTTGTTATGAGCTGTGGCTTAGGAGCTCAGAGGGAGATGGGCAGGGACATACATCTGGATGACAGGAAGCTAGCCACAACTAGAACTTTTACGAATCTTTGTATCCTTTTCAATCAGAATGACACTTGGACACACACCATAGCCATGAAAAAAACGTATATTTGGCAGATCAACTAGTGCCCTTGCTACCTTCGCGAAGAAGTTGGGCAGGGAGCCGTGTGGGGAACTCTTGCAAATCACTAAAGCACAATGTATCACAGCAGCGATGTATGGGGCATGGGTGTGGGGTTTCGCCAACACCCTCCTCCTACAATTAGTGGAAAATACTTTCATGCGGTACATCCTCCCAGTCCCCCGCTGCACATCCTCCTTCATGTGCCACGAGGAATTAGGTCTTCCTTATATAGCAGACCTCATTAAATTGGAGCCAATTCTTATTTAGCACAGGATATGGGCTAATGAACACAATCACCTAAATAGAGAGATCCCGCGCGATAGCCTTAGTCTGGAGGTGGCTTTAAAGATCCCCTGGGTCAGGTTTGTCCGCTGTTTTATGAATGACCTTGGACACCCAGACTATTTTACAAACCCCAGTTTTATGTCTCGGATTTCTAGAAAAGCTTTGAAGAATGAGGGCCTGGTACTGTTGGCCTCATTAAGAGCAGCAGGTAAAGTCTCTAAATCCACTGTTATGAAACACCAGATAAGGCTCACCTGCTTAAGCATGGAACCATATCTACAATTTGTATCTAGTGGCTATGATAGGCTGCTCCTGATAAGATTTAGATTGGGCACCATTCACAGATTAGTGACAATACCTAAAATAAATGACTGGTCAAGACCCCTTCCTTCATGTTCCGGCTATACCTACTCCGAGCAGTCCACTAACCATTTAACTCTTTTCTGTAAGCTGTATTCGGAGTTAAGAAAAGTATGGTTATTGCCACTTTTAAAACAGCAAGGTCTTCGGCAATGCCGCCCAGCCCTTATTCGCCTATAACTATTAGAGAATGATCATTTGGCCTTGAGGGTAGCAAAGTTCTTGAAAAGGGTCCTACAGCAAAGGAAAAGTATGACATTTGAGGTTTCGTAGGGAATTTTTAATGAGGGGAAGTGGGATATTAACTCTTTATATATTCTTTTAACGTGTACAATTTTAATATTTTGTGAACCTGCAATTTTAGTGCTGTATTAATCTCTGCATTTTATCATGAAATTGTATTATTATTGTATACTTCTGTGCTTTTATGACTGTTATTATCATGGTCGAATAAAGCTTTTTTTTATTGATTGATTGATGGATTGATTGCACCGTTCTGTGGTCAAGTAATTCTGTTGCAGAAATTATTCTGCCACATAAATTCTGATGGATGTTCTCTAGAATTTCTCAATTTATGGGCCCTTAATTTCCTGTTTGCTAAAGTATACATGTATAGTGGTTTACTGGAAGATGCCATGAGTTCCCATTCAGAACTCCCTCCAAAATATGGCTTTTTACAAATAAAGTGTACAAATATACTTTAAATTATACCAGGTAGCACCAAGTAATCACACATTTAACAAGCATTATTTCTTCCAATAACCCCATATAAGTGCAAGCTTGCTCTCAGTTGCACACACAAATTTCCTTCCTGCACTCAGAAAAAAATTATTAGAGGGGACATTGTTCAAGAATGGCTCAGGAGGTTCAATATTTATACCCGGTGCCAGCCTTTGAAGTGGGGGTATTCTCCATGCAATACTATCTGCACATCTGTTTCAAGAAAGTTATTCCTTTCCCCTGATAAGGCTCCATAAAAATCTGGGGTGACAAAAAAAATAGTGTCAGGTTCCTTTATGTGTGCTGGAGTCAAGACCTTTGAAGTGTACATGGGGCAGGGAACGAATCTGCCCTCAGCCATCCTGGCACAACTAGTCCCCTTTTGTGTCACTGTCTGGGAAGAATGCACAAACAGCAACAGCACAACCATTCATGGCCATGTGACCCAGGACACTAGCTGAAGGCACAAAAGGCTAGGAGAATAAATCGCAAGCTTCCTGCAGTGTCATTTTCAGAATTATCCTTAAATTTAACTTTACCATTAAAGGGGATTTTATGCTCTCAATGAAAATGTTATCACGTAATACATGTAATAGGGTAACCCAGTGCTAGTAAATGGGAGTGATCGGCCTTACAGTATTGAAACATGGCTTTAGGGGCTTTTCGCTGCTAGGGCGTGTAAAACCTAAACCCCCTATTCTACTCTTTTAATTCAACAATCCCTGCCCCATGAGTCTTTAAGGTCGCTCTAGGGGTGACATATGTATTAAAAAGGAAGGTTGAGGCCTGACAAAAAGTTTATGTTTCAATAGATCAAGAGGAGAGAGAGGACCAGGTAAGCTGGTCCGAATTCCCGGGGTTATATGTTCTATCAAGAAGGACCAGGACCATGTAAGATTTATTTTAAGGTGAAGACTCAGAGTTGTACGTTTTCCGAAGAAAAAGAACCGCTTGGGTTTTTCATGAAGCCCTCACCCACCGACCTAGTCGGTGGCATGCTTCATCATCGGGCCCACCACAGTGACACCGAATGTGTCCCGGGTGTGCTGCGACGCCGGATGTTACTGCGGAGCTAGTATTCTTACTGAGTGTGCAGTGAAAAGGTGAAGGAAGTGAAAGTTAAAATGCCATACAGGAAGTCCCAGTTCCCGAGGGATCAATTAAATTTAATTTCTGGGCCCCTGTTAGCGGTTAAAAGGCAAGCGGATGCGGTGGAGTTATTAGTGAACTCCTGCATCCTGTGTGGTCGACATGTTTCAGCCAGGCCTCTTTATTAAAACTGGCTTTCCTCAGGACCAAATGATATGTGAAGAAGTGCAAAGTAAACTATGAAACTAAATTATAGTGATTGTGTTAACTGGTAACAATGTGTCGCACGCCCTAAAGTGCGTATATGTGTTAGAGGGGGATTCCCTCTGGTATTGATAGGCTTTTTCTGTTGAAGCCTTCTTGGGTCACCTGGCAGAGATAGAGACCGGTAATGCCGGTCTAGATCCTCCTTGGAACCTACATCCTTCTGCGGTGCCCGATATCGGCGTGCGACACATTGTTACCAGTTAACACAATCACTATAATTTAGTTTCATAGTTTACTTTGCACTTCTTCACATATCATTTGGTCCTGAGGAAAGCCAGTTTTAATAAAGAGGCCTGGCTGAAACATGTCGACCACACAGGATGCAGGAGTTCACTAATAACTCCACCGCACCCGCTTGCCTTTTAACCGCTAACAGGGGCCCAGAAATTAAATTTAATTGATCCCTCGGGAACTGGGACTTCCTGTATGGCATTTTAACTTTCACTTCCTTCACCTTTTCACTGCACACTCAGTAAGAATACCAGCTCCGCAGTAACATCCGGCGTCGCAGCACACCCGGGACACATTCGGTGTCACTGTGGCGGGCCCGATGACGAAGCATGCCACCGACTAGGTCGGTGGATGAGGGCTTCATGAAAAACCCAAGCGGTTCTTTTTCTTCGGAAAACGTACAACTCTGAGTCTTCACCTTTAAATAAATCTTACATGGTACTGGTCCTTCTTGATAGAACAAAAAGTTTATGTTGCCAGGTCGAAATGGAAGTTTAAAACTGCACTACAGGCTAAAGTGGTAGGTCTGAAACATGTTGTTTTAAAAGGCTAATTTAGTGGGTGGCACAATAAGTGCTGCAGGTCTCCTAGTAGCATTTAATTTACAGGTTCTGGGTACATGTGGTTCCAATTTATTAGGGACTTACAAGTAAACAAAATGTGCCAATTAGGTGTAGTTCAATTTTACCATGCTTTAGAGAGAAAGAGAGAGCACAAGCACTTTTGCACTGGTAAGCAGGGGCGGCTGGTGACATTTGAAAATGGTGGGGCGCAAAAGTTGAGGATAAGTGTTGTGTCGATAGCGAGCGAGCGAGCCGACTATCATAGGAGGGACTCAAGGGGAGAGGGACTTGCAAAGTATGTGCGAATGGAGCATTGTACAGCAAATTTGAGAGGGTAAGAATGTTTATAAAGCAATTCTGAAGGTGTAGACTTGAAATATGCAAATATATTACAAAATACCCCATATCTTAAAGCACTAAACATATCCACCTTTGACTGTAATGTACACATAGTAGTGCAAGGTTTTAATTATCTTACCAGGTAAATAATACACCCTTACCACATTCCTTATGAACGAGTGTAGTGTATTTGTGACACTTGTCTTGTGCTACCTTTGGATTTTACACAATCCCTATGATTTCAGTCACAGCATTGATGGCAGCACCCCCACTCTGAAAATTTTTCCAGCACCCCTGCAGCCTTCAATTATCGCAGACCAGATCAATAGACTTTGAGACGACACACTTTCATTGTGGGCCAGTCTGCCACGAGGCAGATTGCAAACTGAACAGTAGTGCTCCCTGCACCCACAAATACCCCTTTTGCACACCCATTTTGGGTTAAATGATTTGGTAAGAGTCACCCAAACAGGCCAAACAAACTTGGTTTACACACCCTAGCCCACCCCAGAATCTGTGGTCTGACATTTCATGTCATCGCAGTGTTGCTCTAGTGAGCGCGGGAGGCCCAGTCACAGGGCACAGGAGTGCGAGGGCTCCACTGCACCTCGGTTACATTCCTTTCTTTTGCTACCTATCAGGGTTTCAAGAGGAAATATAATTTGCCTCACTTGCATTAGAGCCCAAGCCAAGATGCTGCGGTAGTCAAATTAAGTATGAGTCAGAAAAGGGTATGGGACAGAAAGCATATGACAATTACCGCGCAGGACAAAATCAAGGTGAAGAAGGCGGGGTGTTGCTTGCTCAAATCACTCCTTGCACTTTCTGAAATGGGACAAAGTGCCACGAGTTCATTATTGAACTTTTATGAAACACAACACGAGGTAGTAGAGCTAGTGTTGCCCGCTGCGCACGGTGAAGCCACCAACAGATGGGTACATCACTGCTCCTCCTTGTGCCACTGATCAGTAAAACCCAGAGCCACCCTTACTATGAACATACTTTTCGAGCGCACACATTTACGCCTCTGGGCTCACCTGCTTCTGGTGCGTGGAGGATGCCCACGAGGCGCCGGCTCCTGGGGCGGGGTGCTGCTGCCGTGCGCTGCCAATATCGTCGTCCTCGTCTCACTCCTCCTCGACCCTCAGCACTTCATCTTTGGTCCCGAGACCCTCCACTCGAACTCCTCAGTGGGGTGGACGCGTCCCCTCTGCCCACTGCTCGTTGACTCTCTCTCTCTGATCTTTCTCTGCCCTCCGTGCGTCCTCTGCCCACTGCTCTTCGGGTCTCTTCATCCCTGCGTGCCTCATCTGCCCTCAGCGCCTCACCTGCCTTACGTTTCTCTGCCGCCTTCACGAACGGCACTGACTGGAGTGGACTGGCACCCCTCTCAGCCAATCCTGCGACTCAGGGCACAGTTACTTCTCGCCCGCCTGCCCATTAGGATACCAAGGTTTGAGCCTTTGCTCAACCCTTGCTCTCCAAATGGGCATGCGCCAACAGAGCAGACACTAGTGCGCATGAGTGGGCACGGCGCAAAAATTCGCCCTCTGTCCCCACTCATGCGCACTTGTGCTGCCCTGGTCTGGCATGTCAGTCAACATGACGCATGACCGCCCACCCCCTTCAGACTCTGAAGGGGGTGGGCGGTCCGACGTCATGCTGACTGACATGACTGTCAGTTCTCCCTCAGCATCTTCGAACTTAAGAAAACTGATTACTTAAGTTAAAAGATGTCGAGGGGGCTGTGCCCCAATGCCCCAATGGATGCAATGCGCCTTCGGGTAAACAATGGTAAAGTGTACAGAGTCCTAAAGCCAACAAATCCAGCAAACAGGAGGAGTGAATGCAAAACGTTTGGGGGAAGACCACGCCAAGGATGTAAATGTAATTTGTACTTGTAAAGCGCACTAATACCCCAACTGGGGTGTCCTGGCGCTGTAACGCATACCGCTGTGGAACCCTTCCTGGCTTTTCCCTGTGAAATGTCCACACCTGGGCACCCCCAAGGTGAAGCCAGGCATCCCAGCGCTGTTGGGGCCGTTGTGGAGATTAAGCAAGCTACTGCCCAGAGTTGCAGAGTGGGATCCATGATTATAATAGGCACCGAGGTGATAATTATCAGGTCCGAGGAAATTGAGCCCAAGACCCGCCGAATTGAACCCTGGTCCCGGGTCAGACCTCTGCATCAGGGTCTGCCGCTCTAACCATTGAGCCACACTTCTCCACTGCCAGACTTAACAGGAACCTTCCAGTAAAAAACTTTCCTTTAAGACTTTTCCCACTTTGCATGTGTGCTCTACAGTGAGCACACATGCAAAGTGGGAAAAATAAGGAAAAATGTTCTCCTCTTTAAGGAGGCATAAGGTTTTGGCGCAAATCCTTGTTACAATTGTTACATTATAGGAATTATGTCAAAATCTATTGGTGGTTGCATGGAAAAGATCACGTATCAGCCATGGATCGCCTCCTTGATACAAGGTAGCATATTGTACAACTTTGCATTACTTTGGGGAACCTCACAAAGAAACTGCTTATTTGAGTTGGGTAGCAAATCCCAACACAATACTTTCCACTTGGATTGCTTCACTTTTGTGACACGAAGTGTTAGTAAATCTGAGTCCCAATTTATAAACCTAGATATCTCAGTGAAAATTTACAGGTGTAAGGCCAATTAATTACACATGTAAAGTCCAGAAAGCTCACTGTTTTTTCATGTGCCTGAAGAATAATTGGCACTTTCATTTCAGTGTAGCACCAACTTCCCAATAAATGACTAGGTCAAAATCATATTAATACCTCGATCACATCTGCTAGATCGGGAGTGTTCACAGGAGTCCACCAGGGAGAAATCCCTTGCCAAACTTCCGGGATATCCAGCTGAGATCAAATTACATTACACAGATATTAACCGGAATCATTTGCATAATCGTTGACCCTCCTATGAGCCTTCATGGGCTTATAGAGGACACGTGCTAGATCACACAGGACACAGACGCACAACTTCACACAGTACGTTAGAAATAAACATAATGCATTATAAGTTCAATCAATCAGTGGATTTAAATAGGGCGATTAATCACCTGAGAGGGTATCCACAAGTTACATGTAGGTGAAAGAAACATACCTCTCTTAGCTTAGATAGTTTCTGCAGGCGAACTGGTTGAATGTGAAAGTCTTTGAACACTGGTATATTGGGTAGTTTATTGCTAAATGTGTCCAAAGGTGAACAGTTGTCCTCCTCTTTCTCGTCGGATTCAGAAATAGACTCCTTTTGCCCAGGTTCTGAACTATCCCACGAGAGAGCCCTCAAGAGAGGGGGGCGGGTGGTGAATGTTTTTATTTCCGCTTTACATTCCATCTTGGGTGCAGGCTGATCCCTTGGTGCACATTTGGAATTTAGATTGACCTTCCCAAAACCTTTCACCGGTGGATGGGTTGCCACTGGGGAGTCAATTTCCTTCAATTTGTTTGCTATTGTTTTCCCCGGGTCCTTTTCAGAAACAGAGGTGCTATCAGCTAAAGCCGCTTTGCAGCTCTCCTTATTGGTCATTGAGGTTTTTACGGAATTAGACATCTGTTTCAGTGGATCAAAGTTTTCCTTGTGCTCTGATAGGGTCTCTTTTGAGGTAAGGTATTGAGGGGTCCTTGGAGTAAGCCGTCCTTGGGAAACTTTTCTGTGATCATTCTGCTTTCGATCCGTTAGTCCATTTGTAGCAATCTAAAAGGAAATAAAGAGCAAATCAAAATTAAGAGGAAACATCTGCAGTGCTACAAAACCGGCAAAACGGTGGTGACAAGCGCTATTAGGAAAAATACATTATACTAAATGGGAGATTGCAAGAAAAAGGTGCACTGTTTTTTGCTGCCCTACCCTGAAAATCATTTTGATCCCATTTTCTGTAGCTTAACATCCAAACAAGAGAGGAAATCGCTCCGGTCACGGCATGGGTTTTCTCGGTAGAAGCATGAGTATTTTATTAATCTCCACCAGACGGAGGTCTGGAAGTTCTGCAAAATGGTGAGCTAACTTTGCGAGAACCCAAATATTTGTGCGTGAAACAGTTACCTGCAACTTACAAACTTCCAGTTGTAAATCAACGACAAGGTAACTGCTTATAGTAATACACAGTATTCAGATAAAACAATTTAATACAACTTGGCACGCAAACTTACATAGTAGGAAATAGTGATAAAGTATGGGTATGTCAGTGCATGGAGGAAGGGCAGAAACATTTCAAAATAAGCTTTTAAGAAACCAAAGGTACAATTTGAATTTAAAGCTAAATTTATACAAGCCTCCCAGCCAAAGGTCTAACCAGATCATGTTACAGTAGGATTGTTGCTACTATTTGTCCTATTGGTATGTAGCACCACATGTAGTATTAGGCTATGTCCGAGCGGTCAGTTTAGAGGAATAGTGGGAACTGCTAAACCCGGAAAGGCCTGTCATCAAAGTTTATGTTTTAGAGGGTCCTGACTGTCAGAAGGTTTTCTTCCAGAGCAGAAGACATGCCATTATTTACATATCTTCAAGGTACGTAGATGTGAAGTTGAGAATAATATATCTATGCTTAATTATTTGCACTCACCTGCTAGATATTTTGGTCCTCGATATTTCTGTCAGGATATTCAGTCCACATGATATGTTTGTTTCCGATATTCTGTCAATGATCCTGCCTCTTATGGGAACTGGTGTGGAGTGCTGCTTCACTCCTTTACACTGGCTTTGTTAGTGGAGATGACAGTGACACAAAAGATGCTCAAAGAGGACCAGTATGGAATCAATAAGGGTGGCATGAGAATAGCCGATGGGTCTACATGGTCAGAGGAGGACAGAGTAGCAACACATGGCAGCCACTCTGGAAATGCAGGGTGAAGGTTAGTTGTTCAGCATTAGAGAGGCTTAGTTGTTCAGCATGTGGTCCACCTGGCGAACCCTCTCTTCAGGCAGTTATGTTTCTCAAGGATGAAGTAGCAATAGAGGAGGTGAAAGGGTCTGGGATGTTTTTGAACAGTTATTCCTTTAAGGCTGCTGCTTTGACCTAAATATGTTTGGACAAAGGAGTATCTCTTAGGAGCGTTTGTCTGGCAGCGATAAGTTAATATAGCTCCTCCCCATGCGCTCACTTTTACTGTGAGTGGGAAAATATTCTCCAATTCAGCAACCATGAATATTGAGAAGCGAATTTTTAATGTCTTTTAAAGAAGATAATTGTGCGGCCTCAAACCTATTGTTTTGTCCCACCATGGCATTTTATTTTCAGTTTCATTGATGAATGTTACCAAAATATGGCGTATCTGGCTATTTAGTTTATATTGCCAACGCATCGCTGATGGGGAGGCACTTGTTTCTCCTTGTCACATCATGTGTCCTTATCACTTGCATAGACTAGCAGGAGGCAGCAGTGGTTTCGATTTTGCCACCTCTCCTCCGCCCACCAGCCTTTGAACACATACTGCAGAAGTGTGTCAGCTGAACTACACCCTTAACTGATTCAAACCCTGAGGGCCGTCATTCCTGCTGCTACAAAAACTGTCAGCGGGGCAGAAGTGCCTAGGGAAGAAGGGCATTGGGTGTGTTGGATGGTTGAGGAGGAGTTAACTAGCTGCACAATTAAGCTGCGAGGAAGTCCCTCCTGCCCAGTACTGACTGATGGGTGGACCTATCGGGTCAGAATGGTCCCTGTTGAACCTTGCCACTTGCCTGGAGGTGCTGGCATGTATTACTCACTGCTGCCTGGTAGGTCACCCACTTGTTTGTTTTAATGTTTAAGATTATCAATCAGTATTGCCTGCTGGGGTAGATTACCTGATTTTTTTTAACACATTTTATTGGGTTTTTACCTGGCATATGCTATACATGCGGAATTTCACTTCAGTAACATTTCAATTACATTTCAGTCAAAGTGAACCAAGAAAGGATGATGTATGTTAACCAGTTATTCCAAACAAAACTACCACCTGCACCTTCCTCCTCTCACCCTTACCCCCATGAGTTACTTCAAGGAAATATCTGTTCTGTTACTTTATCCTTCGCCCTTGCCTTCTAGTGATGTGTCAGTTTCAATAGGTAACTTGTCATCTGAGTGGATGACTGGGTGACAGAGATCACAGGACCCCATAGTACTCTGGGCTGAGCCTCAATGTCTAGACCGGGTCCGGCACCGCTGATCCCGCCTGCGGCACCTCAGACATGCCAGATTATGGATCATTGAAACTATCTACCAATGCCTCCCAAGCACGGGCCGCGTCTAGTGTAACTATTCCGCATCTGGCTTCCCTCATCAGTACCCTTCCCTCACTGCCCACCCACTTTTCTAACTCTTTATAGCTTGTAGAGAACCTTGGCCCTCCAAGGGATTTCCAATTCCTTGTACTCTCACACTCAGCCAGTAAGAAGGTCAGGTCTTGCTTGTTATCTTGGTTTTAGAGGTGTCGGGAGACCAACTCAATAGGCAATGGCCCAGGGAACAGGGAACCTCTTTATCTATAACCTCCGCTACCTTTCCCGTAACCTACTCCCAATACCCACGAATCAAAGGGCAAAACCACAGCATGGGTACCATGTTTGCTCCAACATCTCCACATCGTAGAAACACTGCCTCCGCCATCTGAAAGTATCTGCCTGTGCGTTTTGGAGTGAGATATTGTCCGTGGAGCACATTAAAATGAATCAGCTTGAATCTGGCATTTCGGAATGTCTTTAGGGGTCTGTCAAGAACATTATCCCAATTGCATTCAGGGATGGTGACAACCAAGTCCTCCTCCCAGCGTGCTCTCAATCTTTCCAATGGGCGGTGTATGTCACCTTCTATAGCACTATATAGATACGTAGCTGCCTTAATGATTCCTGACGAAAGTGCCATGTACAGATAGCTCCTATGTGGCTGCGGCCCAGCAGTGCCGTGGCCCAATGTTTCCAGAATGCTGATGTGACTGCTCTGTGGAGCAAGAAATGACCCTGTGGAGGTCAACATCTGAGTGAAATTCTGCAAGGGGTAACAGTACTGATTCTCTAAACAGGCCTCCTATTGTAGTGGCTCCAGCTGCCACCTAGTCCTCCAGTCCTTACCAGTTCCTCCCATGCCGTAGCTCCGCCAGCATTGTGATTGGCAAGTCCAGGGAATACAGAATTTTCCTCCCTGTCTTTTGCAGACCTCAGGTTCAGCACTTGGAGATCATCTGCAACTCTGGAGAGGAGATTCCAAACCCTCAACATGACCCTGGGAAGGTCCTGGAGTCCCGGGACGAAAAGTCAGAGGGTTGCGATCTGGTTCCACCGTCCCGCCATCCACTGGACGAACCACTGGAGTTGGCCCCCTAGATTATATGTTATGAACTCAGGGACCTCTAGTACCCCAGACGATGACGGGCGCCTCATTGTTGAAAGTGCAACCCTCCTGCGACTTGATTGCCATATGAATGCAGTAACTAGGGAATCCAACTCTTGAAAAGTTGCCCTGGGGATCCAGACCTTAAGCACCACACAAATACAATAGACGAGGGAGTGCAATCATTTTCAGAAGCACCATCCGCCTACCACTGACAATGAGAGCGTTTTCCAAAAGTCCATATTGGATTTGAGTGATCTATCAGTAAATCTGCTCGATGAAGGGACATTTTGACACCCAGCTAGGGCAAGCATCGTGTCTCCGACTGTTAGCTCTCCTGCTCGTCTGGGGGATGCCAGCCTGAAAAGGTCGGGAACAGTCTGGACTTCAGGTAGTTTACCTTCAAGCCCAATATGGAGCCAAATCGCTTCCCCGTTTGTGACCGCAAAAACCAGTTGAACATCTGGCCCCTAGAGTTGTTGATGTTGCCTTGCTGCATCTAGGAACTATATCTATACCTTACCAAAGACACCCAACAGGGCTAAAAGCTATCTACGTGTCCCTGAATTTGTAAGGATAGGGAACAGTTTGCGTTGGATTGCTCCTTTGAGGGTAGGGCCAAGGCGCATTTGCATATGGTTTGTTTTCTTCCATAGTAACACTTTATGAACATAAGGTAATGGAATCAACGCTACCCAGTCACCATAAGTGGTACAGGTGTGCATGGACAGGGGTCCTGCTTTTTTTGGATTCAAACTTCATGGCACCCAAGAGAACCATTAACAGAGAGAACACCACCTACCTGTTGAAGCTGAACTGCTCGTCTTGGGCTGAGGCCAGGACTAATTTGTATATGGTTGGTACTCCTCTGTAATGGCACAGATTAGCAAAACTATGGAATGGAATAGAATGCTACTCATGGCAAAGGTCAAAGGTTAGTATTGATTTAGGTTTTTCCATTCATCATTTTCTCAATCTTACACTTCTAATATGCATTGAAGTCAATGTACACTAACTTGCTGACGTTGTAACCCCCATTTTAAACTATTTTACTTTTGCTACTTGTTCTTCTCATTCCTTTTCTGTGAAAGTATTGATAACTCGGTTTGAGGTTGTGTTTTTTACTGGTCCCTAATCAAGGATTTACCATTTTAAAAAATATTATTGCTTTTGTTCTTCTAATCAGTCTCAGACTGTGGTGTTTTAGAAACAACACTTGAAAAGCGTGTTCATTAGTTATAACAAGCTATTAAAAAGCTAAAGAATAAAAGCATGGAGAGTGACAGTATTGTAGTGTTATAGGCAGAAGACGGCAAGAAGCAATTAAGGGGCAAACAACTACAAGCACAGAGTAGGACAGAAAGTAACAGGAGCAGCATTACAGTCCAGCACCCAGAAGTGGTCCAAAGGCAGTTCCATTCTAAACAGGAGCATGTGTCGAGGAAGGCGTAAGTAGGAGATCACCATGGTGAAGGGAGTGACAGAGAAGAAAGAAAGAAAAAAGCGAAGGAAAAAGTTGAAAAAATGTTGCAGCTGTAAATGAGGGATTAAACAAATGTCACTGTGTGAGTGTCAAGGAAGCAGGTTGGAGGGAACGAATAGAGTTGGAGGGAACGAATAGAGCTAGAGGGAACGAATGGAGGTGGGGTTAGGCGGCAAAAGACTACAGTTGAGTTTGTCCAGTTAAACACAGAATATTTAAACCAGAAACAAAGTTGAACGTAAGTTTATCTGATATTCGTGAATGCAACCCCCCAATGCATTAGAAATGCTAGTTTGTAAAAACGCCCATGCAGCGCTTTAACTTTCCCCTTTTCCTTTGACAAACAAATGCTTTTTTTGTAAAAGCACCCAATGCTGCACTTTCACTTTTTTTTTTGTTTATACATTTTATTGAGTCCTTTCAAGAGAAAGCATACAGTCAACATTGCAAAACTGCACATGACGAATCGATGAACAACCCCCCTTCCCACCTCTCCCCCAACTCCTTCCCGGGCAACAGTTATACATTTTGCTACTCTTCTGTATTGCAATAATACATTTTGAACATTATACAAATAGCAACCAGCATGAACAGTCTCTGCGGTGCCGGATGGCCAGAAAATCAGGCGGCGTACCAGTACAACTCCTTCAGATTCCGGAGTGGCACAGTTCAATCAGAAAACTTCAGCACTTAAACAACACATTTAAAATATGTCAGGCTGGGACATCAAGTAGGATGTGATAGGGGCCAAAAAGTCCTTAGGGCGGGAGGACTCCGGCTACTCCTCCTCATACACCTGCAATTGATCTCTACAATAAACCAAATCACGAAGCCACTGCTTTATAGTAGGGGCGGACCTCGATCCCCATCGCTGCCCCACCCCTCTCTTTGCAAACAGGGTAAAGTTCGCAACAATACGTCTGCTAGCTGGTTTCAGGCGTTTCACATAACCAAGGAGGCACAGCTCAGGCATACAGCCTACCGCAGGGGTCTCCAAACCGGTCCTGGAGGGCCGGATCCCTGCCAGATTTTTAAAATTACTACATGTATCTCAATGGGGATATCCCAAAAATCTGGCATGGATCCGGCCCTCCAGGACCGGTTTGGAGACCCCTTCCGTCAGAATGCGAGCTACTTCAGTCAAGAAGGCAAACACGCCCCCTCACAGCCACGCAACATGATCAGCCGCACACAGTTCGCAGTCTCTCTCAGGGCATATTTATACAGCTTCAGAGGCGAGTAGTATACCTGATGTAAGCATTTAAAATGAATAATTCTGAAGTTACAATTGGCTGTGAGACGGCCCGTGAGCTGACAACATGCCATCCAGACCGCCATCGTGATGGGGCTACCTATCACATTTTGCCAGCGCAGGCATGATGGGTGTTCCTCCAGTTCTCGTTCCCATAGGGAGGAGTTATAAAGTTTAGTTATAAGTCCTTTGCGACTCTCCCTTGTCAATAAGGCCTGCAGCGCACGAAGCGCCATGGGCTCCGCAGGGAACTCAGGGTACGCATCACGGATAGCTTGACGGAACCGGACATATGTGAAATTAAACATAACGCCACGATCTACTCCATTCTGAGTCTCACGCAAAGTTTTGAAGCGACCCTCCCTATATAAGTCACCCACCCAGACAACGCCCGCCGTTGCAAGCTCCTTCAGGGCAGAGGACTCCGGCGGATGAGACGCTAAGGGAAGCAGCAGAGCATACATGCTGCGCTTTTACTTTAATGGCTGCCACACCCCTTTCCTTAGACTCGGCTTGTTCAAGGAAAGGGGCGTGGCCCACATTAACATAATATACATGCGGCCACGTTTGCCATGACAAGCAAAGCAAAGGCGCGGCGCCACTATTAGCGTGGCGTGGCGTGCCGCGCTATGTAAAAAATATTAATAAAGCTATTGCGACCATGTCATGCCTGCAATAGCAGGCATGCGAAAACTATTAAACAAAATAGTGCTGGAGGTTGTAATTAAAACCTACTAACCAACAACACATGTAAAAGGCAGTGTCCTCATGGGAGGTTACAATTGAACACAAGGCGGTACTAAGGATGTACTAACATGCCCATTTACAAATTATAAGCCAGCATTTACGAAGGACAATGAGACAAGCCAATGACAAATATGGGCAGACAGTGGGCGGGGCTTCAAGTACATACTCTAATGCAGCATGTCTCACAGAGCAGCACATGCGCTGCCCATGCTCGACTTAAAAAGAGAATCGTGAGGCATAGAAATATAAAAACTAAAGAAAATCCATTGTAAAAGAGATAATTTCGGAAAACCTAAGTACATTAATTTCTACATCTTGTCCCACCTTTCCAGTACCTAGTAGGCACCACAAGATTGTTTCTGTCCAGTAAAAGGACTTGAGTCTTAGTGGTATTCAGGTAGAGCAATCCTCCATTCGGTCATTGCCACCATCACTCCAGCCTAAAACAGGCTTTTCCTCGGGGGCGTGGCTAACAGCCGAGCATGCCAGACGTGGGCTGAGTTAGCTCCGTCCGAGAAACCCCTAAAATACTGATAAATTATCCTGAACCTGGCTTAAAACCCTACCTCCAGTACACCCGAGACGCAGTAAGGCTGTTCGAGGCGCAGGAGAGCCGGGGTGCAACCGGGACATCCCGACAGACGGTTTGAATCGGAGCTGCGGCGAGGCCTGGAGAGCAGGGAAAAGCAGCGACCCACAGTTTTGCTGTGCCGGACCCTCACCGGAGGCCTGCGGGGACAGAAGAAACCGACGTAAGTTTAGGCGGGCGTCGGGGGGAGAGGCCCGGCGGGCAGATCCTACATAAGGAGCATTAGTTGGGGAAGACCGGCCCGGCCCCGGGGATGGGAAACGAATGAGGAGCTGGCGCTGCTGATGTAAAGCGCCGCACACAGGACCCAACAGAGGGTGACCCCGTGAATGTCTGTACCGGACTAACGGCCCAGAGAGAGGTAGAGGAAAGCTGCCTTCACCTGGATGTAGAGGAGACCCACTACTGGGAGGGGCAGGGGACGAGACCCCAACCCTGTCTGAGACGGCGGTCACGCGCTAAGGGTGCTGAAGACAAGCATAGCGCTGGTGTGTCGAGAGGCCCGGGGTGTACAACGCTGCTGCCACCTCAAGACCAAGTGGAGGCCGATTGTGGATACGTGTGGTGAGGCGTGTCCCTAACTGAGGAAGGCACGCTGCTAAATGAAAACAGACTGCAGAGGCACGCTGCGGCTGGGAGATATACTAATTGCGGTTTATGGTGGATAACACTACACCGCGGACCACTGGCGAACCCCGCCTATGTACCACAGATGGCATTGTGCCAGTGGAACTGGGGCACAGCATACTAAGACTTCGGGCTACTGTTACATTTGTGGATGTAGAGAAGAGTGGCAGCTGGAGATCGTTGTAGAGTGGAGCGCAAGTCCTGAAACATAACACTCCGGGAGATACAGGGGCAGAAACAAACTCACATTATTTGGCCCGCGACAGCCCAAGATTGCGACGGGCAAAAACGTGGTGGATCTCGCTAGAGGAGGACACACAACTTGAGCACGCCCACAGCGCGACAGGCCCCTAGTGGAGGTACGACAGCCCTTGAAAAGAGACAGTTGCCCCCCGGAAAGGAAGGTGGACGACACTCAGAGGTAGCCCATGGGGTGAGAAAAAGAAGGGCACAATGGGACGAAATAGACCCCGGCAGCCGGACCCGGTCCCCAATGGTGCGGCGCGTTCCTCTGGATCGAATGACCAGCTGGCGTCCACCAACGACGATATAATCCCACCAACTGGAATGAGTGCACAGGATGCGAAGCTGGATCTTATCCTAATGGAAATAAGGACCTCTAGGGAAGCGCTTGAAGCCGGAATCGACACAATGTCGACGGGCCTCTCCCTATTGAAAGACGACCATAAGAAATTGGCTGAAAAAGTTGCGGAAAACAAGCTAGCCCTGACCGACCTCATACCGCAGCAGACGGAACATTCCACACGCCTGGAGGTATTGTAAAAGCAGCTCAAGGGGTTGAGAGACAGGGAGGACGATGCGGAGGGGCACTCGCACCGCAACAACATCCGTATTTTAGGCGTACCGGAGCGAAGCGAGGGGGCCAACCCGACCAGGTTCGTAGAAGATTGGCTGAAGACAATAGTGGACCCTGCGGAACTCACCCAGATGTATAGTGTCGATAGAGCACACAGAGTGCCATCGAGACCGCCGAGGCGAGGGGCGCCGCCACCGCCGTCGCCGTTAATAGCACGCCTCCTACATTTCAAAGACAGGGATACGATCTTGAAAACAGCGAGGGAGACCGGGGCGTTAAAATACGACAACCAGACAATCTCGATCTACCCGGACTTTACACAAGCAGTACAGAAAGCAAGGGCATCATTCTGGGGAGTGAAACGTGCTCTGAAGGAGCGTAACATGAAATATGCGCTATTTTTCCCAGCGAGACTGAAAATTATCCATGATGGCAAGTCCTATTTTTTTGATGACCCAGAGGAAGCATCTGAATGGATGGAGGTGGCATTACCAACGCCCCTTTCGAGAGGCAATGTCGCGGACACGCGAAAACAAAAGCAATCCACAAATGGGGGCAACACCTCGACCCAGGATGGAGCTCTGGAGGCAGGATCACCACAAGATGGCCGAAAACAGAAATCTGGAGGAGGGGACTCGGGGGAATTGGTGTTGCTTACGACTAACGCGCTGGCAGAGCACGACAAGAACATTGATATGGTGTAGAACAGCCAAGACAGCTCAAGTACGGTGGCATCAGACACGGACGCTAGTCTGCACCGGTCCCCATGCATAACGGCGCAGATGGCAGAGGACATGTGAAAGAGGGCGGAACGGAGGCGGATTGGTGATGTATATGCGGCACTGGCAAACTGTACGGAGGGTGGGTAAGGGAACCAGGACAAATGTTGCTAATGGGAAATTCAACGGAGAACCTTTGACTGTTAACCGCAGAGAAAGAGCGGTTGGGCACACGCCCCCCAGGCGTAGGCATGACTGCATTTAGATCATAACCCCAGTTGGGTATTATGGTTTGGTCAAGCACAGTTGTGGGGTGGGGACCTCAAGGTTGGGGAGTTGTGCACAAGTATGGCACATAAAATGTACGTTTTGCTGATATATGCATGGGGAGCATGGGCAATGTCCTAGAGAAAGGAGGATACATGTCATGTCATTACCTAACCATTATCAGCTCTGCACCTGGAATGTAAGAGGTATGGATTCGGTCCACAAAAGGCATAGGGTAAGGGCACAGCTGAACAGGAGGCAAACACAGATAGCATACCTGCAAGAAACACACCTGAACAGGGCGAAGGGAGAGAAACTAGCCCGCAAATGGAAGGGCCAACAGTATGCCACAGAATACTCAGCATTCTCAAGGGGGGCGGCTGTCTGGATCAGGAATAATGTGCCGTTTACACTAGTGGAGAAGCGGGTGGACAAGAATGAGCGTTATGTGTTCATACGGGGAACACTGGATGGCACATGTATAGTGTTGGGCAGTATATACACCCCCAATTCGGAGCAATCGCGTTTTTTTTTATGTCATTAGCGTAGTACTGTCGGACTGGGCGGGACCACATTGGGTGATAGGGGGGAACTGCAACGAGGTTATGGACACTACGCTAGACAGGTCACACCCACCACTGCATGCAACGGATAGTAGGAAACAGGCTGAGGCACTGGCACACTGGGCAAGCGGATGGGAACTGGACGATGCATGGAGGGTCCTACACACAAACAACAGGGAATACACGTTTTACTCCCCGCTGCACAGGTTACACACCAGGATCGACCGCATATTTTGCTCTAGGACACTGCGGGGGTCGATCTCCTCAGTATTACATATGGGTAAGACACTGTCGGACCATAATCCGGTGGATCTGTCTTTACAGTGGGGGAGATTACCCACTTCCACCCCGACATGGCGCCTATCGCCTGGTCTACTGGAGGACCTAGTGTTCAAATCCTCACTGCTAGACGCCTGCACGAAGTACTTCACAGAGAACGAAAACACTGCCAGCAGCAGGCAAATAGAGTGGGACGCCTTCAAGGCAACTTTGCGCGGAGTGGCAATGGGCACTAAAGTAGGAGTGAAGCGCCTAGTACTGGAGAAGTTGAGGGCAGTAGAGGGAAGCCTAGCGGTGCTGGAGGGTGAGGCGGCGGGCACCGACGGTAACCTCACACAGTTGTAGGAGGCTCATATCCAACATGTTGAACTTTTGGAAGAGCTAAGGTTAATAGATTATAGGGAATACACGAATAGGATGCATACGCAGGCTGACAAAGTGGGTGCTCTGCTGGCGTGCATAACGCGCAATGCTCCAGACAGTGTCCCTATAACCGAGGTGTATGACCAGGCTGGAGATATAGTGCAGACCCAATTAGATATAAATGATACTTTCCGCACATACTCTTGTAGGTAACAAGGACCCCCTGATGTGGATGAGACTCCTGGGTCAGGGACAACAATTTCTTGTAAAGGTAAATACCCAGGCAGGCTAGAAATACAAGAGCTGGCTGACTATAAAAACAATATTCAAAAAACACAATTTATGTAATCAAAATGATTTAAGCAATGGACTGAAATGATATCAAAAGGATATACTTTAATATAAATATATAAGATAGACATATACATAAAAATAAATAAGTTACACGATAGACATATTATCTCATGAAGTTCATTTGTTTGTTCTCAGAAAGACTTCATATAATATAAAAAAGGAGTTCTTTTTCTTTCACAATATTCTCTGATTGTAGAGAATATGGCTGTATGTCGTGTGTCAACGCGTTTCGACAAACTCATTTGTCTTCGCCAGGACCGAAACGGATGATCAGCCAATTTTTCTAAACAAAAAGATATATACAATGATGATATTTAAATGAATTTAAAATCACAGTGCATTGCTTCTTTATAAACAATAAAATTATTATTAAACATAATCAAATTTCTCAGCCAGGCTAATGTAATGATACATAGTACATTTAGGAAAGTAGTTGGAGAGAAACATACATATTTCATCTTTCATAGTTGGCAAAAACAAGACTCTATCTTTAGCATTTGATTTGCAGACATATGCTGTAACTTCGTAGAAATCGGTGTGTCATTCAAATATTCTGGGACGGTCACCCTAAACTTCATTCGGAACTATTTAGTTCCAAACCTAATTTATTATCCCTTATGTATTTTATCTACCAAATTATTTCAGTTCGTCTGTGCATAGAAAAAGGACCTATGTAGGATTATGTCTAGTTTTTGTTACTTAACTAAGTTATATAGGTAGTATGAAGTAGGTGGTAGTTGATGGAGATGCATCTATTTTTCTCAGGGGTTAAAAAAGAATAAGAAATCAAAACTTCAAAGATTGTTATGGCGCTAGTGACTCGCTGAGTTTTTAAAGGTTTACATTGATATCTAGTCGGAGATGAAATAAAAGCATACCATTTGCACCTTATTATGCTGTACCATTTTAAATAGGTCCTCTTACCTAAAAATGATCAAAAACAAGAAGGATATAAAGTAGTTGTAGGGAGTAAGGCACCTTTCCTTCATAAAGATCGGAATCGGTATGTTTAAGCTGTGAAGGGGTTTCCGCGTGGTGAGCCGAGATCTTACCTTGGTTATGGTTCTGTAGCGCTTCGATTTCCCTCAAATCCTCTAGAATACAAGCGTTTTTTGAAAACACGCAACGGCTTTCATTGCTGTATGACATAATCAATAAATCTAAAAAGAGGGAATCATGTGTATCCATAGTGAACTGCAATAGTAATTCAAATATGTTTTTTTTATAGTTATCACATACCGATTCCGATCTTTATGAAGGAAAGGTGCCTTACTCCCTACAACTACTTTATATCCTTCTGGTTTTTGATCATTTTTAGGTAAGAGGAGCTATTAAAAATGGTAAAGCATAATAAGGTGCAAATGGTATGCTTTTATTTCATCTCCGACTAGATATCAATGTAAACCTTTAAAAACTCAATGAGTCACTAGCGCCATAACAATCTTTGAAGTTTTGATTTCTTATTCTTTTTTAACCCCTGAGAAAAATAGATGCATCTCCATCAACTACCACCTACTTCATACTACCTATATAACTTAGTTAAGTAACAAAAACTAGACATAATCCTACATAGGTCCTTTTTCTATGCACAGACAAACTGAAATAATTTGGTAGATAAAATACATAAGGGATAATAAATTAGGTTTGGAACTAAATAGTTCCGAATGAAGTTTAGGGTGACCGTCCCAGAATATTTGAATGACACACCGATTTCTATGAAGTTACAGCATATGTCTGCAAATCAAATGCGAAAGATAGAGTCTTGTTTTTGCCAACTATGAAAGATGAAATATGTATGTTTCTCTCCAACTACTTTCCTAAATGTACTATGTATCATTACATTAGCCTGGCTGAGAAATTTGATTATGTTTAATAATAATTTTATTGTTTATAAAGAAGCAATGCACTGTGATTTTAAATTCATTTAAATATCATCATTGTATATATCTTTTTGTTTAGAAAAATTGGCTGATCATCCGTTTCTGTCCTGACGAAGACAAATGAGTTTGTCAAAACGCGTTGACACACAACATACAGCCATATTCTCTACAATCAGAGAATATTGTGAAAGAAAAAGGACTCCTTTTTTATATTATATGAAGTCTTTCTGAGAACAAACAAATGAACTTCATGAGATAATATGTCTATCGTGTAACTTATTTATTTTTATGTATATGTCTATCTTATATATTTATATTAAAGTATATCCTTTTGATATCATTTCAGTCCATTGCTTAAATCATTTTTATTACATAAATTGTGTTTTTTGAATATTGTTTTTATAGTCAGCCAGCTCTTGTATTTCTAGCCTGCCTGGGTATTTACCTTTACAAGAAATTGTTGTCCCTGACCCAGGAGTCTCATCCACATCAGGGGGTCCTTGTTACCTACAAGATTTTACCCACGGTTATCCGTGTGGGGCCTTTTCTCTTCTATTCTCTTTTGTCGTAGTTGGAAACCATCGCTTTTTGAGTATTGTCCTTTTCATAGCTAGATTCACGCACTGTTGCTCTTTCCTAGAATTTGGTGTGGATATTCTCTGTAAATCCCTTAAGGTCACCACCTAAAATAATGTCTAACTTTCAAACTTTCGGTTTCTCAGACGACGATTTTGCAACCCTTGTAGGAACTAATGTAGAGTTTGGTACTAACCAAACAGGTAATCCACAAAATAATAGTGACTATAACAAATTAATAAATTTGCAGAAAAAGTTAATCAGAGTAGAGGCACATGGGGAGTTTATGCTAAGTTACCTCAAAAATGGCATAATCCCCATGGGACTGAAGATTCGCAATATTCCAGGCCTCTTTGTGGATATAAAAGATTTTTTAATGAAGTGGAGTATGATCGCTAGTCGATGTTCACGGGATCTGATGATGCTGATCATCTCCACATCTAAAGGGTTAGTCATAGAAATAAAAAAAGAAATAGAAGAACTTGAAGATAAATTGAAAAAATCTACAACAGCAGAAGAAGCAGAGAAACAATTGGAAACGATTAAAAAAGACATTCTATCATTTTCTGAATATCTTAAGAAAAGAAAGGAAGACAAGTTTGTGAAAGATAAGAGATTCTACTCAATAGAGAAAACATACCCCTATATTGTGGATGGTTTTTATAAAACCGAGTCACAACCTGGAACAAATAATCACACGTTCCAACATAGGATTAACAACTTCTCTCACTCCTCTGCATTGAACTCAGATTCAGAGGGAGAAGATAGTATGGGATATCAGGATGACAGACCCTTTAATCCCAGAAATGGGCAAAGGAATATGCGTCAACCTTTTTTAGGCAACCGGGGGGGAGAGGAGGCCGTCAGAAAGTTCGGTTCCAGAACCACACAAGGGGCAATTATCAAGTCAACCAATATGCCCAGGAACCTCAACAGTATCTAGAGACGAGGAACACGCAATATTGGAGAAACGGGATGTAATCCCAATCTTCAATCTGTCTTCCTATAATCTTGAGTCCTCTGATTTGTCCCTCCTCTCCAAAGGTTTATCTTTCGTCCCTCATACAAGATTGAACATTTTTTAACTCTATCAAGATATCCACTCTTTTTTAAGAAAAATAAGACTAAAAAAGTTTTTCCTACAAAATGATCCATTGGATCTAGATAACATAAGTAACAACATTGTGGCCTTACCATCAACTTTCACTCCCTCTCTACAGCAGGTAGGACCCGAAGTGGGTATATTTGAAAAAGTCGTTTTAAAACGACTTGATCAAGCTTTAAAATTCATACCAAAACCTAGATACAACATATCCAGAGAAGAACACGAATCCCTTGAAAGGTTAAAAAATAATGACACCGTTATAATCAAGAACAGCGACAAGGGTGGAGGAATAGTCCTAGTAGACTGTAATATATATGAAGAAAATATGAATAAAATGCTTAACGATCCTTCATTTTATAAAAAGATCAGGACTAACCCCACCGAGAAAATAGTGAAAACAATAAATAGGCTAACTACAAAGGCGTTGAGTGAAGGTATATTAAATAAAAAAGAGTTTGATTTCCTGAATAAATCAGAGAAAAAGGTTTCCTGTATTTATGGTCTACCTAAGATCCACAAGGACCAAAAAAATCCACCATATCGACCAATTGTCTCTACAATTGGTACCCCTTTGGAAGCCCTGACAAAATATCTAGATCAAATTTTGCGCCCCTATATTTCACTATCAAAATCATACGTAAAAGACACTGGCGACATGGTTGTAAAAGTTGAGAATTTAGCTTTTAATGAAGGTAATGATATCCTCGTGACTCTAGACGTGGAATCATTATATAGCAACATACCTCAGGCAGAAGCAATAGAGGCCACAATGTGGTTTATCGATCAGCACAAAATTCCTTGCTCCAAGCCATTCGTCAAAGATTGTTTGACTTTGGTGTTAAAAGAAAATTTCTTTGAGTTTGGCGAAGAACTGTTTCTACAAATCAAGGGTGTAAGCATGGGGGCTTCTATGGCCCCATCAATAGCTAACATCTATATGATCTTGTTTGAAAGTAAGTTCATCTATAATGAGATCGCACCATTTTTCGAGTCTGTCTCCCATTGGCATCGTTACATCGATGATATTTTCTTTGTATGGACCGATGGGAGACAGACTCTAGATGAATTTCTTTTGTGGCTGAATTTGACGGATGACAATCTCAAATTCACTGCACATACCAGTGAATCAGTCGAGTTTCTTGACATAAACATCAAAAATAGAGAGGGGGTTCTTGAAGTGGACCTGTATACAAAACCCACCGCTCGTAACACCCTTCTGCACTTCAAAAGCTACCATCCACGTTGTCAGAAAGACAGCATCCCCTTCTCTCAGTTTCTGAGAGTTAGGCGGAATTGTACCAGCATACAGGAGTTTGACACCCAAGCTGAGATTATGAAACGTAAGTTCATTGACAGAGGATACCCACATAGGCTAGTTAGAGGAGCATACAAGAGAGCCCGATTTTATGATCGGGATTCTCTTTTACACTCACAGAAACAAAAGACAGATCCAAAATTAGTATGCATCACCAAACACTCAACTATGGACTCTACGATAAGACAGATAATCAACTCGAATTGGCACCTATTGAATGTTGATGACAACGAACAAAAATTACAGAAACCTATGTTTGCCCACAAACGAAACAAGAACCTAAAAGATCAAATAGTTCATTCCCGACACAAGGGGAACATTAGGAGTACCCCTTTTATCCAAAAATCAATCAACGGAGCGAATGCTATCAAAGGAACGTCCCGCTGCGGTTCCTGTCAGTCCTGCGAGACCATCATTGTAGGCGAAACAATGGAGTTTAACAAAACAGAAATTAGAGCTAAGGAACTCTGGAACTGTAACACAAAGAATGTTGTGTATCTACTTGTTTGCCCGTGCAATCTCGGATACGTAGGCGAGACATCCCGTGCGATAAAGACCAGATTAACGGAGCATAGGTCAGCCATCAAAACTAAGAAAACCTCCGCACCGCTAGTGAACCACTTTCTAGAATACAACCATAAACCGGAAGAACTGAAATGGTGTATTTTAGAAAGGATACAGTTGCAAAAGAACCAAGGTGGCGATAAAATTCGTAAAAAGAGAGAGGTTTTTTGGATCTTCACTCTCGGGACCTTCAGTCATGGACTGAATCATGAATTGCCGTGGGAGAACGCGATAATTTAATACTATTTTAACCTTAACAATAATAGGCAGGATCAAGATAGATGAACTAATATCCTTATGCTGAAATGTCACTTATGAGTGCTTTATGGGATAAAAGAGTATCTTGTTGTCTTCCGCCGTCCTTAATTTTAATTTGTGACCCTTATGCCCCATTCGTCGGTATGCACACAGCCGTCCCACACTAGTGCCCTTAATCAAAACATTATTAAACAGATTAAGATAGATGAACTAATATCCTATTGTTGAAATGTCACTTATGAGTGGCTTATGGGATAAAAGAGTATCCTGTTGTCTCGCGCCGTCTTTGAATTTGTGACCCGAATGCCTCATTCGTTGGTATGCAAACAGCAGCCCCACACTAGCACCCTTTGTCAAAACATAATTAAACAGAGTATCGCTTTAAGAAAGGGCGCCCGTAGTCAAAACATTCATAAATAGAGTATCGCTTTAAGAAAGGGCGGTACATACTCAGGACGTTTCAATTAGGCGGAGCTATTCAGGAAATAAAAAGAGTGCCGTCAGTGCACTATAGCTAACCATTCCTGCCGGAAAGAGGATTTGAGGGAAATCGAAGCGCTACAGAACCATAACCAAGGTAAGATCTCGGCTCACCACGCGGAAACCCCTTCACAGCTTAAATGTTATTCGGCAACCCGCACTCGATAGATTGGAGCGTTCTGTTGAGCTCCGCTCAGTCCTCGGCTAAGACTCCGTTTTTCGGCTAAGACCTGTTTACGGGACGTTTACTTTTAGCCGTGCTCATTTATCAGATAAGTCCGTCTGAAACCTACTAATTTTGGTTTATACCTTCCTTTTTTTGGCATATTTTTCTATCTTTAGGGGCCATACTCTGACCAAACAAACAACAGAAGCGCGCTGCCTGAAGAATACAAGCGTTTTTTGAAAACACGCAACGGCTTTCATTGCTGTATCACGTTCAAACCACCATCAGGAGCTGTTTAGGATCGCGCCTGTTTGTAACAAATGACAAACGTAAGAGACAAATTCTAAACACCATTTATCTATCCGGTAGATTGTCATTCTCATAGCACGCTAATTTTTATAATCATGATTTCATTTTTTCAGCTATAAACACCTTTATGTGTAAATTGCCACACGACGACTGTAATGGATCTGAAAGCTTGAGATTTCCCTCCCTTGCCTTTTAAAAAGAGACGACGAAGAGTAGCAATAGGTAGTAGTAAGATGGAGGCAGTGAACACTGACTAAACAGGTGAGAGTGAAACCTTGACATAATCAATAAATCTAAAAAGAGTGAATCATGTGTATCCATAGTGAACTGCAATAGTAATTCAAATATGTTTTTTTTATAGTTATCACATACCGATTCCGATCTTTATGAAGGAAAGGTGCCTTACTCCCTTCAACTACTTTATATCCTTCTGGTTTTTGATCATTTTTAGGTAAGAGGAGCTATTAAAAATGGTACAGCATAATAAGGTGCAAATGGTATGCTTTTATTTCATCTCCGACTAGATATCAATGTAAACCTTTAAAAACTCAGCGAGTCACTAGCGCCATAACAATCTTTGAAGTTTTGATTTCTTATTCTTTTTTAACCCCTGAGAAAAATAGATGCATCTCCATCAACTACCACCTACTTCATACTACCTATATAACTTAGTTAAGTAACAAAAACTAGACATAATCCTACATAGGTCCTTTTTCTATGCACAGACGAACTGAAATAATTTGGTAGATAAAATACATAAGGGATAATAAATTAGGTTTGGAACTAAATAGTTCCGAATGAAGTTTAGGGTGACCGTCCCCGAATATTTGAATGACACACCGATTTCTATGAAGTTACAGCATATGTCTGCAAATCAAATGCTAAAGATAGAGTCTTGTTTTTGCCAACTATGAAAGATGAAATATGTATGTTTCTCTCCAACTACTTTCCTAAATGTACTATGTATCATTACATTAGCCTGGCTGAGAAATTTGATTATGTTTAATAATAAATTTATTGTTTATAAAGAAGCAATGCACTGTGATTTTAAATTCATTTAAATATCATCATTGTATATATCTTTTTGTTTAGAAAAATTGGCTGATCATCCGTTTCTGTCCTGACGAAGACAAATGAGTTTGTCGAAACGCGTTGACAAACGACATACAGCCATATTCTCTACAATCAGAGAATATTGTGAAAGAAAAAGAACTCCTTTTTTATATTATATGAAGTCTTTCTGAGAACAAACAAATGAACTTCATGAGATAATATGTCTATCGTGTAACTTATTTATTTTTATGTATATGTCTATCTTATATATTTATATTAAAGTATATCCTTTTGATATCATTTCAGTCCATTGCTTAAATCATTTTTATTACATAAATTGTGTTTTTTGAATATTGTTTTTATAGTCAGCCAGCTCTTGTATTTCTAGCCTGCCTGGGTATTTACCTTTACAAGAAATTGTTGTCCCTGACCCAGGAGTCTCATCCACATCAGGGGGTCCTTATTACCTACAAGATTTTACCCACGGTTATCCGTGTGGGGCCTTTTCTCTTCTATTCTCTTTTGTCGTAGTTGGAAACTATCGCTTTTTGAGTATTGTCCTTTTCATAGCTAGATTCACGCACTGTTGCTCTTTCCTAGAATTTGGTGTGGATATTCTCTGTAAATCCCTTAAGATCACCACCTAAAATAATGTCTAACTTTCAAACTTTCGGTTTCTCAGACGACGATTTTGCAACCCTTGTAGGAACTAATGTAGAGTTTGGTACTAACCAAACAGGTAATCCACAAAATAATAGTGACTATAACAAATTAATAAATTTGCAGAAAAAGTTAATCAGAGTAGAGGCACATGGGGAGTTTATGCTAAGTTACCTCAAAAATGGCATAATCCCCATGGGACTGAAGATTCGCAATATTCCAGGCCTCTTTGTGGATATAAATGATTTTTTAATGAAGTGGAGTATGATCGCTAGTCGATGTTCACGGGATCTGATGATGCTGATCATCTCCACATCTAAAGGGTTAGTCATAGAAATAAAAAAAGAAATAGAAGAACTTGAAGATAAATTGAAAAAATCTACAACAGCAGAAGAAGCAGAGAAACAATTGGAAACGATTAAAAAAGACATTCTATCATTTTCTGAATATCTTAAGAAAAGAAAGGAAGACAAGTTTGTGAAAGATAAGAGATTCTACTCAATAGAGAAAACATACCCCTATATTGTGGATGGTTTTTATAAAACCGAGTCACAACCTGGAACAAATAATCACACGTTGCAACATAGGATTAACAACTTCTCTCACTCCTCTGCATCGAACTCAGATTCAGAGGGAGAAGATAGTATGGGATATCAGGATGACAGACCCTTTAATCCCAGAAATGGGCAAAGGAATATGCGTCAACCTTTTTTAGGCAACCGGGGGGGGAGAGGAGGCCGTCAGAAAGTTCGGTTCCAGAACCACACAAGGGGCAATTATCAAGTCAACCAATATGCCCAGGAACCTCAACAGTATCTAGAGACGAGGAACAAGCAATATTGGAGAAACGGGATGTAATCCCAATCTTCAATCTGTCTTCCTATAATCTTGAGTCCTCTGATTTGTCCCTCCTCTCCAAAGGTTTATCTTTCTTCCCTCATACAAGATTGAACATTTTTGAACTCTATCAAGATATCCACTCTTTTTTAACCCCTTCCATGCTGGTGACGAACCCCAGCCGTCATGCACTACAGTGCTCGTGTGCTGATGACGGCTGGGGTTCGTCATGGCCCGCCCGTGTTCTGCCTGCGGCCGCACACGGAGAAAATCGCGGCCGCACGGAAGGGGTTAAGAAAAATAAGACTAAAAAAGTTTTTCCTACAAAATGATCCATTGGATCTAGATAACATAAGTAACAACATTGTGGCCTTACCATCAACTTTCACTCCCTCTCTACAGCAGGTAGGACCCGAAGTGGGTATATTTGAAAAAGTCGTTTTAAAACGACTTGATCAAGCTTTAAAATTCATACCAAAACCTAGATACAACATATCCAGAGAAGAACACGAATCCCTTGAAAGGTTAAAAAATAATGACACCGTTATAATCAAGAACAGCAACAAGGGTGGAGGAATAGTCCTAGTAGACTGTAATATATATGAAGAAAATATGAATAAAATGCTTAACGATCCTTCATTTTATAAAAAGATCAGGACTAACCCCACCGAGAAAATAGTGAAAACAATAAATAGGCTAACTACAAAGGCGTTGAGTGAAGGTATAATAAATAAAAAAGAGTTTGATTTCCTGAATAAATCAGAGAAAAAGGTTTCCTGTATTTATGGTCTACCTAAGATCCACAAGGACCAATAAAATCCACCATATCGACCAATTGTCTCTACAATTGGTACCCCTTTGGAAGCCCTGTCAAAATATCTAGATCAAATTTTGCGCCCCTATATTTCACTATCAAAATCATACGTAAAAGACACTGGCGACATGATTGTAAAAGTTGAGAATTTAGCTTTTAATGAAGGTAATGATATCCTCGTGACTCTAGACGTGGAATCATTATATAGCAACATACCTCAGGCAGAAGCAATAGAGGCCACAATGTGGTTTATCGATCAGCACAAAATTCCTTGCTCCAAGCCATTCGTCAAAGATTGTTTGACTTTGGTGTTAAAAGAAAATTTCTTTGAGTTTGGCGAAGAACTGTTTCTACAAATCAAGGGTGTAAGCATGGGGGCTTCTATGGCCCCATCAATAGCTAACATCTATATGATCTTGTTTGAAAGTAAGTTATTCTATAATGAGATCGCACCATTTTTCGAGTCTGTCTCCCATTGGCATCGTTACATCGATGATATTTTCTTTGTATGGACCGATGGGAGACAGACTCTAGATGAATTTCTTTTGTGGCTGAATTTGACGGATGACAATCTCAAATTCACTGCACATACCAGTGAATCAAAAGTCGAGTTTCTTGACATAAACATCAAAAATAGAGAGGGGGTTCTTGAAGTGGACCTGTATACAAAACCCACCGCTCGTAACACCCTTCTGCACTTCAAAAGCTACCATCCACGTTGTCAGAAAGACAGCATCCCCTTCTCTCAGTTTCTGAGAGTTAGACGGAATTGTACCAGCATACAGGATTTTGACACCCAAGCTGAGATTATGAAACGTAAGTTCATTGACAGAGGATACCCACATAGGCTAGTTAGAGGAGCATACAAGAGAGCCCGATTTTATGATCGGGATTCTCTTTTACACTCACAGAAACAAAAGACAGATCCAAAATTAGTATGCATCACCAAACACTCAACTATGGACTCTACGATAAGACAGATAATCAACTCGAATTGGCACCTATTGAATGTTGATGACAACGAACAAAAATTACAGAAACCTATGTTTGCCCACAAACGAAACAAGAACCTAAAAGATCAAATAGTTCATTCCCGACACAAGGGGAACATTAGGAGTACCCCTTTTATCCAAAAATCAATCAACGGAACAAATGCTATCAAAGGAACGTCCCGCTGCGATTCCTGTCAGTCCTGCGAGACCATCATTGTAGGCGAAACAATGGAGTTTAACAAAACAGAAATTAGAGCTAAGGAACTCTGGAACTGTAACACAAAGAATGTTGTGTATCTACTTGTTTGCCCGTGCAATCTCGGATACGTAGGCGAGACATCCCGTGCGATAAAGACCAGATTAACGGAGCATAGGTCAGCCATCAAAACTAAGAAAACCTCCGCACCGCTAGTGAACCACTTTCTAGAATACAACCATAAACCGGAAGAACTGAAATGGCGTATTTTAGAAAGGATACAGTTGCAAAAGAACCAAGGTGGCGATAAAATTCGTAAAAAGAGAGAGGTCTTTTGGATCTTCACTCTCGGGACCTTCAGTCATGGACTGAATCATGAATTGCCGTGGGAGAACGCGATAATTTAATACTATTTTAACCTTAACAATAATAGGCAGGATCAAGATAGATGAACTAATATCCTCATGCTGAAATGTCACTTATGAGTGCTTTATGGGATAAAAGAGTATCTTGTTGTCTTCCGCCGTCCTTAATTTTAATTTGTGACCCTTATGCCCCATTCGTCGGTATGCACACAGCCGTCCCACACTAGTGCCCTTAATCAAAACATTATTAAACAGATTAAGATAGATGAACTAATATCCTATTGTTGAAATGTCACTTATGAGTGGCTTATGGGATAAAAGAGTATCCTGTTGTCTTCCGCCGTCTTTGATTTGAATTTGTGACCCGAATGCCTCATTCGTTGGTATGCAAACAGCAGCCCCACACTAGCGCCCTTAGTCAAAACATAATTAAACAGAGTATTGCTTTAAGAAAGGGCGCCCGTAGTCAAAACATTCATAAATAGAGTATCGCTTTAAGAAAGGGCGGTACATACTCAGGACGTTTCAATTAGGCGGAGCCTATTCAGGAAATAAAAAGAGTGCCGTCAGTGCACTATAGCTAACCATTCCTGCCGGAAAGAGGATTTGAGGGAAATCGAAGCGCTACAGAACCATAACCAAGGTAAGATCTCGGCTCACCACGCGGAAACCCCTTCACAGCTTAAATGTTATTCGGCAACCCGCACTCGAAAGATTGGAGCGTTCTGTTGAGCTCCGCTCAGTCCTCGGCTAAGACTCCGTTTTTCGGCTAAGACCTGTTTACGGGACGTTTACTTTTAGCCGTGCTCATTTATCAGATAAGTCCGTCTGAAACCTACTAATTTTGGTTTCTACCTTCCTTTTTTTTGGCATATTTTTCTATCTTTAGGGGCCATACTCTGACCAAACAAACAACAGAAGCGCGCTGCCTGAAGAATACAAGCGTTTTTTGAAAACACGCAACGGCTTTCATTGCTGTATCACGTTCAAACCACCATCAGGAGCTGTTTAGGATCGCGCCTGTTTGTAACAAATGACAAACGTAAGAGACAAATTCTAAACACCATTTATCTATCCGGTAGATTGTCATTCTCATAGCACGCTAATTTTTATAATCATGATTTCATTTTTTCAGCTATAAACACCTTTATGTGTAAATTGCTACACGACGACTGTAATGGATCTGAAAGCTTGAGATTTCCCTCCCTTGCCTTTTAAAAAGAGACGACGAAGAGTAGCGATAGGTAGTAGTAAGATGGAGGCAGTGAACACTGACTAAAGAGGTGAGAGTGAAACCTTGAAATAATCAATAAATCTAAAAAGAGTGAATCATGTGTATCCATAGTGAACTGCAATAGTAATTCAAATATGTTTTTTTTATAGTTAACACATACCGATTCCGATCTTTATGAAGGAAAGGTGCCTTACTCCCTACAACTACTTTATATCCTTCTGGTTTTTGATCATTTTTAGGTAAGAGGAGCTATTAAAAATGGTACAGCATAATAAGGTGCAAATGGTATGCTTTTATTTCATCTCCGACTAGATATCAATGTAAACCTTTAAAAACTCAGCGAGTCACTAGCGACATAACAATCTTTGAAGTTTTGATTTCTTATTCTTTTTTAACCCCTGAGAAAAATAGATGCATCTCCATCAACTACCACCTACTTCATACTACCTATATAACTTAGTTAAGTAACAAAAACTAGACATAATCCTACATAGGTCCTTTTTCTATGCACAGACGAACTAAAATAATTTGGTAGATAAAATACATAAGGGATAATAAATTAGGTTTGGAACTAAATAGTTCCGAATGAAGTTTAGGGTGACCGTCCCCGAATATTTGAATGACACACCGATTTCTATGAAGTTACAGCATATGTCTGCAAATTAAATGCTAAAGATAGAGTCTTGTTTTTGCCAACTATGAAAGATGAAATATGTATGTTTCTCTCCAACTACTTTACTAAATGTACTATGTATCATTACATTAGCCTGGCTGAGAAATTTGATTATGTTTAATAATAAATTTATTGTTTATAAAGAAGCAATGCACTGTGATTTTAAATTCATTTAAATATCATCATTGTATATATCTTTTTGTTTAGAAAAATTGGCTGATCATCCGTTTCTGTCCTGACGAAGACAAATGAGTTTGTCGAAACGCGTTGACACACGACATACAGCCATATTCTCTACAATCAGAGAATATTGTGAAAGAAAAAGAACTCCTTTTTTATATTATATGAAGTCTTTCTGAGAACAAACAAATGAACTTCATGAGATAATATGTCTATCGTGTAACTTATTTATTTTTATGTATATGTCTATCTTACATATTTATATTAAAGTATATCCTTTTGATATCATTTCAGTCCATTGCTTAAATCATTTTTATTACATAAATTGTGTTTTTTGAATATTGTTTTTATAGTCAGCCAGCTCTTGTATTTCTAGCCTGCCTGGGTATTTACCTTTACAAGAAACTTTCCGCACATACTACGCAGACCTGTATGGCCCGCACGCGCCGCTCTCAGAACCGGAATTAGAGTCCTTCCTGGCGGACACTTGTATCCCACAACTGACAGATACACAACAACAGGTTCTCGCTAAGCCCTTCACCCTGGCAGAAGTTAGGCAGGCCATAAAAGCACTGCCGAGGAACAAAGCACCGGGCCCAGACGGGCGACCGGCGGAATTCTACTTGACTTATATTGACGTCCTGGCCCCCCGCATCCTTGCGCTTTACAAAGACGCTCTGGAAAGTGGAGAACTACCTGAATTGACGCTACAGGCACTAATAGTATCACTGCTGAAGCCAGGGAGAGAAGCACTACAAGTAGAGAATTACAGACCCCTATCGATACTAAACACGGATGATAAAATACTCAGCAAAATATTGGCAACTCGGCTGTCACAATATATACCAGATATGATACACCCAGACCAATGCGGATTTGTACCAGGTAGGAGCACCGCATTGAACCTGAGGAGACTGAGCCAACTGATTGGCCCGAGGGGAGGAAGGGGAGAATAATGAAGGGTGTATATCACTGGACCTTAAGCAGGCCTTTGATTCCCTAAAATGGGATTATATGCTGGCCATATTGGGCAAATTTGGAATCCCGCAGGCATACATAAAATGGATCGCTTTACTTTACCACAAACCCACAGCACGCGTTAGTACTAATAGATGCATCTCTGCCCAACTTGCCATTGCAATGGGGACGCGACAGGGATGCCCTTTATCGCCCTTGCTATTTATAATAGCCCTTGAGCCCCTGATGATAAAAATCCGCACACTGGCAGATACCTTGGGGATCCTTCGACTTACCACCCACCATATCATCTCTGGATACGCAGACGATATATTGCTGTTCCTTCGCGACGTAACAAGCCCACTAGAGCTGATATCGGAGGTGTTTGAGGTGTTTAGAGAGTTCTCGGGGCTCGCGATTAACGCGTCCAAATCATACGGGTATAGTTTTCACAGGCCCATGACAGTCGCGCACATACAATTTGCACCATACCAGTTCCAAATAGCGCCAGTAACGGTCAAATACTTGGGTATTCATGTATACAGGGAAGCACTGGATTTACTGGAGGGCAACCTGGGTAAGGCCATTAATGCGCTAAAGCCACAAGTACGCTTTGGGAACACTTTGTCGGTTGCAGGCAGAGTGGCGATCTCGAAAATGGTGGTCCTGCCCAGACTGATAACGTGCCCGTGCTGGTGCCCATGGCATTCTTTAAACATCTACAAACGCTGCTGACGGAGTTGGTTTGGGGTACGGCAGGAGACGCATAAGTTTAGCCACACTGCAATTGCCAACGGACGGTGGAGGTATGGGAGTACCTGATCTGAAAGCATATGGCTACGCTTGCCAGCTTCAGTGGTTAGCTTACTGGCTAGCAGGTCGTAACTTGCATGAATTGAACATGTCGGAGGCGGATAGGAATGGGGGATGTATACACCGACTGTTGCTCCCCAAAGCAAAAATAAAAGCATCGGCCCCTCCCCTGCTTAAGCTTGCGGTCCAGCAGTGGAGGGCAGCGCTCAGGTACACTGGCAGTCAACAGGCTTACGCACCCACGATACCCCTTTTGGGGATCCCCTGGGAACTGGCACGCTCACAGAACGTAAACTGAGTTCATGGCACGAGGCTGGGGTAACACAAGTGGGGGACTTCTTCTCGGAGGGTAGACTTCTTACACATGCAGAATTTATGCAGTTGCACCAGACGCCGCGGTTGATGTTTCTACTACATGCGCAAGTCACACACTACATTTCCACACATTGGGCGAGAGAAGGCATGGAACCGAAAACGACGGCCCTGCTCACTATGCAATATCTCATGGGATCGGGCAGCCACTTAACAAAGTGGCTCACTAGGGGTATCAGAGCGAGTAAAGATATTCCGCTGCAGCCACTTCGTACATATTGGGAGGGTGACACAGGCGGAGACGTTGGTGATAAGGACAGGGAAAAGATACTAAAGCTCCCCAAGAAAGTATCACGCAACCCAAGTTCAAATTCATTCAACTCATGATCGTCCATAGGGCGTACTTAACCCCCCACAGAATACACGCGATGTTCCCTGAGTCGTCTAACCAATGCCCCAGATGAAACTATGACGACGCGGGTATGCTACACATGTTCTGGGACTGCCCTAAGTTGGGATACTACTGGGTCACAATTCACCACATCCTAGCGGAGGTTGCCCCAGGAAGACCCTATGACTCAACACTATACAACATACTGGGGCTGGGGCACAAAGAAAAGAAGAGGAGTGTAGCCACTAGATTTGTAGACCTGGCGCTGTTATTAGCAAAGAGGGCGATAGCAATGAAATGGAAGTCGGTGAAACCGCCGAGTGTGGAGTCATGGAGTAGCGAGGTGTTACGCTGGGGGAAGGCAGAGGGCCAGGAGCTATAAAGAGTGGAGCGAAGGGGCCTACGCAAACACCCGATTTCCATAGACTGGAACTTGATGGTAGAGGAGTTTGAAACGTGCGCGAAGGCGCACATCGAGTGAATACCTATGCCGATAGCGTACATGATGGTAAGCTGACGAGGACATGGGAGGGCCCCTACTTGGGGTGCCGGCCACACTCAGCAGTGGGTCACATGCACGTAGTACAGGTCGCAGACTTGAAACACATCATACCTTGCAGTTGCATTGTAACAGGAGAATGGTATGACGGACGGACATTATATCACGGAACATAAAGCAATGGACATTGCTCGCAAAAGAAAAACTCTATATTATATTTAAGCGCCGGGGGGTGGAGGGGGGTAGTTTAGTTGAAGCAAACTTGAAACAAAAGTAAATCTGTAGTAGTATTTAATGTCATGGGGGGCACAGCACTAACAAAGTAAACGAAAAAGTGGTAATGTTGGTGTGAAGATGATGATGGCACTGTACAATATTCTGTAACTAGGAGGCGACGAAGTAACTATAAGTGTAATGGTGACATTGCTATGACAATAAACATACTTTCAAAAAAAAAAAACAGGCTTTTCCTCATGGCTAGAAAGGTGTAGGTGTGAGGAGTGAGATGTCAAAGCACAGAGAAATCCACTGATGGGGGCTGTGGGAGGGAGTACCTCTTGGGTTCTTGGGGCCATATTATCAAGAAAGAGCGCTACATTATCGTCGCTTTTATCGGCAGGAAACTGCCGCTAAAGTGGCGATAACGGGCTTGATAATATGCCCTTGTGAATTCCCATAGAAGCCCAGGTTAACACCAGAACCTGGGCTTCTATGGGAATTCACAAGGGCATATTATCAAGCCCATTATCGCCGCTTTAGCGGTAGTTTCCTGCCGATAAAAGCGGCGATAATGTAGCACCCTTTCTTTATAATATGGCCCCTAGTTCCTAGTTTTGCTACCTGAATAGGTGGAGAGTTTCTCCTGGAACCTGAGGTGTGCGCACAAGGCAGTTCCATCCGATGCACACAGTGAAGCACATTTGTCAGTGCATAATTTTGCATTGAACTATAGGAAACATCGTCTATCTCCCCCCGTTGCACTGTCAGCGCTACGGGCATCTATTTATAAACTAGGTGGAGATGAAAATATTTCCTTCTCCCTGATAAGCAAAGTCACGACCCCCTTAACACAGCAAAAATAATACTTCGGAAGAGATTGTAGCCCTGTTCTTCCAATTCGTTGTGACCATGGCAGCCCTAGCCATTAACCTCCTGTAATTTCAAGTTTTACACAGACGCCCTTCGTGCGTTTATGGCTCCCTCGCCTAGAACGGGCGGCCATTATTTCTACCTGTCGTCACTGCATCCGGTCCCGGCTGAACCATGGGCGGCACGCTCAGAGGGGGGGAACTCCTCAAACCCACCTGCGGGACACTCACAGGGGAGGCTCCTATGACCCTCGACACTACTCCGTCCCCTTAATAATCCCAAACCTATTTCAGGAAGAAGACGTGTTCTCTGTATTTTATCAGACAACATGGTAATTATTTTCTTTGCCTCTCAAACAACGCATGTAGAATGTGGGAATGTAATATCATTTTCTGCGGTATTCATCAAACAGGACATATCCGTGACAATTAACGAATAAATAAATGAATGTTGAAGTTCCTTATTCTTTGTGAATTAAAATACTTCTAGGACTAATATCACATAATTTCGAAAGTTCACTTTTCTCACCTGAGATGGAGATGGAGGACCGGGAACATTGGCTGAAGATGTCTCGAAACCTAGAATTACACAAATATGGCTTGGATGAATGGTCAGTCATTCTACTTATGAAAGCAGGTGCAGTATTTAGCTTACTGTCAGCCCAACATTACATTCCTTAGTAAGTGATGCTATGTTCCCTCTTATAAACATCAGCAAACTGAAACTTTGCTGCACAATGTGAAATTTTATTCCATTTAAATGCATTCTGGTCATTGGCTATTTTGCATTTGTGTGGCTTCTTGAGATGCATGTCCGATACTTGACTTCACAAATGGGTAGCAAGGTTTGAGAGCTGAGAACAGAGCGAGATAGAATGGTGCATTCTGGGAGGTTTCCCCATGACCCTACATTGCTGTGATACTTTTACTAGGCTGACACTAGCAACACGTATCTGATGGGTTGCTTCTGGTTATCTAGGCCTTAGTTTTAGAGATATTTAAATAATGGTACCAGTTAGAAAGATAGTTAAACCACTTGCTAGAAAGAAACTGGTTGCTCACCTAAGCTTACAAAGTCCCTACAAAGTTCCAAGCACCTTGTCGTGGGATTTTCATTTACCTTTTTCAATGGCCTACTTAATTCTGTTTTAAAAGTTCCTAATGTGCCCAGATAATGGCTAGAAGAGCTCTTCATTGTTCTCCCAGAGTAATGTGATCCATTAGATCTCCTGGTTCTTGACTCCGGCACCTTTCATTTGAAGGGAATTTGCAGGGTATTTTCCTCTTAGAAAGGGAGCAATGGCTGCTTCACTCCAAGGAAGGGGTTTCCTGGACCTCTAAGAATTGATTAGAATCTTGGCGTTTCTTCAACCTTTCCTTTCTTAGTATTAGGAAGTGTTCCTGAATCTGTTCTCTCTCAGTATATACATTTCCTAGTGTCTTGGAATCCATCATCCTTTGCACACATAACACCCTTATCCGACCATTTGCTACCATTCTTAGGGGGCATGGAGTAGTGATTATTTACCCTGAGTTGCATCCCTTAGGTGCCCACGACTGCGCTTTGGCCATCCTCAAGATGGCAAATACCACCCTTCAGATCACATCAGTGAAGGTTAATGGCCTAACGCACTATGTGAAGAGGAAGAAGATCCTCTCCAATTTGTACTCCAAACACACTGATATAGCCCTATTGCAGGAGACACATCTCTCTGCCCTTGAGCTGACAAACTGAAGCGAGATTGGGTTGGCACAGTTATCCACTGTTGCAGATCTCTTAACCCGGACCCTACTAGACACCCGCACACTGAGCACCCTCGGAAAAAGTGGGTTGGCACTCTTCCTATGAAAGATGCTAAATTTCATGGTGCTGCAGACTTGAACTGATGATGAGGGCAGATGCGCTCGCTAAATTATGCATAGCCGACAGGGTCGTGGGCATTGGCTCTATCTATACTGGATCGAAAGGCAGTTCCTTTCTTAAACTTAACAGACTCCTCTCACATCTAGGCCCCACATGGGTCATTCTGATAGGCGACTAGAACCTAGCCCCGGACACCAAACCAGACCGCAGCAGCTTGGTTGACATGCCCAATATTGGGGACAGAGCAATTGTGACCGATAATCTAGACCCACTGATAGCCAACACTCGGCTGGACTACGCAAAATTGAAGCGTCTCCACCTGTCCTTCTGGAGCAGAATACAAGCTGGGAAAATGGTCACAGTACCCTCATTTACATATGTATTAGGTATGTTACTGCTCTCGGTCAACTTATCCCTCCTGTGGACAATCAACCATGATATCAAAGCCATCATATGCAGTGATTCCAAACCCTTGCTGAAAATTTAGAAACTGACGGTCCATATGCAGCACTGGGGCCTTGGCCTTCCATGTGTGGAAAATGACGACACCGCTTTGCAGCTATCAGAATTGGCTGAACTGCCAGCCCAGGCAGACGCCCCAATCTCTAGGTTGCCATTGAGCGTCTTCTTGCCTCTGCCAGCCCGGGGCTACAACTACTCTATAAACACAAACCCCTCCTCCTTGATGCAGAATCGCATTATTCACTCAATGGTGAAGACCCGGTTCTGCGCTCATACTGTGCTGATGCACAATTTCATAACCATGCACCCATTAGGGACAATGCTGTACTCAAAATAGATGGACATACTATAAGTTTGGGCTTGTGGTGCAAAGCCGGCATACTGACCCTTGACTAGTTAATTTCGCATGATGAGACATTGGCTCTTTTGGATCACTCCAAGACTAATTAAAACTACCTGCCCACCACCCGCGGGAATATATATCCAACTATGACACTGCTTCTGAGATTGCCTGGGGCCACTCCCATGGGATATAGGTGACTACCCTGTAGAACGTTACCTGGCACATTGGGGATCATACCGGGGTATCCCACCTATATGCAAACCACATCTCACCAGACTGCGAGAATCCTAGAGTCCTGGCTGAGGGCATAGCAGACAGACTACAATGAATCTGACTGGGCCACACTTGTGGAGGACCGGAACAAAGGAGCCTGGGAAGCCAGAATGAAACTGTGTCTTTTTAAAACATTACAAGACTGGTACTGCACCCAGCATAAACTCCATTCAGCAGGTCTACTTCATCCTTTCAAATGCTGGAGGTGTGACCAAACAGACTGTACCATAGTCCACATTCTTAGTGACAGGCCCCAAATCTGGCCATTTTGGAGGGAGAAGGAATCTACCATGAACAAGATCCTAATTTTTGCCTCTGCCCTTTCCATGACAACTGATCATATTGATGACTCCCTTAGCCTCGCCAGGAGAGGCGCTTACTAGCCACAGCACTCAATGTGGCAAAGATTTGCATTCTTCATCATTGGAGATCGCCCCAACACTCCAATGGATGACAGAAATGCACAGCCTAGCCTTGAATGAACAGATCATATACAGAGTGCAGGACATATCAGAGATCTACTTCCAGATCTTGTCTTCCTTTTTGGGCACCGACATCGCTGCCTGGGGGGGCGGTGCGCTGTAGCCATACCCTGCACCCTGAGATAAGATAGTGGCACGTGTGACTTCCCCTTCTTTTCCCCACTCAGCACACCAAATACCCTCCACCTCTCTTCTCTTGTATGGGCCATTCGCTAAGCCTGTGACCCGGCTGGAGGGCCACTGGAACGTCACCTGGACTGACCATACATTTCTATCCTGCTCAGTATAAATCCCTGGGCCACAGTAAAGAAAATACCCTTCTCGAGGCTCCGCAGCAGGAGCCAGGACCCTGGATAAGTCCACATTCCCTTTCCTCACCACTCCCTTCCCCTTTCCTTATTCCTGTTTCTCCCTCTCATTTCCTCCTTACATTAAGCCCTGTTGTTTGATCTCACGTTGTCTAAAATGTTTAAACCAGGCCACCCTAACACACTGAATGGATGATAGCCTGCCTTTGTTTATTCGTCAAGGTATGCCCCCCTCCTACCTTATAATGGAGGTTTGTTATTTCTGAACAGTGCTTGTCTGAGGTTTTGGTATATATCCATGCCACGAGGCTGGAATGGTATTTGAGATTTGTATCTCTTTGAAAACTATAAATTAAGTTTAAAAAAAGAAAAAGGATACGCATTTCCACCAGGATGGCCAGATTTGTGTATTGCTCAGTCTGGTTCTTAAAAATAACAGACAAATTAACAAATAGATTAAAACTCAATGTCTAAGCTCCTGCTCTCATCATTCCAGTGGGAACTATTTCGATATATACATTGGTTGTACGACTAGCTAATTCCTCATAGGGTCTTTCCTGGATCATTTTCTTTATTTATTTGGGATTATGAAATTCTTCCTCATTTCACATTGCTACTAGTAATCACCACATATTTTTTCACATGCTTTGCCTCATTTATTGGAGATGTCAACTTCTACCTCCCTCATTAGTAATTTCTATAAGCGTAGACACTAATCGTGAGTGTTTTGCCAAACTGAGGTTCGGTCTTTGAATGCATTGGGGAGTTTTTTATTCACTTTCTTGTGTCATCAAAAGTTGCTGATGTATCTCGCATCAATGTGCTTTCTACTTGGTCAGTCCCCAAACTGTGGCAAAAGAACAGGGGATAAGTTGGGACACTCAGCTTTGCCCCCTGTGCCTTCCTATCATTTCCACTATATTTATTCCTCCCAGTTAATGTATTCCCAAATCCATAATCTCCTTGAGTCTTTTAGCATCTGTTACATGAGCTTGCAGTCTGCTACTATTGAAGCAATGGTTTTGCTATTTTTTCTGGCAGTGGGAGTTGAGGCACTAGCTCATCTCATGGCTGTCATTCTCTGGGTTAGGACTGCAAGCCTGCTGCATCAAATAGCTTCCCAGTGGATTCAGGAATCCACTTGGGGCATTGACCAATGCACAATTCAATTCTTGGATCTTGTCAGTAATCGATTATGTTGCTCCACTACACAAGCATCGGCCACTGATTCTGCTTCTCTAACCCTAGTACACTAAGAACCTGAGGGGGAGTATCCTTGCTTGTAAGCAGGCTGAAGGTAGATGGAGGATTTTTAAAAACTTTCTGAAAGACTAGCCTATGTAAATACTAGGATACTTAACTCAGATATTACCAAAGATCACTCTTCTTACTTTTCAAACTGAATTGGAATTGCTTCCAACTCCACTAAGGAAGCTTTTAAAAATGCAGCTGAATGTCATCCCTACTATTTGGTGTCTCCTGCATTTAAGGAAATATGTGCAAATCTTACTATTTTCCTCTGTTCAAAAATCGACCGTATTTGTGCTTCTTTTCCCACCACCAGCTGTCCCCTTGCTTTGCTATGTTTTCGCTGCTCCCACACTTTACCAATTTTCTGAATTGTTCTGACTCGGCCTCTCTGAATTTAGTGAAGATAAACTTAATTTAAGCCCAACAGACTCTGTTCTTGAACCATGGACAGAAAACAGTCTTATATTATTGGCAATGTTTGACTCTTTTTAGGACTAGGCCCATATCTTAGAAGAAGTCCATTGTTCCTTGCTTACTGAAGAAACCTGGCTTTAAACTATATTGCTAATTACCAGCCCACCTCACTTTTTAACCATTACCACCAGAATCACCCAATGCACTGGCAAGCATTATGTGATTTATTTCTGGAAGCAAACCTGATTCTTTATCCTCTTCAGGCTGGTTTTCCCAAATGCCTCAGTATGGAGTCAGTTTGTTGATGACTTGCATATTACATTACATGTTGGGGAATGAAGCATTCTCAATCTGCTAAACTTGTCAGTTATGTTCAATAATGTCTCACACTTTAGCCTACTAAGCTGGCTTAGTGGGGCTTGGGTGAAAGGGCAATGCCCTGCTTTGTTATCATCCTTGTTGGCAGACAGAGGACAAGTAGTTCAACTGCCTCATTTTTGTGCTACCTTCCTACCTGTTGCAAGGGGCATCCACAGGGATCTTCCTAAAACCCTAAATTTTGAATCTGCTTATGACTTCTTTGGATCATTTCGTTAGGAACCATGGCTGTTTTCCTTCTTTACCTTTACTGATAACACTCATCTTGTTTTAAATATCTGATCATATTTTGATCTTTCCCAACAGTAGGCTTCTCTTAAAGCCTGCCTCCAGGAAGATGCTATCTGGAGGAACTCTAATTATCTCAAGGTGAACTCTGATAAGACAGGGTGCTGGTGTTTGGCTATTCTAATTGCAGCTGGTCTTGCCCCTGATGGTCTTCTTCCTTTGGAAGCACTCCTGTTCTAGTTGACCATGGCTGCAACTGGCTGTGCATCAGAATATCAAAGTCAAAATATCAACCTAAAGAAATATTGATTCCAGAATATTGACGTTCACCATACCATCAAGGAAAATGTACCTAGGTAAGTATAGATTTACTAGCCTCATCTACAAGTCAAAATACCTTGTGGATGCTCAGTGTTCTGGACCTGATGAGACATGTTTTTCAACATGATGAAGTACATATTTGTGAATTCCCAGATCACATAGTTCCATAATCCAGTTTAAAATGAGAGCATGTGCACTGGTTGTATCGCAAGAGACTGTAAGCCTAAAGGAGACTAATGTTGAGAGTTCTGTGAGCCAAAAAGGAAGAACAGAGAGGGTTTGAAGATCTGAACATATATATATATATATATATTACTCAACTCCAACAACAATGCTGAAGTAAATCCTATAGATTCAACTCAAGATCGTTTAAGGCAAGTTCCCATTCCTCCAAAAGGAGCAGGTTTGAGCCCTTTTCACAGTAAATCAAAATTTGTACCTTTAATGCCCAAAGATGCGATAGACATTTTTCACGATTGTGTCACAAATGACATCAAAAAACTGTATACCCATATCAACAACAAACGTCGCAAAAAGGAGAATCTATACCAAAATTGCCTATGATAAACTAATGAAGAAACTGGACAACAATCCTGATATTGTGATCAAGAAATCAGATAAGGGGGGCAATTTGGTGATTTGGCCTAAAAAAGACTACATCATGGAAGCGAAGCGCCAACTTGATGACCCCATTTGTTATGCTAAAAGTACACAAAAAGAATATGAAAAAGCAACATCTCAGCTACACAAGTCTCTCAGCCAATGGAAGAGGGAAGGTTTAATATCGGTTAAAGAGTATAAATACATGTATGTTAACTTTCCCATCTTGCCTTCTCTCTACCTCATTCCAAAGATACACAAGGCCGTACAACCAATACCGGGCAGGCCGATTGTATCTGCTATTGGCAGCGCCGGGGAAAAAGTTGGGGAATATGTAGACTTTTTCCTCCAGGACTTTGTCAAACAACTCCCCAGTTTCACTCATGATACGAGTGATTTCATAACTAAAATATCGACAATTATATGGGAGAATGACATGTGGTTTATTTCGATGGACGTCGAATCGCTGTACACCAGCATTGATCACGCAAAAGGCTTACTTGCTGTACAGTACTACCTCTCAAGCAGACCCATCCATTATTATGAGCATAACAAGGTGATTGTAGGCCTTATAGAATGGTGCCTTCATAATAACTTTTTTTACTTTGGTAAGGAAATTTACAAGCAGCTACGAGGCGTGGCGATGGGGGCCTGCTTCTCTCCCAGCTATGCGTGCTTGCACGTTGGCTGGTGGGAGGAGCAGGTCCTCAAAGTTCGCCATAAGGCATGGATGGAGGGTCACGTCAGATGCTACTTGAGGTACATCGATGATGTCTTCATCATCTGGAAGGGCAGCAAAGAGCAGGCATTATCGTTTGTTTGTGACATCAATGACAACTCACTAAACCTTAATTTCACGGCTCATATACATCAAAATCGCATCCAATTTTTGGATGTCGAAGTATATGTCTCCAATGGAATGCTAAACACCACCCTCCATAGGAAACAGACTGCAGGTAATGCTACATTACATGCAACCAGTATGCACCCCAGACATACAATTTCTGGAATCCCTTATGGGGAAATTCTCAGATTAAAAAGGATCTGTAGTTCCCCTTCTGATTTTAATACCTGCTTGGAAGAACTCTTGAGCAGATTAAGAGCTAGAGGATATTCCGAGCGGATATTAAACGCAGCGTTAACCAAATCCCTTTCAAGATCTAGGGAGAGCCTCTTTTCTGTTTCCAACCCTACAATTGAACCTCCCTTGGAAGTGGAGCCTCAACCTGAGTGCCCACGTCTCATTACAACCTATAGTAGGGAAGAGAGGAAAATTAGGTCAATTCTTAATAAAAATTGGCTGATCATAATGAGTGACCATATTCTAAACTCTAGGTTACCCTCTTCCCCCACCATAACTTTTAGACGGGCCAAAACTACGGGCAATTACTTGGACAAAGCTGCCCCTGAACTAAAAACTAAAGTCCCATGGTTATGCCCTTCCGGAGGATTCTTTAAATGTTCCAGTTGTAGGGCCTGTAAGTTCAGAGTCACTACCACTCACTATCATACCCCATTTAGTACAGTTGCCAAGACCATCAATGGCAACTATAACTGCAAGACAGACCATGCGGTATATGTTCTTACGTGCACCTGTGGGCTTAGATCTGTTGGCAGCACTAAGCTCCAGGTGCACGCCCGAATACTCCAGCATTTGCGGGCAATCCTTCATAGTGACCCTACATACCCGGTCGCCCGGCATTTCAAGCGGGTACACAACAAAGATCTAAACTGCCTCAGTTACTTTGTGATTGGGGCAGTACCTAAGTTGAGAAGAGGAGGTGACCGTGAGGCAGAGCTCAGAAAAATGGAGTCTAGGTTCATACTGGAACTCGATAGTCGTTGGCCCAATGGGCTCAACAATATTGAGGAAATGCATCACTTTTTGTAAAATGACCATACATATTCTGATCATTTTATTCTGTTTTCCTTTTTGCTAACAATATATGTACTTCTAGTTAGGTTCCCTATTAGAAGTACTCTGTGCTTTTTAAATCTCCTGTCCCATGATCTGCTTTTACAAACTAGTGAAGTTTAGATCAGTACTCACTAATGGCGACACATTTCATGCACTTTATTTTGCAAATAGGATGATCATACAATTTTAATATATTTATACAATCCTATTCCGTGACCAATTACAATAGTTCTTTGATAATTGTCTCAAAGGTATATTTTAGATTGTACAGATTTTTTCTACATAAAGGATTAATTTATAGATTTGTAAATATATTGAATTGTAGATTAATTGGCAAAATGAGTGTATATATGGAGATGCACATTTGTTCTACTTTGTATATATCAATGAGGGTTGGTGTGGGGGTGTGGAATTGATGTTGTGTACATATGTAGTGATAAGTAGGGTTATATACATTTTGGGAAATCATTCTTTGGTTTCTCACTTGGTGTTTTTGTTTTCAACATGTGCATTTCAGTTAAAACTGGTTTATTTAATAGTTACGATGGGTTAGATGTGTGGGGTGGTGTGAGTGAGTGTATATATATGAAATATGGTCTTATTTATACATATTGTCATTTTTAGCTTCATGAACTATAACTTCTTTTCCCTACCTGGAACTTTTTAGAAGAACTTACAGTAGAATAGGATTGTTTTGATAAATTTATTCATAGAAACATTTATACTGTGTGTACGATCTCATATTACTGTTCTTATGGTAGTTTAGTATGTTCCCGCAACTTTTGCACGTCATTACATCTTTTTCACTTATGCACTTTTTTATCTATGCACTTTAAAATGTTCGCTGCTATATATAATAATTTGCGTATTTGCACAAAATTGGTATACATGTCATTAATACTTGACAATGGGATAATGTGTCTTATATATTTTTAGAACTGAATCTTTTTAAAGAAATGATCTAATTTCTGGATTTAACCAGTCATAATTCCTGTATACAAGCAAGCAAATGTAACAAGATATTAGCGATAGTGTGTTTTTTCACTGTTTATTAAATGTCACGTGATTATGGTGGACGCCACCAGGGGGCGGTGTCAACATCACTGCAGACACTTATAAAAATAGCATAACGAGTTAAAACATGTTGCAGCGTGACCAAGGGCTTTCCGCCCGTAACGCGTCGCTGGTTCTGTTTTTTGTTCAATAAAATTCCATCTTGCTGACTTTGATGGACCAGTCCTCGTTCTTTGCTGGCGTGGAGGCGGTGTCTGCGAGCACAGAGCAAGCTGAGGAGGAACTGTTCTTCATATATATATATATATATATATATATATATATATATATATCTTTAAACGATAACTGGACTTTTACTGTGGTATTTTGGTGAATATCTAAGTTTAAAAAAATGATTTGAAGGTGCTATAACAATGTCAACCACGTTTTAACTTTAACCTTTAGTTCTTCCTTGAACGTTTGTGGTTTTTATCATATACTGCATCATTTAGCTGTGCACAGCAGGTGCTGGCCGCGGACAGCTATGCCCTGAAGCATATGGCCTGCATAATGGTGACTGACTGCAGCATCTGGGCTATGCCCAGACCATTCTTAAAAAAATATCGTTTTGTACTCGTAGATCCAAAATGAGATCTGCAGACCCAGGACAAGTGACCCTACTCTCGTGCTGAAGACCCGTGCAAGATTCCATGGCTGCTGCCAGATTAGAGAATCTACTGCGGATCCTCAAATGATTGTCATATACATGTAGGATTCTCGAATCCACACATGGGAGGGCTCGCTGAGATTTAAGAATCCTTTCTGGATTCACTAATCTGATGCAAATGTTGTAAAAATTTTAATTTAATCACAGGATGACTTGGGGTCAGGGTGTGCTCACCCTACCCCTTTATATGCCCTTTTAACATTTGTTTCAGGTTTCGGGGATCAAGTCCCGAGTCCTGTAATGACTGCCACAATATTAGCGTTCAATGTTGTGGCTGCCAATCAAATCCTTTCAGATCTGTGCATCCTTCACTTGATATGCGGATTCGAAATGGCCGACTTGAGGAAAAGCTCATTTGACCTTGACCAATAGGATCTGGGTGTGCTTTGAAATCTTGGATCCACAGATATCTGTAGATCCTTAACTATCAAAATTTACTTTTCCAAAATTCAACACCTTCATATCCCACCAGAGCACATCTTTAAACACTAATTTCTTGAACTGAATGGATTTATACCAAACCAAAATAGACACTTCTTGAGTAAAGTTCTAACTTCATGCCAAAATGAGTACAGTTCCATTTAGCCATTTATTTCTGCTTAGAACAGCAAACTCTAATGGGAATTAAAATTGGAAACTGCACGTTTGGGACCGCTCCCTACTCTTGGCCTCGGCTTGATGGAGCTGCATGAAACTTGCCCGGAATGACCCAAAGTGGGTGAACTGTATTATGGAAAGTTTCATGCAGACTAATCATACAGTGCCAAAGTTAGTACATATAAAATACATTTTCTGTGGAAACTCTGACTCCACCAGAACTATACAGATGCTTTTGTTGCCAATGTAATATAGATAGATAGATAGATAGATAGATAGATAGATAGATAGATAGATAGATAGACAGCTCTTTACTGTCCTCAAATTTTATACCTGCTTATCCCACCTCACATTTCTCCAAACACATCCCTTTTCATGATTTCGGGGTCGGCTTCCTCCAATCTTCTTCTGCTGTCCTGCATCAGAAAAGCCAAGCAGTGCCAGGATACCCTCGCAGGTGATATGGAAGCTGCTCTTTCTCATAGTCTGCAGCTAGAGCCTATCTTCATCAATATAATATTCGCTCACCTATTTTTTTTAAAAGACTACTGTTGTCTTGTGCTTTTTCTATGCAAGTTGTTACAGCTCTAGTTTTGTCGGTCATCACCTTAGCACCAGACTACCTCTTGAGATCGCTGTACATGCTTAGTCATTCATTTATTCTAGTGGGTGTGACTACCAACTCTGTCGCATATGCACATTCTGGTCCATAGTTTCTCAAAGTAAGAAAGTACCACGCAGATTAAGGAGCTAATTAACTGTAGTATGCACAGAAATTAAAGTCAACCTGCCTTGAGCAGTTGAATAAACAATATGAAATGCTAATTTTTGAAAGACAAAGCATGAAGCTAAATATTATCTCACATGGTGAAAGGCGGATTACCTTACTTTGTTTTCAAATTCGGAGACGTGCAGTCTGATGAACAATGACTAATGAAAGCTCAAGGAAGGTTGACTGAAGAGTTTAAACAGCACAAACCAAAACCCCGCTTGGAGCCTTACTTGGATTTCATTAAGAAACCAAGAGACAGATCCCTGTTTATTCAGTTCAGGTTGGGAAACCTCCCCCTCCATGAGTACACCTGCAAGTGGAAGCCCCCATACCAAACCTCACCTGACTGCCCAATCTGTAAAGGTGTCACTGAAAGTATCGCCCATTTCTTCTTTGCAATCCCGGCCTATGTAAAACCCAGACAGAAAGGGCTTAAACCCGCGTGCTTATTGCTCGGGACCCGGGACTATTCCTCCGCACTTAGGATACTCAAGACTGATACTAGTACAAGCCTAGTGTGCAGGGTTGCCAAATTCCTGAGCTGGGCTTGGCTGATTAGATTAAAGGCTATGAGATGACCCTATTTTTAGCTGATTTTTTAATATTCACAAAGCTGCTAATGTTTAATATGCCTTTTAAATCATTTATTGTAATACGAATATTTTTATTGTAACCCATTTTTGTAAAATGTAACTCTTATGAATTGTGGCTTTTATATCTTGTAAGTGCGTTTATGATATCTTGCATATCAAAATAAAGCTTTGAACTGAACTGAAAGCTTCAATTTTGGGAATAAAAAACTGAAAAAAATCAAACTCATGAAAATATGATGATTCTTGTACAAAAGACGAACCCTAAACTCCCATGAGAAGACAGCTGCTTGGAAATGGCAGGAGGGAAAAAAAGAGATTCCCATTTCTGGGTAAAGAAGTGCAGGACTTAAGCAATGCAAGGGGTTAGACGAATATGACAAAGAGGGAACGTGTGGCAGAGGAGTGTAAAGAAAGAAACGTTGAAAAGTAGAGTAGTCGTCAAAAAATATACAGTCCTTTTATTGTCAAAAAGTCATTCTTCGAAAGGAATATAAAATCTAAAAAGTAGGACAATTCAAAACCTAGTACTTGGATACTACAGACTGCACTTTGTCAGTATGTCTTACAAAGGATGACACAATCTCGACAAGAAGTTAATTACTTGTTGTTGGAACACTACTACTTCACCAGTTCAGCCTGGTGGCCTGTGCCCTGCACATTCTGATTGTACAAACAATTGCCCCAACCAATGTTTCTTACATAGACCACCATGTGTTTCCAGACACTAGCAGTAGGGCAGCCACTCCCAACAATCAACACATGACGTTTAGCAAATCCTTCAAGGCAAACCTAATGAATCCTCCATGGATTTTGCAAACATAATCTTAGTTGTATCAGTTTGTCAAATCAACTTTACAATGTAATCGAGACAGATAGTACTTTCTGGATTAGCTATCACTGTTTTAGATTATACCGGTCGGATATCACTCCTGCCTTACCTGGTGAAGAAGGAACTGTGAGTGAATTGTGCCGAGATGGTACAGGGGAACCCTTGGGACTCGGTGTTGGAGAATGTCCTACAGCATGAAGGGAAATTTTACATCCAATTATTTGTTACGCACATTTTCTAAGGTGTATCTGATGCAGCAGAGATGATACAATTGCCTGCGTTCCTTAATTCAATTCTTTGTCTCAATTGTAAACAAATTTAAATTCGCAATATGCAGCTGTCAGGTTTACTATATTGTGTAGCTTCTTGAGACATTGTGAGTATTATCATCATAGGAAGATTGCACACACCATATATGCTCTGCTTATGTATGTTGATTTGTTACATACTGTATTCAAATAATTGAAACTAGAACTAAATATCTTTTGAAGCAAATGGCTACGCTGAAGTTGGGAACAAACTCTTCCTAAAACCTTTTTTTACTCAACCTCACATGGTTTCATGAGAAAAATATATAATTAAAAAATACAGACAATGAATAAATAAGGCAAGCTCAATTGCACCGATTGTTGTACCGGTGGGACTCATAATTTTGAAGGCAAGTGCCCGACTGCTGAATTACATAAACTTTAATGTCTTTGTATGACAATAATATTGCACTTTCTATTTTTGCACTCTACATTTTTTAGTCATTATTTTTGTTGACAACATTTCTCTCCTATGCATTTTCACATGCTGTCACAGAACATGGGCGCATATGTTCCAGTGTTACTCAGCCCTCCCAGCCACGTTCAGCCACCGCAAAGTTCTTTCTGCCTCTTTTTGTTAGACATGGGAGTTATCTACCCGGTCTTCTCTCAAGGAAGTGTACATCACAGCTGCTAGGGTCGCTAATAAAGAAAGGAGGTGTCCCAGGAACCATTTACTATAGCACTCTGGTGTCTTTCTTTAGGTGAGAGTTGTAATTATTGCCCTCTTACTCAGCAGTGGTCTGGCTCATGACAGCTCTGTGACTGGTGGGTTCTTCCATGAAACAAGAATCGCCCATGTCACCCCTGAAGCCCCATCCCAACCCATAAATATGTTCATTCAATTCTTTGATATCCTTGCATCATTCTTGGCTCTATCTGATGCCCCATCACTGAGAAGTATTGCTGCTTCCTGCTTTATGAATGCCACAATCTCCATGCACTGTCATTTTCAAACCAGGTAACCCACTAACTCAGAACAGTAAATCAATAAGTTAAGCATTGAAGAACAGAGCAAGGAATACCTGCAGGAGGCTCGGTCTGGCTGCATCTTGATCGTCTCCCTCTCCGCGTCAAGAACCGCTCGCTGACTTTCTTGGCTTCCTCTAACAGCTCGAGATTCTTCTTTTTATCTTCTTCTGAGATCATAACATCTGGCAGCTGATCATGGACCAGGTCAATTATCTGGCCTTTGTAATCTAGAGGGCGATTTGCATACAATGCTATGAAAAAGATTGACATAGTACCGTGCCAGCTGCCATGCATAACGTAAAACATGCACGCTGTGCACCGTAACCAGCAACAGCATCCCACAGCAGGCACAGACAAGAGATAAAGGCAAATATGCAAATATGTTCCATTCCTAACATCACAGCATCAGAAATAAACAGGCACAATAGCAATCCATTCCTTATATGGGGACTGGTATGTAATAGCTCGCAACCTGGTTGCTTTCAGACTGGTAATCTCTGAACAATGAGCAGGTAATAAAACAGGTACATATGTTTGTAAGAAATTGCGTTGCATAAAGCAAAAGGCTTAACCCCTTCAATGCTGATGACAGCCCCCAGCCGTCATGCATCACAGTGGGCGTGTGCTGATGACGGCTGGGGGCCGTCATGAACCCGCCCACTTCAAAAAACGCCGCACAGGCGCAGAAATGCGGCTGCGCCCAAGGGGTTAAAGAATTAAACTGCTTCCAGAGGTACAACATGGTTGACATTCTTCAATATACAGATCCTGAGAATGAACCCTGGGGGTCTCATTTATGGCATTTTTGCGTAGGGCAGCAAAGGAAGGCACCTTGCCGCCCTGTTTCATGCCAAAGTGAAAGGGCAAGAATGCACTGTATTTAAGCAATGTGATGGATTTCTATCTTTTCTGCCTATGCTGGGACCATTTTGGCAGCATAACACCAGGGTGCAAGGGTGATTCCGTTGCATGCAGGATTGTTTTTGTGCAGGAAGGGGCACATTCCTGCACAAAAACAATCTTATGACGCATTTTGCTCTTTCTATGTCTGCTACACGGTAAACAACCTTTACGACGCAACTTTTACAACGCAAACCATTACAACGCATTGCGCTGGGGGGCGCTCTAGGATAGGGAATAGGTTTAATGTACTATCCAACACCTTCCCTACTATCCACGGGGACTGGAGTTGGAATAGTAAATTAAACTATTCACTATCCAGCGCCCCAAAGCACTATGCCTTGTAAAGGCATGCGTTGTAAAGGCATGCGTGGTAAAAGCATGCGTTGTAACGTCATACATCCGTGCTACACAATGCAGCACACATGGAAAGAGGAAAAAACGAGAAGAATTAAACATATTTATCCCCGTTACGCCTCACCTCGGGGGCGTATGGATTTGATGCTTCCCCAGATTTACATCACTTTGTAAAATCTGGGACAGCGTCAAATTCAATGGGTGTTGCGTGGGTAAACCCACCACACTGCCCATGGAACGCCTGCCGGGTGCAGAGTAAGGTGACGCATCGATTTGAGCTGCTTTGCCTTACTCATGATTTGTAAGGCCACTCAAAGCCACACATTGAGACTTTGCGTGGCTTCATAAATCGAAATGACAGCCCTGAGTCAAACATATGCCACTTTATGAAGAGCAAAAGTGACACTGGGCTCTCATAAATATGGTACGTAAAACAGTAAGGTCCTACTGGTAAATGATCAATGAAAGATGCAACATTTAGCTTCCACTGTGCGAGTGGAGAACAAGGACAACACAATGCTGAGACAAACAATCACATTAAATATTATATATCGAAAATTTGTTAGCAATAAATTAGCAAAAGAAAACATTAAATACATTTTATAACAGTTGTTCCAAAAAGAGTGAAAGTAGAGGTGTTTTTTGGGGTGCCGATGTGCACAGTGATAAGAAAGAAAAGAGGAGATTTATACTGGTATTCAAAGTAATCCTAGTTCAATAGCTATGGCAATGAGGAAATCCAATTTAGCCAAAGCCAAATAGCCTGTTTGAGGGATTCATACAGTCTCTTATTTTTCCTTACTCAGAAATGGGTGGTGTCTGGATAGAATAACCACCCCACATAGGTATCAGTAATCAATCCAGGATGGGTAGTCTTCTAGTGTCGATGTTTCAACCCAACTGTTGCATTAGGTGAATTGGATCCTTGCATACGGGCCTTCTCCAGGACAGTAAAAAGTATGATGAATTATACGGCAACTTCACAGCGGTGCAGCGGCACAGGTGATGGGGGAGGTGTAGATTCATTGTACATCCTCCCCTCTTCATTTTCAAGGATTCTGGTGGAATCTTTAATGCCTCAATTTTCCCATTTAGGTGCTCCCTGGCGGATCCAGACACTTCACCTAACTCTGCTCTGATTATGTTACCAAGACTTGGCCCTCAAGGAATGAATTTGAAGTCATAGAGGTTAGCCAACAATATGCAACGACCTGTGGTGTGATGTGTTCACAAATATAGGTGCACCAAGATGTGCCAAGAGGAGGGTAGAAGGGGAGAGGAATAGAGAAAAATATTATGATCAACTGAAGGACAAAATAAACAAAAATAATCAAGAACCCACCCAACGCAACCCACTCACACCATTAAGCTCCGAAACCCACCCAATGGTGAGAACATAGGCGTCAGGAGCAATAAAGAGGGCCTGTCCAGAGAAACTTTAAAAAACATTACAATATGGAAATGACTATTCGAATAACATTCAGAACACACAAATAAGTTCTCATCAGTTATTGCTACACTTACAGACATCGGTAATAAGCACCTAAAAACTACAAGTTGTTTTACTATCACATTTGAAGCCCAATGGATTGCCCAGAGCAAGAGGTATTGCTTTATCATTGTAGCATGCAGTATGTGATATCCAACAAAGGGAAAAAGAAAAGCTAACCAAAGGTCAGAGCGACTGAGTGGTGTCAGTGAGACACATCTCAAGAGGAGGAGGCATGTGAAGTATCCAAGTGTGACCTTCTAAAGTCATCAAGTGCCAACCAAACTTCATGAAAACAGAGTTACTGGTGCATATTAGTATGTTTGTAAGAATCTTCAGAGATATTCCAGGTCATTGAAGAATCAAGGTTTATCGTTGGATATGATCTTAAGTTGTGATGGGCCTACAAAAAAGTGTGGAATAGAAAAGGACCTAAGCTCATGCATGAGCGTGAGAACGACTTTCCTTAGTTTAACTGTCTCTTTAGCGAAGTCCAGGCTATCCTGGTCTTGGCTCCTTCCCAGGTGATGAAATAACGTTTCTTTATGCATTTAAGTAGTGCTGCCAAATCTGTCCAGATCTGTCTGACACAGGTAGTCAGGACATCCAACAGAATGAAAATATTTTTGAGGCACAAAAGTTCTCCGGAGTAGTGAATTTAAACATGATGAGGAGTAAGCAAAGCAGAGTAAAACATCTGTAACTAGAGAGAGCTCAGACCCTCGGCCATCTTGTATTTATATTGTGTGCCTGACCTTTCGATTACGAATGCACTGGAAGTTTTGTTTTAAATCCTTGGGCCCATTCAGACCCTACCAAAGAATAGTGATAGAAGTCCAAAAACTAGATGCTCATCACAAATATATAATGAGGATAAAAAATGTGAACGACAAAAGAGATTATTTTCCTTCCGTTGCCTATCTTGTTTGTCTGACCTGCATTGTGGAACTGATCTGACTTTCCAAGTTGAGGCACACATCCGGGCAAACAGCACCGCACACCGGATGGTGGGAGTCTTGTGTGGTGGAAGACTTCCTTCAGCTGCTTATTTGCCCTCCATTTGTTGGGCCGTAATGTCCGGGAATCACCGGTTTGAGGAGAGCAAGGGCGCTATGCGTTCACGGAGAGTGAGCAATCTATGCAGCCATCTTGGATCGGTGCTAAGCACAACCCTCTCGTGTGTTGAGTTCTCATTGATAATTCCTCAGTAAGAACTTGTGTGGAAATATTGTCTGGAACAATTCCGCTGAACAATACTTTACATGTAATTTGAATACTATGGAAAGTTTAAGCCACAACAAATATTGTAGCGATTCGAAATGTAAAAGGAGTACATTCTGAGCGTGTTTAATATGAGTCATTTACGTTTTGAAGACAAATAAAATGTGCACGAAAATTCCAGTACATTTAAGGGTGGGAGCCTTTTCTCAGCTTTTCAATGTTCTTCTGTGAAAAGGAGGTACGGTACAATTAAACCTCAATCTAGCATTAATGTTTCAATTGATATGCAAGCTGATTATCATGATAGGACAAATGCATAGGGGAAAAAAGATGGGCAGACGAGTAATACACAGACAAGGAGCTTAGAACATTGCATTCAGCAGCCCAGCACATTGCTTCTAGTTCATGAAAGAACTAGATACTCTGCTCAAGAAATTGAATTGCAGTGCCAATTTCAATGAGAAGTCTCATAAACTCAAATAAATAAATTTCCCAGTATTTTGGTGAATTCTTTCGTTCTCTGATTTCCTATAAATTATTTGGTATTGAGCAAAGTCACAAGAAGACTCAATCTTGCAGTCACCATGCAAAGTAATAGTAAAAACAGATTGGATGATTTTTGCAGGTATCCATGCTCTAACACGCACACCTGATGCCCTTTCTTAGAGATCTTGATATTTAAGTCTGAAAAATTCTCAGTTGATTTAATTTCAAATATCTTCATGGCTCACTGACAGACAGCTTACCAAATGGTTCTGCAATATCAAGATATATTTGACTTTACAGCGGATCCTGATTGCTAAAATTGCTAGCGTCCATATTGTAGACATGGATCATAGATGCAATAATACTATCAAACTAATTTACTAAATATGGTGGATTGGATGCTTTTCCTTCGCCAGGGATTTTGTTAACCCCTAGACAGGGATCCTTGCTTCAGACGTGTGGCCCTTCTTGATGAGATGTACAGGTTTGATGATTAAATCCAAGACTAATTTTAGAGTCTTGATATGTGATGTGTTTTAAACATCACAAACAATGTAAACAGAGCTGTTAAAAATGTTTAGTACATTTGGCAGATTGCATAGTCCTTAACGATGCCTCAGTAAAATGTGATCCTCCACCTGAGATGCTATATTGGGTAAACAGAAAGCTCTACAAATGCAAAAGTGACTGTAACACAAGCTAAAAGTGAAAGGCCTGTGTATTAAAGGTCTTAGGTGTCCCTGCGGGATAAACATTGGTACCTATCCAGCCACTGATCTCAGATTCAGCAAGGGAGATGGCATTAGCTAATCTCAGAATTTCAGTTTCAGTGTTAGAGTACACCAGTAAAGCTCAGCACCACCAGTACTTGCATGTCAACTTCGCTAGATAAAGGGATACGTTTATCACTGAGGGTTACTTAAAAGCTTCTCTTGTGAGAACAAAGGACTTTACATGGCTTACAACTGTCTTGTATAATGTTGGAAGTCACAGTAGCGACAGGTCCTAAACTGTTTTCCCTGCAAGAAAGCCTATAATCTTGAAAACTTCTTAGCAGAAGAGTAGCATGTTAAGCTGATCCCAACTACACACTCAGAGGGCAGGCTGTGCCCAGTTAGCCACATTGACAGAGCAAGATCGCAGAAGAAGAGTGCAAGTTGGCCGTGTTATTGCTGACCCGGAAGTGATCACTGATCCAGTGGTGGTGTGCGGTTCTGAATTAATTAAACTATGCTTTAGGGACTATTACTCAAATATAGGCGACATTGACTCTGCAGAAACAATATTGAACCAAGGGCGTATTGTGTCCTTTAATATCATATAAAACAGACCACTGAGTGTCCTTAGGATTTTGCCATCTGTACACAGCATGGTGATGCAGCTCAGATGTCACAATGGTATAGACATACACATACTTTTGAATTATCTTGAATACTGTCTTCTTCTGCTCTCAGGGTGAATTTACCCATTACCACCGAGAACCAGCAATATAGAAGTTGTATAGTGATAGTGTTCACAGCCTGGAAATGTCTAGCAAAACTAAGGCCAGCCCATTGTGCACAAGAACTCTATAGTAACTCCTCCTACTGTGCCAGAAGAGGAATTTTAACACTGTAGATCCTGCCAATATTTAATTTCCAGTAGTTAGCATCAGTGGTGTGTGGTATTCTCCTCTTTTTTCTTAATATGGTTTCCTTACATGACATAATATAATGCATGACTTAGTAGAATGTTAATAGGTCATAATAGGTCATAGTGTTGTGAGTTGAACTAGGACACTTGCTGTTGATCTGGGAAGCAGATTGGATGGGATTTTCTGTTGAGAATAAACCTATTCTCAAATCTACTTGCCTGAAGCCTGCATCTTTTATTACTACACTGGCGTAGTCGGCAGCCTTTTTGTTCTCCAAGAAGATCCAAACACCTTTTTCTACTTCATCTGTTTGGTGAGACTTTTCTGATTTATTACTTATGGATCCTGGATAGTCATGTTTAAATATAAACACGTAACTGTTTAAGAATTCTTACTCACGCGTCTCCTGTGATTTCACTACGTAGAAGTTCTTCCACACAGAAGTTAGTATGTCTCTCACCAAGCGTCTCCTAGCAGCATCCCAGCAATTCTGTTCTTCTTGTGAGTTGTTTTTTTTTACACAGCAACACACACGCTTTATTTTGAAGTCTTTATTTTGAAGTCCCACTGCAAGTGACTCCGAGCAACTTTCAGATGCCACCTTTATGCTTCTTGCGTGTTGTTTTCAAAACAGTGAAATTCAAACGTTATCTTGAAGTCAAAGGTACAGTGTTGCACCTTATTGTTAAAATATAAAATACAGCTATACTTGCGTATCGTCTGTTACCTGCTGCGATATGCACACTTGTTTGTGCATATTTTGTTTTAACACCTTCGCTGCTCATGACGAGCTGAGCTCGTCATGCAGTACACCGGTCGTGTGCTCATGACGAGCTGCGCTCGTCATGAACAATGGGGATCTTGGAGTTACAGCACAGGAGGCGAATTCCCTTAGCACTGATGTGGTTAATACAGCGATACGCACGCTTTGTCATCCAAGTGTAAAATACAGCGATACGTGCGCTTTTAATTTCAGTATTCCCTGGTTGCAACGTAAATTTTCGCGTATCGTTTTCTACTCACAGCGATACGCACGCTTTATTTTGTTATTATATTTCGGTTATATATTCTTGACATTTTAAATTCAAAATAAGACTTTACACATGCTGTTTATTTAAAGATTGAAGCATACATATAGTATAGAGATATATATACTCAATTAAAATTGACTCTGCAAAGCTTTACTCTGCTTCATAACACACAGTTATCACACACTCTATTGGATATCTCTGTGGGTTAAGAATAAAAAAAAATATTTTACTGTAATACACATTTTAAAGTGTTGTATCTTTCATATTTTGAGTAACTATTCCGAATTGTACTGTCAACCTTAATTATTCTTTTGCTTCCTGTACTATGGAAGAGATATATAAAAAGAAGTACACCCCATTTATATATTAAAATGTGTACTATTCTGATTTTAATTTTACTGCTCCTGCTTGGTGCAATGCAGAATGTTACTGCCGCTCCATTTTTTCTAGCTTCTCCGGGTGTGCCTCCACTAGAGTGGAAAAAATGGAACAAAGATTTTGAAAGGTATGCCAGGGTATGTTGTGCATCATTAAGTGCAGAAAGGAAGACTTCTCTTTTGTTTCACTGTTTAAGTTCGGAAGGCCAGGATGTATTTGATCATTTACCTGAGTTAACTACAGTTGAAGCAGAGGGTTTAAATGATTACGCGATAAGTATATGTAAATTAGATAAGCACTATCTTCCGAAGATAAGTACAATTTTAGAAAGGTATCATTTTGGCTAAAGAATGCAACCTGAGGAAGAAACTGTTGAGGGTTATTTAACTGATTTAAGAAAATTAGCTTCATCGTGCAAATTTGAAAATTGAACAGATGAACACATACGTGACCAATTCATGTTAGGCTGTAATATGGGCAAGGTTAGAGAGGAGTTGTGGCTAAGGGATGAACCCACACTCGATGAAGTTGTAGTGGTTGCTACAAGAATGGAACACTCATTGAAGTGTGTAGCCATTATTAATAAAGACAAACTTAATGACGTTAAAATACAAAGTGTTAATGAAAGGAAACCCCCTGTTATCAAATCCAAGGATAAAGAGAAATGTACAATAAATAAAGGAAAGTTTGTAAATACCTCAGTTTCAAATGTTACAGGTGTGACAAAAGTGGGCATCTAGCTAATGACAGAAGATGTCCTGTCTTTGGTAATATTTGTAGTAAGTGCAAGAAGAAGGGCCATTATTCGTTCGTATGTAAGAGTAAACCTCCTCCAAGGGTCAAGAAGGTTGATATTTGTGATGATTGAGTAAATACTGGTTCAGATGATTTTGAATGTGATCAAATTGTTTCTGAAATTGAATGTGGTTCTTTAAAAAATCACATACTTTTGACGAAAGGTTGGTTGATGGTGCTTGTACGCGTGTTTTATTTGATTCTGGAGCTAAAATCACCATTGTGTCAAATGGCTTATACATGAATAAGCTTAAAGACAAAATCAAATTGTTTAACCCTGACGTAACTCCCTTAGCAAATGGAGGAGAACCAATAAAGTTGCATGGTTACTTTATGAGGTTAATTGAGTACCGAGGCAGGATGATTTTGGGTAAGATTTATGTGTCAAAAAAGGGTGACAGTCTAATCAGTTGGATACATCAAGGTGACTTAGGTGTATACTTGGATTCCAATTCTAACCCCCACATTTTATAAAAAGATCCAGTATGTGTTGTGAAAGAAATTGACGATTGTGAATTTACAAAAAGGCTGAAGATTGAATTTCCTAAGGTTTTCAGGGATGGTCTTGGTTGTTTGAAGGGCTATCAACATAAAATTAACCTTAAAAACAATTCTATTCCAGTAACTTGTAAGGTCAGAGGTGTGCCATTGTCAATCAAAGATGAGATGGAAAAAGAGATAAATAAACTAAACGATAACTGAAGAAGTCGAAGGAAATGAATAGCTATCTCCGGTGGTTGCAGCTCGCAAAGTCAAAGGTGAATTGTGCCTATGTATTGATTTGTGCCAGTTGAACAAAAGCATAGTCATGGACAAGTACCCTCTTCCTAGTATAAGTGAATTGTTGGTGTTATTGGGAGGTGTGAAGGTTTTTAGCACTATTGACTTGACATCAGCATACCATGAGATTGAACTTGAACCATCTTGCATGGACCTCACGGCATTTATCACTCTGTTTGGCACTTTCTGCTTGATCAGGATGCCTTTGGGGCTTGTTTCCACATCGTCTATTTTCCAGAAGGTGATGGAAGGTATGCTTAAGTATGTTGACGGTATGTGCATCTATCAAGACGACATACTGGTCTATGGTGATGACATGGAGCAACATGATGCTCGCCTCAAGCATGTTCTTGCGAGATTATGTGATGGTAATTTAACCTTTAAAATTGAAAAATGTAAGTTAAGATCAGCTTTATTAAACTATCACATAATGTATCTGGGAATGGTGTTATGCCCAAAGAAAACTTGGTTAGCACCATTCGTAATTTAGATTTATTAAACTATCACATAATATATCTGGGAATGGTGTTATGCCCAAAGAAAACTTGGTTAGCACCATTCGTAATTTGGCTTCTCCCACGTCAAAAGAAGAGCTTATGAGCTTTCTGTGGATGATTGAGTACTATTCAAAATTCATTAAAGCATTTGCAGAGTTGACCTCAAATATGCGATCACTTTAAAAAAAGAAGTCAGTTTTATTTCGTCTGATGTGTGTCAGAAGGAATTTTCTATCGTTAAGGAGAAGTTATCCAATGCCCCATTCTTTAAGAGCTTTGATACCAAACTCAAATCTGTTTTAACTACAGATGTGAGTGAGAAAGGATTTGGTGCTGTTTTGCAACAGTTTGGTCCACATGGCATGAGAACTGTCATGTTTCTTTCTCATAGTTTAAGGGAGCCAGAAACGAGATACTCTGTGGTAGAGCGTGAATCTTTGGCCATTTTCTGGGCAGTGAGAAAACTCAAGAGATTCTTATGGGGTGTTGATTTTGAGATAAGATCAGATTACAAACCTTTGGTAGAGATTTTTGAAAGTAAGGGGTTAGATATGATATCTAGTCGCATAACTAAATGGATAATTGGTCTTCAGTAGTATTTCTTTTTCCTCAAGTATATTCCAGGTGCTAATAATAAGATCGCTGACGTCTTTTCATGATTAGTTTCAGGTGAATGTGGTGAAGATGACGAAGTTGATGAAAATAATGAGTGGGTTTGTGCAGTTGAGCACAATCATATTTCTGAAAAGAAATGGTCTAACGTTATAGCTCAAGATGATACTCTCAAAGAAGTCATGATTCTGATTCAAGGTAACTGGTCAAATGTAAAATGTGGGTCTGATGCAACCAAACCTTTTTAGTGTGTAAAAGATGAACTTTCAGTTGACAGAAACATTCTGTTTCGTGGTTCTAGATTAATTCCTCCGGTGAGTCTCAGGAAAGAGTTGATAAATTTAGCACATGTTAGCCATCCTGGCATCACCAAAACCAAAGAAAGGTTACGCTTATCATACTGGTGGCCAGGTATGGATAAACTAATTTAGAGGGAAATTTGTGACTGTCATGTGCAGTTTGAGCAATAAATCGAAATCACCAAAGGTGCAACCAATGATTGTAAGGGGTCGGCCTAAATTTCCATGGGATGATACTGCACTTGACATTCTGGGACCTATTAATAGCGCAGGTTCTCACGTTTTTCTATTAGTCATTATTGATATGTCCTTTTTTTGGCCTGAGGTATTTTCCTGTCCAATACTGATTTAGCAAATATTATCAAATGTTTAAGAAAATTGTTTTCAAGGGAAGGAATGCTTAAGTCTATTTTATCGGACAATGGCGTCCAATTTATCTCTAAGGAAATGAAAGAATTTTTAACTTCATGTACACAAAAAAAAATTCTCTCTATCATCCCGAGGCCAATGGGACGGTAGAGAGGTTTAATAGGGTCCTTAAAGAGACCATTACTCTTGCTACATCTCTGTCCTTAGATTGGAAAGGTGAAGTTCTAAGAATAATTGAAGAATATAGAATAACACCTTATTCCACCACAGGGAAGACTCAATGTTTTCTTTTTTACAGAATACTCAACACGCATTCTGAACCTTGTGGGGTCAATAATTATAGTTTAAGCAGGGATAAAGAATGTGTGTGTAATGATGATGATCTCAAAGGAAAGGTAGAGCATAAGGTTCTGCAAAGAAAATTTCATTTTGATAGGACAAAATCTGTTAAATTGTTAAAAGTTAATATTGGAGATATAGGTGGCTATTAAAAAACCTGGGCTGATTGGCAATGTATGTCCTAAGTATTTTAAACCCATGCTAGTAATTAAGGTTTTTAGGAATGCTGTGAAGACACAAAACCATCGTGTGTGGAGCCTCAACAGAGTTGTCATTTTGAAAAATGGACATGTTGACTTGGATGATGGGAAGCTTAATCATGGTTCGGAACTTCCTAAGAATTCAGCAAGAAAGAACCAAGCTGCTCCTGGTTGTGATCTCGGGCGGTCATCAAGGATATCCAAATACCCACGTTATCGTAAGGAGTATGTTTAGCATTTCATCTTTGTCATAATTTTGTATTCCTTTTATGCTTTAGGTTAGAGTTTTTTTCTTGTAGTTTCTGTTTAATTTTCTTTATTATTTTTATTTCTTCTCATTTTGAGGAAGGGAGATGTGCTGTATTCTCCTCTTTCTTCCTAATATGGTTTCCAGGCATGACATAATAGAATGCATGACTTAGTAGAAGGTCATAGTGTTGTGAATTGAACTAGGACAGTTGCTGTTGATCTGGGAAGCAGGTTGGATGGGATCTTCTGTTGAGAATAAACCTACTCTCAAATCTACTTTGCCTGAAGCCTGCATCTTTAATTACTACACAGTGCTTTTAAAAGCTTTTGCAGGGCTATGTGTAGAATTGTCATAGGATCTCCTTGTGAGATTTACACATGAAAGTGGTCAAATATACTAAAGCTACCACACAGCACAATACAACTGTGGCACCTTCTGCTTACTATTGAGAACTGCACCCCCCCTCCCTCTGACTGATCAACCACTGAGTAAAGTAGCAAATGCCTATTTGGTAATCACTGACCCATTGTCATCAGACCAGTACATTTGGAAATCTCACCCCTCCTCCAACACTGGTGAAGGGTAATACGGCAGAGGCATTAACAGAGACAGATGAGGCATTAGCTTTATTCTCAACCTCTACAAGACTGTATATCTCTTAGAAAACAACAGAATGGACGGGCTTTCCAGTAGGGAGCAGGACAAGGTTTAGGTGGCGATGGAACTTAAAATTCCTATTGCATCAAAAGAGTTCACCACCCCGTGCAATGGTGGGGCCATACATCCTCTCTAACAACAAACCTAATGATTGTCACCTCTGAAGCAAATAATAAATTACCTAAATACCAAAATACCATTAAAAATTGTCACAAAAAATTGTCAGGTATCAAAATATAACCCACAAGCAATGACACATGTGTGTGTTGTTTTTGTTACATTTGAGAATTCCTTTGTATTTCAATATTTCACATTCATTACTTAAGTTTTAGATAGTATTAGATTTTGTAAGACAATAGGTCTCATGCTAAGAGACTAGAGCTATGTTTCCAACCTGATATAGTAAATCAAACCCCTGTTGGAAAGGTAAGGTTTTATAACTGTTCACTGTAATACCCTTTATTTCTATTAAGCAAATTGTTGCTTTATTATTTACTTGAAATATTTTTGTGGGCCACTTTCTCCACTCCGTTATTGCTGGTTGCCTTAAAGTACACTCATTTCATCACAGCAGATTCCATACAGTGAAGCATGTCATATTTAAAATGGCACTTTGTAGTAGGAGCCCAAAATACTAACTGCATAGGAGGGTCTGCAGGGGCATAGGTATCAATAACACAACACACACTTTGGCACTGGACCCCAAGAGTGTGAGAGGCACATGGGACTCTAAACTTAACCTTTTTATTACCACCAAACAGCAATTAGGGGCCCATTTGATTTGCTTGCAGAGTTATTTGTTATCTATTGAGGGAGATACAGGGGCCTGGATTAACTATACTGGGTGGTATCTCTAAAAATAATGGGGTCTGCAAGTTATTTCTCCAGGAATGTGGAATAACACACAGGCATGTTAATACTGGGTCCAATACTGCATGTTTGCTCTATTCTGGGGGAAATTGCGGCCCCGGATCTGAAAACATTACCCCCGCTTGGATCAATTGCTAAAGGTTGTTGTGTTTTTTCTTTTCTCGGTGGGGGGAGTAGAAATGGGCAGGGGGCCACAGGAGGGCAGGTTAGTCTACTTTAGGTGAGGAGAGCTTCTTCCCCTCTCCTCAAGGATGCATGGCGGGGCAGATGCAGCAACTGCCCAGACCCCCTGAGGCTCAGCAGCACAGTCTGGGCACATACACATCTGGAGTTTGCAAACCCAAATATTCTGGGCCTGGACACCACAGGAAAGACGTTGACCCTTAGGGTGCTCTGGGCAGTTCGTAATGAGGCCCATAGTATTTGGCTCATGTCTATACAATCTTAAATGCTGAGCCAATGAATGCAGCTCCTTTGCATTGATTACATTTGGAGCGGATTTGTTGATCCCACTGTGGGCAGAAAAATATTTAAAGTCATATATAATGTTTCAAGTTCTACAGAAAAAAGAGCAAATATGCAGCCTTACACCAGCACCACACACATTTCTCAAGCGCTTAAAATATTATTAATTACAAGTAATTTTAATTTGGTTACGGTCAGACACTAGCATACAGTTTTCTACTTGAGTTTTCCTAATCTCTAATATGAGTATAATTCCAATAAAAAAAGTATTACCCAAAGAAGTCAATGATGTTCTTGAATGTCGAGTAGAAGGTTTTGTTGCTGGGCTGTGAGGTAGTCAAATGAAAATATAAAAACAATTATTGAACATACCTCTCAAATGTCTATAAATAAAATTAACAATATTTAGAATGGAAACAGCACATGAAAATGTTATGATTGTTTCGATTTTCTATTGTTTGATATATCTTCAAATAATATTTATTCGGATAAGAATATCCATAAAAGTACAATTCGTCACCAACAAAACAGATACAATAAATGTTAAAAACATATAAATATACATTATCATCCAATACAAATACAAAACACAGATAAAAACATGATAAAAAGGGTTGGATGGGCCTAAGGACTAGCAGCTTAAATGGCATTGTGCAAAATATAAATCGGAACAATTTGTGCAAATCAACCAAAGGTTTCAAGTAAAGTGCGATAATGTGCAGTCGGGCTTGGCAATGCAAACGATTTTAGATAAATCCGTGCAAAGTCAGCAATAATTTACATGAAAATACATTGATATTCAATGAAGCAACGATATCTTCCGAATGGATCCCGAAATTATTATACACTGGGGCAACCTACAATAAAGTTAAAATAATGATTGAACAAGGTAATGGGTGCATACAACATTAAAATTCATACATTGAGGCACGAGAACGTACTGCAGCTTGGAGGAATGTGCTTACTCGAAAAATCAGATCATCGCTTCCTAGTTTTAGTATTTCAAGATATGCAAATTCAAAGTCCATAATAGCCCGAGCTTTAAAATATGGTGCGTGGTACCGTTTAGTATATCTTACATAAAATTTACAAAAAAGTAAAAAATGTAACAGAGTTTGTTTGCTACCAGTGCCACAGGTGCAGTTCAGTATCTCTAAATTATTATTAAAGCCTATTGGAAAGGAGAGTGAATATTTAATGCTTCCATCCCTGAGGCGATAGAGTAGACTCCTTTTCCATCTCCCCATATTCTTCCTAAGATATTGTTGTAGCATATAATGTTGAGTACTTGGTGTCTCCAAAAGGGGCATGTTTCTAGCAATCGATGGTTTAGGATGCTCAATATCTTGTCTTTCTTTACGATACAAGTCATAAAGTGCTCCCCTGACTGATCTTATATTTATACCTTCCGCTGCTAATGGACGTGAAAAAATGTGCTCCATGTTCACGCTAGCTAAACTATATTTTACTGCGGCTAGCCAGGGTATACAGCCACCTTTGTCGCACTTGAGGCAATCTATAATTATTTCTCTGGTTAAAATTGCCGCTGGATTCTGCCATATTTTCAACCAGAATATCGCTGGGCGTGACCTAATAAAATCCTCCACATATTGTTAATTCAATTCCTTGTGGCATATATAATTGGGAGATGATATTAGCTCACCAAGGATTTTCCTGCAGAATCTGTTCTCTTCAATTTGAATCCCACTACAATTTGCATGCCCCCAGACTCCGGCACCATAAGTAGCCGTTGGCACAAATTGCGATTTGTATATCTGAATCAATGGTACCACTGCCTCCGATTGTCTTGGTTGCCGAAGACTGATAATAGAATTTACCGCTTTAGTAATTTTACTTCTTCCATGGGCCGTGTGGGCTTTCCATGAACCAGATTCTGAGAAAACTAAGCCCAAATAGGGAAAAGTGCTAGTGCATGTCAACAGTTCGCTGCCTGCTGAAATTGATTTAATACAGTGTTTTTTCGGCCCACAACTCATTATATAAGACATTTTAAAATTAGTACAAAGATCAAGATCTGCCATAAAGGACACAAATCCCATGACTAAAGTGCAAAATGCATTGGGCGTGCGACCCATAAGAACCGCATCATCTGCATATAAAAGCACGGGCAGTAGTTTGCCATTAATTTTGGGTACATCACTAGACATTTTTCACAGGGAGTTATGTAATTCATTTATATAAAGGATAAAAAGCAGAGGGGCCAGAACACAACCTTGTCTGACCCTTTGGCCAATGGTGAAACTTCCCCGTCATTACTTATCCTCACCCGTGCCTTCAGATCCCTGTGCAAATACGCCAAAAAACAAACCAATGCCTCAATTAACCCATAATTTAAAAGAATTTCCCATAAACGTGACCTGTTAACAAAATCAAATGCTGAGGATAAATCCATAAAACCCAAATAAAGTGGAGCTTTTTGTGCAACCCTATATTTCCCCAAGTTTAGGCACTGTTCCACAGTTCCAACATTGCTTCTAAAGCCCAGCTGGCAACAATTTAAATTATGGTTGTCTTCCGCCCAATTCCTAATTCTATTAAAGACAACCCTTCCCAGGATCTTCAAGGTGTTATCTATCAAAGAGATAGGGTGGTAACAGCTGGGGTTGGATCAATCCCCTTTTTTAAAAATGGGCACGATAATACTAGTCGACCAAGTGCTCGGGATGGTTGCATTAGTCAAATTGTTAAAAACATTACACAAAAGGGGAGCCCAAAAGTCTGGTTCCTGTTTTATAAGATCAATAGATAGCCCGTCCGGGCCTGGTGCTTTATTCCCTAGACTTTGTTGTATAGTCTCTTCAACTTCAGATATTGTTATAGTGACCTTTAAGACTTGGGTACAAATATTATTGCTGGTAGTTAAGGAAGTGGTATAAATTCCAGCAAAGTGCTCCTCCCATAGCTCGCTAGATATGTTACAGCTTATGGGGGTGATATTTATATCCATGGACTTCATGCTTTTAACTTCCTTCCAGAATCCATTTGTATCCTTTAAGGAGGCAGCCTTGGCTAGATTATCCCAGCGTACTTCAATAACTCATCTGAGTATATCTTAGTAGCTTTGTTGGAGCAGGCTCTTAATGATCTAACTAAAGTTATATCCCTGGGTGAAGCCGCTAATGCTTCACGCAGATCTCTATTGGCCTGCGAGCAAGAGCTATCAAACCACCTGGCATTCTTGCCTATATTAGTGATAGGTTTAGAGATTATAAATTTAATGCCAGTGCATAAACCACTGAAGGCCTCAATAAACTCCCCGCCTATGGAGCTGCTTGACAAACATATATCTACAAGTACGGGATACGTTCTTATCATACCTACAAAGAGGGCTTTATTGTCTATCCCCTTCCATATCAACCTGAGCTTGTCGGTAGATACCACCAGGTTTTTAGACCCTATTTCCCTTTGTGCAATGAATTTAGAACGAAGTCTACTTGTTGTTAGAATGGGGTTATGGTCGCCTTGGCTGGTACATAAAACATCAGCCTTTACCAAAAAAAATTCCAATGAGCATGATATAAAAACATAATCTATGATGGATGAAAAGCCACGTCCTCTATAGGTAGGCAATGGTCCCTCAGTTGGGTTTACACCAGCCTTTTCCATTACATTAATCAAATTACGGGGGGATAGAAAATTACAAAGTTCCTCCCCTCTTCTGCATGGGATCGCACTAACTGGGGTAATGATGATATTATCAATAGCACTAAGCAATCGAGCATTAAAATCCCCAGCTAAGAGTATTCCATATATTTTGTCATACCTCTGTTCATCATTTAATTCATCGATAAATTCAAACAATTTAATAAAATTTCTATTTGGTAGTGACGTGAAATCATTGTTATAAAAATTAATTAAACATATCGAGGCCCCCCGTGTGTAAATAATGGCTTGGAAATTTATATTGTTTGTCATTACAGGTTTTATACTGCCCTCAGCCGATATTTTTAACCATGTTGATAACCCCCCACATGGTCAACCTGTTTTTTGTCTATCTACAATACTATTATGACACACGAACCCTTCTAAAAACAATTCATTTTTGCACCACGTCTCCTGGAACATCAAGATGTCGTAAGTACTAACCAAGTCAACCCACTCTGTGGAATTCAGCTTAGATCTTAACCCTGCTATATTCCAGCTTAGAACATTTAAATTCAGATCTGGAGTTGTGGGTTCACTAGCACCTATACATGTTATTAAGGGATCTGCTGTCTCAGATATAATAGAGGACTGGTGGTTAGGTAGTCAATCCTGGCTCTCCAAACTGGACAGCGCAGCAAACCGGTTCTGTAAGTTCCATGTTGGTGTAAAGGGATTGCGTGGGCCCTCTGAGCAAGACAAAACAGTAAACCGATTCTGTGTGTTCATGTTGGTATAGGGGGGTTACATGGGCCTAATATATATATTATTGCATTTATTGAGCGCACAGCTACCCGGAGGTTTCCCGGCGCTTGCCTTGGGAACCCGTCCTGGCTTTTCCCTGTGAGATAGCCCCTACAGGGCACCCCCAAGGTGAAAGCCAGGCATCCCGCCGCAGGGGGGCCGTTGTGGAGATTAAGCAAGCTTAATGCCCAGAGTTGCAGAGTGAGAACCCATGATTAGAGCAGGCACCGAAGCGAGAATTATCGAGTCCGTGGACATTTGAGCTCAAGACCCTGCCGCGTCGGGAATTGAACCCTGGTCCTGGGTCTGACCTCAGCTTCCGGGTCTGCCTGCTCTACACCGTGAGCCACACTTCTCCACAATGGGGGTTTGTAAAAAAAGCCCAATGGTAAGGATTGTATACGGGTTGGGACAGTACAATAGTTAACTTGTGCTTGCAATAGCCATTTCACCAAAGGGGGCATCTAAAATTTATAATTATACAATCACCTGGGATATTCTTTTCTGAAAACCCCACCCAACCTACACCTCGCACCATTAAAATCTCATTGGCGTACTCCATCCCTAAGCCTTTATATTTTATTAACCAATCGGTACCCTTGTTTTTAAGTTGTTCCCAAGATTCCGATTGGTCTTTCTTCAAGGTAGAGACGCCAGCTAGGATTAAAAAGTATGGGCAGGCTTCTGGGGGTAAATTAAGAACATCTTTAGCCAAAATATGAATATCTTTCGGAGCAATTGCTCCACCTATGGGCACTGAGACAGATAATGCGGGAGAAGCTGACACTGGGATCTGTGGCTGACTATTACTAATGGTCCCATTGCCAACTGTTACTGCGTTTGGTAAGGGCATCAGAATGGGGGTAGATTTAGGAGGGTGACTATCCTTAGAATTGCCACGCTTGTCACAAGCAGCGTTAGCAATTGGGGGTGTACAGGTACCAATTGTCCTTGACAGGCCATGGACAGTTGCACCCATTTGTTTATTGCCCCCCACAATTTTATCAGCAATGGTGACATCATTTTTCTTTGTGTCTGGTTTTTTAACCAAATTTTCCAATCTGTCCAACCCTTTGAACAAAGCATTAAATTGTTTATCTATTAATGTTTTTAATCGATCATAAACCGAATCCGTTATGGTATCAATCGAAAAGTCCCCCGGTCTTCCCTGTATTCCATATGTAATCATATCGTCAGTTTGTGTATAGGCCGAGTTGATACCATCTGCAACTGTGGTCAAGTCCACAGTAATATTCGGTGTTTGCTCCGTTGGACCTGTTGTGGCAGTAGTCGCTCCTCCCTTCCACCTACTTTGCGGGGTGGGTTGAGTTTTTGAGCGAGCCGGCTGTTTCCTTTTGCTAATAGTAGGTTTGGTTACTCCTCTTTTCCTCTTTCCCCCTGCTATTTTGGTAGCCGTGGTAGGAGTGGACAAGTCCCCGCTGCTAACATCGATTTGTGACCCCGATTGGGATACTATGTTGACTGTATCAGCATCAGTGGTTTCAGACTCAGTCTCGAGGTCCTTGGATAACATATCACACTGTCTGGGGGTGGTAATCAGGACTTCTGGGGACAGTGGAAAAGGGATAGATAAGTTACCCTGTTCTGATCAGCCCAATGAGTGTCGATGGGGTGCCGGTAGGCTCATAGAGAGTCTTCTTTCAGTTAACTCGATCTCAGCTGAGACCATGTCAACGGCCTCTATAAGCATACTTTCAATAGTGGTCACAGTCGAGGGTTTAGAACCAGATATTGCTGTACGTTTCCCCATGGTGTAACAATGACTCTCACCTTCTGATGGTGCTTAGGGGGATGGCCCAGCCCGGCCTCGTCCGGCCCCGGACGGCCACAGACGGTCCCGCCCTTGTCCCGGGCTTCTCCCGGCAGCGCCTGCACGCGTCCCGCGATGCGGGAGGAACGACTCTCCTTTGAGCGCCTCCGGGCGCGGGAGTGGGTGGAAGTGGGCATGGGTAAGGCTGCAGAGGGAGCTGGGAGCTGTAGTCTTCCCCCTCGGCGGCCACGAAATGGTATCAGCAGCGGCGGCGAGGGAGACCAACAGCAGGTAGCCCCGAGCTCCACAAGACGTCCGGGCAGGTAAGCAGTACTCCGGGACAGTGACTGCCCCACCAGTTGTACTGTCAATATATCATTTTATAATGTTTGATATACTTCAAGAAGCATGTAACTTATGCATAAAGAAAACTTAAAAAACAAAAAAAAGCTTGTCGCACAGAAATACTAAAGTTTGATTTCACGACAATGATGTGGAAGTGGTGACGAAATACAAATAAAAAAAGATAACCGTTATCTGCTAGTGTTAAAAAATGTGTATGGTGAGAAGTTGTTGGGTTGTTTTGTACTTCTATGCTTACCTACAGTGTTATCCAGCTTACATCCGAACTTTAACTATTTCCGTTACCATGCCATTTGTCTCTGTGTGAGTAATGCACAAAGTATATGAAGACAGGAAAGGGAACACAGTGACATGCACCATTGAGACAAGATCCTCAAAAACTGAGGGCCTCATTTTTGTTTTTTTCCTATTGCCGTATAACGGCAAAAGAAATGGTAATTGTGCAGGAAGCAAAACATCCCTACACAAAAACAATCAAAAGAGGCTTTTTCCTCTTTCTATGTGTGCTGCAGAATGCTGCACACACACAAAAAGGAAAAACGAGGAGAAATAGAAATATTTCTCCTTGTTGTGCTAAGCCTCCCCTGGGGAGGCGTAAGTTTTTGACGCTGCTTCAGACATACGATTTCTCGTAAATCTGGGGCAGTTTCAAAAAGCCATGGATGTTGCTGGGAATGCCTCCAGCAACACCCATGGAACACCCCTTTCACGTAGTTTTCTGCATGTAGGGGGCATATATTTATAAAGGAAATGAAAAGCCACGTAACGTGGCTTTATGTGGTCTTATAAATATGCCAGTGGCACATTGCGCCACTGGAACATCAAAAAAGTGACATACCGGCAACGCAATGAGGCCCTTATTGTCTAGCTGCCCTTGTGATGGATTAGCCCTCACAAAACCTGGCACATACTCTTTTCTTGAAGTTTGTACCCCTCTGCAATGCAAATACACTCATGTACCAATAATTTGGAGCAAGGGGGTTTTAATCCCAGGTTATGCCCCAGGGTTTGGTGAGCTGAAGATTTCTGCTGCATTAGGGTTGACCTTAAAAGCTGTATATCTAAGAACATAATTAAGATTTTGAAAGCATTTTGAATTCAGGAAGTTTGGTAGTGACTTTGATGTGATGATTCAGAGGACAGGACCAACTATCTGAGTAACTGTTTTCTTCTGGCGTCTAATTGGGTCATTTCCTGAGGGAAGTGTTTTAATGTCAGCTTAGCAAATAGCCCAGCTTGCGACTAACAGGACTCCTCAGGTTTGCTAGTATGCAATTTGTTGTGGTGTGGGATATCTGTAGGCAGTCAGTGAAAATGGCTTTGATTGTGGAGAACTGGGAGCGGGTATTTAATGGCAATAGCTGTGAACAAACATTGAAATGTTGATGCTCCGGGCTTCTACCTGTCATTAGAACATTGGAATGTTGGGAGCTCCATTGTAAACAATGGAAGCTCCCGGCTTATAATGGCTGGTATAAGCCTGGAGCTCCAACATTCCAATGTTTCTTTGTTCACAGCTCTGGCTGTGAACAAAGGCTTCAGGGAACCTGACGGGATTCCAATCCTCTAGCGCTCCCACAAGGCTTTGTTCTTTTTTGTTAGGACATTCTGTCCTCTAATGGCAGAATGTTCTAATAGCCTTATAGCCCTTCGTAGATGGGCTATACCGGCTTTTAAAGTCCCTCTCCCTTGTTAAAGGCCCTCTGGAGAGGGCCTTTAATAGCCGGTATAGCCCTCTACGGCGGGCTATAAGGCTATATTTGAATCCCAGAGCAATTCATTGTCTTCAATGGAGCACTCAACATTCCAATGTTCTAATTTGCTGTGGTGTAGGGTAACTGTAGGCAGTCAATGAAAATGGCTTTCTTTGTGGATAGCTGGGCCTCCATGCTCTAAGGTGCAGGCCTTGGATTGATGCCCCATCATGGCACAAACCACAGGAGGACTGCCAGTTGCAGATAGGTGCATGGCCTCCATATTTTTAGAGCCCTTGCTCTGCAGGAAGAGCTGGGCATTGGAAGCCGAAGAGGGTGGTACCCATGGGGACGTATGAGGAGTCGGAAACATTGCAAAGAAGGTGACATATGATGAAGCAGGACAACGGGTTAGGTCAATGTAAAATTATGTTACTAACCCGGTTGAGTGTTCAAGGACTGGCTTAGTACAAAATAATTTTCCAGCCAACTCACTTAGTCCTGCAGTACTTTGGAGCATGGTGCGGCCTACTGATTTTACTCGAGGAACAAAATATCGAAAGGTAAGGGCAAATAGGGAAGCATAGATTTACTATTTCCAACTCGACGATTTATTACCTTGACTATATATGTACCACATAGGCACATATATGTGGAGTTAGGTTTAGAAAATCTAGACATACTTACCTGTCAATATTTTGTTTGTGATGCTCGGTCCTCAATATTGTGTTCAATCAATACTGTAGTTTCGATATTCAGGGGGCACATACCGTCTACCATGCCAAAGCAGTGAGTTCAACAAGAAGAAGTGGCACTTTTAACCTGGATCAGAGATGGTGACAAGTGCATTTACATTTTTCTATGGTTTGATACATCTATAAACTGAGTCTAAAGCTTGAAGGCACAGTTTTCTTCAGTAAAAATGAAGCAGGCATCTGCCAAGTGTAATAAGACACTAGGCATGTGTCTGCTCCCGCCTGCCAGTAATTGCAAAAACTATATTTTTTGTTGGCATCCAATTGCCGTTGATATTAGCAACATGCCCTCTAAGTAGTGAGATGGCTGATTGCAAGGACATAGAAGTGACTCAACCTTTCATCCTTCTGGGGTCGGTGATCTTACTACCTTTAACATTATGCTGAGAACAAGAGAGAGAGCAAGGTAGATAAGGGAATACGTCCTCTTCCCCTTATAAGAACTGAATACAACAACGTGGACGGACCCGTGGGTTTATCCTTGGAAAATATCCGACTTGCTATGAAGTACTAGAGTGCAGGAGACCATTAAGGTTGTTAAAAGAACCTTCACCCACTAACCTGGTTGGTGGGTGAGGGTGAGGAGAACCCCGGCTCAGGGATCCATTTGATCTTGTTTATGTAACGAACAATGTCGTTACCACCCTGTGGGTCCGTAAGTATAGTCATCTCACCACATGCACAGCACACCTTAGCGTGTGTGCTGAAGATCACCCATTCACTCACGTGGCATCAAAAATGTTTTTTCTGACACATCACGATTTATACTATCACGGTCCTGAAGAAAGTCTAATTTAATTACAGAGAGGCTGAAACATGTTGATCTATTTTTAGACAGAGATATAGAAGATCATTTTTATCTACATAATATCTCATTTTGATTTTAATGTGTCCTAAGGCCCTATAAATAAATCACTACTTGTTTCGGCACTTATGAGACATATTTAACTACACCGCTGTTCTGAAGACACTTTTTCACACTCACACCTTCACTAAAAATCCTGCTCTGCACGCGTTTTAGCACAGCAAGGTTGCATTCGGAGGCCCAGCTGGGAACCTTATGATGAAGCATGCCACCAACCAGGTTGGTGGTTGAGAGTTCTTTTAACAACCTTAATGGTCTCCTGCACTCCAGCACTGCATTGCAAATCGGAAATGTTCCAAGGATAAACCCACAGATCAGTCCACGTTGTTGTATTCAGTTACTATTAACATTAGCCAATAGCTGCGCCTCTTATCTGCCTGCCATCTGCATCGCTTTTAGAAAACAGAAATGTGCTATGATGCGCTATGTAAAAAACAAGTTAAGCGCGTTATGTCTAAATCCGAAGTTCATGTCCTTCTTTTAAACTGCAATAATACACTTTAGAAAAAAACCTATACGATTATTGTTTTGACTGAAATAATGCACCTAATATCATCGTGCACCTATACTCTGCATCCTCCCTTTAAGTTTACCATGTGTGAGTGAAGGCTGGCTACAGAGTATGTTACTGTCAGTGTACAGTGCATGGAGCTACCGCCTCTAGGCACTAGACGGACTCCGGACTCCGTACCTGTTGAGTTGAGCTTTATCTGACTCGTTCCCAGGAGGGCCTCCCCCGACTGGAAGGACAATGGAAGGCGGATTCAGTGCTCTCACTTCCGGAGAAGCAGCCTGCAGACACAAAACATGCATGTTACCAGAAGGCACCCTGAAATACAGACATAAAACAGAGCAGACTCCAGGACTCCCCGAAAGGCAGCCTGCACTCAGCTGTTGGCAGAAATATGACCTATGCTGTCATTCTTAATGAAAGCACACAGTAAATCCAAATTACATTTTAGAAATTGTTCACTTGATGAATAGTTTGTACCCATGGGCCTATTTTGAGAGACACAGCTACGGAAAGTTGTTGCAGTCAACTCTCGTCTGCAGCCCATTTTTATCCGATAGGCATGAATCACACCCTGAAACAACGCACTTCAATCCGAGGTTTGATCTGCACCCCACACTTATGAACAGCGTTGGTCGGATTTGCACAGGACATAAGCGACGAAAGGCCAGGAACAGAATTGCAAAAAACCTTAACTCAACAGTCATTTTGCTCCTGCGGAAATATCAGTATGACACCCGGCCTCACATCACAGAGGCTCACAAAGGAGTGGAAAAACAGCATTCCAAGCAAGGCCTATCTGACAGAGCACCTGGGCTGCCCAAATCCTGGGTTTACCAAATTCACTCGTCAGCAGTCTGCCCAGTCCAGGATTTTCTTTGCATCCTTGTATTCTAATGTGATACATCGAACTACAAGTACCAGCATGCAAATTAAAGTGTTGGAGAGTATGAGCAGCTTATGCGTGGATGACTGCTGAATGAACTGCCGGGGGTCATCAGTGCAAACAGATGCTTTCCGTGTAGAGCTGTTTAAACGGCTTAATGAAGAACTTTTTTAACACGATACCATCATCATCTTGGCCAATGGCCAGATCAGTGTTTTTAAAAGAAATGTAAACCACACAGCCCTGGGTCACGCTGGCCTACCGTACTTTTATAGGAAGACACAAAGATCAAGGTATGTTTATAGCCAAACCGACCTGCTGCGGTAATTTATTAGAGCAACATGGATTTCAACAGGGCACCGTTTTTCATATACAAATGTCTCAGACGCACTGACAGCCTGGGATGAGGCATCAGGGAAACATTTATAAACAAGATGTTGCAGGATCTCATTATTGTCAGCACATGGAAAATGTGCTTGAATAAAAATATCACCTCTGTGATTTGAATGAGTACTAATGTTTTACAAAATCAAAACGTATTAACGATGCTAAACAATAAGCTTTCAATAACAGTTCACATATAGTCAACATGAAGAAATATAGCTGGAGAAAACTACTATTGTTTTTTTAAATACTTTTGTTTGAGTTTAATTTACTACTGCTTTTTATGCTTGGGTTATACACTATGAAATCCGTCAAATCATGAGAGTTTGAAGTATATTGCGCTCCCCAATGTTGTTGTGTGTTTTTGTGGCATTGTAGTCTCATAATCCAACATATTTTTTCATGAAATAAAAAAAAGAAATGTGTAATTGACGCCCATGCCCATAGCGTGTGTCGATACTCACTCCATGTGTGTGCTCTTTTTATATATGGTCATACATTTTCATGCCATTCAGTATACCTCAGCTCCATTGGCAGTTTACAGCAATGTGGCCCCCAAAATCACAGCATAAACAGGCAACATTCTAATCTACACCTCAAATCAGGGGCCAGACATGCCGGACATTGAATCACTGCAAAAATAACAGGTGATGGACAGAATGCAGAACAATGTCATACATTCACCCCAGTTCAGACATCGCCATATGCAAATCAGCCTTGACCCTGTGCCTCATGGGAACAGTCCAGCCCGAACTGCCAAGCCATGTCTTTCCTGACCAGAATCAAACATCCTAGGACCGGTTTCTGGCTATCAGCCGTCTTCAGCCAGGATAGCTTGACTCCAGTGGTGTGGAGAGCATGGGACTCACGTCTGAGCATACACATCCCACTCGGGTTGACAAATGCAAAAATAACAGGTGATGTACAGAATGCAGAACAATGTCATACATTCACCCCAGTACAGAGATCTGGGTCTAAATCCAACGTTTTATTGCACTCCACACCACCCCAGTTAAAGACATGGCCATATGCAAATCAGCCTTGACCCTGTGCCTCATGGGAACAGTCCAGACAGAACTGCCAAGCCATGTCTTTCCTGGACCAAAATCAAGCATCCTAGGACCGGTTTCTGGATATCAGCCGTCTTCAGCCAGGATAGCTTGACTCCAGTGGTTTGGAGAGCATGGGACTCACATCTGAGCATACCCATCCCACTTGGGGTGACAAATACAAAAATAACAGGTGATGGACAGAATGCAGAACAATGTCATACATTCACCCCAGTACAGAGATCTGGGCCTAAATCCATAGTTTTTTGCACTCCACACCACCCCAGTTCAGACATGGCCATATGCAAATCAGCCTTGACCCTCTGCCTCCTGGGAACAGTCCAGCCCGAACTGCCAAGCCATGTCTTTCCTGGACCGGAATCGAGCATCTTAGGACCGGTTTCTGGCTATCAGCCGTCTTCAGCCAGGATAGCTTGACTCCAGTGGTGTGGAGAGCCTGGGACTCACGTCTGAGCATACCCATCCCACTCGGGGTGACAAATGCAAAAATAACAGGTGATGGACAGAAAAGAGAACAATGTCATACATTCATCCCAGTACAGAGATCTGGGCCTAAATCCATCATTTTTTTGCACTCCACACCACCCCAGTTCAGACATGGCCATATGCAAATCAGCCTTGACCCTGTGCCTCATGGGAACAGTCCAGCCCGAAATGCCAAGCCATTTCTTTCCTGGACCGGAATCAAGCATCCTAGGACCGGTTTCTGGCTATCAGCCATCTTCAGCCAGGATAGCTTGACTCCAGTGGTGTGGAGAGCATGGGACTCACGTCTGAGCATACCCATCCCACTCGGGGTGACAAATGCAATAATAACAGGTGATGAACAGATTGCAGAACAATACCCTACATTCACCCCAGTACTGTGGAGTGTTACTGTTAAAAATAAGACTAAAATGGGATACCCATTCATCTTCAGTAATATTAGTGCCAACTGAGATGCCGCCTACCATGTCAAATAAAGGTTTATTTATGATGCCTCAGAATTTTTCACTATTACCGAGGGTGTTAGGATCTAACAAATCTTGCCAAATATTATCCCTCACTTCTGCCTTGCGCTTAGCCAAGGCCTTTTTGTAAGACAGGTGTGATGCCCTAACCAGTATAGGGTCTATAGGGCTTAGCTTCAGGGCCGCCTTTAATTCACGGCAATCTTTTGAGCAGGAATGGTCAAGCCATTTGGGGTCCCTACGAACAGGGCCAGACGATGGTACAGTTAGCATTTTGCCTACTTTTGATACAATACCATCGAATGCAAGAAGGATGTCTGGGGGAAGAGATACAGAGGACGCGCACAGTGATAACTCGGTAGCACAAGATTTATGAATCTTGTCATAAAGTTGGTCCGAGTTCACCTTGGCCCATTTAAGGCGGCGCCTCCATCCGTACATTTAAGGACACCACAATTAGGTTTCTTTTCCCGTAATTTTAGAAGGTTACCACACAGTGAAATACAGACTGGATTATGATCACTGAGTGCGTTCTCCTGAATTTTAAATCCTACTATAGTTGTATAAAGGCCACTAGAGAGAAGAATATGGTCAATAAAAGATCCCCCGAGTAACCTTTAAATGTAGTAACTAGTTGGAAGCTACAATCATCCACCAGTGACATGGCAGAGATTAGGTCAAATTCATTCATGAGTTGGTTCAAAATGTCCCCCCGACCAGAGTGTTCAAAGTGAAGGCCCCCCATCCTGTGACAACCCAATGATCCAATTGCAGTGTTCTTAGGGTTCCCACAAGGGTGTACATTAAAACCCCCCATAATCAGAATCCGATGGGAGAGGTGTAATCACAAGAGGCTCTCGCAGTGGAGCCTCCCAAAGTTGCCCAAATCAACAAGCCTACACTCCCCTTTTGGGTTTACGGCGTTATAGAAGTTAATCAGGGATACCATTTCCTTACCTCTTTTAACCGTCACTGCTTGAATGTCAGTGTTACGAGTAGGTATTGTTTTGATGGTGCACATCAAGGCTAAATCAATGTACACAGCCAATCCCCCTTTAGCTCTGCCACTTCGTGACAGCTCTGCCGGTAAAAAGAAGCTTTTATATCCTTCTATAAATATGTCTTTCTCCACCAACCAGGTCTCTTGCAGGCATATCACAGAAAACGATTTTATAAAAGCTATCCAAGCCGGATCTTTAACCTTTCCTGCCAGCCCAGCGACATTCCAAGAGATAACATTATAAGCTGAAGCCTTGTTTTCGGCTGGAAACGGGGCTTGGGCTCCCGACATACTCCCTAAGAGGTCAACATTATTAACTGCGATGCTGACCCTCACAGGTGATAGGGGGGCACAGGATGTTTGGCTGCTTCGTGCCTCAGTCGCTCCCTCATGTTGTACTATTCACATGCCAGCCCCCGGCCCCCCTCCCTCTGCCACGGTGCCTTACTAAAGTCCAGTCCCCTTCCATGTCTAAATGGTGGGTTGCGGGGTAGAAATAAGTCAGTGGGAGAGATTGAATCGATGACCCATTACTATGGTGTATCCAGTTACAAATATGACCCACGGTACGAGGGTCCCTAAAGTTCACAAACACACAATCGCCTTGTATATTTTTTGGCCTATGCCCTACCCAGGATACCCTACGCACCATCAGGATTTCACAGGAGACATTACGGGGAAGTGGTCTGTTTCTATTAAGCCAATCCACAGCCTTATTTTTCAGGGACATAAATGATTCCTTATTCGGATCGCTTAGCTCAGGTACCCCAGTTAAAACTACCGTATACAGGCTTGACTCTGGTGGTAAATCAACTCTTAGCTTCCTAGAGGGCACTGAGTCGGATACATCCCGGGGGGTTTCAATAAGCTTAACAGCATCCGCCCCTATAGTTGTAATTACAGGTAATATCGCAGGAGCGGACGGCTTGGTTATAGATACATTTAATGTGGGTGGGGCTAAGGATGAAATAATAGCATGCAACACATCCCCCCCTGTACAGAATTCTGTTGAACATTACCCAAAGACATTCCAGATAACTTAATATTGTCCGCAATGTTCAGTGTTGCATCCTCGATCTTGGCTAATCGAAGCTCAATTTGTAGGAGCCTATCTTCAAATGATTTAAAAGAAGACTTAAGTAAAGAACCAAGTTTGGCGAGATCCTTCGGTGCCAGGGCCGTGCCATCAGGTTTAGACACATAAAGAGTAGGTACAGGCGGCGTTGGAGGCCCAATTGTCTCTGATTGATTCACAATCACAGTGCCCAGACCCGTTGATGATGAATTGTATTACAAGCTTGTTTGGCCAGTTTGGGCTTTCTGCCTCCAACAACATCGTTTTCCCCTCGCTTCCTCTTTGGTATTGCTCCATCTCGCCTCTCCTGCATCTGCCTGGTGTTTGGTCTCTCAGGTGAACTATAGTTAGACACTATAGTCGTATCTGCAGCCATGGATAATTGAAGCTGATCAGCTAATGAGGTGAAGTCCTGGGCCTGCGAGGTAGGTGGGTTATGTACAGTCACAGGAGCATCTACGATGTTTACTCGGGGTAGTGGCTCTAGGGTACGGGCATTAGCAAGATGTCCCATAGAGGATTTTTTCGCTAGGGCAAGATCTTGAAAAACCCGGCGCTCCATTAGAATGATCCCCTGATCGATGACTGAATTTGCCCCAATAATGAAACCGTCCAGTGTCCCTGTTAAGTTCCCAACAGGATTCACACCCTTGCTTCTGCTTTCGCGTGCTGACTTCTTACTGTACAAATGATCTACCAAGTTGGTACTTACAGTTGAACTTAATGTCGTAGATGTACCGGGCGTCACGTGAAAGTGGAGTGGCCCGGTCCGGTCTTCAACGGTCTCGAACGGGCTAAAACGGGCCCGCCCTTGGCCCGTGCTTCGCCCAGCTCGTCCCACGCGTGTCCCGTGCGCGTCCCGCGGTGCGCGGTTCAGGTGGTGATTATATGCACCTTGGCTGGGTTGGGCATTGCGGAAGGGGCAACTTTGTCCCGTTGGTTTTTGGGCAATGTGGTCTGCCCTCTGCTCCTGCACACAGAGTCCCAAGTTACGAGCGTTTCCCGCAGAGCGGGAAACGCAAGAAGTGACGATATTGCTCTGTGGGGAGTGCGTGGATCACCTCCAAGCCATGGCCCTCCTTGCTACTGCTTCAAACTCCACGATCTGCACAAGATATTTCCCCTATTTAGTCAAAATGCTATGACTACCCAGGGAAATACATTTCTTCTGAACAGTCCTGGATTGGTCCCAATTTCTCTTTTTCTGAAATGAAAACAGCCCTCTCTTTCTAGGTCTCGCCTGCGCAGCGGGCAAGCGCTGCTTTGGAGTGACCTCTTGGAATCACTCCGTACTTTCTTTGAAACTCGTGCATGTACTGCACTGTTTCCAATCAGTACTCATGCATGTACAGCGTTTACCTTGCGGGGCAAGCAGTGGCGCCATCCTTTTTTAATTATTGAGCCTGCCGCTGCTCGCTCCCTCAAGGTAAACGCTGTACATGGACTTCCGGCCGCGCTCCACATTGCTTGTTTTTCACCCTCCTCCCTTGATAAATGGCACAATAAAGTCTAGACTTGCTAAAGTTTGTGCATACACATCACTGAAATGGCCAGATGCATTGCCGTCGGTCTTGATGAGTTTGAGAAGTATCCCTGACAGAAGAACTGGACTGTCCCCACATGAAATTGTGATGGGAAGAACTAGAGACAGTCAACAGTCCCAGGAAATTAATTGATGAATAGAACTGATTACTTGATACTCGATTATTGCAAAGGATTGGCTGATGTAGTGCATTCTGCGTCTCATCAGGTTGGAGAAGTTTCAACTACAACACAACGAGAACAAGGCATTGATTTGAGCCCTGGAGAGTGGGTTCACATCAAGAAACAGGTAAGGAGGTTGTGTTTGGAACCTTAATGGCATGGGCTGTATCAAGTGATCTTTGTGACAACAACAGCAATGAAATGTGGTGGTTTGCCTAATTGGATACACGCAAGTCATACAAGAAGAGTCCCAAGTCTGCTTGAAAATAAAAGAGTCAGTGGAAGGTGAACAGAAAGAAAGTGAGAAACCTGAACAGACTGAGAATCAAGTAAAGTGGGCAAAAGCTACTGGGTCTCGTAATACTGTCATTGTTAAAACCAAAGAAGAGTTGTTCCCTGAAAGAAACAAAGTAAAAAGAAAAAATGATTCAGCTAAAAGAAGTTTCAAATCAAGTGAAATAGACATTGCTTCAAGAAAAAGAAAAAGAACAAGGAAAGGTGATAACTGGCCTAAAGGAGTCAAAAGACTGTAGTACACTTTGAATGAAAAAGTTCCAAATACCATAATTGAAATCTTTAGCCAATCCGGACAAAGTGATACTAAAGGTGAAGCAAATACAGTGAGAAGAACAAAAAGAGTTAAAGTTGCAAATTAAAAGTACACAGCATCTGAATGGACATATTTAGCTGTGGCAACAAACGTCTCAGAAGAAGAAATTCGTCATCTGAGCCACCCTAAAGGAACTGTGCTAAAGTAAAAGGTTGCAGAAAAAGAAACAGGTATTTTAAGATAAATCAAATGGAATAAAATTCTCTCAAAACCGAAGGTTCAAAAAGCGTGGGATACACACCTTTATCAAATGTTTTTTAGTTTTTTTTATTATTAGTTACTTTTTAATATAGATACAAAAAGGCTAGAAATGAGACTGGTAATCAAAATCAAGGCTTAATCAAGGAATCTTTGCTTGTTTTACGTATGTCCTTTTAATGTTGTTTATTTGGTTGGTATTCATTTTAATAATACCTAACTTTATGTATCCTACTGGAGTTAATATTACTAATTTTTTTTTTTTTTTGTAAATATTTTTATTAAACATTTCCAAAGATAATTTTTCCACATATTCCTGTATATGTTACAGCACACAACAGTTTCACAAGTGGTTGTATACATTACAGCATTACTCTGCTACATTGTGACATAAAAGATCCACCAAACATGTGTGTGATATGTACTACCCATTCCAATACAACAAAGCAAGGAAAAAGCGTCTATAGGATATTATGACGGCCTTCCATCCACTATCCTAGATTTAACCTACTATTTTTCCACTTTGTGATAGGATGCCATATTCTGTTACCTAGTAACTTAGCTCTCCTACCTTTCCTCTCATAGATTGCTTTTTCTAGATTGTACATAGAAAGAAGGCTTGCAATCCAAACTTGGAACGGGGGGGGGGGCCTTGTCCAACCAATTTCTTGCTATACATATGCGATAAACTGCAAGTGAGACAAAAATAAACTCTACTGGCAGAACATCTGCCGTGTCCCCCACCCCCAGTATGATTAATTCATCTGTGGGTTTAATCTTGATCCTAAATGATTTATCAAAAAACTCTTCGATAGCCATTTTCAAGGTAAACAATTGAGGACACTGCGAAAACATGTGCACAATATCTGCTTCAGTTGAATCGCATCGGGGGCATGTTATTCCAGTTGTGCCGCCCCACTGGGCGATTCTGGCCGGGGTGTGATATAGTGAGAACACTGTCTTAAAATGTTGTGATTGCAGGGTAGCAGAGCATAACACCGTTCTGCCCAGATCCAAAGATAACTGAAAGGTTTCTAGCCCTGACCCCAGTTTTTCTGACCATTTTTGTGTGTATTTCGCCCTTTCATCAGTTTTACTGTCTTTCAGTTCCGCATATAACTGTCTTATCGTACACTTATTAGCTATTTCTATGTATTCCATTACTTTACATAGTCCCAGCCCGCCAGACCGCCTTGTTTTTGCATTAAGAAACTTCTGGTTTGGAGATATTTGTAAAAACTATTATGTTCTAACCCGAATTTTGTTTGTAACACCCCAAACTGTAGCATGTTCCCCTGGCTATCAAGCAGATTCCCTATTTTCACTATACCCTTATTATGCCAGTCCCTCATGGTAGTGTCCCTGAAAATATCCCTCGGTAATGAGCAATTTGTATACAGTCGTGTATAATTGTTGTATCTTCCTAGACCAAATTTTTTTGTCATTCCTTTCCACGCCCTATAAGCTGCCTTTAAAGTCTTAAACCGTGTATGTTTAAAATAAGTGAAGTCGGTTGTGTTTAAAAACCCATTCTCTGCCCCCTCTCCCAATAATGTAGTATATACATTAGTAAATCCTGTCTTGGCTTCCGTTGTGTGTCCTGTACCTCCCCCACCTAGCAACCCCTGACAATACTGCATTACGGCAGCCCAATAATAAAGCCTAAAGTCCGGTGCCCCCCAGCCGCCTTTTTCTCTGGATACTGTTAGGTGTCTATAGGCTCTCCTTGTCTTCCCTTTGACCCAGATAAATTTGTTCAAGATCGCTTCCAGCTTATTGAACCATATGTTGTCAAAAAATAATGGGATAGACCTAAACAGATACAGAACTTTTGGGAATGTTACCATTTTTATTACATTGATCCGACCCATCAAGGTCAGATGCAAATTATTAATTCTTTCCGTATTTGCTTTTACTTTTGCTAACAGTGGACTCATATTAATTTCAACTAGCCTATCTAAGTCGGCTGTGATCTTAACACCTAAATACGTAACTTCGGGAGCTACTCTTATGTCCTGAAAGTTAACCCAGTTATTTTGTATAATTTGTGTTTTTCCTTTATTCAGTGAGTAGCCTGACACTGCCCCAAAAGCTACAGCCTCCTGTTCAATTTCTAGGATAGCCGACCCTGGTTCTGGGGTAACCACCGCCACGTCATCTGCGTAAGCAAGTGTTTTATATTCATAAGAATGCAACTTTATCGGGAGAATGTTAGGGTTCCCTTCCAGTCTACGCAGAAGGGGGTCAAGATATAAAGCAAATAACAGTGGTGATGCCGGGCAGCCCTGTCGTGTGCCGCGTCTTATACGTATTTCCACAGTATACCCTCTGTTTATCCTCACCTTAGCCGTAGGTTCTAAATACAGTGCCTGTATAGCCTTTATATAGCCTGTTCCTACCCCAAACCACTCCAAGGCCTTCCACAGATACCCCCAGGAGACCCTGTCAAAGGCCTTCTCTGCATCCAAGAAGATGGCCGAGGCAGGGTCTCCTGTGGCACCTGCAGCATCCAGTATGGTAACCATCTGCCTTGTGTGTTGTGTAGTCCCCTTTCCGGGTATAAATCCGTGTTGTGTTGTACATACCAGACCCTCAATTACCCTACTTAAGCTTTGTGAGAGCGCCTTGGAGTAGATTTTTGCATCGGCATTCATGAGTGTTATTGGCCTATATGAACCGGGATCCAAATGTGATTTGTTTTTTTTTCAGAATTACAATGATGTTTGCTCCAGCCCATGATTGTGGTACATTTTCCCCCCTCTGTGCTTGACTTAAGATTTCCAGCATGTCAATCCCCAGGGTGTCCCAAATTTTTTTATAGAATTCCGCCGGAATTTGGTCGGGCCTCGCTGCCTTCCCTGAGGGGAGTTTAGTTACTGCACTATGGACTTCTCCCAATGTCAATGGTAGCTCCAGTACCTCCTTATTCTCCTCGCTCAGTTCCTCATGAAAAGTTCCTGTTAAGTAGTCCTCTATCTCAGTTTCAACATTCCCCAGATCTTGGTCATATAGATCAGAATAGAACTCCCTAAACACCTCCCTCACATCTTCTACCTTAGTCACAACTTTTCCCCCTTTATCCTTAATTTCTTTAATTTCTCCCGCTGCCAAATTTTGTCTAATACGGACTGCTAGCATATGACCTACCCTCTCATTAAATTCGTAGCATTTTTCCTTTTTCATTAAATAGTTACTTGCCGCTTTATTTGCCAACTTTTCGCTGGCCTCTGCTCTTTTCAACTCTATCTCTAATAGAATCTCCTCGAGAGGTTCTTGGTTAATGACCGCTTGAATAAGCTGTTGTTCTAGTTCCATTAAGTCATGTAACCTATTAGTTAATTCGAGTTTTTCATTTTTACTCCTGTGGAGGGTATAGGCCAGTGTTTCCCCTCTTATCCCTGCTTTAAAGGTATCCCAGACCACTCCTGCAGATGCCGTGCCTCTATTAACTTCCCAGAATTGTCTAATCCATATCTTCATTCTATTTACATAATCTTCTTCCCTAAGTAACCCTCTTTCAAATGTCCAGTTATATTCTTTATAGATAGCACTGAGGTTCTGAGGGATAGTTAATACTAAAGGGTTATGGTCTGAAAAGACCCGAGGGAGCCTTTCTATTTTTGAGTCTGGTGCTAAGGAGCTAGTGACCAAAAAATAATCCAGTCTAGCGATAACCCTGTAGGGAGCGGAATAAAAGGTGCTGCCTGTTCCAATGGGATTGTATGCTGACCAAACATCAACCAATGCATTGTTAGACATTAAATTAGCAATAGCCCTTCGTGTTCTCTTTTTGCGATCACCCTGCATCCCCCCACCCAACAGACCCAACCCTGATAATCCATTAATGTTGAAGTCCCCGCAAAATATTACCGGTTCTGTCCACAATGCCAATTCGACATCTAAAAAGTCAAATAATTCGGGTTCGTCCTCATTAGAACCGTATACTGATACAATTGTATATCGTCCCCCAGCTGTCTCCCCTTCTACCATAGCCCATCTCCCTCCATCATCTTCCTTCTTTTTCTTTACCTGCATAATTCCTTTTTTCGCAAAAATAGCCACTCCTTTTGTTTTTGAATCTTGCTGTGTACATGCTAAGACTTCATAACCAAGCTGATCCATAAGATATTTATCCTTTCCCCTCACATGCGTCTCCTGTAGGCATATGACATCCAATTTCAATAATCTACACATAGCCGCGACTTTCTGTCTTTTCCCACCATCGTTTAGCAATGCAAATATTTATAGTAGCAAACCTTAATGCCATCTGATCTTAAAAGTTGAGCTACCAGACGCCATCCTCTTGAAATTTACTACCACTTGTTTACTCCTACACATCTTCTTACCCTGTGCTGTACATGACCTTAATTCTTCTCCACCCCCACCCCACCCCCCCACCCCCCAGTCAACCCCCTCCCCTTACTTACCCCCCCCTGCTACAGGCAAATAGGTCAATCTTGACCTATGTGTGGCTGCTCACTACTGTAGTGTCGCCTCCTTCTCCTACCCAACCTACCCAAATACTACCATATTCAATACTTTCCTCAGTATTGTAATATGGATCTTATGCTGGTTCAGTATCCCTACTCTTCTTGCCATTTTGATTCTCCGTAATTTCTGCAAGATACTCGCCTGCCTTTATTTCTGAATAGAACATTCTGATACGACCCCCTGTAATAACTTTCAACTTCGCTGGAAACATCAGGTATGCTTCGGAGCCCTGGCGCTGAAATGGAGTAATTAACTGCCTGAGTTTCCATCTCCTTTCTACGGTCGTAGGGCAGAAATCTGGCCTAGCAAAGAATGTAACCCCTTCAAATGACTTCTTTTTATCTGGTCTGGCAGTCTCCATGACTTCCTGCCTAGCCAAGAAGTTACCAAAAAAAACTAGCATTGCCCTTGGTAAGACATCTTGACTAGCGCCTCTTGGTTTCTTCTGCGTCAGTGGGAATCTGTGTGCTCTCTGAACTTCTAATTCCCATTGCCACTGTGCCTCTGGGTATGCACCTTTCAGCAGTTTAATCACAAACCCCCTTGGGTCCTTCCCTTCCACTCCTTCCTCCAAACCAAGAAGTCTCAGATTGTTCCGCCGCTGGCGATTCTCGAAATCCTCCAGCTTCCACTGTAGGTCCTCGATCACCTTCCCTTGCTCCGTTCTAAAAGACTGCCAGTCTGTGACTTCATCCTCCAATCTGCCAGTTCTCTCTTCAACCTGCACCACTCTTTCTTCCACCTCTTCATATTTTTTATTCATTTTCCTAAAACACGCTTGTATTTTTTTAGTGTCTTGTCTGGCTCTCCTGCTTTCTAGTCTAGCCTCTGTATGCATTTGCTTTAACATAGCAAACATTCCATCTAGAGTTGCTTGAGGTGGTGATTCGGCGGTATCTTGAGAGGCATTTGTGGGGTGATTATCAGGTACTTCGCCTAGGTCATGTTCCTGATACATTTTAGAAGTGCTACCGTAGTCCCAGAGCAGTTTCCGGTTCGTACTTGATGCTGATCTATCTATGTCTCTGTCTCGTCTTATCATGGTTCTCCTTTTCTTCCTCTGTGTTTCTTTGCTTCTGGGTTCGCTAGAATGGGACCCCTCTGATTCTGTCCCTAACGAAAGATCTGTAGTAGTGCCCTCCTCCTCTGAGCCCAGTAAGGAGGAATCAGACCCTTCAGTCACAGAGTAAAAGTTTTCCACTTCAAGGGAGCGTACTCTTCTTCCTTTGTCCCCTTTAAGCCCCCTTGATGTACGACTTTCACCACTTCTCATGCTCCCCCAGGTAGATTGGATTAGAGTATTACTGCCCCCAGGGGTGGGAGCGAGGTTTACCTGCATCAAAGCTTCTAGCATTTGGGCATTATTGAAGTTTACCGGGTCTTCTGTCTCCTCCAGCTGTCCACTGTTCAACTTGCCGGTTCCGCACTCCGTAGCTGTGGCTGTGTCTGTGTCTTTGCCTGCCTTCTCGGCATTCTCCCCTCTCAGCGCGGCTCCCGCGTGAGGCGTGCATGATTGGAGCTCCTGTTGCTTAGCAACCGCCGTGCTTGCGTCCTCGCGGTCAGTGAAAGCTGCATCCGCGTTTGTCTCCGTGTTTGTGTCTGCAGTATTTTCGGAAACCAAAATCACCAGCTGAACTTTGCCTGCAAAAGCCTCCGTGACGGTGGGTTGTCTTGGATCTTTACTAGGTACAGGTACGGTGATCGTGTGTTTCAGCGTTCCGCTGTCTGACTGTGGGCTAAGCATTGGCGGAAAATCCGTTACGCTCGCGGATTTTGCGGATTTTCGGTAAATTCGCAATCCGCGAGATTCGCGAATTTCCCGCAAAATCCGCAAATCCGCGAGCAGCGGATTTTATGGCTTGCTCGCACTGTTCGCGTGAGTTCGCGGCTTCCCAGTTCAACTTCGCGCCCCGCGAATAAGCGCTAAATTGCAGAAATACGATCTTAGCAAAACTGAAACCACTTACCAGGTTCAAAAGTTCAAGCTCATCATTAGTAGCCATTTCCTGTAGTGCTTCCTGAGGGGCCCCTCCAGAGTTCAGTTGCCTACTTGCAACTATTATGTGACCCTGCTCTGACCCTCAGAATAGTTACACAAAGGTCCTGAATTACAGCTAAGGCAGACAAGCAGGAGCCAGGCTGGAAGTTCAAATCCAGTGACACATTAATCAGCCCCTAATTCATTATTGTCAGTTGGGGCAGGGCAGGTGTTGTAACTAATTTTGCAACAATGAAAGCACTTAGCAAGTGCAAAAGATCACTAATCAGGAAGCACTAAGGAAGCAGGTGCCAGCTAAAAAAATATTCTGTGACACATTAATCAGCCCCAAATTAATTCAGGTCACTTGAGGCAGGGAAGGTGTGCTTTGCTTTGCCGAAAATAATGTACACTGGACAACCAGAGGGTGCGGTGATGAAACAGAGGGTGGCATGGGTGGGCCAGAGGGTGGCATGAGTAGTCAGAGAGTGGCAGTGGTGACAGAGAGTGGCAGTGATGAAGAAGAGTGTCCCAAACAGGCTGGACACGTAGAAACAACAAGTTCGCAAAACTTGCGACCCGACAGGTAAGTTCGCGTTTGCGAAATTGTACAAAACTCTCGCGAACTGGCAGAAACCCGCGCAAACACAAAAAAAAAATCCGCAAATTCGCGAGAATTCGCGGATTTTGCGGATTGCGAGTTCGCAAATCCGCAAAATTTGCGAACGCGAGATTCGCAAAATTCACCCATGCTTACTGTGGGCGCCTCTGCTGTTGCTGTCCTTTCATTTCAGGGGTTCCAACTTGCGCCGTTACCTTAGGTTCCGCCTTTTCTTTTTCTTTGGTAACTTTGTCTGACTTCTCTCCTTTCTTGAGCTGACTCTTTTGGGCGGCAGTATTCGCCGCAGCGGATCGTTTGTTCATGGTTGTGAGTTTCGGGATCGCTCCAGTGCGCTGTGTCATCCCTATAATTGTGCTGATACCTTGAATGTACACTTTCCTCCAGTGCTCTCCAAAGTAAAAAAGTAAAGTTGCCAGGGCCTTCTGTATCACCCCAGTACTTCCTGCATTACTGGTCTTGGTTGTTCCTTGGAGAATCAGCATATCTTTATCGACAAATTTCCAGTGAATAATTGTAAAACTAAGCACACGTTAGAAGCATTAGTGAAAAAGTGCAAAATGAAGCACAATACGTGTAGAAAAATTAAAGTAGTGTTACACCTTTGGAGAGCATGAATAAATAAACTTTCTTTCTGAGAACTAAGATATTTACGAGAGAGGAATGGAAATATTATATAGAAAATGCTTATGAAAGCGTTGTGCAAAAGCGCTTATTTTTCTTTACTTATAATGTTAAAGAGACTTAATAACTAATAAATGGACCAATTAGAATAAGCTTTGTGGATATAATAGAGAATGAGGATTATTTTCCCATGATGATTTTTATGAAATTATCGTGCTAACATAAATGTCTTTTATTCTTGTAGAGAGAGAGATGCATTACAAAATCCTTTGAAGGCCTCAAGACCGTGCTTGAATGTTATTTTCTTTCCTTAAAATGTATGCCTCGGAAATAAATGTGTTTTGTCCGTCACGTTTAATAATCGCTGTATTAGTTTGTTTAGCTGTGCACAACTTAATCGTAAGGAATTTCCTCTTGATTAGTTACTGTGAATACACTTGTTGGACAAAAGTTACCAAACGGCGAAACGTGCAGGAGGATGTGGATAATGTTGCAAGATGTTTTCCTGCTTCTGAAGAGCGATGACTTCATTACAACTAACAATGACTTTTTTCAATGAACTTTGTTGGGCTAGTATGGTCAGATGGTCACCTTATTCTGAGAACCAATGAGAACGAGAAGAAGCTATAAATTATACTTTTAGGAGTTTTGACATTATTAAAAAGAGAATAGAGCGAGTAGCTGTTTCTATGGGTGGAGAGCTTTGCTGCTGTTTTCTCTAGGCTACTCTGGCTGGCTGCTGTCTTTGCTAACCTGACTGAGACTGTCCTGAATACTTTGAAAATCATCGGCTGGTGATATTGCTCTTACCTTTTTGGCCAAGAAGTTAGCTTCCATTCTGATTGCACGCGGTGCTAATATTTCTCTAGGTACGTATGAAATCAAATTGCATATTGATATTTGCAATGAAATATTTTTCCTTTGTCTCTCTCATCACTCAAATGCTTCTTATTGATATTGTGCTGAATTATATAAATTGTTTCTTATATTAGTGATTTACCTGCAACACTTATTTTATGAAGAAACTAATGATATTTGCTAATGTAGTCATGTGTTGACAATTCCTATTCTGAAAAACGTAGATAAACGTGACTTGATAAGTAATTCTGAGTTTGTTGTCATTATTATGAGAATGTATATGTTTGTACATAGTATGACAGTTGTTGTTATAGTTAGATATTTCCTTCATTAGGGTCCCAATGAGGGGAATTTTATCCATCTTTTCATTGCCAAGTCCCTATTAGATCTACTTAAAGATCCATCTGAGGACCTGTTGTTGTAAGTGGTTATTGAATTCTTATGGGCCCGAACTGCTAATCATAAAATAGTCCATTTGGTATAAAATTAGTGATACCATCAAGGATGAGTAAAATTTTCACCTGTTTCCACTGAACCAAAGTCTTGTAGCCACCGCCCTACCCTGGCCTGTAACAGGACAAGTATCTCTTGCCTCAGGCGCAAAATAGCTCGAAACACTGATGCTTTGGGCCTTTTTCTGAGGAATAAAGGCAAAAGACCACCTTTAAGTAAAAGGCATCAAATTGATACTGCTCTCAATGTGAATGCAAGAGGCCAGTGAGCAGCCTTTCAGCGCAACTCTCTCTAGTAGCAGCCTCTCACGGTTAAATGTATAGCTCATGATAAGTGGGTTTCCCAGCCCCAGGTGCAGCTTCGGAGCGGACAGGTCTGCCTCCCCATGGAGGTTGTAGTAGTAGGCGTAGTTTAAATCAGTATGAAGGTGTCAGTACATGTCGCCGAATGCAGATCAACCCAGGGCGCAGGCAAGCTGAGCCATGCTTCTCACAGTTTCTCTTGTACCCAGCCCCACATCTCACATCCAGGTGGAGAACTGAAATGCAGCACGTCTCAGAACAGGAGGGGCCCTCGGTTCCCCAGTACAGCCAGGAATGCAGAGCCAAAGGGAGCCCAATTGTGAGGGAGTCTCAGGTTAGCCATAGTGAGGGAAAATAAGCTGCAAACTCACTGCCACCATTTTCACCTGATCCGTTGTGCTGGCATTATGTTCAATCTGCAGCATGCACAGCCCCAGCTTGATTGATTTTCCCCCAGTTCAATGTTTTGGCAAAGGCGCCTCCGACTACTGCTTTGCTTGCACACTGCATGGCGTGGTCACCATTTTAAAGTCATGCAGCAGGGCCTATACCGGTGTGCCTGGGTCTGTGCGGGACGTGGCAATGCCCAACTTGGGACTTCAAATTACCCTGAGGTGTAGCAATTGTGTTTGAGGCTAGAGCACTAGTGGGTAGGGATCCAGAGTAAACACTCCAGGCTCCTTGGAAGGGCCCAGGGGAAGTGTATCTCACCGTTCCGTCCCGTTCTCAATACCTCAGGCTGAAGGCTCTCTGATGTGGCGGGCCCCCGTGGTGGCTAGCCATTTCCCCATCTGGGCCTTGTGGCGGTAGGCAGTCGCACCTGGACAGAGCTTGTGGGACCACTCTCCAACAATTGCGGGGATTAAATGTCACAGATTTCCTAACAGTACCATAATTTGCAAGTGTGGTCAAAAAGACAGCAACAGTCCTTTGACTGTAATCCATCACATTGACCTCTAATATGGGTGAGCAACCCTACATTAATTTATTTTGGAAACAGCAGAATTGGGCTGTTCTATAGGTTTTTCTACTGACGTGTGAAGGGCTGGGTTGAGATAGTGATTGTTTGCACCCAACTTCTTATATTTTGCTTTGATTTTAGTAGCTATTACTTTAATGAGACACAGATGTCTTCTCTTTTTGTTTTGTCATTTAAATGGGAGGGGGTAACATTAATGGCCCATTTGAATTGGGCTCAAATGTAGTTGTAATCAGTGGGTTGATACCATCCTAAGGGCGGAAAGAGGGATGTTGCTCCTTGGGGGAAATATTTTCCACTAGAATTGCTTCATGGTTTCTGCAGATTTTCTACATTAAATTACACATAAAACACGTTCTTCTTTAATGCAGCATATGGAATGGTTTCATGTTATCCAATCAACTGTCTAAACACATTCAGAAGCACATTGCTAATACCTTTTCAATAACTATTCTTACTCAAACTGTGGCATGAGATTATTGGTGTTTTATTTCACTGATTGAACTACCTAATCTAATCTTAATCTTCTGTCAGGAGAAAACATCTCTGTTTTACACAGAACTAGCCATTTCTGTGAGAAGAATTGGGAATGTGTGTATGAGAACCGGGATGGAACCCAATAATTTCAAGAGTTCTGTCCTCTCACCTTCTACTGACAAAGCCTTTACTGGACCTAGGGATGGTTAATAATTTTTGCTAAATATCTTGAACTCTCTAAGACTTGAGAGAAAGTAGTGATCATTTATTACAGTGTTTTGTTGAAGAACGGGGTAACTTGGGCTGCCGCCAGTTTGGCTCCAGGTTAAGGGGGATGGAAACCACTCTAGTATTTATTTTCAATGATATCTTGGCTCCATATGAAGATTGAGTGTGCAGTCTGATTTTATTGGGTCTTTCTGTGGTTGTTGATACTGTAGACCATGCACTACTGGGTTGAATGCCCCTGTGGGATGGGGAGAAGCGGGAAAGATGATCCTTTAGTGATTCCACACATTTCCCTTCTGTCTTGAGCAGTTGATGAGAATGAAGGTTCTCCATGTGTCTGAGTTTAGGAGAGTTTGGATTTTATTAAAGACACATAAGCTAGCGTTATGCATAACTATTGTTATTGATACACCCTGCAGCAATTGGAAGATTTCCGAAGACACACTCAAAACCCAGGAAGCCTCTCCGCTCCTCATTGCTGCTCATTGACAGCTAAGTACCTCTACTTTCGTTTCCAATTTTTGGGACGGAGACAATTTGGATTAATAGTTCGGTATGTGATAGTCTGTACAGCTGAGAGGTTTTGGTGTTGATGTCTTCTGGGGTTTGTTTCCAATTTATGGAATAACGCCACCATTCTCCACAGAAGTTCAAAGGATTATCTTTTTCGTCTTTTTCTGAAGAGCACATTGGTTTGTTCCCAATGAACTACAGTAAGATGTGAGGAGGGTATTGCTAGGCTTGAAAAAGCAGAATGTGAATGCCTTAGATGTTGCACAACCTTTTACCATAATGCAACTTGCACCACAAGGTGCAATGATAGCTCCTTGAATTATGAACTAGACACTTTCTGAGATCTCTTAATTGGTTCCGAGTCTCGAATAAAATCAGTTTTCATCAATGCAGAATTATGGTATCTGGTCCTCCTGTGTAGATCAAATGTAATGTATGGCGTTTTTCCGATCTTCAATATATTGTTTAGCAATAGTTATCCTATTAAAATAATTCAACTGATAGAACAACCAATCTTAGGGCTTAAATGCAGTTAATTGAAGTCTAATTAGTTGTCTTCCTGTTGAACGGAAAAGGTACCTTTCTACTTTCCTTAACAAAGTACATTTTCATGTTCATTGCAAGCTGAAAGTTTCAGTAAAACTTCAAACCACCCTACTTGCAAAAAGGGAATGTTCAGCGTCTGGCATGTTCAGATTGATATATCTACTTCCCAGGTCAAGTGAAGAATGACCCCTTCTCTAAACAACCTTGTGTTTTGAGACACTCAGATCAGTTGCGGATGCATCACCATAGAAACTGGAATACAAACATTTAAATGTGCTTACCCGGCCCATCCATCCTCTTTCTCAGGATGTTCCTGTTAACAGAATAAATTCACTCCGAGGTATTTTTCGCTTCCTTGGAACTTTGGCCTAAGGCTTCTGAAAGAGGATAAGAGATGCACACATCGCTGTGGCTATCTTTCCACAGCTGGACTTAGGGAGATGCCTTGTGTGGCCGGCTACACGAGGGAAAACAAAGCAGTCTCTCTCGAAATGCTTTAAAGATAGGACCTAGGAAAATATAGAGTTGGGAAATGTATGCTTACAAAAAATAGAATTTAATGATTGTTGCGTGACAGAGAGAGGTAGTAGTTCAAAAATAAAACCTTTTCCACACACCCTTCTGCTAGTGTTTTCTCTGTGTGTCTTAAACTACTTGAGGCAATCTGAAAAGATTAATTACAGCAGGCACAATATATATGTTGGATAGTTTCCCCTGCCCTATACTATGAGGATGTTGCAAGTCACTGAGGAGTTTCATGACCATCACCTTTCCTACAAACCACTTAAATCTTCGGTGTTTTCCTCTTTCATTTGAAAGAGTTAGTACAGTAGAAGACATAAATGCGGAATTTAGAGTGAAAATCAACAGACCAAAAACACAGTTAGTAATTTGTTCCAAAATAATATATTCAAATCAGTTTAATGTAAGTTAGGTTAAAAAAGTGCTGATAATCATGTTGCCATGAATATTTTCTTTAAGCTCATCAATGTTTTGGGACAGCCCCTTGTGGAGAAAGATCTGACACTCCATAACTACTCAATGGGGAACACATATGCACTTGGCTATTAACATGGGAAGCATTACTGCACGAGGCCCAACAGATGAGAACAGCTCTCATGTACTAGCCCCAATATGTGCACAGCGATAGAGCAGTACCACCTTACTCACCGCTGAAACCAATATGGAACTTACCGTCCCTCCAGGCAGTTGCTCAACAACATGATGTAACACAGCGGAGAGAGGCAGGGATAGACTTTGCGGGAGACTTATATGCAGAGGGCTCATATGAGCTTTCTGCGGGACAGTTCCTCACATATACAGCCATACAGCATGCTTTGGCTGCACAGTGGGGTAAGGGCCGTATGGAACACTCCACATCCCCTACGATGCACACAATACTCTCCTACTCAGGCACGCAAAAGCTCGTAATTTCCTTATAAACTGCACTCTGGGCGCACATCATAAGCCCAACGTGACAACTAGAGACCGTTGGGCGACATACCTCCAGACAGAAATCACAGACAAAGAATGGGTTAGAGTTGTGCAACAAGTGAGAGAGGTTTCGCGAAACCCAAAGCTCTGCATTTGCGGACTGCGCCTTTTCACAAAACACTGCTTCAGAGATTTAAGTATTATGAAAGAAGAAAGGAGTCCTCTCAAAGAGGCATGCTTTCTTAACTTCTCTGAGATAAGCAAAATGCAAATATTGCCAGGACTCTTTCTGTATGAATTAGTTCACAATGATAACTACACCTAATTATAAGTGAGGCCCCTTCCGCTCAGGCCCCTTGCCTCTGCTCAATTGACATACATTAATGGACCAGCCCAGCAGGAGACTGGGAATGACACCTCCTCCACTTTAGAAAAAAGGAGGTACGAGAGACCTATCTGCCTCCGGAAAGGCCACTCAGGACCCCACTGGGCCACTGGTGGCATCTGAACAGCACAGACAGAGCCCAAATCGTCCCAACGCTGGACAAAAGAGCAGCCCACAGCTGCAACTGATACCGGTCAATTCCCTGAGTGCCTAACTTACCAATTCGACCCTGGAGGGCTCTCAGGTGGATTGATAACATCAAGGTCTGGGGACATTATATTGATGGCGTTCTCCTGATTTGGGAGGGGAATGCCCAATCCATTGAAGGATTTCTGGAATGGTTGAACAACCGCAATCCCCTGCTGCATTTCACCTCAACCATCACAAAAGAGAAACTACCTTTCCTGGACTTGGTTATTTTTCCCTTCGAAGGAGGTTTACAAACTGGGGTGTTCCACAAGCCAACGGACAGGAACAGTCTCCTCTTATTCGAGAGCTTTCACCCCAAGTCCGTAAGGGAGAATCTACCAGTAGGACAGTTTCTGCGCCTTCGCAGAAATTGCTCCAACTCTGAGGACTTCAGATCAGAAGCCAACGCTTTGACATACAAACTACAGCAAAGGAAATATCCACTGAGGACTGTGAAGAGGGCCCGAAAGAGAGCGGCTAATTGTAACAGGGAAAGCCTTACTGGAAACTGTGGAAAAGCCTCCCACAGATAAAACTATATGTGTTACCACGTTCAATACTGCCTCCAACAACATTAAAATTATCATCTTACAGAACTGGAGAATAATTAACTCCAATGTTCTGTGCCTGGTGAAACCTTCATTCTCTTTTAAAAGGAGCCACAATATCGAGGACATGCTGGTCCATACTAGACCAACTACGACTCCCATCAGACATTGCCTACTGACAGACAACGAAGGTGGGTGCACCCTCCCACCAGTGACAGGACACACAAGATGTTGGGGATGTGATGTCTGTCACCTTACCGCTAATACCAAAACAGTGGTTGTTGGTCTCAACCATCCTTGGAAGCAACGAAAGCATACCAATTGTAATTCCAGCAATGTTGTGTATATGCTAAGATGCCCTTGTACCCTTATTTACATAGGGATGACCACACAGAGGGTCAAGATCAGAATAATGAAGCACACATCAACCATCGCTGTCAAAAGACAATAAGCCGTCTGACAACCCACTATAAAGAGAAGAATCACTCAGCGGAGGAACTCTTCCGGACGGTTGTGGATAAACCTAACATCAATACCAGTACCGGTAATCCATCAAATGCACTCTTCATTAAAGAACAGAAATGGGTGTATAGGATTCGTAGTCGCGTTGTGGGCCTTAACGATGACATACCATGGTCTGCCCTGCATAACCTCTGAGTTAGCGAGGAATCCACACTACGGAGCATAGTTGGGGAACTACCATGACCATGTCTCAGGACTTGACACCATTTGAAAACAGATGGGATACAGAGGTTCACTGCCTCCGACTTTCACAGACTCATTTAGGTATCCTGACAGGATCTGTGAGGCATGTAGCCTGTGTGCACCCTTACACAGGTTGGGTACGTGAGCATAGGGGAAGTAGTAGGGATGATATTCCCCTTGTGCCTTTGGTTTGTTTTGACGTTAGACCCTAGGCACATATATCCCTGTGATCCATTTTTTGAACAGAGATTACATGTAGAGTCCTGCGCTGATGGAGCTCAGCTGCCGAAATTAGGGCAATTAGGAAACCCCGCCCGTATAAGGTATACTTTGTTTGGTCCCAAAAGCCCCCTGCTCATTGTCTGACCTCGCCAGACGATCCTTTTGGGAGTGCGCAAGTGCACTATCTGGCTGGCACTTCCAAGATGGCACCGTAGTTTAGCGGTCTAGTTTTCCTTAGTTGTCTTAAGCGTCTTGACCTGGTGGCTATGCCCCTGACTGTGCGCGGCACCCACGTGATGACGTAGACAGGGGCGGGAAAGGTTGATATGGCCAGCTACGGTACAGGGCTCTGTACCTGGACGGCAACAGGAGGGACTATTCGTCTTGTGACGGCCGTACTGATCATGTTAGATTTATCTGCAGCATTCAACATGGTCCATCATGCTTTGCTGATGGACCGATTGGATGAGATAGCAGTCAAGCTCATTGCCTGGAAACTTCTCAAATCTTTTCTTTCTGACAGAACGCAAACGGTGGCTCTGGACGAATTTGAAGCAGAATCATTTTCTCTACCCTGTGGTGTGCCGCAAGGGTCGTCCTTGAGCACAACCCTTTTTAATATTTATGTGTCTTCATTGGCACCCCTAATTGAATCTTTCGGGTTCACTTTGACTTCCTACGCCGATGACACCCAAATTGTGATGACTTTACTACCAGAAGTGATCCAGGAAACTGCGTCGAGATTGCAGAATTGTATGAACGCCGTGGGTGGATGGATGGCCCAAAACTGCTTGAAACTCAACTCTGTGAAAACAGAGGTTGTGTTATTTGGCAATAATCCCAACTTTTGGACCCCTGATTGTTGGCCGGAGGCTTCAGGTCCACTCCCCACTCCTATCAAGAAGGTGAAGAATCTGGGAGTATGGATAGACAATAGACTGAGTTTCAGGGACCAGATGAACACAGTGGCTTGATCAACATCGTATATCCTCAGATTTGTCAAAGAAATAATGCCACTACTACCCAAAGGTGCGCAACAGACAGTTGTTACTGCATTAATAATGTCCAGATTAGACTACTCACTGGCTGAAGGTCAGGAAGCGTACTCAATTCAAGTCTCTATGTCTGGTCTTCAAAGTCCTTCAGGGAACCGGACCCGAATTTTTAAAACAGCGATTCCGCGGGTATATACCAAAAAGAGCATTGCGATTTGTGATTGTCCCCTGAGTGAAAAAAGTCAACTGGTGCAGCAGAAGCTTTCTAGCTAATGCGGCCAAGTCATGGAATGCTCTTCCATTATACTTGAGAAGCATGACCAATCTTCTGACCTTTAGGAAGGCACTGAAAACGTGGTTGTTCTCAAATATATTTTGTCAATTTCCCATATCGTTTTAGTCTTCAATAGGCCTTCACACAGCACCAGGAAACCTTCGGGTAACAGTTAGCACTTTATAAATACCAATAACATTAACATTAACATTAACATTAACAACTTGATGAAGTAAGTGCAAGGCCTTAGACTGCACCAGGAAGTGTAATAGCAGAGTATGTTGAGGCACTTTCTTGATATACAACGGACACCCCGAGCTCCTCGTGTAACCTGATGAATTATTTACTTTTCTAAGTTCCGTCTGGTACCAGGGTCAGTCTTTGACGGGTGTCCACAATGAGAGCGTGACTTCTAGAACGCTTGCCTCTAACCAAATTAATTCACATATCTCTTCATTTATCTATTCTAATGTTCCGAGAGTGTGACAATAAGGAGCTGTCCTCGCTCCCCCGCCAATTCAGGTTTGGAATTTGAAAGAACTCGGTAAGACCAGCCGAGTGCATGATTATGCTCTTCTCTCCTAGCAGTGAGACCTGACCTGTTGAGTCTGTTGTTTTACATATCTTTAATCATACTGAATAGTAAATAAGTTCTGACTATGGACATGTGTGGGACGCATAGAACTACTAGGTGCACTGATGGACTTTGGATAATTATATTCCATTGGCCTGATACAGGATGTGCTGCCCACATTGGAATTGCTGTACTTGATTAGTTTGGGGGGACACTTACAGTGTGTTTTTAAGTGTGTGTAATTTTATTCACTGGGGCACTGCACTGTTTGCTTGATACATTTTTTTATTGCCTTTATTACAGGTTACCCACGGAAATCACCCCAACATACTAGTTGGGAGTTAGGCAAAAGTCCAGAGCACACAATAAGCATAAATAGACTGGTTTGTCTGAGAATAGTGATAGTAGGGATAGACCGGACAAAGCGTATAGTTTTCAAAGGTTTTATTCATGGGAGTATTCATTGAGAAGGATTTCTACCCTCGACCCTTGAACAAAAGACCCTTGAACAAAGGAGGTAGGGTTAGTACACATGGGATATTGTATATGTGAGTCCTGATGAAAGCCGGGGTATTTTCTTTTACTGGCTGAAGCATGTCGACATTTTTTGCGGAGTGGAGGGGTAGGTGACTCATTATAAGCCCTTCATACCACCAACCACTGGTCTCTCATTGGACCTTTTTACTCTGGGCAGGGAATTCATGATTAAAATGGAATTAAGGATTACCTGTGCCTAGTTTTAATTACAACTTCTGCACCTTTATTCACTTATGATCCCATTGTTCTTTCACTGTTGTATGTTGTATTGGCTTCCCCTCCCTATTGCTCCACCTTCAGGGTTGGCTTGCGAGGAGTTGTGTCAGCAGCCCTATGATGAAGCATGACACTGTGTGTGAGGGCACTTTTAAAACACCTGAATGTTTTCCTCTCGTCCTCTGATCACAGCATTTCTTGATTATTTAGTTCCTCTTCTTTTTGTGTGTTAAGCTCCATAGACACTCATAAAAACAACGTATCCACAAATAGTGCGTATAGTGGCATACAAACACAGAGCTGTGGCGAAATCCTCAGGCTAGTACGGGACAACCAAACCCGACAACTGGCAGCTGTGTTACTTATACTTATACTTATACTTCAGTATTCTTTCCCCTTGATTCCCTCAACGAATAACTAATGATAGTTTGGCATACTGGAACTCCCCCTAACCTACATAATATTGTGTTATATGTACTATCATGTAACGCTCATGCTTAAATTGTTATCTTGTTTCAGTTTCATTTTGGCATGATTAAGATGAAGAATGATACCAAATGATGAGCACGAAACAGAGAAGTATATGTCTCTCCACTGTTTTAACTTTTACAGATGATTTGATTTTACAAAAATGTATAAAGCGCATCAAATTCCCGAAAGCATCATGGTGCTGTAGTCAGTCACGGTAGTCTGATTTAGCTGAGAAGCAGTTTACCAGAGTTTACAAAGATTACTAAGAAGTCTCCCTATAAGTTGAACAACAAAGTCTTGAGGGCTTTTCTGAAGAGCGAATGCACTTTAATCAAAGTCAGGGAATGAGAAAATGAGTTCCACAGTCTGCCTCCCGAGAACAGGTAAGCTCTATCTCCCCATCTCTTCCTCCGGACTCTGGGCACGGTGGCCAAATTAAGATGAGCTGAGCAAAGATTTCTCCCCAGGATGTACCAATGGAACATATCCTTCATTCCAACTGGACTGGTCTGATGAAAGGCTTTGTGTGCTATTCAGAGGCCTTGATCATGATGCACTTTTTTATAGGGACTGCCATTTGAGAATGTCCAGGGTGACCCTTGCTAACACATTCTGCACTACCTGCAATTTGACTTGGGTGCTGTTATTAGTGTCCAGATAGAGCACATTACTATAATCAATTCTGGACATAATCAGCGCCAGGGCCCCTTGTTTCCATGCCTAAAAGGGAATATAACCTTTTTATAAGCCAGAAACAAGCTGCAACAGTACGATCAACCTGTCTGTCCAGTGAGAGCTCGCTGTCCAGGATCACCCCTAGATTCTTGGTCCTCTCTATTGGAACAGGCAGGGTGCCTAGTATGTCCGGCCACCAATTGTTGTTCCAGATGGAGACTTGCATTCCAAAGAATAGCACCTCAGTCTTTTCCTCATTGAGCTTCAGGAAGTTTGTTACAACCATCCTGCTACAGCTGTCATTCAGTAGGATAAATTAGCTGTGGTGGCTGCCATGATCTTGGAAATCGACATAATGATCTGGGTGTCGCTGGTGTATGAGACCGCAAGAAGTCCATAGGAAGAGATGATCCAAGCAAGTGGGAAAACATAATGGTTAAAGAGTGTAGGACTGAAATATGAGCCCCGCGGCATCCCACAATGCAAGCAGAACAAGTCAGACTGGAATTGGTTGAGCATCACCCTTATGGATCTATCCTTAAGCAAGGAAGACAGTAGTTTCAATACCCTATCTATGTTACCCATTTCTAGAAGGCGTTCAATCAGCAGGGATTAGGAGATGGTATCAAAGGCCGCGGACAGATCCAACACGATCAAGGCTGCACCCTACACTTTATTCACTAGCTGCCTGATACAGTCCTTGGCCGACACCAGTGCAGTTTCAGTTCCTTGACGTTTCTAGAAGCTGAGCTGCGACATGTACAACCATCCATTTTCTTCCACAAACTACATCAAAAGGCAATTAAGATGTTTTTCCAAGATTTTAGCTGGTTATGGAAGTGACAAGATAGGACAGTAGTTTATAAGGTCCTTAGAGTCAGGTTGGGCTTCTTAAGAAGTGGCTTCACTACTGCCTCCTTCCACAACCGTGGGTGGCACCCAGGAGAGATGACTTTAGTCATCATATATGAAAGTGGGCGCACTACTACACTGACCACCATGTGCAGAGTATTAGATCTACACGGTTCAAAGGGAAAGCCTGACTTGCTATTAAGGAGGTGCTGCTCAACAATTTCGGATTAAGGAAAGGAAAGACCATGAGGAAGTTAAATTTTTTTTCTTTAAGTTCGAAAGTATTGGGAGGTTTTGACTTAAGTTCTCTACTTAAGGACCGCAACTTATTGTTTTTTGATTTTGATGCTTTAAGCTCATTATAGAGGTTACTGATTTCAAGTGGAAAAAATCAGCTATCTGATTGCATAACTCTTCTCGCGAGCCTTCGAGCTCTGTAGAGGTCAGGGGAGTGGATAGCTCATGCACCGGTTTGAAGAGCTAGTTAGAGGATTTGGCTGATTCAATTTTGTATGGTACAATAAATCAATCTTTCTTCTTTCAGGGGCAGTTTATATTCCCTGATCCTTAGCTTGTGAGCACTTTTTCTTGCGCCACATAGCTTTTCCTCCAAGGCTGCTCTTGACGACGACAACCCGGTGGCAATTCCTCATACACATACATGGTGATGGAGCAGGGCTGTGCAAAAATGAAACCTGCTCAAATTAAATCCCCAGTGACATTTACTAACAGTTTGCTGTGAAATTAATGTGTACAAACACAAAATACAGGTGGTATATGCTATGTACATGTGTGCACTAATGTGTGAACTAATGCATGACTCGGCCGCATTTTGCCTTTCCAGCTTTGAAATAAATGCTTTGCACATGCGTGCACTAATGTGTCGACTAATGCATGAAAAGAGTAGGCCGCATTTGCGTTTTACTTTAAAATAATGCTGCTCTACATTAATGCTCTTGCTAGAAGTATAACATGGGATAATGCAAAGGTGGGTGGTAAACAGTGAGAAGTACATTTTGTGAAATGGGGTGGAAAAAATAAATAAAATGCAAAAAAATGTATTGAAAATTGAGCTCTGGGAGAGAGTGCAAGAAGCCAAGGCTGATAACCTTTGAAAGGCATTGTGCGTCTGCCAAGTAACAAAGGGATGGCCGTGGGATCAAGAGAAGATGTACAAACTTCTTCCGCGGAAACAGCAGCGTCAAGCATCGAAAGTGTTGAAATTTGTAACATGTTGCACACCAGAGGAAATGCATTTTCTGAAACGTGGTTGACATGGTGGGAAAGGTTTCATACAAATAACGCTCTGAAAACATGAACATGACTATGGTGGTGTGATAGAACACCCCCTAAATCAGCCAATGAGAGACTTAGTTTCTGCAAATGTTTCAACTACTGTGGGTTGGACATGTAGGTTTTAGGGTATAATTGGGGTGCCCAGGGGGTGGTAAGTAGGTGTGTCTGCCCGAAGCTAGAGGGAGTTTGTCGCTGTCCTTCAGTTTGCTGAGAGAGGCCTAGCTGTTTTCCTGCTCCTGTCCTGATTCCAGTATCCTGATAATCTTTGTTCCCTGAGTCTATCTCAGGGACCCACACTACGTTCGTGGCCAGGGGGTGGTATTTTCCAGAATCTCTTGGGAATAGTATAGCTGTATGACTCGCACTTTGCATAATTATTTGCAAATGTATTTTGTCTCTGAAACTATTGTCTCTTCTCCTATCTACTCCTTCATATGCATTTTGTTCACTTGATATGAGTCTGATACTGTTTGCATTTGCTGATGTTTTCTCTCTCTCTCTCAGAGTGATTTTACGTTGTTTAACCTGTAAACCTGTACGTGATGAGCATTTATTTTTCACATTATTTTACGATAAACATTATAAACGTTAAAGAGAGTCTGTGATTTATTTAGTCAGTTAGACAGATAGATAGTACTTATTACCATCAACTTCTCAACTTTATGGTCCATCGACCAGAGGAAATAGAGTTGATATGCAGGTTCAATTATATATTTAGTGTGTCAGATACGAGCCTGTGATATAAACAACTGATCTGGTCACAAAACTTGAACCCCAGCACAACAGGGATTTCATGAGTTGGGTAAATGTGTATGGCCCTTTGTGTGTGTTGTTATTGAGTATCGATCCCTGATAAGATAGCGCTTGCTCAATGTTATGATTGACAAATCAATATACAGATGTAAAAAAAAAAGCTTATCATTGCTTGTGTCAGAAATACAGATCACAAGAATGAAAATCCAGTTTTTGTTTTCGTTACTGTCCAAATTGTTGCTGCATTAATGCTCCAAGACCAGCCTTGCAGCTAGGCTGCTGGCTCAATCAGGAAGCATTATTAATGACAATAACCTATTACAGTTGGGCAGCTAAGTCATTTCATTATAACAGGTGGTCATACATGTCTGTGTATATTTAAATAATGGGATGCCTCTATTGCACAAAATGCAGCATAAATCCCCATAATTGACAGGAAGCAGTCACATATGGGTAATATTTCATGGTAACTTATGAAACATGGATTCATTATCACATTGATAGCCCCCAAACTACTCAGCGGAGCTTTACCCATGCCACTCCTACTAGGATTCTATTAGGGCTGTGCGGCATGGAGAACCAAATTATGTTGAATAGTTATCTAAATCATGTGGCAAAAAAGCAATTATGAGTGGGGAAAGAGTGGCCAGCAAGATGGACGAACAGGAGTGAAAGAAGTGAGCTTCAATGAAGCCTTTGTTAATCCTATCAATATCCTGATACTGACATCCCCTCTAGTGCTACAGATTATTAAATCTGCTGAAGGCCACTGCTACCCCCATAGCTGAAGACAAACTACAACATCTGCGAGCACATAGGTCCAGAAAATGACCTGTGCTCCCGAACTGCATGAGACCGCAAAATAGTGGCCGAGTTTTCTTCTGAGCACAGGGAGGATACCTGAGATGGGGACTACAGGAAGGATCCCTTGGCCAGTAACCGCAACCCTGGAAATCAGGAGCCCTCAGAGAGGCGATGACGCCGCACAGATCAGGCCCACTAGATGAAGACTGCAGGCACCGACAGAGAACTGCATATTGGAATGTGGTGTTGGGAACCTAAGGCGATACATTGGCTCATGGACTGAGTTGCATTGGAGATGGTGGTGGACTGGACACTCCTACGTAGATGCTGTGGGCACTGTTACCGCATAATATAAGGAGGAAGGGAGGATAGAAGCACACTTCAAATCTTCACAGTAGTTTATAGAAAATACAATTCACAATATGAGGAGCACAAGAGGAAGGGTGCCACCCAAGAAACTGCAATGGCAAACTCAGCTTCCACATTCAAACACTAACACTCCAATGACGTGTGCACTCTAGAACCCTCCATACATTCCAACCCTTCACCTTCGAAAGATATCCCACACAAAACTACCACATATTCTGCTCCAGTACTACTACACTTACATCATGCAGGAGTGGGTCTGGGGAGCTGGCGCCCTCATTGTGGAGAAGTGTGGCTCAATGGTTAGAGCGACAGACCCTGATGCAGAGGTCTGGCCCGGACCAGGGTTCAATTCCCACCTCGGCGGGTCTTGGGCACAATTTCCCCGGACCTGATAATTCTCACCTCGGGGCCTATTCTAATCATGGGTCCCACTCTGCAACTCTGGGCAATAGCTTGCTTAATCTCCACAACGGCCCCAACAGCGCTAGGATGCCTGGCTTTACCTTGGGGGTTCCCAGGAGTGGGCACTTCATAGGGAAAGGCCAGGAAGGGTTCCGCAGCGGTATGTGCACAGAGCCTTGAGACCCCTTCGGGGGTGATTCGGGCGCTATATAAAAGCACTACACTTACATATACATTTACATTTACATTGCTGGTTCGGCCAGCGTTTTCTCACCTTTGCCCAAAGGACATGTGAGCCTTTGAGAAGACCCTTGCATTGAGATGGGCAGGCCAGTTAAGGCATGAGCGAGGCTCGATTTAGGGCGTAGCTCTGGCTCAGCTCAAGGTCATCTTGGACCCTCAAACCCAAAATGAGCTGAGCTTTCATGTGGCTTCTGCCTGTCACCCATCCGTCTTCACCAATCATCATGAATTATAAACAAAGCATAAACCTTTAGTGTTAAAAAAGGAAAGAAAAAAGTAACCATCTAGTGGGTGAATTGCAAGTGAAACCAGAAAACCTGTGACCAGTCCAAGCTTCCCCGCCAAATTGAACAAATTGTGTGATCCTATGCAAATATTTGAACTTACAAAGGCTTTTTTTTCTTTGTTATCACATATCAGAGCTCCTTTCAATATGTGAGTTCTGGGTGTGCTCTGTACAAAAATAATCTTATGTATTAAAGTTAAAACCTTTTGCATGTTAAATAAAAACTTATTTTAATTTTAGAGAGACTATCATATTTTCACATGATATTTGCTGCATGATTGAGATGCCAACTATTTTCAGGGCTCGGCTCTCCCAGTTAATTTGTTGGCTCGTCTACCTCTTCTGGTGCTCAGCAAAGAGGAGGATGATAGTGCCATGGTCTACCCCTAGGAGAAGCATGACAAGATCCAGTGGCAAGGACTTATGCCAGCCTGCTGCCTGCACTGTAAGGTCAACCTCCAGGTAGTTAACGCTAAAAACACGCTAATGCTGTTGGGGTGAGAAGGACAGTAAGGTGCAGAAATTTTCTAGCACAGTGACTGCTCATGCTAGACATCAGTCCAAAGGATCTTTCCCAGGTGTGCTTGTCAGGCCATGTACGCAAGCGGATGGATAACTGTGACTGCCCACTTTGCTATGGCTGAGGAGCCAGATGCTTCATGAGCCATCAGAGACAGTGTGTTACATACATGAGAGGCGAATAACCAGGACTCTCAATGAGAGACATTCTAGGGCCCAGGGGAGAGCTTTAACCCTACTTGTCACTTCCACCCGAACTCTTCTGCCAGAGGTATCTGCTAGGGTTGATGCTGCAGTTCTTGTGGTTGTACTAGTGGCGAAAACTGGTAGGAGTTATAGATGGTAGCGCCCGCAGCTGATACAGGGTTGGGTCACTCTCTGGAATACTGTGACTCCTACTATTCCATATCATTGATAAATGTATGAATCAAAATATTTTGCTAAAGTCCTGGTGAATCGATTAGTTTCAGTGAATACGGCACTAGTCCACATGGACCAAAATATTTTCATGCCTTTGGAGGGTAACGCATTTTAATCTGAGATTTGTGCAATGGCCAAAATTGACCTCACACCCTCCTGGCCCTGAGGCTTCATTCTAATTGATTTTGAAAAAGCTTTTGATACATTAAATTGTGGCTATATATACCTGGTAATGGAGCGATCCATCCTGGGTGCAACCTTTATAAAATACAGCTGATTACAATACACAAATCCATTTGCACAAGTATGGGCCATTGGGATGTTATTCGACCCATTCCCGATTGAGAGAGGTACACACCAGCTACCTTGCTTCGTTGGAAAGCACTGCTGATATCGTGGGCTGGCAGAGTGGCCCTACTGAAGATGATCGTGATACTAAAATTATTATACACTCCTCAGCTACCACCTTAAAATTCCACAGCATTTCTTTCAAAAGTTAAGAAAACACTTATGTATAATCCTCTGGGCACATAAGATGCATAGAGTGGCCTTCAGTAAGCCAGTGCAGTTGTGGGATGATGGTATTTTGGGAATTGTGGACATAGAATTACACTACTGGCAGCCCAACTGATTGTCCTAAATGAGCAACTACTTGAGAATAGACAACCCTTACTATGGTCCCATATCAGCAATCCTCCCCCAGCCAATCAAAGCAAAACTAAGCTGCTGGAAGCAAGAGTTTAAATTGGCAGGTTGGAACAGATGCATATTATGCAAGACCTCTTTTTGATATGGGACATGGCTCAAACATATTAACGACTTAAAGAGATTAACAGGCTGTGACAAAATTGGGCTCTCGAGGTTTGTGGATCCCTGGCAAATTAATCATATTAAATTCTTCCGCAATAATTCCTTCAGGCTTTTGAGCTGAGTAAAACCCAGTTTTACAAATACTTACAGTTGAGCCACACCTAAAGTTAAGTGACCACAATGCACACCTAATAACATGAAAGAACATAGCATGTTAGGGGCAAAATTAACCATGGATCCATTAGAGGAAAAAATTATTTCACAGCTGCAGTGTCTTGCGAGTAAGCAATGACGGACACCTTTTGGCTCCTGATGAACCCCGTAGAGCTATGATGTAGATATTGGAGCAGAATGCAATGAAGGAAGATTAAGAATGTTGAGTTTGCAGTTATACACAGAAGAATAAAGACGTGTAAGACTAAGCTCCGTGTATGGCGTAGTCATTGGTGGGTACCCAGGCTGGGGTAGACACTACAACAGCTAGATCGCTGTTTGTTGTATAGCACTCTCAAAAGCTTGAAAAGGATTTAGAAGTGGCTTTGGAGGCGAGTGTTGGTCCCCTGGATGAAAGTGACTGGAGAGAGATAAAATTATGTCATGTACGACAGCAATATTCACTAAGCTCCAGCTAATGCAGTGCCTGTGTAGGCAGAGAGTTTACAACAAGGCCATTGTGTCTCTGGATATTGAGGTGGATCTCCTTCTCAAATTGCCGCAGATAAGGGACAGAAAGAGGAGATTTTTTTCCATTTAACTTGATCCGAACCAAGCCAGACATATTGTTCTACAATACCCTGTCCTTGGTCTTAAACTCAAATCACCCTTACCTTAAAGTTGGCACTGTTATAAATAATGTGAAGGAGGTTTTCTTGGGTGCGCCAGGACATTCATTGTCCTCGGCTTTTTATGAGCTAAGCAGGACATAGATAAATACCTTACACCCTCCAAAGCTCTGCCAGCAAGAGAGTGATTCCAGGGTATGGACAACTGCAGCAGGAAGGAAAAACAGATCTACTTGACATGAGGCTGCACCCACAAACTCAACAAAATTTGGGGACCATAGGAGGCTTATTTCAACCTATGCTTCTGAAGTGTATTAAAGACAATGGGGAGGCTGTGACTGGTGCACATAGTTTTCTGGAATTGTTTGATTATTTACACACATCTCCATGATAGATAAGTGCAGATGTGCCACAGTTGTTATGTTATAACTGTAAAACTGCCACTACATTAGATTTATAAATGAAAAACAAAGTATCTCTCACATTCTGTGGCAGTTAAAATATTTTCATTAATTTGAGTTATATATTTAACATTTAGTAAATTCATAAAAGTGAGGTACATGCTGCTACAAAATCACATAAATACTTTGGCCCTCACCATTGTCTATTGTTTCATCAATAATCTACTCATGTACAGTAAAATAAAACTTGAAACAGTCTAATTCCAGTCAGTGCCCATTGTCTAACTTCAGTTTGAAGAAAACAGTTTTTTCAAGCTAACTACCTCAAAGTAAACATGTAATATAAAAAGTATATATTGAGAAAAATGTATGATATGATCCTATCTACCATTTCGACCAGAACCATATTCTTTTTTAAACATATTTTTTGAAGGTTTTGTTGGGAGCACTACATATCCCTATTGGAGTCAACATTGCCGCACAGGCCTTTTTACAATTCCAATATCTCCACATTTCATAACATAACATAATAAAAACAACTGCTATAAGCTCAACCCCTCTGCCCTCACCCCACATGAGTCAGTTCTATTTTGTACAGGAAATGTAATGGGGGCACGCATACCACTGGTTGCTTATTCAGGTGCTATTGACGCTTTGTGCACAGTCGGAGGTGGTTTTGCCTTACAATGTGGATCATCATGAGTATGGGGATGAGCAAGCTTCTCAAGGCAGATGGGAAGTCAGCGCCGGTGAGCACAATGGAGTGGGGTTTCATGTATCTAGATCTAGGACCCTCAAGGAGTCTACCAGTGTCTCCCAAGCCAGCACTATTTAAGTGGAGCTAATGCCCCATCTAGCTTCTCTAAGTAATATCTCCCATTCATAACCTGCTAATTTCTCTAGTTCTTTCCGCCACCCTGCTATTATATACATGTAGGAGTTTCCAATATCTAGTAATCTTGCGCTAAGCGAGTATGTAAGCTAGGTCTTGGAATATACTCATAACCTTCGTCTTGGTGGTTTGGGGGAACTAGTTTAGAATGCACTGTCCCATCGTGCAGGGGACCTCCTTGGAAATCGTATTCGCTACCACTGCTTTCACCTCTTCCCAATCAGGTGCCAAAGAAGGGCATACCCCAATCATGCGTTTTAACTCCGCTCCTATTACCCTGCATCTTGGGCAGGTAACTTCAACTGGGTTTAAAAAATGTGTTGATATAGCCTGGGGTCATATACGCTTTGGCAAGGGAAAAGTAGTTAATAAGCTTAAGTCTTGCATTTATGTCGATTTTTGGTACTCTCGCTAATATATTGCCTCAGTCTTTTTCTGGAATGGGGATCCACAGGTCCTGCTACCAAAGAGTCCTCAAGGTCTCCAATGGTTGAAATGTGTCTCCCCATATCGCTCTATATAGGCAGGTGACTGACTTAATGGTGCCCACCACCCTTATCATGTAATGGTAGGTGTTGTGACTCAGGCATTCCTGTTTCCCAATGCACGCAGAATGGTCCTCTCACCGCTCTATGCAGGAGAAAATGGCCTTGGGGAGATCAAATTCTTCTTGGAATTCTTCAAATGGAGGAGCTCACCTTCGCAAAGCATGGCACACAACTTCTCCTCATTGGCCTGCACCCATTCTTTCAAACCCTCCCAATGTTAGCCATGAGTTAAGCAGTTCAGCTTCTTCAAGGGTATGGCTGGGGAGTAGGGGATCCATGTTCATGTTTTTTGTAGGCAACAGGTTAAACAACGCTGCACAACTTTATATTCTGCTGTATCCTTATCTGACGGCTGCAGTATTTTCAGTGGTGCTCCCAATAACCTGGGGAGTTGCCGAGTTATGAGACAAATGGACCCACTGCCACTCTACTCTCTACCATTGGAGTTCAGTTACCAAATAATAGGATTCAAAACTCTAGTATTGGCAGCCATTCATCTTCGGATGGGGGCTGTAGCTTGGCTAAAGCCACTTTTCTACGGCCTGACCCATAAAGGAATAACATCATTAAAGAGTCAAGCTCCTTGAAGACTACTCTGGGAATCCATATCAGCAGCACTGCAAAGAAGTAAAATAGTTGGGGTGCCACCACTTTAAGGAGGGCCACTCTGCTTGCTTCATAGAGTGGGAGCGTTTGCCAAAACTCATAAGGCTCGTAAGGATCTGATAGCAACTAATATATTACCGTCCCGAAAGTTAGGCTCCCAGCAAAGGTCACCCAGTACCAGAAGGAAGGGGAGCTTTGGTCTCCAAAGGGAAGAGCTGTGATTTCTGCAAATTCACTCTTAAGCCAGACCAGACTCCAAATTCTCCTACCATGGCCTAAGCTCCCTCAAGGTCCACCTCTGTATCTCTTCTAAATAATATGAGATCATCAGCAATACAGAGCTATTTGGTGCTGGTGGTTGCAAATCTGGATGCCCCTGTATATGTCCCCTTCTTGTGCGAGCTAGGCAAGTGGCTCCATTGACAAGGCAAACAGCAGAGTTGACTGTGGGCACCCCTGTTGAGTCCCTCGGCCCACTCTATAACACTCTGAGATGGTTCACCCCATTTGAACCTTGGCTGTGGGGTCTGTGTACAGCAGCTTAGTCCATGCCAAAACGTTCTGCCCCAGTTTCATCTTAGTCATCACTCCATAAAGGAACCTCTATTCTAGGCTATCAAAGGACTTTTCTATATCAATCTCAAAGGCTGCTGTTCTGCTATGGCCATTAGTCTCAGACTCTAAAATGGAGACAAGCCATCTGATATTCAGATCTGTACTTCTGCCAGGTAAAAACCCTGCCTGGTCATGGTGGACTCATTTGGGCATGAATGGGGGCAATCTAGAGTCCAGCATCTTACTTAATATTTTGAAGTTGAGATTGAGCATCAACAGTGATCTATAAGACTTGCAGTCTTGCTCAGGCTTTCCCGGCTTCAACAGCGGGATCCCAAGCACCTCCCGCTTGGAATCAGGTAAATGGCCCCTGACTCATGGCAATTGATTAACGCATTGTGGTCTGATATGATATGGGCTACGTATTCCACATCACTCACCTGGCCATGCATGTCGGGGGTATATAGAAATGTGTTCAGCCGCATGTGAAGGTCACAGAGGCTGGAGAAAAAAGAAAAATCTCTCAATGGTGTGTATAGTCTACGCCAGGAGTCTAGAAGACCTCATCGCACAAAGCAACCTGGCTTGTCTAACTATTGGGGAATCCCTCAGTGGATGGTGAGAGCAGTCAGCTCGAGGGTCTGCCACACAATTGTAGTCCCCTCACACCACAGCTGATTGCACTAAGTAGGGGTCCAGTGCCTCCGAGAGGTGTGTTTAGGAAACCTCCCACATCTACATTCAGGCGTATATGTAATGAACGCTTTGTCTCTGCCTGCGAGAAAGTCGGTCACCACCACATACAACTCCTCAGGGTCTACCTGGTCTCCTGTATGTTGTAAAGGAACCCCAGAACGAATTCAGATCAGTATGCCCCTTGCAAAGGCTGAATATGTGGTATAGTAGACCTGGACTCTCCATCGTTTATGCAGTGCTGTTGCTTCCTTCAAAGTCAAGTGTGTCTCTTGCAGTAGTGCAATGTGTATCCTCCTCTGATTTAAGTACGCAAACTCCTTGTACCGCTTTGCCATTGAGTGCATCTCCCTGACATTCCAAGTTAACAGTTTATGAGTTGCAGGTGTACTCATTTCGTAATATGACAGTCTCCCAGACGGTCATCATTGAGAACTCGATCGTAATACAATAGTAGCCCGATGACGCCTGCCCAGATACAAAACCAAATAAGATTTGACTCATGTGTCCCCATCAACGTAACACATTCATCCCAACTCCCACTTCCCAGGACAAGCATGCAACTTCCCCTCATCCAAACACTCAATCAATCAAACAACTAACACTTGCAGGAGAACCCACGAGTAACTCAGAAGTAGAGGTGTGGTAATTTTGTGTGATCAGCTTTGCTCCCCCATCCAGCATTTGTCATATATAGACCGGGTACACTCCAGAGGACAAGCCGTGCAAATCCAGCTCCCACGCCCCTTTCAGTCCAACCATTCTTTCATGCAGGCAACCTTAAGCACGAATAGCACTAGATTGATGTGCTCAGAAGATCTCATCTGATGTCCCTGGTGTTATGTTACCCTCTGCAATTCAATGTCCGATTTGCTGAAGGAGCTGCGTCTGCGGTCAAATCCCGGGTTTCTTCATCTTCTTAGGCCTTGAACTGGGGCTACCCTGGTTAGTTCTCAAAGACACCAGTACCTCCACTGTTCGATGTCATTCTTGCGGCACTTCTGCCTGGGATGGGGCTGTCATGTTGTGCTTGTTGGTTTGTCGGCGTGAGCTGGCTCTTCCAGGGCGGAGCCCCCGGTGCCACCAATTTGGACATGGCTGTGGTTGCTACTATATCTAGTTCCATGCCTCCTCCGGGGTCTAGAGAAACTGAATTCCAACTACTGTCACCACCCGGAGGTGGGCAAAAAACAGCATTGCATATGGCACGTTCATCTGCTAGAATCTGGCACTAGCCTCCCAAAACATGGATCGGAACCACTGAATCTCTAATGAAAGTCTCAAAAGTTTTGGACTTCACAATTCTCCACTAAGAGTTTGGCATTCATCCTGGCCCAGTGAAGAATAAAGTCACAGTCTTTATAGTATAGCAATCTGGCCACCACTGGAGGCACCAGAGCTACCAGGAGCGGAAGGCACGCTGGGATCCTGTGATCTCGTTCAGGAGCAAAGAACTGGGAGAGACCCTCTGCCGCAACTTTTTCTCGCAGCCACTTCTGTAGGTAGTCAACCATGCTTTTCACCTCCTTTCCCTTTGGAAGACACATGACGGGGATGCTGTTGCAGTGTTATCTGTTTTCAGCATCTTCAGCGCTGGCCTCCAGCATCTGAATCTTAACCTCAATCTCAGCCATTCAAACAGTCATGTCGGCCAACACCGGAGGTATCTCTGCCAGTGTAATCTCTGTTGTGGCAACACCCTCCACCAAGCAGTGATGATCTTCTCTCATTTCTGCAACTAATGTGTCCATCTTGGCTTCCAACACTTCTCTATAGACGTTAATTGCGTCTATATTATCTAGTAGAGAGGGGCCCTACAGGGAGCTGGGCGGTCTTTCAGAGGTTCTATCCCCCTTCTCTCGTTGATCCTCCCACCTCAGAGTCTCTCAATCTGTTGGTCTTCTCCATTGCAGCCGCAAAATGATCTAAAGTGTCTCTCACAGCTCTCTTATGATAGGGCTATGGAATTTCTCATTCGGGGTCCTAGGAGGCCAGTAGCCTCAATTTGCTCCAGCAGTCAGGAGCCAAGGGATCATCAATCAGTGGGCCATATCGGGCAGCAATTTTCCGCAAGTGGAACAAGGGACCCAAATGTGTGTCCGTCTGATGCCTACTTGCGGGACCATAAAGAGAGCAGTGCTGAATCCTGGGGTACTCCCAGCCGGTCTTCACCAGATGCCTCTCTGTATCAAGGGGGAGTACTAGATGATCCGAGGCATTCTTTTTAACTCCTCACAAGTCAGGATAGTCAAAGTAAGCCTACACAGCCCCCCTTTTATCTTATTTTTTTTTTATCTCAGAACATGGGTTATGAAGTCCCTGAGTCTTAAAATGGCAATCGCAACAATTCTGTTGATGCTGCAGCTAACCAATCAGATTCCTTGGTACAGTGGGAGAAGTATCGGTCCAATAATACCAAGGGGGCAATGGGAAAAAATCCTGCCACAGCTCATCAGAATGCTCTAATTTTTACATTTGCAGTACCACGGGACTAACTGTCCACATAACACTACTTTTGAAGCCTAATTTCCCAAAAACGGGTGAACAGATTTACACCAAATCACATAAAGCATGTTTTGTGGTATTTCTATATCTTTTTGTCATATTTAGTGTAATTCTGATGAGCTGTTTTTTTCTGTATCGCATTCCAAAACGTTAATGGGAAGTTGCGTTGGGAAAACGCGTTTTGGCATCCCCCCTTTACCTTGGGCCCACTCGACAGATCACTCCGAATATATATGTATAATTGCCATCATAGGATGGCCAGTCTATGCTTTGTCAAATCATACATGCCGCCTGATATGTTCTTGGCAGATGTTCTTCAACTTATGGATCTAAAGGCTGAAAACCTTAAACAAAATTGGGTACAAACCGTAGACAGCTGACCTAATTTTCTCTGATTGTAATGGACAGGCTTTAAATTACCTGAGTTCCCGGTAGAGTAAGGTCCCCCAAACACATGTGAGGTGAATGTTACTAGGACTTTATATCAGTAGCTGCATGTAATCAGACTACTTTACTATTACTTTGTCGAAACACAAAAGACCACTTTTCTAACTAAGAAATGTCCAGACTCAAGGCAGGCCATTACAGCAACCTGCTTTGGTAATGATGCATGCAGCAGTTCAAATGAATGAAAAAATAATCCTGCTATTCTACCTTCAGATTATCCCAGTGGATCATACGATCAATGTAATTTACATGTGTCTAAGGCATCGTCTCAAGGGCAGTGAAGAGATAGTGTCCTTGGTTTGCATACATGCATGGATCAGGGTGATTATATTGGGATGAGCACAATGTGCTGACCACTGCCACAGACTTGCCTCTTTGGAAATAAAATGAATTTGAAACAAAGGTGAGCATGTTTCATATTTTTTGATGCAGTCCACTACAATGTATTAAAATTGCTGATTATTTGATTCAGATTCCAAAAGCACCAGGTAACATCGAGAAACATGAAAAATTTATGGAATCGCATCTACGTTCATAATAATTACCATTATCACAAGCAGAGAATCGAATCAAGGAGCTTAAAAAAAAACACGCTGATATCAGGCATATGGGTATACAACCATTACAACGCAACTTTTACAACGACCTACCATTACAACGCAACTTTTACAACGCAAACTATTACAACGCATTGCGCTGGGGGGCGCTCTAGGATAGGGAATAGGTTAATTTACTATCCAATAACCTTCCTTACTATCCACGGGGACTGGAGTTGGAATAGTAAATTAAACTATTCACTATCCAGCGCCTAAAAGCATTATGCGTTGTAATGGTATGCGTGGTAAAAACCGCGTTGTAAAGGTAGGCGTTGTAAAAGTATGCGTTGTAACGTCATACATCCGGCATATGTTTCACAGCAACAGTTAATAGTGAAATCCAGCTAACATGTCAATTTTTCATCTTGTTTCGTCCCCATGTTTTGTCTACAACTATGGCAGGCTTTTAGATTACCTTTACTGACTGCAAAGAGACTTGGGTAAAATACTTAGCCGTCAGAGGGTGTTGCCAGAAATCCTTATATGGAGACTGACTTGGCAAGTCAGTAGACTCCAAACTCACCCATCTTTGAGACTGCGCATGTAGACCTTCCACTATCTTTTCCACCAGCCGGCTGAGTCTGTTTAAAAGTGTGCTTCTCTTGATGTACCAGTCTATATGGTATTGGCTTAGTGACAGTACAAACAGGTCCTGTTAACCTATAACTGGTTTCTGAAATTTGGGATTCCTGGAAGAATCATTTCTTCTTGGGCACACCCAGACATACTGGTATGGGAATATTGCCTTCCACGTGGTCATATTTTGTCAGGAGAGGCAGTACCAGGTAATGTAGGGGAGATCTCATCACATCCCTCTGACCAAATATGCATTCACCCAAGATTGGTTGATCCATACCATGCCAGTATTCACTTTGTCCTACTTCAAGAAGAATTGTCAGTGTGACCTGGTGGAAGAGGGAATATGGGCTCTGATTTGTACTAATACTGCTTCATTTTGCTGGGTAAGAATGGCCCAGTTCCGGTATGAAGCAGGCTCTTTGGGGAGATATCTGTAAGGGTGTAAGAAGACCATGAGAGACAGAAATTGCAAACTTTCAGCACGCCTACCATCAGATGACATGCATGGGAATGAAAGGTAAGATGCGGAGATGAGAGCCCTCTAGCTCTAGTGCACTTCAGCTCACTTGAGGTTTTCTACATATTGGACTCCTCATTGACTAAGGGGGAGAACTTGGATGCACTGGCCAATGATGTGCACAGCTCAGATTGTCCCTCATGAAGTCCAAAAGAAGAAGAGCCCAGGAGAAGCATAGGGCTATCCTGGAGAGAAGCAGTTTGAGACTTGTAGTCCTCCCCCAAAAGAGTGTGGACACAGGTGTGTATAATGGGGCCCAGTCACAAAGGTATTTTTGGTCGTAAACATAGGTGTATGGTCCAAAATACTCATTATATGCCTGCAAGCAATTCACAAATGGATTCCTGGCAGGTATAAATAAATACTGTGCATTTTTCTGCCATGAAGGTGCAGAAATTCCCATGCTTTTCAACTCCTTGTCACACTAGAAATTATAAGAGATTAGCTCCAACCACATGTTACAGTGACTCCCCTTTACGAATGGAAAAGGGAATGGATCGTGACCACATTTGGTAGCAGGGTAGAAGAGCATGCATTTGCACTGGTGCTCTGTTCCCCTTTGTGGATTTCTACACTTTGTAAAACTCCCCTCAACGAGAATCGGATCCTGCAGGAAGGCTTACATGACATCCCAGTAATACTCCTGAAAGCCGACGCCTGGACAGCTTGCTAGGTGCACTACTGGGAATGTTGGTGAATTCCAAAGGGAGATAATGATGCATGTAGGTGGCGATCTAAATGTTCGCCAGTACTTTTTCATTTTTATCGGTGAACAGGGCCCATTCTGTAACATGCACAATTAGCAGGCCCTCATTATAGTCAGAGATTCATTTATGGAAACCATGAGTATGTTTTGTATTTCTTATCGAAGTTTCACAATGCAGTGACCAGCCGTTTTGAGAAGGATGTAGACTGGCACATTATGTATGCTGACACTTTGTCAATTTCTTTTGCTCTATATAGTAATAGTCACTCCGAGGTTAAGGTCATTCTTTATTTCTGGATTGATCATGTGGCAAGCTAGATCAGGCTGCACTATGGCACATTTAACAAAGATGACAAATACTGCTTTAGCAGATAAATTTACTCAGAGTTAACTATGTTTCAATACTATTTTACCAGTTAAAACATCCGTTAGAATTACTAGAGAAGACAACAAGGGCGATTTTTGTGCAGAAGCATCAATATGACTCACTATGTCTCAAAAGCAACTTAAAGCTGAGATACATTCACTGGAGTTTTTCGAGCTTAAAAAACATTGATATTTGTCAGCGGTGTTAAGAAACCCCCATTGTGCCCAGCCAACCAGTGCTGCTTAAATGTGAAAAAGCAGTTTAGTTGGAGGGACTTGAGCTAAGTACTTTTCTCAAACTCAGTTTGCAACAGTCCTGGATTCTGGGTAAGAAAAGCGGTCTGTTATGATTACCACTTTTTAAATACCGCAAAATGTCTTTTGCTATCCACATGAACCATTTGGGCAACCATCGTTGGGTTTTGTTTTTCCAATTTATTATTGCCGTGGTTCTGAAGATCAGTATTCTGCGTGGCCAGTCGTTTGCTTATGAATCATGCATTGGTTGTTTTGGATTCTATGCAAGTGTTGCCTTCATGGTACAAAAGGGGGTGGTGATGGACGGAGCATCTGAATCAATCAAACACTCACACCCAGTCAAAAGATCTGGGTTTAATCCATCACCGTTCTTTAGCCCACTCTGCCACCCCAGTTCAGACATGGCTATATGCAAATCAGTCCGACCCTATGCCTCATGGGAACAGTCCAGCCCGAACTGCCAAGCTATGTCTTCCCTGGACCGGAAACAAGCTTCCGAGGACCGGTTTCTGGCATTCCAGCCGTCTTCAGCCTGGCTTGCTTGAATCCAGTGGCAAAGTGAGCAAGGGACTCACGTGTTGCCATCATACACATATGTTAGGACCAATGCCCTGTATTCTTGGTGTATGACTAAACCTTAGTATGAACGAGCATGTGCCTCTTTGGTTCCTCCATCTACCACTAAAGGGATACATTTGCTTAGTGGAATCATACTCTATTCTGGTCTGACAAATGCATGCATTGTGCAGTGACAGCTTTATACATGGCTGGCTCCATTGGTGTAGTGCTTTTCGCAACATCTGTTGAAAGTCTTCACAAAGACTACGATGTCTTGAACAAACTTTTTCAGGACTGGGCTGAATCAAATGAAATCCTTTTGGATTGACAGTATGGTTTTCATCCTGGGATAGGGACTATTGAACAGGGACTGAGCCTAAATGTTCTAATTGAGAAATACAACAAAATGAAAAAGGAGAACATATATTCGTCTTTTGTAGACTTCTTGTCTGCTTTTGATTATGTCAGCCATGGGAAGTTATGGAATATCCTAGCAAACCTTGGGCTGGAGACAACCATTATTCAGTTCCTAAGGGAGCTATATTCATGAAGTAAGGCCAGGGTGCGATATGGCATCAGGGAAGAGTGCACTCAGCCCCTCAGTATGTAGCGAGGGGTGAGGCAGAGCTGTGTACTCGCTCCATTCTTATGTTTAATAGACTAGGGAGTTAGTCAGCTAGCTAGTGCAAGGATCTTCCACGAATGGACCACTGTCCCATTCCACCCTTTTTTTACGCGGCGACGCTGTCCTTATGGCCCGAACCCCTCAGGCCTTCCACCGTCTGATGACTAATTTTTTTTATTCCATGCATCTTCTAAACATTTATTATGCAATGTGGAAGAAGGACAGCGGAATACTGTTATATAAAAATTTATAACGTAAAGATTAATACTACAGTGACCTTCTCATACCTGGGTATACGTTTTGATAAGGAGGGTGCTTGAACACAATCCTCCAAGGCTAGGATTCTTATGTTTAGTAAAACAGTCATGGCCCTGTTAAACTTTGTGAGGAAGTTAGGTATGAATTTGCCGAATGAAATGCTGAAGATTTCCAAGGCCAAATGTTTGTCTATAGCCACTTATGGGGCAGGTGTGTGGGGAAACGCCAATTATAAGGAGCTGTAGGCTGTGGAAAATGAGTTCTTGAGGCGCGGTTGGGATTATCGTATCTTGTCGACATAATTCGAATACAGCCCATTCTGTTATGGTACAAAATTTGGACATAAGAATTTACAGGCTTAAACTGAGCCATTATTAGGGACTGCCTTAACTTGATATCTTCATTGTGTTTTTCATGGCTGTCCTACATTAAACAACTTCCTTGTGATCTGGGGCGGTGCAGAGTAGAAATATCGCCGCAAAAATATTGTGGGGAAGAAATATCGACAAAAAAATATAGTTGACAAGAATATCGACTGACAGGTAGGTAATATCGATTACATAAATATCTTTGTAATAAATATTGTTTACAAAAATATAGTTTACAAAAATATTGGTTTATTAGTAATTGTATGTATTTAGTGTTTTTAATGAGAATTGTTTGTCACTTTATATATGTTTTAGAGTTTTACTAGTTATTAATTTATTTTAAGTTTATTTCTGCGTTTTTAGTTCTGTAGCGGATTGTGGGTTTATACGGGAATAGGGTGGGAAGTAATTTAATGTTATAAAATGTATTGAATAATTAATGTGTTAATTGATTAGTTAATAATAGTTTAATAATTAGTTGTTAATTAATTTCAATTAGTCAATTAATACATAATGAGGTTAATTGCTTAGCGCCGGGGAATCATTGTGGACACCTGCTTCCTGGCTCTTACCGTGACGGACCTGATCTATGGAGGCAGCTGAGGCCGACATCGAGCGAGCGGGGTGCTAGGGGTTCCTTCCAGGTTTGACCCTGTGGTGCTCGCACGCGGCTGCGGCTGGGGAGCGAGGATTGGCACGGGCTCCCTGAGCGCTACCTCGCCGCTACGGACATCAGATTGTGCATACATTGGAGGCGGGGGTGAGGAGAAGGCATCACCCGGCGGCCCTAAGAGACAAGACGGTGAGGAGCGCTGGATGCTGCCAGGCGGGGGGTGCTGGAGGGCGCTGACCTGGGTGTCTGAGGATTGCAGGCGAGCTAGGGCCCTGAGTGAGTGGCCGTAACTGACCCCGAGGGGACCGACCCACCTGTCCCTATTAACTGTGAGCCAGTGAAGTGCCGATCATCTTGCAGAGACACGTGCCAGTCGCCGCCAGCGTTGGAAAGGCCCTGGGACACGGACGGTGACGCAAGATGGGGAAGCCCAAGGGCCCGAAGGGCGAGGAAGGCCCTAGTTCGGAGGCTCCTGACGATGCATTGCCGACCCCGCCGGACCTGCAACAGATGCAGGACCGAATCCTGGAGGCTATTGCCGCCACAAAAGACGTCCTACACCAGGACATAGCTCAGGTGGCCACGAGCCTGGGCCTACTGCGGGCAGACCACGGGAAACTGTCGGATAGGGTTAAGTCCACGGAGGCCGCCTTGAAGGACCTGGTGCCTGCACACAAATCCATGGAAGGTCGTCTGACGGAAGCGATGGACCGCATACAGTCCCTGGAGAGGCGAGCGGAGGATGCCGAAAACCGCAGCAGGCGCAACAACGTGCGCCTCGTGGGCCTTCCGGAGAAAA